>NW_027271058.1:397500-1110798 GCF_040938485.1 Diadema antillarum
TGTACAATTTCCCACATTGGACATAAATCAAAAGTCACAGGACTTTTAAGTTACGCATGTATAACAAAACAGCTATTATCATAGTCTAACCATCAAATCATGTAGGTTCCGGATGATAATAGGCCTAGTGTCAAGATATCATAGCGTTACAAGGCTCCCTTCAATTTGCAAACAAATCTTTACGACAATATCCTTCTCTGTTCTGACGTAGAATTAAATGATAGTTATCTTCTGGTATGATCTGAACCCACCAATAATGACGTTTTTGAGAGAAAGAGTCTGATGTTAAGACTAACTTATCGACCACCCCCCCCCCCCCAAAAAAAAAATGATATTGTATGATGATTTTTCCAAACTAATAATAATAACTTAGATACGAGGTGATCGTATAACCTCATGTTACTTACATATACAATATGTTTGGAAAAGGAAAGGAAAACACTGAAATTCTGTAAAGTTGCTTATGTTCAAAATTTGACAGAACTTGGACGTCTTTGTTTCACTCGACACTTGTCGATGAAGCCAACTTATATAATGAGCAGAATGGAACTTTAAACATCGTCGCGTCTACGCGGTCCTCACGTGTAATCCAAAGGAACAATGCATTGCACGGATGCCTTAAATTGATAACACTGGATTTAGAATCAATTGCTAAATATAGCACTGCTTATCCGAATATAAATATGATGTTAGACAAAAAAAGGTGAATTGTTTGTTTTTGCCTATACATCCACCCCCTCTAGTACTTGAACAGGAACAATTAGTTACAGTCGAT
Source organism: Diadema antillarum (assembly GCF_040938485.1). Classification (NCBI taxonomy): domain Eukaryota; kingdom Metazoa; phylum Echinodermata; class Echinoidea; order Diadematoida; family Diadematidae; genus Diadema; species Diadema antillarum. Next base: position 398,276 of record NW_027271058.1, read on the forward strand.
AGACTCAATGGTATGCAAAAGCTTCCATTACAACAATGCTTTATAACTATAGACGTTATGAATGAGTTGGTAAAGTGAATAAGAGTCTCCAGTATTGTAAAGTAAATTATCATAATTTTCTCATTTCATTCCAAATCTTCATAATATCATTAGATTGATGGGTTGTTCGTACGGAATTGGGAAAAAACCTGAATGTTCGAAGTTTCGTGCGTTTTTTTTTTTTAAATAATTATTACTTCAATGGCCCAGCATTCCGAATGGAGCAGTAAGTCTTGGCAGGTTGTTTGGGCGAAAGAGTAGTGGGGTGTGTCGAAATTATTCTACCTATTAATAGCATCGTTAGATCCGAGAAACCACTAGCAAAGTGCATTCGGGTGCAGTACTTCTTAAAGTGCAAATTCTAGAGAAATAAAACACTATCATTCCAGCTTGATATGATTTTATCCATTAGGTTGTTGTTCCCTGTCATCAAAGTATAAACGGTAACTGTGATTCTATGGAATCTTTGCTGGTGAAATGAAGATAGATTATTATTCTATGCCTTGCTCTAAGATTCTAGGAGTTTCTAGGACTCTGATTGATCAAAACTGCAGTTATTGAAACTGCTAGTTGCCTGCCGGGCAGTTTACTTTAGTGAAAACTCGTGACTAGGTATAATCAGGGAGGTGGCACCTCCCTGGTATAATAGTGCCACCTCCATTTACGATTTACGAGCGAGAGCCTAGGCTTTGATGCTGTTATATCATTCATTAAAAAGATCATGTTCGCTGATTGGTCTACATAGTATCATATGACTGGACATAACATTGCTAAGTTAAAAAGAAAAGATGACCGCGACGTCATATTCATGATAAAGTGCACTTTACCATGAATATGACTTCATATTCATGGTATGGTCATCCGTAGAATGTGTAAAGTAGGCCTATACTATCTGTATCGTCCGCTATGGACCACAGTGTATAATCACGTCCACTGCATGCGCGCAGTACTCCGAGGTGACAGTATTCCTGTCACCTCGGAATTCATATTTTTAACTGGCAGCTCTCTGTGCATGAACTATATACCTTATACTCTAAGATTCTAAAGCCCGTGTCACACTTTGCCGGATAGGCTCACCGTAAAAGAAACGGGTGAGATTTTGCTCATCTGTTGTCGAAATCGTCAATCCGGTGGACAAAGTGTAAATTTTCCGTTTTAAAGGAGCGTACGTACACGGTCTAACGGCCGAACAAAACGCACCTTGGGCGATTGTGCACAGGACAGTGGAACGCAAACGCATGAGAAACGAATAAGAACCACATGCCCACAGGACAGAACGCACGAGGAGGAAATGGGTGACGCATGAAACGTACATCGAACGTCAGAGAACCCTGCGTACGCGTTTGATGTGCTGTACATAGCCGTTCCATCGGTTCCATTTCTTACAGCAACGGACTCTACAGTGAGCCTAGCGGATGGAAATGCGTGGAAAACGAGAAAGTACAGTACAGATACAGGAGAAAACGTACAACAGTATCGGACAAGGGTCAGATCGTGCTATCCGTTTTTGGCGCGAAAAAATTTTGTGTATGCACAAAGTTTTCTTGCCGTTCTGACGGAAATCACCGGAAGATAATCGTCCATCTAAAGAATAAAAAGGAAATGAAACGCATGTTAACGAATATTAACGGGTACCAACAGTCGACTTTCGTTTTTAATGCGTTTGCCATATCCGGCAAAGTGTGACAGGGGCTTTGCACCGCGTCACGCTGAGCGTGTTGAGCCAACAAATGCCCAACGAATACAAAATTGGAAAATACGTTCGCATCCGTTGCTAATCGTTCGTAACATGTTTGATGTTCGTTATATTCGTTAGCTGTTCGTAGGGATTCTCAGAGATACGCTGGAGCCCAGTTTTTTCTTTTATTATTTCAGACATGTTCAAAACTTTGAGCGGAAGACAACGTATTAAGCAATACGCTATGTATTCGTTAAACATTCGCTGCTTGAACGTTTGTACGCTGGCTCGTTTTTTACTCGTCTACTTCTCGTCCAAATACGTCAAGGCCCATCTGAAACTTTGCTGAAACGCGGTTACATAACGTGTACACAGCGTTATGGCCTTGTCACACTTTTCCGGGCAAGCCTCAGAGTGCGACTTGCGAAGAACAATTTTTACTACCCGGAGGTCCCCGCAGATGACCCGCACATGACAGTACCTAGCACGTATCTCATCAGTGGTTACCCGGAGTTGCTCACCCAAGTCCTAATCACCCGCAGCCAAGTTTAGGCCCTGTCACACCTTTCCCGGCAAGCTAGGCGGGCTTGTTGCTTGTGGGGATTTTCCAGCACGTAGAACAATTTTTGCAGGCGGACAAGGATTTGGGCAAGTTTCGCATGCGTCTTACCTGCTGGACCCGTGCTACTTACGTTCTACTTCCGTGTGACCTGCGTGTCAGGCGTATGGGTGGCGAGTGATCGAGGGCTGACAACTCGGTGAAGGAATCCCTCAGAAGGAATGGCAGAAGTCCCACAGAATGTCATTATCTTGGCCGCATACGGGGACTGCGAAGTACCTGCGTGGGAGTTACCTGCGAGGTGCTGCCGCTAAGGGCCTCCTACTGGCGCTCTGCGTGGACCTTTACGGGCAATCCCCGCGACTTACCCGGAAAAAGCTTTGGTCATGTTCAAAACTTGGTGCGGGTAAATCGGACTTGCGTGCGCACCTCAGGTCAACTACTGGTGAGATACGCGCTAGGTACTGTCAGGTGCGACCAACTGCTGGGAGGTCCGGATAGCAAAAAATTTTCCCCGCAAGTCAAACCGCAAGGCTTCCCCAGACAGTGTGTGACAAGGCCTTGAGCATGCTCAAAACTCGTTCCGGGTGAGTCGCGGGGGTTTTCCCGCAAAGGTACACGCAGAACACCAGTAGGAAGCCCTTAGCGGCAGCACCACGCAGGCAACTCCCTCGCAGGTACTTCGCAGTCCCCACATGTCGCTCGTAGCTGACAATGGATCGGTGTTAAAGCTCTCACGCAGGTCACACGGAATGCACGCAAGTAGCAGGTAAATAGCACGTACGCCTCTAGCAGTAAGACACAAGTACGGAACTCCCCAACATCCTTGTCCGCCCGCAGAAAATTCTCCTGCGTGCTGGAAAATCCCTACTCGCAGCAAGCCTGCGTAGCTTACCCGGAGAGGTGTGACAGGGCCTTAGTGTAACAACAATGGCTAACGTAGGGCCAACGAATGCATAGCATATTTCCAAACTACTTCAGCGCTCACAGGGCGTTCATCTGACGTGCCTGACTTGGGTCTACCGTTAGAGTAACAAGTTCGCACAGTACAGGTAGCGATCTCGATGCCTGTAGCTCCTTCAGCTCAGCATCAAATACAAACTTAAATTTGGAAATTATTTATTGATCCAATTCATTCGTACTGATGAAAGATATCTTGTCATTTTTGGTATTGAATAATGAATTACCGAGAGTTGTAATATGGACGGTATTCAAGTGTGCCTATAATATATTGAGGAGAAAGAATCTGTTGAAAATTGTTCATTAAGACAGACTGGAGATAAATACCAGTACTTGTTCGGTGCTTTTTGAAAATTCTAGCAAACAAGCACTTTTGAATTATCTTTAGAGACATAAAATGCACTGAAAATCGATTCTCTTTTTAATAACGCCACTAAAGAGACTTTGGTGAAGGTGGCGGAAATTTTGTAAGGAAATTGTTGAATATTTTGATAAACAGTAAAGCATACCGACTAGAATACTATTATGAATATAGGCAATTGTAGGCATATGTATCATGCTATTCAACGTTGCTTATTCGCTGGTCATTAGTTTCATACGCTCAGCATCTGTTGGATGAACGCTACGCATGCGCTTTCCTTCGTTACTTTGTTACGGTTAGCATACTCTCATCATTCGTTATTTTACTATAGGCGAACGTCTCAAATCAGATTTTGCCCGAAAATTTGCGTGTATTTGAGTGTTTCTGGACTTTTGCAAAATTTCGCCCCAAATAGTGTATGCCAAGGAAACAGCGGGGCCTTAAGTTTCTAGGAGTTTCCAGACGTTTTTAGGGTAAGATGCGCGCAAGTATATCTCACGGGGGTATCTATATTTTGCTCATTGTGAAATTATACTTTAAGTGATATCTCGACCGGTGGCACGATTACTGATTACTTCATTCTTAAATGTCTTGATTTAGCATAAATATCTTGAATTAAGTGGGAGAAGTAGACTTATATAAAACAAATATCGATTGATTTTCGTCACATTAAAAGTATGTACCTTCCAAGACGTAGTCTACGGGCATATCACTGTTGAGAAATATCTTTATCAGTAATAACGAACGAATAAAAAAAAAACACAACACATCCATCCATGTATACCAGATGTACAAAACATACTGAGATATTGGACACATTCTTATCATTTTTCATGAAAAGCTTATCTATAATGATGAAATTCCGTATCATGTCCATTTTCACTTAAATGAATTAAATAACGTGAGAGGAGAGGAACAAAATGGTACAAAAATTTCATAGACGATGGAAGTGGAACAAGACAGACATGGAATTCTGAAAATTTACATGTTTTCACCGAATCGTGTCTTGAGGTCGGTGAGGACAACCACATCACAGTTGCATATAAGCTGAGGTGCTGATACCGTCAACTCACTTGGGTTCAGGTTTACAAATTATCACAGAAATCATACTTTTGGTCGATGACTTACGTAACAGCTATGACAGTGTGGGATCCATCATTGCTAAATTATTGCAAAAAAAAAGTCATGCGACGGATGCAGTCTTCTTGTTGATTTTGTTTTCCCCTAAAAAGGAGAATTCAGTTACAATTTTTGTATAAGTCATTGAATTTTGGAAACTTGTGATTTGTTACGTCGTAGTTATGTCTGCTTCGAATATGAGGTTGTTGCTATTATCACTCTTTGTAAAAAAAAAAGCATGTGAGACTTTGAAATAGCCATAATTTTCTCATTTCAAGGTTCGCATATGATGAACCTCCACCATTCCCTTTGAGAAAACCTCCACCATTCCTTTTGAGAAATTCTTATATTACATATAAATTAGTGCCAACCTGTACACAGCGCAGAGTTGAACTTTGTCTTTCTTGTCTGTTGAGAAACAAGCGTGGTTATAGGTTTGCCATGTGTATAATGCCAAACTTTTCACTTTTCCTCGATTTCAAAGCACTCTCTTTTCCATTCTTTCTGTACATTTCTCTTCATTTCTCTATGTTCTTTTCTTTCTCTCTGGCCCTCTTTCTTTTCCAAACAATAAAGAAGCGACACATTGATAGGGTAAATGAGTCAGGGATCAAGAGTCAAACGAAAATCGCCATAATAGATGCCAGAATGTTATCGTCACTTTATTCGTTTGAATTTTAAATCAGCTTCATGATGAGAAGTATGATGAAGCTAGAATGCACGGTCACAAGCCACCATGTTTGACACATATAAAATCATATACGAACGAGGAACGGAAAGAAAACACAGGGTGTATGTTTGTATTAGAGCATGCTGACTAAATATCAGATATTGAAGACCGACTTAGACGCGATGTCGCGTATCAATGTCGTAACACATGGAAACGTTTAAACTATGGCTGAGATTAAAAGTTATATGTGATGTGAACGGAATCGGAGTAATGAAACCATTCCTCTGGGAAGAAAGGAAGAAAGATAGCAAAAAAAAAAAACCAACCCCCCCCCCCCAAAGAAAAAAAAACAAACCACAAAAACAACAACAACGACAACAACAACAACGAAGAAGTGACGGCAGGCAAGTGAGTTGGAGGGGAGAAAAAAGTCGACGGTTTTCAAAATATGCAATAATAAATACGGAAAAACACCATCTCTTTTTTTTTTCCTCAACAAAACGTCACTCCAGTGTGTGGGTCCAGTCTGTTTACACACAAAAACACGCACAAACATCATACTGGAGTGGGCGTGTTAGTTGACCGCTAAACGGTTCCGATTAGACCCCGCTCGTTCTGCGGTCTGATTTAATGGGATGTGAAATTATGGCGTGGCTGATGAGGGGCAAATAAAAACGGCAGACTGAATTGGGTTGGTATGTGACAGTACGGAAGCAATTATTTACAGAGACGAGATATTTCCCTATTGTTGATAGTTGTTGACCATGTGGGATTCAACCTGTCTTTGTCAGACTTGACGACATCAAACCCATCGGAAGCCGTAACTAGTTATTTTCGTAATATTGTTGTGCAATATAGCCATCGACTTTTCCTGCCTGAAAACACTACCTGTTTCGTGGTTTTAAAAATTCTTTGCGTGTCTATAGCTTATTCTGACATGATATTCCAGTTGATTCAGATCAATTCTTTCATCAATGATATAGACAACAATGTGGTAGTGACATCAGCAATACAAAATCATATGAATCTAATTCTCTATGCCATTACTGTCATCATTTCTTACTGCTTCTTTTCTTATTTTGACATTGAATTGAGAGGTATGGAGAAGGCCTATAAAGCTTCCTGACCTAAATATTGTTAGCCAACATCCCCGCAAATGCGTAAACAATTGGGAAAACACCAACAAACAGGGCATGACATAAATAACAAACAAAGGCAAGGCAGAACTGTTCCCGAGAAGAATGAACACTGAGTGAAATCATATCTGAATATGTATTCTTCATATACATTCATTTATGTATATGTCTTTAGCAATCTTTCAACAATGACGATAAATATTACTCTATTACAAGAACAAACATCATTGATATTGGAGAGAAGCTCATCTGACCGTCACGTGATCACTGCGAAGACAACTGGAAGACGGGTCATTCCGCTGATGAAGGCTGTAGCATTGACAGCTGAAAATTCCGGAGGTAAATATCGTGTATTGAGATCAAATGTTTAACACCAATTTCAAACATTGTCAAACAACACTGATATTGAGTACCTAACCATTCCACCTTGGATTCTGTACAACAAAATACAATTACTTCAGTCACAAAATCTGGGACAAAAACTCTTGGACGTATATTTCACCTGTTGATTAAAAAAAAAATCAGAGCCAAAATCTAATATAAAAGTCTATCTAGTGTAAGGTTCATTTTGGTGACGGAAACTGTGATAGAAAAGACGAAATGGATTGTAAGTGTGCTTTAAGCAACGCTGGTGAAAAAGCTTGTCCCCTGTATATGGATGTGTCAATGCACAAGTAATGTTCCATGTACTTTTTGCAAACGATTCTCCACCCTCTTGAATGAGTGAATACCGCAATATCATATCATATACTGCAGTACTGTAATCATCAATGTCTGCTGCTGGATTAAAACTTATAAATATAAACATAATCCCAAATACAATCGCCCTCACAGTCACATATAGAAGATAATGACTATCTTATAAACTGTATAGGCGAGGGGATTTTTTTTTTTTATGTCGATGGAATTTTCATTTTCCTATTATATTTTAAAATGTGTATTTGCTCGGCGGAGTTCCAGTTTCTGTGTAAGTGGAATTTGTGCATAATGTTTATTGCATTTTTTTCCTTATCCAAATTACTACAAACGGACGTCATTACAAAAATCAGAACGTCAGTAGGCATTGTACTTTAATGAACTTCACGCAGAATTATAGACGGCTTTAACTCATATTTATCAGATTTACTTTCGTAATGCGGCTATAACTACGTCGGCACCACAACCTCGAACAAAGAACGTGAAATTCTGACAGATTTCAAAATGGCAATCAATCATGTTTTGTGTTATATGAGTTTTATGATATATGGTTCGGTTATAAAGTAATATTAATCATTTTTGTTTACTATTTCTTCGGCGAACCAGTGTATCTACACTTTCTTTTGTGAGACTGTTGATTTTAATGGGGGAGGGGGTGGGGAAGTTCCGCCTAACTGCAACTAATGGGGTAAAGCCCCCAGCCCCTCTCATTTGTAATGTTTTCTTTAGCCTAAAGTATAATGTTATGTAGTGTGTGGGGTGCTTTGTTGTCATGCTTTTTCGCTTCACAATCATAAGTAATGAATTCGAACTTCAAATTCAATTTTTAATCATATTTTCGACAAAAACATATATAATTCACTTTCTTTGGTAACAGGAAATAATGTTCCATAAGCAAAACAATGTGAAATGAAAAGAGTATACAATAATTGTGGAACCTTGATTATACATTGTAATGAAAACTGAAGTGATGGAAATGAAATAAGTAATACGTAAAGTGCGAAAATAGAGGTACTCACTAAAAAGACAAAGTTCTTAGAATATGGGCCCCTCTGGTAATAAAGAACATTAATTGACAAAGAATAAGTTCATGCACAGAAAAAAAAAACCTGTGGTCTGGAAGTCCTTTGAAAAAAGAGAGTAAAGGAGTGCAAGAAATGAAAAAAAGCAAACGATAGCCCAATATAAGTATCAGAGACAATGGGAAATAGGAAAATACTCCAATATAACATATAATGATAAAAATCCTTTATCTACGATAAAATGTCAAAAAAGGAAAGGAACACCAGCAAAAAGTTCAATAGAGAGGGGAGAACATTTGGATTGTGTAAAAATATTAAGCATTGCTTCACATTAAAAGAAAAGACTTTATCGCCGTATTCATAATAAAGCACCACCATTCAAAATGTACAGTATCAATGTTTCATCAATGTATATATTACATTGATTCAATTTCCATTGTTTATTCTTATTTTTCATTGTTGATAATAATAAGCTCATTTTCAGATAATTAAATTTCGACTTTTGTCAGCAACTTTCCTGGTATGGAACTTTGCGATGGACCACTAAAGTGATACTTGATGTCTATTTTTAAGACTAGTGCAGGTTGAAAGGGAATACATTCATGTTATTATTCATTTTTAAATTTTCTTTGTCGGAAGTTGCAATATCCAAAAATAACGGAAGCGAGGCAGATAACTCCCAAAAACGCGTGCAACGTTTCTTCTAGATTTGGATACCTTCACTCTTTTCTCGTGAAATGTATATGTTGCTATCAATTCTACCTTCTCTAAAGAGAAAGGTCAACTGGTCTCTTTTGGTATACGCTCGTCCATGAATAACAGTCCTCATTGTGATGAGTTCAACAGCAAATCGTGCCACGTTGGGATGTTAACGAATGATTTCAAACATCGCTTTAGCGTCAAAACAAACAAATAAAAGAAATGCGAATAAAATATAAACAGATTAAATGCTGCAAATTCTCGTTTTGTCTGTCTGCATCCATCGTCTTGCAAAGAAAACAACAACAACAACTTGTTTTGAAAACAGAATGGCGATCTTCATGATTCATCTGCTAATCGGAGTCATTATTTGATTCTTTCAAATATCTGGCTATCTGAACAAATCGCGTCGTTATCGCCAGTGGCTTCACGAACAATTTACCGGATGAATTGTTACATTCCGATATACCTTGCTGAAGGTGAAACCAGATTCGGCGGCTAAATTTTTGTTTGACCGTGAAAAACTAGGTTAGCTCAGTTAATCTAAATTAGTCAGATCTATGACGTGTAGGACGAAATAGAAATTATGTGTAGGCCTACATTCTTTGGCATCAAACAGACCCTAACCAATCAGGGCTAGATGGTATGAAGTACATCCTTGTCGGAAAACATATTAGACCGCAACCTTTGTGAAGCATTTCGATGAATTCGCGTTTGTTTTTTAGTTTGTTTTGATGAAAAGAAAGATTTGTGACCGTGACACCACAAGGTTTAACATCCAAAATTCTTCCACGTTATTGAAAAAAGGAGTGTAGAAAAATCGTTGGACCTTTGATTACGTTGATAAAGCTGCAGCACGGGTCTTGATACGGCTTCACTTGAAGAAGCGCTTTATTTGAAATGACCTTTTGGACATTTATATGTATTATGTTATGTACTATGATAAAACAATAACAACAAGAAGAAACATGCACTAAATTGAGTTGCCATTATGCAGAACAAATAAAGAAAAAAAAAACAACATCAGTTCGATTCAGCACCACTCAGTGAATGGTCACACATTAATAGTTGGCACATTTTGCAAATTCATAGGCTTGTGTTTTGACTTTTGCTTCTGACTTGTTCTCCAAGCAAATGGATGTACTGTACACATAATTATTTCCTCTTCCGCTCCGTTCGGCGGAATGCAAATTTACAGACGTGTACTTGGGCTAACCTTGGTACAAAACAACATAATAAGGACCTTTGTACATATTGATTGCAATAATACGCATCAAGAAGCCGCATTTGCCAAAGAGAAACACTGTACATAATCATAATTAATACTTTGTGGAAATATGACCGACGCTAAAGCCTTATCGCTTACCGCAAACCTGTTCGGAGAGGGGATTTGTTTGTGTCACGTCTGTTTGCGGGATTCTGGTGAAAAAGGCTATTTTTGTTTCGCGCTTTTCTTCCCTTAACTCTCTCGTCGGACTGGATGACGTAAAAGCGGTTTGAGACCTTTTCCTCCCAGTTTGTAAACCACGTGATCTTTCGTGTCGCATGCCATGACATGATCCTCTGAGTTTGCATTCTTTGTGTGTGTGTGTGTGTGTGTGTGTGTGTGTGTGTGTATGTGTGTGTGTGTGTGTGTGTGTGTGTGTATGTGTGCGTGTGTGTGTGTGCCTTTAAAGAAAGTTTGCAGAGTGGACTGCCTGTAGTCTCCGTAGGAAGAGGAAGCATTTAACATCGTGGAGCATGCCAAGGAACAGGTTAGTAAGTGGAAAGAGTCAGGTCTCTTGGAAAGTTCATCGATGGACATCTAACTTGTAAGGGGATTAAAGTATGTCTGTCATTTGGAAAGCATTATGGGAACACTAAAAACTAAAATATGCCGGCTGTGGTTTGAATTGACACTCGGATCAGTTGATCCATGGTCATGACATCACATTTTACAGAAGAAAGCATTTTGCAAATGACTGCGGATGGAAAATGTCATAAAGATGGGAGACACAAAAGGATATCGAAAGGGACGTACATACAGTATAAGCTGTCATTTTTGCACCTCCAACATGTCCAAAAGGGCTACGAGTTGGCACATCAGACCCCTTGTGATTCTAAATTTAAAATTTGATACGGAGATCTTGTGGAAAATGAGTGCCGCTATATTTATTGTTTAAAAGATGAATTAAGATACCCTCTATCTGTATAGTTTTCGGGTGTGATTAGCATAGTCAATATTCTCAAGGAAGAGTAGACGCATGTTTTACGGTGTTTGTGTTCAATTCTTCCGACATGTCCGAAGCAGAGCTATATTTGTGATTTGTCGTTCTCTTTTCCCGCTGACTTAGACAACCATTCAGTCAAAGGAGGCAAACTCCTTTTACTTACAGGGAATAATGCTCAAATATTATATGGATTGAGTGAATGCATAGTTTAACACATCAGTGAAATTTGAGAAGAATCGAATAATTCATTCAAAACCTATGAAATTTCAAAGTCTCGGTGCCGCCATTGCTGGATTAGAAGACTACAATAGTTCGTGACGTTGGTGCAGAACAAGGATATATATAAAGAGCTGAAATATAAAGAAAATCCATAATATTTCATTTTTCTATCACGCAATAAGAGAGCACTTGGTTTACCTCTTCAGAAAACGGGGGGGGGGGCAATATTACGTTTGTAACAAGTGGAAGGAATATATACTTACAAAATGAAATTTGGTAAATTTCTGTTTCGTATATTTACTATATCATTGTCCTGCAGTAACGTCACCTATTGTTGTGGTCTAATTCAGCGATGATGGCAGCCCCAAATTTTAATGACACATATCTTTTGAACGGATTGTCCAATAACATCAAATTTTACCGATGTGCTTAACTAATATTGCTGCATATGACTACAATGATTAGTTTGTTATTCCAAAGATTCGTTAATCCGAAAACGAAATAAGGTTCGTAATTCGGAAGGTTCATTAGTATGAATTTCTTCATTTTCTGATTAACGAACCATCGGAATAACGCACATCGACCGCTGCATTTACTCAATTCACTATTATTTGTGTAACATTCCCCTTTAATGCCCTAAAAAAAAGTTGATGATGACACTGTGGGGTTTTTTTCACTTACGAGATGTCGGTACAAGACATCACATCGCATTACTGCTAACAGTAAGACTCGGACGTAGTCCAAAGGGATGCGGCTGGCTCGAGGGAGAAAACTTTTGGTCACAAGATATGCAGGAAATCAACATAACAAGAATGTCTGACGTTCGTGGGTTGAGTGACTTCGTAAGTTCTGACTAACCACAACTTCCAACCCAGTGACACCCTTTCTTTTTCTTTCTGCTATTTTCTAACATGACCAGATGACAGTAGCAATTAGAACCTGCAGTTGTGCCAGTGATGTGGATAACATGATGCTGACAGCCAGTGCCAATGTCAATTATGATTAGAATGATGATGGTGGCGATATCATTTCCCATCTACCTGTTATTTCTATGCCATACTCTCTTTTTGCAACAAAACATAGAACTCCATACAGGTAAAGACAATGAACAATAACGATAGCATCTAATGATTTTTTAAAAACTATACTACTACTTCTACTACTGCTGCTGCTGTACTACTACTACTACTACTACTACTTCTACTATTACTACATTACTGCTATATACTACTATATACTACTACTACTACTGCCACCACTACTATACTACTACTACGACGACTACTACTACTACTACTACTACTACTACTACTACTACTCACCTAACTATACTACTACTACTACTACTACTGCTACTACTACTACTCACCTAACTATACTACTACTACTACTACTACTACTACTACTACTACTACTACTACTACTACTACTACAACTACTACACTACTACTACCAGCACATGATGATAAGTGTAACGATGATGTTTTAAAATATTCTGGCAAGAAGTAACTGACATATCAATCAGAATCGCTCTGTTCGCACAACTGAATACTATATTACCTGTAGATTTTCAAAAGACTAAAACTCGTATCTAACCTCAAACATCTGAGGATAATGTCATTTTAACCTTTGTTTTACTTTCATTTCATTTTATTTCATTTCGTTTACTTTCATTATTTTTATCCAACAAAATATAACGCAGAATAAATCAGGAATTATAACTTTACTCACCATAACGTAACATAACATTTTCTACAGAAGAACACCGAACGATTGCAATCAAATAGTAATCATGGGATTAATCATTGGACTTGAACAAGACTCAATTTGCCATCCGGATTATTGATAGCCCCGTTTAGCCCCCTTTATTGATCACAATGCACGCACATTTACTGTGGGCGGATGAAATATTTTACCTGATTAGCTATACCCTTCACCTGTCATTCATTTTCATTGGGTCAGGTTGAATCATCGTGATTATCAAAATATATATGAAGGGGCTGTTCGGCATTCTTGAGTTGGTATAATTGTGCCATTATTATAGGCGCGCACAGGACGACCGATGCTAAGAACCATGTAGCCCGTACTACCCTATGGAAGCGGCTGTACCACCATAACAGACATGAATAGTCAGAAATGGCACCCACAAACTGACCTAATTGGGTAAATCTGTATCGCTTTCATTCTTATTGTATTCATATTTATGACCAAAACAAACAGACAACAACAAGAAGAATGTTCTCAGACAACTTTCCACCTGGCTATATTTAAAGGTACTGTTTGCCATTAGGATCAGTGATTTAAAAACATGATGCATGTTATGTATGTGTGTAGGTCAGTTGTCTCACAAAATAGCGTACCATGTAAAAGTTTCGCAATAAAACCTAAAATATAAGGAGATATCATTAATTTTCACAGTAAACCATAACTGTAGACGTTCTTATAGTCTAGAAATATTTTTATTATAACTATTGTTCACATTTTGTATATTTAACAATACTTGACATGAATCATACTGATTCAAATATTTACATTGGTTGGTTCTATCCCTAACTGACTTTTTAGAACTATTTTATAGTACTATAGCTGAGGGTGTTTTTTTTTTTTGTTTCATCTGCAAATGGTAAATAATGCCTTTAAGCATGCTGACGTGATGTCATGATCAATCGAAGTGAGGGCTACACCTGTTCTACTCGTTACAGCTACAGGCTGCTGAAATAAACAAGCCGCAAGATTCCCCCAGGATAATAATTATGTGATATTAATAAATCTTCAATGCTAAATACGTACTTCAGCGAGGGAAGAGGAAGGAAGGGGTGGTACAAAAGGACAGAAAACATGATTTTAAATCTATATAGCTATTCGCGATTACAGCCAAGGTAAATATCAATGTAGGCCTACTATGCGAGAGGCATAATATCGATTTTTAATGAAGACTCTATGTCACGTTTGCCACTTGTATTGTTTCTTGTAACACTGAGACACTATTTTTGGACGTCTTTACAGTGTATGGTGTAACAGACATAGTTTCGTATCGCGTGATTCAGAAACTTGCCGAGTGGAGCTACCATCTCATCACGCATGTCATCGTGAAAAAAAAAACCTTTCGAAATTGTTTCGCAATGTTTCAATAAATGTTATGATAGATAACAAAATAAATCGAAGATCATTGTGGCAAACCAGAACGATCCTATCGTTTATGCTGCCAAGAATGATATACATGTGAAAGCGTATACACTGTACTTCATGTAACCATCCGATTTGATTGAATGAAAACTGTATACTTTCAATGATTAGCTTGTACGGTACATGTATCGTTGTATTGTGTTATAAAGTCATATATAATTAATATATTGTAGTAATGTAACGTAAGTGAGGGGACTGCAATCTACAAGTTCGCTTTTTAGCAGCCCCTCAATTTCCATTTCCATGAAGTTCTTTTAAGAACCAATATGTATTATTATGTTCCAATATATGTAATCATGTCAAAGTGTATTACCTGTGTTTGATTGGAAATGAAAAAAAAAAAAACATGCATGTAAACATGCATGTGTGAAATGAATAATAAAAAGCAAGTGAAATAAGAACGAGGTTTCTTGTCTTGCTTGTGCGTGACCCTTGTATGCCATTGCCATGGAAGTATGCAGTCGATTACAGCCATATAAAAGTAAAACAAAATAAATTTAAAGTACAAACGCTCTTTTGTGCTTATTTACATCTTAAGCATACGTAATACCGTACAGACAGACAATTGTACATGTATTATCATGTAAACATACGCACACACAAAATTCTATACATATAAAATGTTTATAATGTCGTGTGTGTGTTTACGATGGGCTGAATATGCCTGGAGCAATGGAAGTGTGGTTAGTTAAGTGTTTGTTTTGTGGTTATTATAATGATTTGTGTGCTCATGTTGTTGCATAATATGGCATGAGCCAGGCAGGGGCGTTGTGATAGGTGGATATGTGTTGTCACTGCAGATAGAATGTCAATAGTATACTTTCGTAATTTTCTTTACATTGAGTTTCAGCAGCGGAATATGATTAGACCCACATGTTGCTGATAACATGGAAGTGTATCCTACAAAGCTGTAGGTCAGGAGACGGCAACATTGCACTCGAAGTCGCTCCTCTCACAATAATTCTGCTGGAAATGAACATTCGAAATTGATTCCTTTATAAGTCAATCTTCGTTGGGGACGCCTTTCTGTCAGCGAAAGAGATAGTGCATACACACCCTGATTGCAGCGATTTTGTAAACATTAGTAGTGATTTTTCACAATGCCTCAAGCTCCTTGGATTACACCTCTCTCATTTCTTCTGGACAATATCCCAACGTCCAGCCTATGTAGCGCTTGTCTTACAGCCATTAAAGAAACAATCTGACAAAGAAATTTTCAGATAAGTATGCCTGTGTGCCAGGTTGACACGGACTCCAAAACCTTCACATGCAGTATCCCCTTGTTAAAGGGATCGTATAGTTTTGGTTGAGACCTAATTTCAGGTTTCTAACATTTTTTGGTGAGATAAGGAGAAACCTCTTATGAAATATGAAAGAGCATGTAATTCTATGAGGAATTCAACATTAATTATTTGATGAAAATTGGTTTTGAAATGGCTGAGATATCCAAAAAAGAGCGATTCTACTAAAGTGTGGGACCCACACTTTATTATACGATCACTTTGTTTTACTTTGTTTTGGATGTTTCAGTCATTCCAAACCCGATTTTCATCAAATAAACTTTGAATTTCTCTTAAAATAGTATGCTCTGTACTATATCATAAGTGTTTTCTTGGTATCTCGCAAAAAGTTAAAAGCCCAATTCTCATCTCCACCAATACTGTACTATCCCTTTAAGGAGTAGTGTTCTCTTGGTGGCAGGTCTATTTGAATGGAAAGACTCCGAAATGCGTTGAAAAGCACCGAAGTCCTAATTCGAAGTCAAAGGTCATATCTACGGTAGATAACAACGTGAGACAGCTCGTGGACCCAGAACGACTTATCTCTCTCCCTGACGAGATATCACCCGAAGAAGAGATAACAAGACTGTAAATTTGTGACAAAAAAGTTCAAATCCCAAATTTCCAAACACTGTAGGCCTACGGGCAATAGTAAATGCCTTTACTTTTGTGTGCCCTGACCAACATACTATCTCCATCCATGCCTCTTTCTTTTTGTGTTACATGTGCAGTATAGTGTATCCCTTTGTAATGTTCATTCTGGTTTTTGTTTCATGTTAGTAATGTTTATGATTATGTATCTAATGCTCTTTTCCCGGTCGAATGATTAATAATAAAAATGATAATAATATATAATATGTTTTGTGGAGAGATCACTGCAAAATTAGTTATGTTAATTTTGAAAACAAACTCACTGTAGAAACGTGTAGATCTTTTAAAGCTATACTATATATTGTATGAAGGGGGGGGGGGGGGTAGCAAATGCCGGTCAGCAACAGAATGAATGTATCCGTGTGACCGTTGTACAATTACTTTTGTTTGCTCATGGGCAGGACAAAATATGGTGGTTATCCCTTGTGGGAGAGGATTTCATGTTTAAAAGAAAGAAGAAAGACAAACGATATTGTAACAAAACAACGACGATATTTTAGTGCAATCTAACCTTATACAGCGTATGTTTTGACCGTCTGTACATATGTTAACGACCCAGAAGGCGAGGTAGAAGGTATGTGCTTTGTCTTGGCATTGTAAGTTAGTAACCCACTCTGATATGGCAGACGACAGTTTTGTTTCTGGTACAATTGGATTTACAAGGTTAACTTTATGGGGAAAATGGTTTCTATACTTGTAATCTCCTCAAGAGGCATCTGAAACCTTTTTGGCAGAACCTTTTGTATGTTCTCTCCTTGGTCAGTCCATATATCTACATGACGTCACATCAAGGTCTGGTCGTGATTACGATGTCGTTGTACATGCATTGACAAATTTCTTAATTCCGTAATCCGCCGATATCTAAATCAATGATAATGCTTTTATAGTGTAATAATACGCTGCTACAGGCATAGCTATGAAATAGTAACTGTTGTTTCGCACACTATCATGTATGTCGTAATCACTATTAAGAGCATATAGAAAAACAGAACGGTAACTGTTGACCATATCCTTAACTCGTCTTTCGTTGCTTGAACTCATTGTTATAGTATGACATCCGGAAATGTTTTCAAGGATAGAATGAGGCAAAAAAAATTGTAGTGGGGACAGTCAACTAGGATTTGAGTCTTCCGAATACATGATGTTTGTTCTTGATTTTTTTTTTTCAATTTATGTTTTGAGGTAAAGTTTTTGTGTCTATATATACTTTAGTTAGTGCAGTTAGCTTCCTTGGTGTAGATAGATGACTTATACATCGACTATTCCTTCGATACTTCTGAAGAAACCGGAAAGCATTGTGGTTATAAACAGAGAGAAAGAAAATGGAAGAAAAGATGGAAAGAGATGAAGATAACGAGAGCGTAGGAAGGACAGACCAGATGACCGTCACCTGTCGTGAAAGACAGGAGCCTTATTAGCCTTGAGTTGGCACAGGTGTACGTCATGAGCTTGCCACCCCACGAGTCATAGAGCCTACGAGCTGAACAAGACCCACGAGTTCTGCAGTCCACAAGCCAGACGCTGTAGGCAAATAAGGTCCACGAGTTCGACACTAGGCAAGTAGGGCCTACTCGTATAAGGCCCAAGAGCTCAGCGACACTAGGCGAAAAAAAAAGGCCCCGTGAGCTCGACATTGCATTACGGGGCTTAATGTACGTAGTGTCATGCTTGTGGGCCTACTTCATGTCTACCTGTATGACTCGTGGGCTGTATGACTCGTGGGTTTCGAGCACGTGGGATGAGCCCGTTGGTGAAACTGTCATGGACAACCTGTTGCAAAAAAAAAAATTAATTGATGTGGATAATACTTTGTATCAAGTGTAACCGAATACGAAATTCTTCCAAATTGTGTTCATACCACTCTTCGAATTAGGGCCCAGTATAGATGACAACAGGGAAGACTCAACTCGCTGTGCCAGATTCCGTCATGAGGTACAGTTCACGCTTCTTCTCTGTCTGTCAGCTCGATTACTGCACGGACAGCTAGCATCATCAAGTTCAAAAATTATCTTAAATGGGGCAGACTTAACTGTCCTTGATTGCCGTCATAGGCTTTGAAACTTTAATAACTTTAAAACACACACACACTCTCTGTCACACATACACACGCACAATCATATACATTAACAACACATGAGTGCATAAACTTGCCTAGGGATGCTGAAAAGGCCTTTATATTTCACGTGAGTCAATTGTGGATTCCTCACCACCTACATTTTGGATTTGGAGACTACTTTCAGTGGACTTCTGCGTTATCCACTACGTATGTGCCTACATCACCTATGCAGGTAACCAGTCGAAGACGACAATAATAGTTAGTGTGCCTACATGTTAGCAGGTGTGTGCACCCACAAACTGACCTAATTGGGTAAATCTGTATCGCTTTCATTCTTATTGTATTCATATTTATGACCAAAACAAACAGACAACAACAAGAAGAATGTTCTCAGACAACTTTCCACCTGGCTATATTTAAAGGTACTGTTTGCCATTAGGATCAGTGATTTAAAAACATGATGCATGTTATGTATGTGTGTAGGTCAGTTGTCTCACAAAATAGCGTACCATGTAAAAGTTTCGCAATAAAACCTAAAATATAAGGAGATATCATTAATTTTCACAGTAAACCATAACTGTAGACTTTCCTTATAGTCTAGAAATATTTTTATTATAACTATTGTTCACATTTTGTATATTTAACAATACTTGACATGAATCATACTGATTCAAATATTTACATTGGTTGGTTCTATCCCTAACTGACTTTTTAGAACTATTTTATAGTACTATAGCTGAGGGTGTTTTTTTTTTTTGTTTCATCTGCAAATGGTAAATAATGCCTTTAAGCATGCTGACGTGATGTCATGATCAATCGAAGTGAGGGCTACACCTGTTCTACTCGTTACAGCTACAGGCTGCTGAAATAAACAAGCCGCAAGATTCCCCCAGGATAATAATTATGTGATATTAATAAATCTTCAATGCTAAATACGTACTTCAGCGAGGGAAGAGGAAGGAAGGGGTGGTACAAAAGGACAGAAAACATGATTTAAAATCTATATAGCTATTCGCGATTACAGCCAAGGTAAATATCAATGTAGGCCTACTATGCGAGAGGCATAATATCGATTTTTAATGAAGACTCTATGTCACGTTTGCCACTTGTATTGTTTTCTTGTAACACTGAGACACTATTTTTGGACGTCTTTACAGTGTATGGTGTAACAGACATAGTTTCGTATCGCGTGATTCAGAAACTTGCCGAGTGGAGCTACCATCTCATCACGCATGTCATCGTGAAAAAAAAAACCTTTCGAAATTGTTTCGCAATGTTTCAATAAATGTTATGATAGATAACAAAATAAATCGAAGATCATTGTGGCAAACCAGAACGATCCTATCGTTTATGCTGCCAAGAATGATATACATGTGAAAGCGTATACACTGTACTTCATGTAACCATCCGATTTGATTGAATGAAAACTGTATACTTTCAATGATTAGCTTGTACGGTACATGTATCGTTGTATTGTGTTATAAAGTCATATATAATTAATATATTGTAGTAATGTAACGTAAGTGAGGGGACTGCAATCTACAAGTTCGCTTTTTAGCAGCCCCTCAATTTCCATTTCCATGAAGTTCTTTTAAGAACCAATATGTATTATTATGTTCCAATATATGTAATCATGTCAAAGTGTATTACCTGTGTTTGATTGGAAATGAAAAAAAAAAAAACATGCATGTAAACATGCATGTGTGAAATGAATAATAAAAAGCAAGTGAAATAAGAACGAGGGTTTCTCTGTCTTGCTTGTGCGTGACCCTTGTATGCCATTGCCATGGAAGTATGCAGTCGATTACAGCCATATAAAAGAGTAAAACAAAATAAATTTAAAGTACAAACGCTCTTTTGTGCTTATTTACATCTTAAGCATACGTAATACCGTACAGACAGACAATTGTACATGTATTATCATGTAAACATACGCACACACAAAATTCTATACATATAAAATGTTTATAATGTCGTGTGTGTGTTTACGATGGGCTGAATATGCCTGGAGCAATGGAAGTGTGGTTAGTTAAGTGTTTGTTTTGTGGTTATTATAATGATTTGTGTGCTCATGTTGTTGCATAATATGGCATGAGCCAGGCAGGGGCGTTGTGATAGGTGGATATGTGTTGTCACTGCAGATAGAATGTCAATAGTATACTTTCGTAATTTTCTTTACATTGAGTTTCAGCAGCGGAATATGATTAGACCCACATGTTGCTGATAACATGGAAGTGTATCCTACAAAGCTGTAGGTCAGGAGACGGCAACATTGCACTCGAAGTCGCTCCTCTCACAATAATTCTGCTGGAAATGAACATTCGAAATTGATTCCTTTATAAGTCAACTCTTCGTTGGGGACGCCTTTCTGTCAGCGAAAGAGATAGTGCATACACACCCTGATTGCAGCGATTTTGTAAACATTAGTAGTGATTTTTCACAATGCCTCAAGCTCCTTGGATTACACCTCTCTCATTTCTTCTGGACAATATCCCAACGTCCAGCCTATGTAGCGCTTGTCTTACAGCCATTAAAGAAACAATCTGACAAAGAAATTTTCAGATAAGTATGCCTGTGTGCCAGGTTGACACGGACTCCAAAACCTTCACATGCAGTATCCCCTTGTTAAAGGGATCGTATAGTTTTGGTTGAGACCTAATTTCAGGTTTCTAACATTTTTTGGTGAGATAAGGAGAAACCTCTTATGAAATATGAAAGAGCATGTAATTCTATGAGGAATTCAACATTAATTATTTGATGAAAATTGGTTTTGAAATGGCTGAGATATCCAAAAAAGAGCGATTCTACTAAAGTGTGGGACCCACACTTTATTATACGATCACTTTGTTTTACTTTGTTTTGGATGTTTCAGTCATTCCAAACCCGATTTTCATCAAATAAACTTTGAATTTCTCTTAAAATAGTATGCTCTGTACTATATCATAAGTGTTTTCTTGGTATCTCGCAAAAAGTTAAAAGCCCAATTCTCATCTCCACCAATACTGTACTATCCCTTTAAGGAGTAGTGTTCTCTTGGTGGCAGGTCTATTTGAATGGAAAGACTCCGAAATGCGTTGAAAAGCACCGAAGTCCTAATTCGAAGTCAAAGGTCATATCTACGGTAGATAACAACGTGAGACAGCTCGTGGACCCAGAACGACTTATCTCTCTCCCTGACGAGATATCACCCGAAGAAGAGATAACAAGACTGTAAATTTGTGACAAAAAAGTTCAAATCCCAAATTTCCAAACACTGTAGGCCTACGGGCAATAGTAAATGCCTTTACTTTTGTGTGCCCCCTGACCAACATACTATCTCCATCCATGCCTCTTTCTTTTTGTGTTACATGTGCAGTATAGTGTATCCCTTTGTAATGTTCATTCTGGTTTTTGTTTCATGTTAGTAATGTTTATGATTATGTATCTAATGCTCTTTTCCCGGTCGAATGATTAATAATAAAAATGATAATAATATATAATATGTTTTGTGGAGAGATCACTGCAAAATTAGTTATGTTAATTTTGAAAACAAACTCACTGTAGAAACGTGTAGATCTTTTAAAGCTATACTATATATTGTATGAAGGGGGGGGGGGGGTAGCAAATGCCGGTCAGCAACAGAATGAATGTATCCGTGTGACCGTTGTACAATTACTTTTGTTTGCTCATGGGCAGGACAAAATATGGTGGTTATCCCTTGTGGGAGAGGATTTCATGTTTAAAAGAAAGAAGAAAGACAAACGATATTGTAACAAAACAACGACGATATTTTAGTGCAATCTAACCTTATACAGCGTATGTTTTGACCGTCTGTACATATGTTAACGACCCAGAAGGCGAGGTAGAAGGTATGTGCTTTGTCTTGGCATTGTAAGTTAGTAACCCACTCTGATATGGCAGACGACAGTTTTGTTTCTGGTACAATTGGATTTACAAGGTTAACTTTATGGGGAAAATGGTTTCTATACTTGTAATCTCCTCAAGAGGCATCTGAAACCTTTTTGGCAGAACCTTTTGTATGTTCTCTCCTTGGTCAGTCCATATATCTACATGACGTCACATCAAGGTCTGGTCGTGATTACGATGTCGTTGTACATGCATTGACAAATTTCTTAATTCCGTAATCCGCCGATATCTAAATCAATGATAATGCTTTTATAGTGTAATAATACGCTGCTACAGGCATAGCTATGAAATAGTAACTGTTGTTTCGCACACTATCATGTATGTCGTAATCACTATTAAGAGCATATAGAAAAACAGAACGGTAACTGTTGACCATATCCTTAACTCGTCTTTCGTTGCTTGAACTCATTGTTATAGTATGACATCCGGAAATGTTTTCAAGGATAGAATGAGGCAAAAAAAAATTGTAGTGGGGACAGTCAACTAGGATTTGAGTCTTCCGAATACATGATGTTTGTTCTTGATTTTTTTTTTCAATTTATGTTTTGAGGTAAAGTTTTGTGTCTATATATACTTTAGTTAGTGCAGTTAGCTTCCTTGGTGTAGATAGATGACTTATACATCGACTATTCCTTCGATACTTCTGAAGAAACCGGAAAGCATTGTGGTTATAAACAGAGAGAAAGAAAATGGAAGAAAAGATGGAAAGAGATGAAGATAACGAGAGCGTAGGAAGGACAGACCAGATGACCGTCACCTGTCGTGAAAGACAGGAGCCTTATTAGCCTTGAGTTGGCACAGGTGTACGTCATGAGCTTGCCACCCACGAGTCATAGAGCCTACGAGCTGAACAAGACCCACGAGTTCTGCAGTCCACAAGCCAGACGCTGTAGGCAAATAAGGTCCACGAGTTCGACACTAGGCAAGTAGGGCCTACTCGTATAAGGCCCAAGAGCTCAGCGACACTAGGCGAAAAAAAGGCCCCGTGAGCTCGACATTGCATTACGGGGCTTAATGTACGTAGTGTCATGCTTGTGGGCCTACTTCATGTCTACCTGTATGACTCGTGGGCTGTATGACTCGTGGGTTTCGAGCACGTGGGATGAGCCCGTTGGTGAAACTGTCATGGACAACCTGTTGCAAAAAAAAATAATAATTGATGTGATAATACTTTGTATCAAGTGTAACCGAATACGAAATTCTTCCAAATTGTGTTCATACCACTCTTCGAATTAGGGCCCAGTATAGATGACAACAGGGAAGACTCAACTCGCTGTGCCAGATTCCGTCATGAGGTACAGTTCACGCTTCTTCTCTGTCTGTCAGCTCGATTACTGCACGGACAGCTAGCATCATCAAGTTCAAAAATTATCTTAAATGGGGCAGACTTAACTGTCCTTGATTGCCGTCATAGGCTTTGAAACTTTAATAACTTTAAAACACACACACACTCTCTGTCACACATACACACGCACAATCATATACATTAACAACACATGAGTGCATAAACTTGCCTAGGGATGCTGAAAAGGCCTTTATATTTCACGTGAGTCAATTGTGGATTCCTCACCACCTATATTTTGGATTTGGAGACTACTTTCAGTGGACTTCTGCGTTATCCACTACGTATGTGCCT
Source organism: Diadema antillarum (assembly GCF_040938485.1). NCBI lineage: Eukaryota > Metazoa > Echinodermata > Echinoidea > Diadematoida > Diadematidae > Diadema > Diadema antillarum. The sequence continues at coordinate 422,359 of NW_027271058.1, forward strand.
ACATCACCTATGCAGTAACCAGTCGAAGACGACAATAATAGTTAGTGTGCCTACATGTTAGCAGGTGTGTGGGGTCCTACATAAAGTTTTCATTGTTAGAATGCATTTATACAAAACGCAGCTCTCCGGATACACGAGAAGGCACCGACATGGTCATAATGACTTTCTTTCTCCGAAAGTGTCACCATATGCGACTTCCCTATTGATACGCCTTCTATGGTGTGTTTTTTGAGATACTTGTGTACCGGGAAGGTTGCGGAAACAGCAAAGCGAGGCTGAAAGATGAGTGATCTTTTTTCCCCGATACACTCGTTCTTTGCATTATGGATATAGGGTTTCATTTTGGTGAATAGGGACAAGTATCACCACGTGATGCAAGCGAAACTGCGACGACTTTCCGATAATTATGTTAGCGCCACAAGTGACGGTACTTTTGAATCTCTTGATCGCTCTATGAATTGGAGCTAATAAATCACTTTCAAAGTACAAGTGTCGGCCGTGTGACGCTCTGGTTTCGAGCACGCAATGTCTCGGACAAAAAAACTGGCAGAGTGGGGTGCTCTCATCAGTGGTAATCTTTTTGTTCTTCAACCAATTCCAAGCATCATTTTTAGATCAAAACGTTACTTCGTCTTCATGCACAGGTGTGTGTTTTCTTCTGTTGGCGTGTATATTGTTTATAATGATTCATGCCTCAAGGGTAGTTTCACACAATGTTGCACATCAAAGTCCGTCAGACAATCCAGTGTTTTGATTTGTGACCGTACGTAGTCTCACAACTTATATTTCAGCATATGGATATGATAGAGTTGACAGGAATTTCCAATACTTTACGCACGTGTATACTGTAATCAGTCAGTTTGTAGAGATCTACTGACGATGTTATCTGTATTTCAACTAAAAGGTATAATGTAAGGGATGGCTGGCTTTGCTTCTTGAAATTAAGTGAGAGCAAATACTGTACGCAGAGATTGTACGAATGAAGAGCTATGTACTCTCTTCCTTACGGCCAATGAGCTGGCTGCGACCTCTAAAAGAGCAATTATGCACAACCAGGTTTACGATTCTGCAGACGGAGGTCAAACGTGACTATGAATGTACACACACATGCACGCATGCAATGTTATATATGTTTCGACCACGGACACATAGTTAGTTCGACATATTCATCACAAACACTGAAGTACCCCTATTCATGAGTTATGCACAGAGAAGAAAAAAATGAAACACAAAAATGTGTATTGATGTCGAAAATCTCAGCCTATTTTCCACGAAATGTCTAATTTTATTTCCTTGTCAGTGACAACTTTTCCTTTCTCGTCAGTATGAAAAAAATTAAGAGTGCTTTTTCTTCACACACATTAAAACTAGAATGTTGTGTGATTAAAGAGAGAAGACATTTATGCTTGATGATGTAAAGTCGACAGAACGGTTCAATTTCAAGTTAACTGTGTGCGTAGCAGTAATGATGTGAACAAATCTAGCAGTCTGGCTACAAAAAACAACCCAACAAAACACATTTTTTTATTACCAACCTCTTCGTTTACAGCTTCTGTGAGTGGTATGGAAAGTGGCGATGATTATTGTATAGGTGAAAAGATAACGAGAAAGCAAATTAAAAAAAGATGAGTCTCGATAAAGTGTGATTGATGATCTGTTGATGTTAGTACATGAAGGTATCAAGTCTAATTGCATGTGAAGATATGGGGAGGGGGCGAAACGACGTTATTATCTCCAACCACCTTGTCATTGTCCACATTTTCTTCTTTCGACAAAGTCCACGCTTATGATATTACTATAACATTATATGCTTAGTTGTGTGTTCACGTCGGTGGAGCCACATGGCGAATTAAAAGTCACCAGGCATCCACGTAAATAATGATTAGATATGTACATGTCGTTGATTGGTCAAATGCTGTCTCATGCATAACAGTATGTCACGTGTCTCTGTGTCATATGAAATTTCAAGTGGGAATACTTAATGAAATAAATTAAAAGTATATGAAAGACTGTCAGTGATACAAGTTGCCTTTTCACCCAGTCGCGGAAACTTTTGGTACGTTTTTAGTGGTAAATTTGATAGTAATTTGTATATTTTTCATTCATAGTGACTGGTTTTTTTTTCTACATGGCATGGGTGCTAAAATAATCCATGCATTAATGGGAGAGAAGTCTGAGTAATTCTGCATTGTTATAATGAATGATTTGTCTTTAAGGCATAAGTATCGAAGCGTTTTACTTAAAGTCAACCACAAACTTTTTGAAGACATTTAATCCAAATTTCGTTTTCTTAGACTCCCGCACTCCCGGGATGTCAGCACAATAATGTCGACGTGATATCAAAAACCAGGAAAGACAGTGTCAAGAAGAGAGATAAGGAAAGAAAGGGAGAGAGAGAGAGAGAGAGAGAGAGAGAGTTTGATAGAGAGAGAAGAAGAGAGAGAGAGGGAGAGAGAGAGCTGGCAACGCCACAAAGTTTAGAATAGGTTCTTCCTGCTTGCACCTGATACGTTGTGATATGTGCGAACGACCAATTTCATTTTCGATCACTTCGACTACTAATAATACCAGTCGGCAAGTTGTTTTCCTCCAGATCTGATTCCACTTATAGCGAGGTCTTTGCAGGCTCTTAATCAACAGCTGTCCCGGCGTGTTTCTGAGGGGAACCAATTCATCAAGTTAACCTTGCGTATATTATATACCCACATAATGGAAAATGTTCTACGTATGATATTGATATAGTCTCGAAGAGACATCGAGTGGCTTTGCTGGCGAGTTTCGGTAATGCGAAGAATCTGTACTGGGCTTGGAGGGTCTTCACGCTATGAAACCACCCCGTCATATGGGTTGTGGTGAAAGTTAACACGAACTTAGCCGACTCTTCAGCACGACGCACGAATAAAGGAGTGTGAAACAAAGACAAAACAACACAGAAAAGCCTGTAATCTGCCCTCAGATCTACTATAGCATGTACTGGCAGGTCTCACCACCACACGCAAATCAAAAAATCCGAGCTGGCGTATTTCCAAAGCCGTCTTCACGTGCTCCTCATTTTCAATGCTGCCAATATATATCAGCGCTACTTTCCAATAATATGGATAATGACACCGTTATGTGGCTGAGTCAGTGAGGAACGACATTCGCTGGACAATGACTCTATTTTAACATGACATGATTTGGCTTGCTTCATAAGGACACAACGATCCAAATAAACAACTATCTGTCTCTCAAGGTCTAGGCGTACTATTTCTGGAAATGAATTTTTAATGTTTAGAGCGGGGTAGGTCTACAGTGAAAGTGGCAAATAGGTCATTGCGTGCCACAAAACTGCTTAGGAATACAGATATTTTGATCACAAATGTAATTTTGTTAATTTTTTTTTCTAATAAGGACAATGATAATCATTATTACCAACAACAGCACGTACGTTATCCTTATTATCATTATTATTACTATCAGTATTATAATTATCATCATTATCATTTTGTGTTAATATGATTATGATCGTCATCTCCGTAGAAGTATTACATTGGAATTTTTTAAACGATTAACCATGGTAATGATAAATCAGAAGAGAAAAAAATGGAAAATAACCAATATAATGTCAACATTTTCATTGCTCTTCGAGCACACTTTGTAATTACAAAGGTCCAAGCTATACTCATACACGTATATGAAATCAGTATATCTTACAAAACGAACAACACACGTGTGATTGCATAATCTCCTTAATGCTTGTTCCACCCCCCCCCCCCCCATCCCATGCTCCTCGTAATTTGATCTGCTATTGCCGGCTCCTTCTTGTACGCCAAGCTGTTAACGCACTATAATTGCTTTGAAAAAGGGGCAACGTACTTAAGGATCCGTCAGAACTTTTATACTGGACGATACCGTGCTCTTTTAGGTGAATGAGGTTTTATAACATTTTGTTTGCAAACTGGCTGAGTCAGCCAAAGCAACCAAATAGTTTCACCTATACCATGTATACTGGTGATATTGATAAAGGCATGGATTATCGAATATTATGAAACAAGGGATGGACAATATATTAACTCTTGATGTTAATTTAAGGATAAGGAAGAAAGATTATGATCATGGGTTTCTGACATAAGTCTAGACCACTAAAATAAACTGAAATGTATGGGGGGAAAACGACAAGGGGAGGATATTAAACTCTTACACCCCTCCCCTCCCCTTCCACGACTACGCCTTAGTTCGAAGGGAGGTGGTTTCTTAAATGTATTAAGGTAAACCCCGGACAACAATGTGTTTTTACACAAAGCCTGGGAGTGTCCTCAGGCTTTTATGATGTCACTTGTTTTCACGCCCGGTAGCTAGATCTTTGTGTAATGGAAGACTTCTCCTCGATATCGTACTTGGGCGCGATTTTGATCCAATTTCATATAGGCGGAACCAAATTTCTGCGAATTCTCATGGCTTGTCTTAAACCGGGTCACTTGATAGTGTCGTTGTACAGTCACTAGCTATCAATATATGGCAGTCTTGGTAGGGAGTTTGGTAGAACCAGTGAAGGTTGTTGGAGGGAAAGGGGGTGTTAAAAAAAATCATAATCATAATCATAACGGTCACCGAGGTATGAGATTCGTTGAATCTGGGGCTAGGAATATCGTACGTGTATCGGCGATTAAATCACCATCACTCAATATCCCTCTAAAGAGGTAACAACTATACTGTACACTGTTAAGACCAATTAAGGCAGCATGTTGATTAAAGAGGTTCCTGTACAATGACTGTAAATTCAGAATTTACTGAACACATAAAAATGATCCCTCAAATTCGTCATTCGTAATTGGTTCGACAATACTGCCGTGCTTACATTGTATCCGTTGATGGTATGAGTGTCATTTTTTGTTGTTGTTCTCGTTGTTGTTCTTGTTGTTATTGTTACCGTTATTTGTTGTTGCACAGTTGCATCCAGGCAGCCGCCACAACTACAGCGGAATGCACTTTCTCAGGCCATGATGGGGCCAACTCGCGTTACACTAAGCGTTATTATGTTCACTGGCTGTAGAACCTCGTGCACTTGTTGCTGGATCGTCGTTCTAATTGACACTTCCTTGATTGGGTATCCAATTTAGTTCGCTCTGACGTATTTGCAATCTCGCGTCTTTATTAATATCATCAACACACGTGCTCCGCGGGCTGGGGACGCACCGGGGGAAAAAAGAGACGGAAATCTCTCCTAAATTACACTTGAACATTCTATTGAGAGTTCAATCTTCGGGGTGACGGCATATAGCTGCCCAATCGCTTTGAGCAATGAGGGGTAGTTTCACACCTTGACTTTAGTCTGTGAGTTAGTATGCCATCGGATCTGGCTACACCTGCGACTTTATTGCTTCTGCTCTGATGTGTACGTTATATTTTTCGTTGTTGTCAAACCACATACACAGGGCCTTCACACAGAAAGAGGGAGAGCGTGAGAGAAAAGAGTACGAAACTAAAATCAGTCTTAATATTCACCTCGCAGCTTGGCACAACAGTTGAAATGAAAATACAGTCAACCCCGCCTAAGTCGACCCCCGCACAAGTCGAAAAATTGGCTTAGTCGACGAAAAGTTCTACCCACATGAATACAAACATTTTATGTGAATTCGATTGTATAAGTCGAAATTCACGTCGAGTTGAAGGATTTTCTGCTGTCTCTTTGGAATCGATTTAAGCGAGGTTGACTATTTATATGTATGCATATATACAAATTTTTCTTTTCATTTCATTTCATTTCATTAATTTCCATAGCCAAATGATACCAAATTATTGCAAGGTAAAATTGACGATTTGTACAAGAAAATGAAATGACATGAAGCAAATACAAATACACTTTATACAAACAATAGCATAACAATGATTATAACACACCTGCACATTCATGCACATTTCTGGATACATATCATACAAATAATTGATCTTCATGTAATCATTGAGTTGAAATAGCACATAGGTAGTAACGGAATATGAAGGGAACTAGCAGAAAAAATGCAGAGCTTGTACAAATAAATAGCACGTTCCTTAAACTTTTTTTTTTTTTTGGGGGGGGGGGGAGATTTACTTTGCAACGAATCTCCATTCCGTGTTCGCGTGATATTCTGAGTTAAGTGACAGAAGTATAGACGTTCCATTAAAGTTTGACATTTATATAGAAAGTTAAATGGAATTAAAAGTTGCATAAGGATTTGACGATACATGATACACGTCACAATCACACAAATTAAGTGAAATTATGATGTCATTAAAATGTGATTCTCCCTCTTTTTTCACATAATGATTTCTTATGATCATTTACAATAACCTAGCAAACGACTACATGCTAAATGTTACAACACTTCTATTCACTCTGAAAAAATGACATGGTAAATCAACGTTTTAAACGTTGTCACTCCTCGAAACTTTGTAAATGTTAAATTTAACACTCAAAATGTTGGATTTACCATGTCATTTTCTAGAGTGTACCTCTTACTTCAAAATGCCTTCATTGCGACATTCTTACAGATCTATCAACACTTTGATGGCGAGCATGATACCCTCTTTGATATAGTTGATTTAAAAAAAAAGGAAAGTGAGTTAAGGTTTGTTTGATTGCCAATTGCCCACTTGAGAAATGAAGCTAGCACCATTCCATGTGACTGTCGTTGATTTTACTATTGCTTTAAAAACATGTAACACTCTCAATTCCTGTGACATTTAGAGTGTTATTTCACGTTCAATTCAAGTTTGGAATAGAACTGTCACTGCTCTTTCTGCATGTTTATAAATCTAATTACGCTGTACTTAGTAAATGAAAACATTTTGTGGGCCGCGACTCGCGTTGAATTAGGCCGATGCAGCCACTTGGACTCTGCATGGTACCATAGCATTGCCAATAAATACATACCGCCCACAGAAGGTTTACCAGGCGAGGAGGATTACTGTAGATTTAATGGTAATTAAATGTTCCTCTTGTCACATATACTGCATTGATAGTGACACCAAGGTGGAGGGGGGGGGGGGGGGTGAGCGAGGAGTGGGGAGGGGGTGAGACGGCCCCGCCTATTACTTGGATCAAAATCTTCCACCCTCACTTGCTATGTATACAGCGAGAAACTGGTAGAGATCAGTTAAATTTAAGTAGAGCCTTATGATGTGTATCAGGTGTCACAGTTGATACGGCTCTAGATCTCTACATTATAAGCTCATGGGTTCGAATCTTGCCTTGTCCTCACATCCGTGGACAAAATGTCACCTTTCTTGCCTGGTTCCACTTGACCCAAGACTGTAAATGCACACCTTGCAGAGCTTGGTAATAGTAAAGCTCCTGTGCTAGAGCAGGGATGGCAATAGATAGAATTAGCTTGTGAAATGAGATTGTGGTATTATAACCATTAGTGGTAGAACTATCTTTGTTGCGCTACTTGCATGATGCTATGATCCCTTTCTGGGAACCGGCAAAAACTTTGCAACCGACGTTTATTAATTCAATTCAATTCAATTCAATTCAAAATGATTCAATCATGGTCTTTATTCAAAACAAGGCATATAAACACACACACAACCAACCAAACAAACAAAGTAGAAAGAGAAACACAACACACACACACACACACACACACACACCAGTAAACAAACACACGCAGACATGATACTGCGCTATAAGACACGTTTGCTTGTGTTTCCATCGTTCCGTATTTGATTGTTACATAGCCTTATCACAAAACATAATTTATATTTTGTTTATACATAACACAAATATTATCTAACTTTACTGTATAAGTGTCTTTGTTAACTGGCACTTCGGGGCACCATGATTGCAAAATTCTACCTTTTACAATTTGTTGTCTTCGAGAGAGGAGTAATTGAAAAAAAAAAAACCAATCAGTGTTAAAACAACAACAGCAATAACAACTGTACTTATTGCTGCCAATAGCTGTATAAGTAGTGTATTGTATTTAGCAGTTACCATGGCAGAAGTGACACGGCATAAACAAATCAGAAGAATGTATGTTGTGGATATAGTTTCGATTTTGTAAGTATTTGCCTAATTTCTCCCATTTAGACGTGGTAATTTGTTTTTGGATTTCATGTAGGAAATTCACAAGGTGTTTTTTTATAGGTCCAACAGGTTAGTCCATTTTGGGTCACTTCCTCATAAATGCTATTGATTTCATCTGCAAGCAGGTTATCATGGTTATCAACAATCATTAACAAAATAAAAGGGAGTATAATCAAAGCCCGTATGTGATATAACAAATGGAACAATTTATTAATAAATGTATTCAGTAAATGGAACGCTTATGGATACATACTGCCGGTTCTCGCTTAACAGAAAAAAAAAAAAACCTGCAATCACAGATGCGGTATCACTGAGAAGTGTGAGAGTATGTGTGTGTGCGTGTGTGTGTGTATGTGCGTGTGTGTGTCCATAAATTTTGCACACACATACACATAAAATATTTCACTGCATGTAAAAAAAAATGTGATATAGCAGCACAATTTTTTACAAGAATATAGCTGCTTTTTTATATTTGCTTCTTTGAATTAGATTTTTAAAAATCGTCATAAAAAAGTCTGCATATCTACAGCTGTGAGTGTACATGTGTTGGTGTAAGTGCGTATTTGTTTGTTTGTTGTTCGTTTTGTTTTCTTGAGTAGTTAGGCGTGTGCATCTATTAAAATATGTTGTGTTTTCGTTTTGGTTTCCTGGACAACTCCCAGAGCTTAAGGCAGTTATCAAATCAATTTGTTACCCCGTATAAGGTAAATAAGCCTGAATGCCGAATTCTGCCGGACGTGGGTCTATTTGATCACTTGTTGCCATGTTAGTCGAAATAATTGCATTGAAATCCATTTTGTGGTGGAGAACTCTCTAGAGCAAGGCCATATCCACAATACGCGAAAATAAAAGTAAACACATTTCCGCCAAAGTGGATCACGCATTCTTGGCTTTGTGCTGCAACGATTAATGAAATTGACTCCTACACAGCCCTAAGTTAGTGACGCATTGATTTAATCTGGTCTGTTGTCACTAGTGATGGACTTGCGTTTCGCAGCCTGAAAGTTGCAATGGCCAGTTTAGTGAAATCATTATGACGAATGTGGAGAAAGGGACTGAGGGGTTTATCCGTGCACGGCAGCTGACACACGGTCGTCTAGGAACTTAATGACATAATTATTTTAGTACCTTTGAAAGAGCAACCTGTCCTTACCTCGAGAGACCGACAAGACCGAACTGAAGTAACTGCTCAGAGTCGTTCCCTGCAGACTAACTAGACCGGTACGTCATCATTAGTATCACGCCTGGATCAGTCGGTGAGAACGAAAGTCAGGCACGTCTGGTTACGCCCACCACGTAACTCGTACAGGTGGCTGTGACGTGCTAAATAACAAGTGTATAGCGAATATTTGCGGGGTATTAATTGAGGACAATAACACACACCCAGTCATACACACGAGTACATGATCGGCGGATACGTGCCATTAATTGCGCGAAGCACACAATGATTACACATGTTGCAGTTCATTTCGGATACAGTCATCGGGCGAGTCCAACCCTTTCGTAGATATAAATCATAACGTCTCAATTCAACTTGACATCCAGAAATACGACTATGACGCTTCAGAACCTCCTATCCCCCTCCCCACTCCCATAGTCAACCACCTCCTGTACAGAGGAGGGGTGCGTCACTGCCCCCCTCTCATTTGTTTAACTTTTTAGAAACAAGGATGTTAACTCTTCTATGAGCGAACAAAGGCTTGCGGTAGGTCAATGCACTTCGCGTAATGAACTTCTCATGAAAGTCTTTTGTGAATGACAATGAGAAAATAACCTGCCTGTCATTGTCCCCGTGCGGTTCAGGCAGCGGGTGGAATGCAGCAATAGACTATAATACTCGTCGCGATATAACAGGTGTTCAGTTCAATTCAGTTCAGTGCAGTTTGTTTTAGGTGTGGCTGAACCTGAAATGGAGGTTTAGCAGTGTGATTATGACTTCACTGCACCTGCTACTTTTTGTATTATTATCTCTCTTCTAATTCTTCTTCTTCTTCTTCATCTTCTTCTTCTTCTTCTTTTTCTCGTTACCATACGTTTACCTTTCCCATACACTACATATCCAGGAGTTTTCTTAGAAGCAGTGGAGTGTTACTTTTATAATGCTCGAATTAAAGAAGTCTTTTGGTAATCAGATCTCTCTCTAAAAAAATATAAATAAAAAAGGACTAATCTTGATCATGAAATACGTATAGAGATGTATACCGTGTTTCACTGATGAATTCTGATGAGATGTCACAGTAGGACAACGATATAAACAAAGTACACAAAGAATTCCACACAATCTGATTATTTTATGGGAGGTACAGATTTCTTTTACTTGTTACTGACATAATGTTCAGGCTAATATTGTTCCCCTGTCTTCTGAAAGAGGTAAGGAAAGAGCTCTATCATCATTCCATTTTAGAAAAATGAACATAATTAATATTGAATTCTCTCTTTAGTCTCCTTATATCGCTGTCCTATCTGCCTATTGTGACATCACAAACTGGTATATATAGTCCTCCATCGCAGCAAAGTCGGTACTGAAAGTTTAGAACTTTTGTAGGGGTTGTCTGATTATCCTCTAACTTCAAAGATGTGCTCTACTAACATTTTTTGCATTCTCTCAACCCATATATTTTTGAGTTTCATTCCCATTTTGACAGAAAGGGTTGCGATCGGTGGAGCAGGGTGGATGAAGAGACCCTGTGGGGGCAACCAACCCCACTTGACTGGATGAATTGAGGGGCAGGAAGATGGGTACAGAGATGGAAGGTTTTAACATGAGACACTGCTCAGTCAGTTCACTGGTAAAATGACCTTTTCAGGGCTCAGTGTCTGTTTGAAACAAATACAGGATTCGTAGGGGAGAACATCTTGATGATAATCAGACAAGACTGCAGTTGGTAGACTATCAGTATCAAGAACAGGCTGCAATACATCAGGTACTTCATAAATATAATATGCAAATATAGATAATATTACATAATTGAAAGCAGTGAATGGTGTTTGCTGTAAATGTTGCAGTCATGACTATCATGTCAGCTCGTAAATCATTCTGGCTTTGCTTCAATCATCGTTTTCACTTTCTCTGTCAACGGACAGTATCATTTGCATAGAAAGTGAAATCATTGTCAAAACCAAGGAGGTACTAGGCTTGCCTAGTACCTCCTTGTCAAAACATGATATCTTTGATTTCCATCATAAATAAGCCTATTCTCTATGACCAATCGGTGAAGTTAAGTCGTAGTATATTATAGGCCTATCAGTATACTTGAAAATGAAATTTCTTAAAGTCTGCAGCCGTTATTTCTTGGGTGACCCCCTCCGTTCCCTCCCCCCCCATAACGTACTGCCCATTGGATTGTCCGTCTCATACAAAACCCTAATTAATGGTAAGTTTTTAGGCATAATTTTCTCTTTAAAAAAAGCAAACAAACAAACAAACAAACCTCCAAGACAAGAACAGCGACAGTCGGTTTTCATTCTTCACCCCAACTTTTTCTAGTCTTTACCGATGGTCCAGGTATACGGGATAGATTATCTCAACATGGTCCCCTTAATTAATGAATACCTGCAGTGCATCGACGGGAATCTAGCTATAGACTGTTAAGAAATATGCACAGATGTCACCGGGCACACCCGAAACGCCAAAGACCTATCTTGCCTCGCATAAAGGTGACATAAAGTTTGTATGTTTGAGTCACCAGTGAGTGATGTCTGTTGCCATCAAACACAAAGTCATCCACTTTCTGTGGAGACCTAGGATAATATACAAGACGATAAGTGAAAGGATCAGCTTTAGGGGTGTAAATGAGGAAGGTTACAATCCGTTATTCTGAAGGTTCGTTGATTCGAAAATGAAAAAAAAAAAGAAAGACAGAAAGACAGAAACAAAAAAGATTTGTATTACGAAAGCTCGTCTAGTAAGCTACGCACCTTTTTTTCGGATTTCCCAACCTTCGGAATGACGAACCCTGATACATCTTCGCATTAAGAAACGTTCGGAATAATGAACATCACCTCCGAGAAAATACCTGTACTGATACATCTTGTAATGCGACCCTATAATTATGTAAGACATAGGAGGTAGTCCTAGTTCATAAGATCGCATATACGATAAAACCTCCGCAAAGTTAAAGCCCCTTTATATCTCAGCGTCCATCATCTGACTAGAATGTGATTTCCTAAATTTTCAAAATCTTAGCTCGAATGGCCATGAAATTGCTGAAGTGAAAGCCCAAATGATAGTAAATATTACCCACGGAACGTGACACAATAATGAGTTCTGTACGCGTTGGAGGTCTGATCTTGCCTAGAATAGGAAATCCCTTTGTACTATGTTCATAAAAATAGAACTGATTACAGGTGTTAATTACTTCTAATTGATAGTGCAGACTTCTGATGATAAGCACAGAGTATTGGTCACTGCATTGCACAGTGCAACACAAACAAGACAGATTTTTACCATAACAAGTTAAAAGTGAAACAAAAATCTTCTTTGCTGGCAGTATAAACGCTATACTCCAGAGCGTGAGAACTAATACCGAATCCAAAACTTTCTTTAAAAGTGAGAGTGTATAGAGTTTTCTAGTGCATGGGAAAAACGCTTCACCGAGCAGCAATCAGTAGCAAATGAAAATAGATCACAAGAGGCTGGTAGGTTCCTGTCCCAAGAATGATTAACCTGTGGAACGAGATAAAATTTGGTATTAAGGACGAAGGAAAGAGGCCGTTGCGTGCCACCCGACCCTTTCGGCCCACCCGATTAAAGCAAAACTCCACTCTGTTAAATAATAATGAACGTCTGATAGAATAATAAAAATGATACACTTTTGAAGCTCTATATCTTTTAACTCTTGATTTCATTTTTTTTTAAGTAAGCATGATAGGAAGATTTATGACAGTGTAAGAAAAGTGCCCAGTGAATAACAAGAAAGTTTTCAGCAAGATAGTATTCGAGATTCAATTTTTTTGTTTGTGTGTTTGTTTGCTTTTATTTCTACATTCAATCAGATGCAATTTGAATGCAAACTTCAAAAAGTACAAAGACAAAGAATAACAAGTGCAGTGAAATAAATCGATAACAGTACATAAATAGATACTCATAGGTGATTGCATTGAGCAATGTAGATACACAAAAACATAAAATAAGATTATACAGTATTTTTCAGTAAACAACAGAGATCATTGAATGCAGGAGACCACCATCATAAGCGATTAAGCTTGAAATGGATGGAGGCCTCATAAAATGACTATCCAACGACATAACTCTCTTGGAGGAAGGTGATCAGGTGAGTGCAGTGCAGTTGCAGGTGAGAGTGCAAGATGCAGTTGAAGGAAGAAAATAGAGATTGACAATAAGATGACAATCTATACTATAAATATTTGTTAGCTCAATTGGTTTGGAGAATAAATTGTATCAAATATCGTTTTAAATAATGTTTTTCGTCCTGTTGTTGAATCAGATGTAAGTAATTTTGCTTTGAAATTTGATGTAGAATAAGTCATCTGGTAATGATGAAATGAGAGCAAGATACTTTTTTATGTTTGATGTATAATGACTAATTATTTGTGTAATATCTTTCACTCTAAATTTGAGGAAGCAATCTTTCCAAACGTCATGAAATTGCCGAGGTGACACCTGTCATTGATTGTAGAGCAAAAATCCACTCAATAATCACATTCTAGTCTCTATATCCTATCTGTTCTTAGTCAGCACTAAAAGAAAGCCGTTTTGATTAATATATTTCTTTTATTGATAAGCATAATGTTGCGTGTGATAAAAATCCGGTTCTAGAGAAAGTCACATGGTTCTAGAGAAAGTCACGTGCCTACTAATGCACCTTTTGCTTTTACAGAATATGTTTAGATTTGACATACAACTTTAGAACACAAATCAGCGACAGTTCAATTGATAATTTTTTTTTATTTGTATATTTACTCAGTAATAACAACTGTTTGGAAATACGGTATAAGTGTTTACAAACGTAAAATGTACAATTTATTGAAAGCCATGCAGAGATTTGTTGAAAATGGAATATACCCTTACGTTAGTGAATAGAAATCATATTTTTATTACACACATGAAGATTGCGTTGATCATTAACTTTAATTAATGATTTAAGCACTGGAATGCTGCGATAGGGCAATCGTAATATGTAAAGATAATTTAAAGGTTCAATATGAAATAATCTCAGGAGGTGTTCCTACAGGTTCATACCTGGAACAACTCCTGTTTTTAATTCATATCAAATATTTCCAAAACGTTGGCAATAGATAATCTTTCATTTTATTTGCTGATGATATTCTACTAGTCTTCTTATCTCATGTAAAAGATATCAAAAATTTGAATTATGTTTTAAAATCTGAAATGAAAACAATTTATTCATGGTTTTTAGCTAACAAATTGCAAAGCAACTTCTATAAAACATGACATATAATTTTCAAATCATGCTAAAATGTGATGTTGAAAAATTCGTTGTTTATTGTTTCCACATGCAGTTGTTATTAAACTGTGTTTATGTTGAGCACTAGCTGCCATATATCTACGACTGACACAGACAAAATTGTTCACAAAATTGTAATTGTTGATACGAAGCAACTAAAGACAAAGTGTAACCTCCTAATCAAGTTATTGTATTGAAATGTAACAGTTTTTTATCGGGTGAGGGTTAAAGCTGCTGATGTATTGATCAAAATATGTTTTCTTTTTAAAAAAATCATGCTTTATGTGAACACAAATGCGGCAAGGGTTGTCAGTGGAGCCGCTTTGACATCTGTTGGCAAAACTTCTACGAAGGAGAAATATTAATGTCTCTTGATGTGCTCCTGGAATTCGCGCATTTCAAAGACCTGCGAAGTACTATCGGCTAGTTCCGTCAATCAAAAAGTATCTTCTTTCAGCAAAAGCCGCTGATTACTGTATACAGCATAAACCACCAGTGATCATACGTCACAATGATAACGGAAGTGGATGTGAGCACGAGGTGGCGCTGTACCAATGCATACTTGGTATTTCGTCGCCATGGTATCGCAGATGATGTGTGTTGGGGAATCCGAGCGAGGCACATACTAGTAGCCGAATCCTGTTTAGCGTTATGATAAGTCCCTGTCACACTGTGCCGAATAAGGCAAACGCATGAGAAACGAATGTCGATTTTTGGCATCCGTTGATATCCGTTAAAATGCGTTTCATGTCCTTTTTATCCTTTGGATGGACGTTTATCTTCCGGTGATTGCCGTCAGAGCGGCCAGAAAACTTTATGCATGCACTTGTTAGTTTGTTTTTGTGGATTTTTATTCATTTATTTTATTTTTTGGCCAAAAACGGATAGCGCGATCTGACCCTAGTCCGATAGTTGTAAATTTTCTCCTGTATCTGTACTGAACTTTGTAGTTTATCACGCGTCTCCATCCGCTAGACCTCCTGTAAAATCCGGTGGTGCAACTTGACATAGAAAGGATGGAATGGCTATGTACATAACACACCAAACGCATACGCACGGTTCTCTGACGTTTGATATACATCTCATGCGTCACCCGTTTGTTCCTCGTGTGATTTGTCCTGTGGGCATGCGGTTCATATTTGTTTCTCATGCGTTGTGCGCACGTTCTACTGTCCTGTACACGATCGCCCAGGGCGTTGTTTGTTCGTTTTGTTCGGCCTGTAGACCGTGCATGCACGCTCCTCTAAAACAGAAACTTTACACTAACTTTGTCTACCGGATTGACGATTTGA
Organism: Diadema antillarum; assembly: GCF_040938485.1. Classification (NCBI taxonomy): domain Eukaryota; kingdom Metazoa; phylum Echinodermata; class Echinoidea; order Diadematoida; family Diadematidae; genus Diadema; species Diadema antillarum. The sequence goes on from NW_027271058.1 coordinate 438,126, forward strand.
ACAACGGATGAGCAAAATATCACCCGTTTCACGTACGGTGGGTCTGTCCGGCAAAGTGTGACAGGGGCTTTTAAACGCCCCAAAGATTTCAGACGCGCAATGTGCATGTAGTGAAGGACCGATCAGCTCTGCCATTTCCACGGCATCCATTTCTACATGATAACGTTGATAGCACAATACATTCATTAATCAATTAGAAGTAATATTCATGGAAACGATATGTCTTCATATTTCTTTCAATAAGAAGCACTGGACATGGCATATCTGACGCACAAGTGGAGATTAGTCATCTCAAGCACCGCAATGTATGAGATAAGACAATAAATCTTTAGCAGACTGGCGCAGGTTCGAATTCAGCCCATAGTCCGTTATAAATACGTTCATCCTAGGACGAGATGCGTTGCTCACCATGTTCCTCTTAGCACAGATGTATAAATGAGTCCCTGGAAATAATGGTGGAGTAATATGGCAGGACTTTCTGGGGGAGCAGTAAAAAAAAGTAGAAAGACTTCCTGCGTAAATAAGATTCTATTAGCATATAAGAACATTCTCTACATGCAGGACTTGTAATAGCATTACCACTTGCGTTGAATCACTCAGTAGATGATTTCGAGGCTATGACTTTTGGCGATAATGATAATAATGATAATGATACCATAATGAATTATTGCTTATGATGACAATAGTAATGATAATAGCAATAATAGTGATGATAAATTAAGCACTTGTAGTGATAGTAGATAAGAATTGTTGACCATCGTCAGCTGTGCAACGAGTAATCTTCGAAAAATGATTTCGCTGACACCTGCAGTATGACTGAGCACCTGCTTAGTACATTTTCTTGCTTCCATATTATGATTCATCTGAATGTGAACAGAGCAGACATTTAAACCTGTGGAAGAGTAGTCCCGAGTGTACTCGGGCAGGTGTCTATAATATGGAAAACGTGTATGCAAAATCAGTCCGTCCTCAACAGGTATGATGTGCAGTTGTTGTTTTCCCCTTCTCACGAAAGGAAATAACACTATCGGACTATGCCACTTCCTTCTTTTCCGTACAACCAGTACAACCGCCTTACTTGCTCCAGTAGTCAAGTTAGTTAGTATCAACCTTATGAGGCCAAGCTCGATCGTGCTTCTGTGCGGACATGGTAGTATTCATTCCAAGAACCTCTGAAGAGTAGCACATGGACTACTGTATTTAATAGCTTGACCATGTTTTGATGCTGTTCTGCTACTTACGTGACTTAGAGCTAATATTGCAACATTTAACTCATTATAGAAAATGTTGCAGCAATTTCATGACATCTTTTTTTTCCAATTCATTTCATTCCGTATCTGATGGATGCTGTCGGGTCAAGTGTAAGGGGAAAAAACGAGCATTATTTGTTTTAAAACCGCCTCAGGTCATAAAGCTCGTCAGTGCTGTGAAAACTCACCTGTTAATATTCGAAATACATTGTCACACTTTCAGACTCTGCACGTGAATCAGAAATTACAGCTCTTTCCATCTCAAAAGAGAGAACGAGTCGTTATATTGTTAAGAGGGGGAGGGGGAGGTCATCACGGTGCAGAATTAAAGTTCATTTTCTTTTGGAAATGTCAAAATCTAGTGCGAATATAAATGCAAATCTTATCAAATAGTAAACGCATTACATCAAGTCTTGACAAGAGGATCTTATTGTTAGCCGGAATGTACATGAGATTTTCTTTTTCATTGTTATGAATCAAAAGGGACTGGTTAACACACGATTGTCTCTTTAAATTCTAATTGGAACTAACAAGTAGTGCAGTATGAAAGTGGTTGCGTCACAATGGCACGGCGATATTTATTATGACAGCCAATACTTGTTTTGAAGTATGAATTAGCCTCTTTCAAAGACCATTTAGGAGATTGTCAGTGTTGACAATCGCGAGTGAACCCAGCCGAAGAGCCGAAGAGCCGAAGAGCCTAAGCCGAGCTCTTCAGTCCGAGGGCTTTTGATGCGGCTTGCCTAGCCTTTCGCCACGACCCTCTGTTCGCTTCCCTCGATGGCGTTCGACAAACGCCAGTTAAAAATGATCCCTGCACCCACCGATCATTTTCGAAACGATAATCATATCACCGACATTCATGGGGATTGTCCGTGCCGACAATTGCAAGTGAGCCGAAGAGCCGAGGATCCGAAGAGTCGAAGTCGAACTCGTCTGTCCGAGGGCTCTTGCTGCGGCTTGCCTCTCCTCACAACCCTCTGTTCGCTTCCCTAGAGGGCATTTGACAAATGCCAGTTAAAGATGATCCATAGCTCCACCGATCATTTTCGAAACGATAATCGTATCACGTCGGACATTGAGGGATCTAGTTCATGGTTAATTGGATGTCAAAACTTGGCCAACTTTCACCTTGATTACTGACAAATGCGCGCTTTGAGACCATCAGTGGCTTTCGGAAAGCCTGTTCGGCGATACTCGAAACATCGTTTATCAGAAATGTCTCCTGGAACTTTCCTCTCCACTATGGTATGATAGGAGGCGCAAGACGTGAAAGCAGTGGACATGAACAAAATGCATTTGCAGACAAAATGATGAACTTTCATGGATTGAAAGATCGAAACGTCAAGTTGGAGCCCGATCTGGAAATTTATTTCATCATTCAGCAAAAAGTCCTTTCTTAGCTGGTTGGGTTCCATGCTACAGGGAATGTGGGTCGCAGAAAACATTTGGGCTTTCAAAAACAACAACAACAACAACAACAACAACAAATGAAGAAAATGCATACAAGTCTTAGTAATCTAACAACGGAATAATCAAAAGTGTCAAGCCATAACAAGAACAACTTATGAATTTCAGATAAACCAAGGCTCGTCCGGGATTCCGCCAAAGATTCAGCAACCCTTGCTGGGGTTAATTTTATAGTGCATAACTGTATCACAGGCTCATATTATTTCTACTTCAGCCCGGTTCGTGCTGCAGGTGTTTCGCTCCAGTTCGGAGTTGCAGTCTGCGCATGAGCAGATGAGTGTCATCTGAGAAAAAACGACGTAATGCAAGTTCAGTGAATGCTACACAGAAGTTGTAATGAACAATGTGCACGGACTGCGCCTAAACGGTTTCTTCATACGTTGCAGTGAAAGTACATTTTTTTAAACATTTATAATATAAAAGCAGGATGGATTACCCTGGTGGGTAATACTTCGGACTTTTGCAACTATTTTGTTTCGATGGTTTAAATTCGGGGTGGTTCGAACCATTGCTAACTTCGAACTGGTCTAACAAGAGAGAATAACATGTAAATACAGTTAAACCTTTTGACAGTGCATATCTGTCACATGACCCACACTCTCCCTGTAAGCCATCACCTACATCATTCGTACCCAGACTACACTGGATAAAAAGAGTATAGAATAATAATCATGTACTAATAGCCCTACTAATATTGATGATTATAAATACTGATAATTGATTGAAATTTCATACAGAATATCAATGCTATCATGCATCGATGAAAATGCTGTATTGATTTTGTGTAATTCATTATGATGTATTCAAATGTTTATTTGCAATTACGTTTTTGTTGGAAATGAAATACTAGTGAGTAAACCAAATGGCCGACAATTATAATGCTTACACTTCAGTAGGTATGATAATGTATGTCGCAATGTGAATACAGGTAGCATAAATTGAATGTTCCTTGGGTCAATGAATGGTTGGGATCAAAAGCTCAGCAATGAAATGGCAACACTCTGTAGCTACCTCGTGACTGTGTAATAATTCAAAGCAGAGCGAAAGTGAAAGTGTCCCTGTTCTTGTGACACTTGTCCATTGTTCAGCAAGTAGAATAATTCATCGTGTGAAACCAATTTCTTTGCACCTGCCTGTTATGCTGCGGTACAAAAACAAAAACAAAAACCCGAAAGCAAAATCCGGCGTGTGTGCCAAAAAACCTTGTCCATATCTATAAGAGTGGCGCTGAATTCTGACAAAATGGAGTGAAACAGCGCAGGTAAATCTGGAAAAGAAATCGGAACAATCAGTGGGATGATAAAACCGCAGTCATCCGTCCCATCTAGGGTTTTCCCATCAGAACGAGCAACTTCGCTTTGACTGTAGTTTGAACTATCTAGCCGAGAACGCAAGTTATTGTCTTGCAGTGATATGTACGATGAATAAGATATACTTTAAAACACATCAGCCATAATCATGATAATCTTCGTGATTCGTGCGTTAAAGATCCATGCATATCTATTCTACTCTCTGAATCAATTGGAAAATTCTCGCTCATTTGACGATGCAAGGACTTACGGTGGGAGCACTACATATCCTCAAGTGGCAAACTTTTGAAAAGAACTTCACGCATGCGCAAAAGTGAAAGGGGCACGTGCCCATTCAGAAAAGAAATTAAACTACACCGCAGATCTTTACGAAATGCAACAATTCCATTGCAGTCTTACCAGAGCGAGGCATGTGCTATATAGTCAACATTATGTATAGCCCATCTAATTTCATACTGTCGATTCATTGTGCGAAATCATTTCTTTCACTTTTGTCTCCTTAGCTTATTCAGCGGTTGTGCCTTCATTATGATTATTACTAATATGTTGCCAATAGCATTTCGTCACTCACTTTTGAGAAAAGAAACTATTGAATGCACTCAAACTCTCAAACTTTGGTTTCAGTTAACACAGCTGTAATTCTGGCCTCATATTATAGATCATATTTTAGTGCATATTTTGTGGAGCACAAACGGGCCTCTTCACAAACATATATACTCAGTACCATATGTTCTTTATTCAACTGAAATTATGTGATTATTATCTATGGTGACCATTGATAGGTGCACAGATTCCGTGATTGTTATATTCATGAATTTGATGAATATTGTGTGTTTGTATATTGTATAAGTAATTGATTTTATACAACATCCTTTAGTGAGTATACTGTAGTAGTATGATAGAACGTAATGTTATAGTGTTTGGTTGTGATCCTCTCATCCCATCTTTTCTCTAGTATTTTTGATACTTTGTCATATTATATCAATTTGTGAAAGCTGCATATCACTGTTTGCTTCGTTTCGTAAAGTTTTTGTTTTCCATAGGTTTGTGTGCATATTGTCTCTGTTTCTGTGAGGTTGGAACTCACATCTTTTCGTACACTCACACTGTGAATGTTGTCTTACATTGCAAATAGATGCTTTCATTTACCGATTAACATTTCACAGCAACTCAAAACATTCTAACAATTCAAGGAAATCATAGTGTTTGGGTTAAAAACATGAGACAACATTAAGCCGTACACTACACCAAACTAGTTGAAGACGCTTTATGGCGCAAGTAAAACAGTTCCATCCCAATTCGTTTGCTGTGTCTTTATCAGCATAAAGATAATCCAAGCTCCAGCACAGTTTTTCCAAAGCTGCCAATATCCACTTCATTAACTTTCAATATCTCTCCCGTTGGGCAAGTGCCGTGTTTAGTTTCATAACATCGTTTCGATAATCCACGCTCTGGTTAATGAGAATGTAGCATGGGAAAAGACACATTACATATACAGCGCAGGCATGATGTCGTGACACCTGCGTTGGAAGTTTGGGGCCAACAGGTTTCTTCCGCTCTGAAAAACATCCTGCCACCGCTTAGATTTCAAGCGAATCCGAGAATCTCTTCCTGATGTTTTAGTTTGATTTCTTTCCTTTGATAAAGTTTCATTCTTTTGTGTTTTCTCTATTCGTTTGTTGTCCCTTTTTTTTGGGGGGGGGGGGGGAGCTCGGGTCGATGCGAAGAAATAATATCCCAAGGCTTCGTATAAGAGTGAAAGAGAATTATCCGAAAGAGCTCATTTAGTGCAATGATAGAGTGTCATTAATTGCCGACACTTAGCCTATTGTTTGGCCGTGAACAGGCCCTTCCACCTTCACTTTCACTCTCCCGCGCTCTCTCCAGCTCTCTCTCTCTCATCGCGTGAGAAAATGAGTTCTCCGGGTCTCGTAGTGGTTTGGACCACTCTTGTCTTGATGAAGTAACATCAGTCTTTCTATATAGGACTGGCCTTTGCATATACACACTTCATTCGGTCTCTATATCTATTCCATCAATATCATTTTCATTTTTCTCTTCACAATAATCATGATTTATGCATAAATCATGATAATGGTGACCTTAGTCACTTGACTATCAGTTTATTGATAAGACAAATGCAAGTTCTTTTAAATTCAGTCTTCAAGTATTGACCGATTCGGGTTCGTTGAGGGCAGCAGACATTTTACGGCACAGGGCGCAGCCAGAGCGGGTTGATAGATAGAGTTGCGACACTGGGGTACAAAGGTCACGTCAAATAGTTCCCCCTGGTCGTCGATGTCGACGAATTATTTCTACAGGGTTTTCACATAGGCGCGCAGTACCCGGGCCCAGCGGCAGTGTGAGATACCATTGTTGCTTGCGACGGGAGTGTGTCTTGTTTAGAAAAATTTCGTGTTTTTACGGCAATCATGTAAACTTAATGAAGTAGAGAAAGGAGTACTTGCCTGTCGAAGTCAAGGAAACGGTTGCAAACAACCAGTAAGGATGAAATATTTTCAAAGTGATTTTAACGCTCCTGGATGATGTTCATGGGCGAACGTCAAAATGTGAGGACGGAAATATCATGTAGTCCCACTCCTTTACAATTGTTGTTGTAATTCAAAATCCCGGGTTGTGGGTCTTTATTGTTGTTATGACGACGAGGGGAAGCTGTTTTGCACTCTCGCGTAAAACCCATGCGCGGAGCGCGCAACTCTACTTTGCGCGAGCCACGGAACAAAATAACAATGAATGCATTGTTTGCGTCATAATAGGGTACGCGGTTTTCTAAGGTCTTATCGACATCATACGACCAGGGGGAACTATTTTGAGGGATTAACCAATCAGCGCGAACTTCCGGTGTCGCAACTCTATCTATCAACCCGCTCTGGGCGCAGCCATAGTGGGTGTATCAGCGACCCCCCCCCCTGCTCTCCCCCACCCCGGGGCAACATGTTTATCACGCACTTGTAACAAAGGTTCGCGCACTAAGCAAGCATTCGCGCACTCAGTACGAGACGCCCATTGGCTAAAGCAGTTTTTCATTCTGCGCGCGTGCCAATGTAGGGAGAGGGGTGGGGGAGTGCGGAGGGGGGGGGGGGGGGGGGTCTGCTGATACACCCACTATGGCTGCGCCTATGCTAAAAATACACATAGCGCGTCACAGAATCGGTCAATAGCCTATGATCACTTTTGGTGCTGTAAAGGCATCGCTTTCATAAGTTCTTCTGAGGTCTTCTGCTGAAGCAAACAAAATAACTTTCTTATGTACCTAAAAACCAAATGGATACCGGTGATATTACTTTTACACAGAATGCTAGAATTTCTTGCGTTTTAACGCCAGTAATATAGCATTAAACGTAAATCTCGAAATATGCACTTTAGATAGGTTCATCAGAGTATAGTACATTATATATTCCTCGTGATTTTCTTGTATGTTGCGTGAAATTGCTTGGACTTGTGCATTATGTCCATTCCGTGCCCAATAGTATTCAACAGGTGCATGTGAATAAATTATTCTCGTTTGATGGTGCAAAAAACAAACAAACAAACAGGTAAACCCACAGCAAAATGGGAACACCGAGGTTCGATAACAACAGGTACATACACACATACATACATACACACACACATACACACACACACACACACACACACACACACACACACAGACACACGCACACACACACATCAGCACAACATCATGGTAGATTATTAACATAACGCGCATGCACAAACAGATCACACACTTTGCTCACCTTCCCAGGTGTGATTTTAAGTAAATCGCAATGGTAAACAGTTATCACATTTCGTAGTTGCAGGTGATATAAAATCGAAGATCACACGAAAATGAGAACGTGAATGCCTAACACGGCATTTATTTTTGAAGAAAATGTCCGGAAATTGGAAGAAGGGGAAAAAAGATGCCACTGAATGTTATATGGCTGCAGACTATCTCGTTCACCACCACGGACAGGAAGCACGGAAGTCGTACAGGTTGAACACTTCGTGAAAACCTGCAGAGCGGTACATATTATATAGAAATACAGCACGTCTTTCTCTTTTCTTTTTTTTTAATTCTGGGAAGCGGAGGACTAGCGGGTTGTCTATACAGGATGCGCATCTGTATTCGTTACGGATGCGTTAGAAATCTGAGCCGTTATAAATATTCATTCAAAAACAAAAATATAAGCGATCAGTTCACTGTAAATGCGATATGCCTGTCTCACCATGATATATACAGTGCATTCATGGCGACCCAGCATGTTTACCAGTTCATACAGAATGAGATTGGTTAGGAATGATCAGTATATGCATCTAAAATAAAATAATCAATAATGATGATGATGATGATGATGATGATAATGGTGGTGTGATGATGAAGATGATAATGATGATAATCATCATCATTATCATAGTAATAATAATAATGATAATAATTATGATAATAATAATAATAATAATAATACTATTGATGATGATAACAATAATAATAATGATAATAATGATAACAATAATAATAATAATAACAACAATATGCTATCGTCATCATCATCATCACTATTGGGTCTTCTTTAACAATTATAGCCTCTTCAGTGTTGCCACTGCTCTACCAGAGGGCCCTGCCTTTGTTATCACCCTAGTGTTGCCAGATATACTCATTTATACACCTTGGTCGAGAGGGACATGGTGGGTAAAAACATCTTGTCCAAGGACGTAAGCACTGGACGGGATTCGCACTCGGGTCCGCCGATTTAAAGTCAAGGTCTTCTTCAATATAACGCCACAGTGCCTCCACACAATAGAGACACAAAACAAAGCGAGAAGAGAAAGCGTGACAAGCAATTATTGGTTATATCATACCGAATGAGAAAATGACGGTAGCGTATAGTATAGCGTTCATGTTGGATGATGGGATAGGACCATAATCATGCAGCGAGGTCGGAAGAACGGGAAGTTGTTTGTGAATAACACCATGACACTTCGTATGCTTGACACATGGCGTTGGAAAATTCAAATCAAATATCCCAGACTTTGTTTTGTTTAGTTACATTCGTCTTCTTCTCGTTGACACTGTAAATGTTCAGAAAACATAATAATTTCAAGTTATGATTTGTCCTTGTTTCCACGCATTCTTTCCTTTGATGCCACGAACGTCATGTCTACCACTGATTTGGAATGCAATGCACATTATACTATAATTATAAACAATAAATCGTAATGGCAATAACTTTATAAGATTAACATTACACCATCCTCACATGTTAATGATTGCCCCCAGAATCTGTGACCTTTGACCTCTGCCCCCTTATCTTTTCCTGTATAATGCCTTCCTTGCTCATTGTATCTCTTCAGTAATCTCTTCTATAATGTTACTACAGTACTGTATGCTTGTCAGTATACTACGTTATGCTTTACGAATTTCTTCATTATACTTTTGCTGAGTTCTTCTTCTTCTTCTGTAGAAGTGCATCCTTCATTGTTGAAGATCAGCGCACTGCAGAGTCGTGTGCATGCCGTCATGGCACTTTGAGAGAACGGCCCTTAAAAAGGGGATGGCTAGTAACCGATCAGTGGGAATCAGTGGGAATGCTGAGGGATGATTGTTCCAATCCTTGTGGGATTCATTTAAGAGTACATTACATATCTACTGATGTGTGAAAATTATTTGCTTCAGAACGGTCTCATATTCAAGTGATGTGCAGTTTAATGCCCCGTCACTGACCAGGGACGCTTACCTGGAAGCATTAAACTGCACATTACTTGAATATGAGACCATTCTGAAGCAAATAATTTTCACACAAGAATAGATATATAATGTACTCTTAAATGAATCCCACAAGGATTGGAACAATAATCCCTCAGCATTCCCACTGATTCCCACTGATCAGTTACTAGCCATCCCCTTTAAGGGCCAATCATTATTTACATAGAGTGAACAATATATTGTGCAGTAATATGTACATGACTGTGTAGTGCTGCTAAAAATCATCGACATGACTGGATGCTAGATGAGGGCTTCCCTCAATGCCTTGTTAAAGACATCGAGTGATGGGAAGATTGCAGGATCCTTCTTTGGGTTGTTCCATTCTCTGCAGGTGCTGGGAAAGAAGGATGAAGAGATAACTTGTGAGCTGGAGTGTGGGATCCAGAATCAGCTAGCATGGCCTCTGGTATTTGATGTCAATGGTGTGAGGTGGTCCTTCCAACCAATATCAAATAGGTCAAACCGTATCTTGTAGAGCATTGCTAGCCGACCTTGTCGACGTCTGCTCTATAGTGTAGGCCAATGAAGATCATTTAGCATGGCGCTGACACTTGATTGGCGGTACTAGTTGTTCATGACATATCCTGTACTATTCCGCTGGACCTGCTCAACTTTCTTGATGTTTTGTTGTGTGTGTGTATCCCATGCTACTGCTGCATATTCTATTATGGGTCTTATGTAGGTCTTGTAGGCTGCTTCTTTGATCTTACGAGGACACCTTCTGAAGTTACGCTGAAGAAAAGCTCGAGTGGAGTTAGCTCTCTTGGAAATTATGTCGACGTGGTTGTTGAAGTCAAGGTTGCTGTTGATGCAGCTTCTGCAAGAAGTACTCCATGAATGTTAAAGATAGAAGTGACTGGATTGCGTTTCTTGGTCACACGCAATACTTGACACTTTGCTGGGTTTAAGCGCATGTTCCATGTGCGCTCCCAGGCCTGCAAGTTATCAAGATCGTCTTGGAGTAGTCTCGCATCATGGGGAGATGATATCCTCTTGTACAGAGCACAGTCATCTGCGAAGAGCCGAGTTGTAGAGTTGTTAGCACATTACGGAAGATCATTGATGAAGGCTAAGAAGAGTAAGGGCCCGAGGACACTCCCTTGTGGCACACCAGATGCCACAAGCACCTCTTTGCTGACTTCACCTTCAACCTGGACCTGCTGTGTGCGATCTCTGAGGAAGTCTCCAACCCACTGCAGAGTACATCCTCTCAAGCTTGTGGAGGAGCAGTCTGTGGGACACCTTACTTCAACCCACTGCAGAGTACACCCTCTCACTCCATAGTGTTCAAGCTTGTGGAGGAGCAGTCTGTGGGACACCGTATCAAACGCCTTTGCAAAGTCCAGTAGGATGAGATCAGTCTGCCCTTTGTCCTCTATTCCTCGTGCTAGATCATTGATGGTCAAGACCAGCTGAGTGTCACATGATCGTCTTTTCCGGAAGCCGTGCAGAGCATCGCATAGGATTTCATGGACTGTGAGATGGTTCATGATGGCGCTATGGATGACATGCTCACACAGTTTAGATAGGATGGCAGTTAGGGAGATAGGCCGGTAGTTGGTTGGAGATGACCTGCTTCCCTTTTTGCAAACGGGAACAATCGACGCCTTCTTCCATGCTGCTGGTACAGTTCCGTGGTCAAGAGAGGCCTAAAACAGAAGTGTAAGTGCTGGAGCAATACGAGTATCTTCTGCAATTTCTCTAAGAAATCTGGCAGGAATACCATCTGGTCCTGTCGCCTTGTGTGGATTCAGATTCTTGAGTAGCTTGACAATCCCCTTGTTGTTGATGGTGATATGGTCCATTGGTGGGTAAGGGGACGGTCCAAGGTCAGGAAGGTTAGGAGTGTCATCACCAGTGAAAACGGATGCAAACTGATTATTCAGAATATCAGCCTTCCGAATGGGATCACTGTATTTAACAAGTTCCAATCCTTCAAGGGGGACACAGCAGCTTGGTCGCAGCGTTTTGCCTTGATGATGGCACCAAGTCTCCTGCCACTAACGCCCGGCTCACTACAGATAATATCACTGATGTATTGGTTGTAGGCCTGGCGGTAAGTAGTTTGGGCTTCCCTCTTCAGTCTTCGATGCCTCCTCCAGTCCCTATAATCTGTTGGTCCTTTTTGCTTTCTTGTACGATCTTGCTTTCCTCCGACAAATCCTTTTGGTCAATGTGTTGTACCAGGGCTGGTTGAAACTGGATGAGCTGAGCTCATCCATCGAGGGGGGGGGGGGGGGGGGGGGGCGGAGGGGGGCTGATACACTGTATCCATTACAAATGAAACCGTATTACCATACATTCACATCCACAGTTACTACAATAGCAAGGAACTAGTCCCCGTGCAACTTCGACTCAATTAAGTTCCCGCTCTTACGTCATAACACGCTTGTTTGCAATGGAGTAGATATCATCACGTCATTGTATGTCCCTTCCTAGACCCGATATTAATTTGTTACTCGACAAACTTCAATGTCCAATATCTCATTTCCTTCTTCAGAATCCAAAATAACAGGAAATGGAAACAGAAATGGAAAGAGCAACGTTGCTTTTGACGCATGCATATACACAGCATTTGACTCTTTTTCTTATCTGTACTATGGATTTAATCAGCATTCTCTCCTCATTAATGAACCCGCGTACACTCACACCATGTTTCGCAGCCCGCCTTTCCAAGAATATGCAGATTAAAGGAACCATAATGCAAACAGCCATGTTGCGTTTTGACATCACTTATATTTATGTTGCCGAATGAATATCTAGATAGTGACATATGTTTTATCATATTTTTTCTTCTACTTTGTTTGGATTACTTGGATGCACCTACAAAAAAAGCAACCCAACAACAACCACCTCTAAACCAATATTCTGTCAGTGACGTCAATGATTAACAAGAGACACTGGAATGTACCTTTCCCTAGACCGAACATAACTTCCATGTTTCCATGATACTATGATCAGCGAAATACAATTATGCCCGGTATAGGGAAAGGTGTTTTCCAATGCCTTTTTTATTGTATAAGTACAGTTTTTCATATTACATTGTTGATCATAATAGTGTAGCAATGATTGATAGATGATGTCACAGTCAGAATCTTGGTTTGGAAGAGTTTCTTTCTATCCATGTATAGCTGTATAGTCTGAAGAAAAATAGCAGAAATGTCACTATAAATTACGTGACACATAATTTTATTAAGATATTTTCTTTGCCACATAAGTGATCATCAGGATGTCGTAAAATCAATACAAGTCAACGTGCATTTTGTATTGTATACAGTTCCTGGGCTGAGCTGTCGGCAAATTATAATGTATACAATACACGTTTACATTCCTCATCACAATGAGTGAAAATACCAAAATGATCTTAAAATAGTGGGGATGGGCAAGTACATTTCCGCAGTACCAAGTGTGAGATATATGGTATTTTATTTCAGTCCTCTTGAGAGCACGCAAGGTTTATTTCCGCGTGAAAGCCTAGTTCAAGTAGCAGCCATCATCATGAAAATAGAAACCAGCTCTGAATACATTAACGCTTCGAAGTCATTCTCCAGGTTTGTATCGGAGTCATTGTCCACCGGCCACTCTTCACCAGTGCTCGCATGCTTGAATAACAAAGGAAGTTATAGAAGGAAAGCAAAAGTGGTCAGATAGATAGGTACGTCTATAAGGGTGGGAAGAATGGCAGAAGGCTGTGTGCGTGCGTGCGTTGTGAGCAAAGAGATTTTATAGTGGTGTAATCTCTTTGGTTGTGAGTATGATTGTGTGTGCGCGCGTGCACACCAACGATAGAGCGCGTTATACAGACTGCTTGACAAAGGGCAGAACAGAGAGTACTCTTCAGAAAAGTTTTCCTCGGAAGACGTCCTTGAAAGAAATATCCATTCCTGTTGTATCTCATTTTTCTGCCTCCGCCACAAAATGTCGCCGGATTTACCATTTCTGAGATGGCAATTCCGACATCTGAGTGTTCAAATCTAAAAATTTTGAGTGTCCAAATCTAACATTTAACACAAAGTTGTACTAGTGACAACATTAAAAATGTTGATTAAAACATTAAAAATGTTGATTTACCGATTTACCATTTCATAGTTTAGAGTGTAGGGAAAGCTTTGGTCCAAGGGCTAAAAGGTCATGGGTCATAAGTAAGTCTGTGCAATCATGTAAAACTCGTCACACAGTGCCCACAAGTCATGTACTGGGGACCTATTGGGATGAGAGTAATGCGACAAAGCGGAGGCATATACCAGTTGCCAGAGCGACATTTCCAGTTTTCCTATAGAAATATACATCATTAGTAATCATATAGCACGACTTCTGGAACGTGTGAAAGCCACGGTCCGCCGAAGATGAAGCAGCGGATCCGCGGGACCGTTAATGGCCGGGCGGTCGGCAGCCGCGAAGTGTAGACTTCCTCCTCAACTTCCGCGAAGCCGCGTTGAATTTTGGTATCAAACAGGTCGTATGTACAATTATAAACCCAATATCTGGGAACAAAAGGAAAAGCGAAAGAGACGTGTGGCCCAGTGATCGACAGAGAGCTGGTGACATCGCGAGAGCTGTAATAACAATCTCGCGCTGATTCCCATGATACAATCACACATGATATCCTTTGACTGCTTTTTTTCCTTCCAGTGTTTACTGTTTGGGAAGCAGCAACCACGATAACAAACAAGGAAGATGAATAGGGCGTCTATAACCTGTTTCAATCACGAGTAATGAGCGATTGTGGTTTGATCACAAGTTCGCCAACACCTTGCTCGTCTTAAATATTGTTGTTGTTTTTTGTCCTAGTATCGCATAATCAGCGCAGTATAGTGGGCCATATCATAGCCGTTTAGTGGAATCCGTTGCTTAAAGTACTTGTTTGGAAACGCACCTGTACAGGCAACCATCAAGAGCAGGTGTGTACACACAGTAACACGCATACATCTTTCCAGATGTCCTCGTCAAATATCTGATCGTTTGTTGGTTTTGTATTTGTTTTGTTTTTAGTCAGTTGAGAACCCATTTTTCTATGAAGACATGTTGCTGGCAATTAAGGACACGCATGAACATCGATTTGTAGAAATCACTGAAGTATCTGTAAATGAGATACATAGAAAACAAAGAAAACTTTAATCTCATCCAACCGTTTTCTTTCAGCGTAGTCCTCATTGTCCTCTTCCGTCCCCTCCGACGTTCTTCCTCTTATCTTTTCTTCTTTTTTCATCTCGTCTTATCAATCTCCTTCCTTCCTTTCCCTTTTTTTTTTTTTTTGGGGGGGGGGGGGGTGTTTTTGCCTTTTCAATTCGAAAGACCAGTTTGCAGCGCGTAATAATGACTGGTAGAAATTCGTGACTCAACACCGTACTGTACGTATACCACACAGTAGCCACTCTATAAAAGAAGGGAGGTGTGGGCTCTCACACCTCCCTGATAAAAGTTAAAAACATAGTCATGGCTGCATCTTCAAGATGACATTGTATGGCATCGTTTCAAGAAAGTTGTCAGCTCTGACAGTAAAATCGTTGGTTTTGATTGGCAGAGAAGTTCCGATCACTAACTGTTACTAATAGTAATAGTATGGTTATTGTCAGAAATTGATAACTTGTGGCGCTGACAAGTTTCGTGAAACGGTGCCCACAGGACTACTAAAAACATGGAAAAAAAAAGAACAAGACCAAAATGTGAATCGGCACTACACAGAAAGGTGAGAGAAGAAATGATACCGGAAAGATCAGTTAAAGACGAAACATATATATATAACATATACAAGTGTATATATATATTATGGTTGAAAAATTTATCGTTTGTGGAATATGAGTCACGGGAGAAAATGAAAGAAATGAACGCAAACAAAAGCAAAAATATACATTTGTCTATATTTTATATGTCTGTTTATTGGAAAATAAAATCTCATTGACGGTGTACTGTATATTCTCACAAGTATAGAAGACATGAAACGTTGGCTTTCTCTTTAATTTCAATATTCAACCGAATTCTCATCGTTCGTATTTTGACATACATGTACTATACAACGAAAAACATACTCGATGTACATTTACATACATGTCGCATAATTATAATTCTTATCAAATTATAGGCAAAAGGACTCTAAATCCATTTACAGATTTAACATCCTTGTTTGCGGTTCGAAACTGACCTGATACTAATTTTCCGACTTCATTCATATAATGGAAGGGCCACTCGCGCAAACGGAAAGCTACGCTCGTTTTCGTTATACGCAATTTGACAAAATACAACTGCATAGTTTTCCTTAACCATTAACAGACCTAGGATATTGTACCAGTATACAAGGGGAAATAAACATGGGTGTCAGCCACGTTACATTACCTTTATATGTTTATCAAAGCGGTGTACACGATGATAAACGTATAATACATATTTTCTTTTTTAATGTTTCCTTCATCTTTACTGACTTCATTCTCAAATCAACATCAACAATGTGATAAATCACTTAAAGTTCAACCGACTAAACAATACTAACAAGTCAATACTTTTAATATGCATTACATTCCACATAAAAATATGCATTATATTCCATCTGAAATGCTGACAAGTAAAATGACATTTCACTTGAATTTGTAAAGATATAACGCATATTTCACCTTGAAGGTATGTGCCAAAAATAGTACATTGTACAACTCAAGAACGATATAACATACGCACACACGCACGCGCGCACACACACACACACACGCACTCATGCACATACTATTCGCTTGAAGTACTGGTTCCTGATTCTAAACCTTGCATTAAAAATAAAAATAAATGAAATAGAAACAAACTGCGCAGAGCACGTGGAAGCCAATGACATTACATGTCCCAAGGTTCATCACGAGATGTTTTAAAAGTTTTGAAATGACTCGGTCACATTTTTCATAAGTTATCTAAAACTTGACAAAAAGGGCATTACAAACAAAACATACTCAATAAAACAAGAGAGTCGTATTGCACTCTTACGTCTAAATGTGTTTTTATCAAACATATACATTGCACTGCGAACTACATCTTTTAATGTATGTGTGAGTGACGCTGATGGGTGTAACGGAGGCCGTTGGCGAAAAGGAATGTAGTACGCGACTGTTTGATCAAATTGGCGATGTCCATGACGTCACAGGCCTTCGCATTTTCCACATCTCACCTACTGAAATAGTAGCAAAAAAAAAAAAAAAAAAACTTATAGAAAGGCAAATTGCGATAATCACACATTGCTACTGAGCACATGCCAAAACCTTTTATGATTGTCGTGTGGCAGTTTACCTGGTGGGTCGCAGCAGACGACACGGACAACCGAAATTTTAACAAAAAAGAACATAGACAACCTACGTCGTAAGAGGGCGCACTTATCATCCAGGTCCCTTCATGAGTGGGACTCTACCGTGTATCCCAACAACTTTTTGTGAGTGTCAAACCTATCCACGTGTCATGCATTTCTACAGTCACTATCAGCAGATTTGTATATCGGAAGCACCGTATGCAGAGATATGCACCCCTTTATGAGGACGCCACTATGAATATCAGACGTTTTAAGCCTCCGGCATTTGCCACGTCTTCATAAAAGTCGGACTAGTGAATTACCTTTGCCGAGTTTATCACCGTACGAAGCTGTAATTAATGTATTTCATTTCACACATTTCAAATCATAAATGGCAGCTTTAAAAAAAAAAAAAATATCATTTCTGACTATGGAATACTGACCATACTGACGGTGATGATGAGGATGAGAAGAAGAAGAAGGAGAAGAAGAAGAAGAAAAAAAGAAGAAGAAGAAGAAGAGGAAGAAGAAGAAAATGAGAAGAGGAGGAGGAAGAGGAAAAAGAAGAAAATGCAGAAGGGCAAGAAATAAAAGAACAAGCAGAAGAAAAAGATGATGACGATGATGACAACGTTGACGATGACGATGATAATGACGTTGACTAATCTATCTTGGCTGATGTGATGGGATGGTAGAAATTGACGCACGCTGCCTCACTGTTGGTCAAGGCTATTGGTAGTCTCATCCATGTAGTCCCAATCCTCAAAATCCTGTACGAAATGTATATACGAAAAATAAAGTGCCTCATGTAGAAATAACACTTTAGTCAACTATGGAATGAACTTTTGGTCTCGTGAATTTTGAAAATGTTATGGCCTGAAAGGAAGGTTACATTTTGTTATACCGAAGGTTCGTTAATCCAAAAATGAAATAAGGTTCTTATTCCGGAGGTGATTTAATCCGAAAATTAAATAAGCTCATTAATCCGAAAATAAAAACAAATTAAAAAAAGCCAAGGTTCGTTAGTCCGAAGGTTCGTTATTCCGAAAACGAAATAAGGTTCGTAAATTCCGAAGATTCGTTAATACGCGCCGTCTTTACATTTTTCGGAGAAACGAACCTTTGGAAAACGAACATCACCTCATACACTATATCAGTGAAAGTCTTCATGAGAGCAGTTGTTCGTCTCTACATTAATGAACCACGAATGAGCTTAGTAAGGTTGGAAATGACATGGAAAAATAAAATAGACAGAAGTTACATACCACACCAGTGACACACACACACACACACACACACACACACACACACACACACATACACACACACACAAACGCGCACACATACACACACAAACAAAATGACAGTTACCATCATATGCAAATCACTGCCACAACCTCTATAGCAATATAATGGAATGGTCCTAGTTATAGTTTTGAAATGCTCATTTTTCTGATGTTCCAAATGTTCCTTTAAAAAAAGAACAAGAAAACCGCAGCATACTGAATGAAATTACATGTACATGTATAACAGAAACCTTACATGACATTTGATTACAGTGCACTCCCGTTATAACGAACACGGTTATAGCGAAATTTCGGTTACAACGAAGTAAAAAATTCAGGCCGCAACATTATCCACTCTATGCTTTTTTTTTAAATTATTTATTTGTTCGGTTATAACGAAATTTCGATATAAGACCGGTCATTATCGCCTCGTTAATCAATGTGATTGTTATTACCAAAATCCCTGTTTTGCGAAAGCATGCGGTTTTTCTACATTCTATGCAGTACTTTTTCTACGTCCAGGTGCAAAGGAGTTTTCAATGCTCTGATGCATTGATTTTAATCTTACGGTCTCATTAAAGTCTAGAAGGAGGTGAACTGATGTCCTGATTACGCTAATCGTAACGGAAGTGATCGGATCTTCTTACTTGTGCTTTCTAGTCGCTTTATTGCTATAGTGTGTGAGTGTGTCAATCGTGGACATAACTCTAGATTTTACCACTGTTGCTCTTTACCTCCCCTCCCCCTGCCCCCCCCCCCTGCCCCCCCCCCCCCCCCCCCCCCCCCAACTGACACCACAAATATGTGTAAGCATTTTGTCGTACTCCACGAACTACGTTCGTCACACGAGTACAAATCCGTTACTTTCGAGGATCCTACTATTCCTAGTAGACACTATACATTGCATCACAAGTTCAAGTATAGGCAATGTGTTAACAACGTATATTCCTGCTTTTTACATTTGGGGATCCCGCGCAACATTATTTTTGGCTCTCAACTTGGAGACACCAGCAACAAACAAGAAAAAAAAAATGGAGTCGAAAAGGAGCATGAGACATCCTTCGGAGATATTTTAAGAGCAAGAAGGACACAAAGGTTGACTGACTGACAAATCAGGAAGATTTAAGTCAAAGATTTTGCACGAACTTATCTTCAACAACATTACGCGGCGATCACTGCTAATGACAGCTAAAGGCGACTGTTATGTAGGTGTGGTCGATAGAAAACAGGGTAGGCCTGTTTTTATGGATTATATCTCGAAGGTTTATGGAAGCCCTAGATTGCCCTAGATTTACGAACATTGCCAATGTTCTTGTTACACTTGCTTTGCTGTTGATGATGACAATGTCATAACAGCGTTCTAGATTTCTCGTAGTGGCTTCGCTTGAAGACTCTCGGTGTTTGTGAGCGAAAATGCCAGAAAAGTGCGATATCGCATGATGATCAGAATCCGTCATTACTTGCATTACTAGTCTGGCTTCACGGCGCCCCAAGATTCTTCCGGGAGCTTTTGTTACGCTCCGGTACATATTTATGGTTATGTGATGGTCTGTGCTTTCTGAGTTGCGTACCATCCATATCACGCTCACTGATTTCAAATGACACGAATATCCATGTATTATGTATTGACGATTGGGGCTCATGATTACTGAATCAGATTAAACACCGGTTCTTGAAGTAGACATTCTGAAGGTTACATCAGTATACTAGAGATAGATACCAAGAAGATATCTCTATGGTTACATCACATGTCCGCATTATATAGCCTCTATAAAATAATTACGTTTTTCAACGTGCGAGTTGTGCTTGGGATTCTGTGTTGTGTGAAAGTTTGCGCGGTGATGTAAGTGAAGAAGAGATGTTGACGGTAACACCACGTGTATGGAGTCCGTGAAAGGACTGTCGACTGGAAAAAGAAGAAGCGAGAGAGAAAAGAGTTGGGAAGGGAAACGACTCAGGGAGAGAGTGTAAGGAAATCATAGTGACAGTCGGGGCAGCGATGAGCTGGAAGTTGAAGTTGCACTGGTGGAGAAGGGAGCATAGGAGAAAGGGACAGTAATAAGGAAGAATGGAGTGAGAATCGGATACAGGGTTGGGATGACTGTGGGAGGAGAAAGATGAGTCAAATAGGAGGGAGAGGAGAGGTAAGCAGTGGCGGATCCAAGGGGAGCGCACCGGGCGCCCCCCCCCTCCTCTTTATTTTTTGTTAAAACAAAAGAAATAAAAAAAGGGGAGGGGTGCCTGCGCCCAACATTAATTTTGTAAAGGCGCCCCCTCTTTACGGAATTCCTGGATCCGCCCCTAGTAAGAAGAAGGCAAGAAAATCATGGAGATAAGAGAGAGAAGTGAAGATGTAAAATTCCGAACGATGAATCACGAAACGAGCCAAGAGAAAATGAATCGGTTAGCGATGCGGACTACTGTGGAACGCGGAATCAAACCTACCGGTACGAAAAATGGTGACACATTGTGCTCCTGCGACAATATTGTTCCGGTGTTCTTTTCTCCAAGGACTTTAAGGTTAGGGTTGTGATAGGGTTTTAAGTTTAGTTTGATGTGAGGATTAGGATTAGGGTTAGGGTCATGTTTGTGGGTAGAATTAATGTTTGGCTTAGCGTGCAGATATTTCAGGGGAGAAATCGTCGCAGGAGCAAATGTCATGGAACCGTAAAGTGAGTGAGGTGGGTGTGGTGTGAGTTGATCCTATTGAGGACTCGTGTAGGGAAAGAGCTTCGTATTTTTGATGGAATCTTATTGGTCTTGTAAACTGAAGTGAGCATACGCGTGCCTCAAAGTGTGCAACCTGACTGGAGTGCATTCAGGCGAATGGATAGATCACACTGCGAGTACCTCATTCATTCCAGCCACTGGCCCGTGGGGTAATACTAGTAGACCTACTACGTCATTATGAAGAGTGTTGACAACCGCTGAGAACGTACAGAAAATGAGAATGCAGCACATGCGAACCCTGTCTCAACGTACACAAATACGAGATTTCGTTCGTAGGAGAGCATTTTACGAGTGCAGTCGTCATTACTGCCCTTATCAACTTTGTCTGTTCTTGATGATTTGGTTACAAGAAAATTCTCGCGGTTCCGACTCTCGCTGAAACGGGGTTTGCCTAGATACAAGTATCATCGTTATCGTTCTCATCATTAGGTGACGGTGCACATGTCTGTGGGATGCACGAAATTCTAGGACTACGATGTCGGTACTGGAACTGAGAGAAGGTGACAGCTAGCCAGACTTTTGTTTTATGACTGACAAGAAGATAGACAGTTAGAAAACACAGGACAGAATGATTTAGTATCTTAAAGCATTCATATTTATTAGTACAGCTTTAAAACAATTACTGTTAATAAGGTGTGATATACAACAAGGCATGGATGAAAATAATGTATTAATGACAGCTCTGTATAATATGAAGTGCTTTAGTAAGGTAGGAGCCCACTTTTGTTAACGTTTTCACAATACACCCCCAAATTCATCCATAGATAAAACTTGGTAGCATGCTGTGAATTAATATCAGTTTGATTGAGCTATACAAGCTAACATCTTCCTCCATTTTGATGTAACTTTTCTTTGCATGGTAGATGCATCCTCTTAGCATGAAAAAAATAATAATTGGTCCAAATACATCCCAATCATGGCAGAATTTTATGATATGTCACACTACACATCATGAGTTTACCTCTGGCTGTTGATTAAAGGACAAGTCTACCTTTATATACATGTGGATTGAGTGAATGCAGCAATATTAGTAGAACACATCAGTGAGAGTTGGAGCAAAATCGGACAATCCGTTCAAAAGTTATGAATTTTTGAAGTTTCTGCTCAGTCACGGCTGGATGAAAAGACTACTATAGCTTGTGATGTCACATGAGTACAACGATATAAAGAAAGAATAAAGAAAATTCAAGATCTTTCTATTTTTCTCGCTTAACAAAAGAACACTCGACTTCTCTCTTTCAGAAGGCAGGGGGAATAATATTACCCTTAACATACGTCAGTAGCAAGTGGAAGAAATGTGCACTTTATTCAAAAAGTAAAGTTTTGTGAAATTCTCTTTTTATTTTCCTTGTATAGTTGTACGCATGTGACATCATACACTGTAGTAGTCTTCTCTTCCAGCAGTGACTGCGCAGATACTTAAAATATTCGTAACTTTTGAATGGATTGTCCAATTTTCCTCAAACTTTCACTAATGTGTTCTACTAATATTGCTGCATTCTCTCAATCCTTATGTATATGAAGGTGGACTTGTCCTTTAATCAACGTCTCTTGAGACACATTGTAATATGGGCTCCTTCCTTTCAACTAATGGATTAGTACAGATAGAATACGGCTTGGCAGGTGCATAAACCAGTTACGTTATAACGAGATCCTAAAACTCAGTATGAGACTAGATAAGACACCCGTCTACAGTGCGAGTAGTGCAGTCAAAACGTTCACTCATTCTGGAAAAGAATTCTAGATCCATCGCTTACCTGTGATTAGGTAATATCTTTGTTAACTCTTAAAGGTATTTAAACTGACTAGCTGAAGCCAAAAGAAAAATACATGGCAATGATATCATGGATAACTTGTGTTGCTTGTCATGTCAATCCCCATGTCACAACCCATGTAATCTTACTACATGTATGAACTTACATACAGTTGCTTTCTCTAAATAGTACAGTTGAAATGGCAAAGGCTCCTTGGAATTGTGAAAAACATTTTTCACAAAAACATGAAAAGGTCACTCTGCACAACAAGTTTCATAACAATTTCATAAAATGTACGGGAGTGTTTTGCTCTGATACATTTTAAGGTATGGTTTTCTTTTCTCTTTAACTGTGGTATCATGGCAATAAGTTGGTTTGATGAACATACAAATCATGTCTTGTATATTATAATGACAAAAAGAATCATATTGTTTTTCTTTGGTCTACATAACATCATCAGTTCATTTTCATTAAAGCACAAATTAAATGCTGATATATCAAAAAAGAAATATGTCATTGCCATATGTCTCCAGGAAACCATGAGGATATTAAAAAAATCACACTTTGATAGGGAGGGAATATGACATAGACTTACAGGGAAAGGTGTACTTGTGCAATTCTTTCAGTATAAAGCAAAAAGATATTTAGTTTACACTAAATTTGCCCCCCTCCAAGAAATATTCTAGTACTCACATAGTTGGTATCTTTAACAGCATTTCATGTGGCAGTACTGAGTAGCAGTAATACTCTGACATTGTTTGGCTATCACTGTCCCTTTAAGCCTTTGATATTTCATTAAACACTCTTTTCTCTGGAAAGGGCAAGGTAGAAAAAACATGCTAACCTTGCATGTGAAACAAAAATGGGAAAAAAAAAGCCAGTGCGGTCATTTTTGTGCAAAGAACACAAGAGAGAGAGAGAGAGAGAGAGAGAGAGAGAGAGAGACCATTTTAGTACCAATCAGCCAGTGACAATTAGCAAAAATAAAACAGCCTGTGGTGGGACGCACAGAGCAGATCATATGTCAATAGCAAACATGTTATTTCTGAAATCAGTAGAGTGCCAAGTGAATGATGAGATGGTGTAAATATTTTTCTATTCTGAACGTGAAATCATCCTCACAAAATACACTGACATAGGTGTCCTGTTGACACAGTGTGCTCCCATACCGGTGTACGGATCACTTCCACAGGTTGGGTGGAACTTTTACAGGTCACTATTCAGCATGTGCTGAAAAGCACCCATATGAGCGCTAAACTTATTCCCTTGAAGACTCTTAAACTCCTCAATATCTTTGCACAGAGACCCACTTGGTTCCCTTCAGCAAATGGTTAAAGGGAAAAGTCATCCTGATATATTGTTGCTTGGTATGAAAACAGGAAACTCACAGAAGAAGATCACTGAAAATTCAGGGGGAAATAGTACATATTAAAAATATATGTATATACATTTATACGAATAATATACAATTGTAAGTTTACAAATTCACAGTTCTGCAACAAATCTTTTAATAGCTGTTGAGGTCTTCACCGAGACAATTTTTTTTTTTCTCAAAAAATTGAGCTGAAAAAGGAAATGGCCGCTTTCGAGTTGTGAAAAACATTTTTCATCAAAACATCTGAAGGTCATTCCATGTAAAAGTTCTCTAACAATTTCATCAAATGTTTTAGATGACTTTGCTCCATATATTCTTTTTTTTTTACTCTGAACTGTTATCATGGCAATGAATTGGCTTGATAAAATTATAAACCATGTCTTGCCCATTACCACAAGGCAATCACAGGTACCACAGGCTTTACTTGCTGAAAAACATAATTAAAATTGTGGAAGTAATTCGCTCCACGAAATTTCATCCTAATCAATGCAATCTATGGCAAAAGCATGTCACTCACTCAAACAACTATTTCACGCATACAATTTGTAAAATTGCAAGAGCAATTCATATCTTAAGATCTGAAAGAAGTATATAAAAAAAAAAAATTAAGTAGATTGCACCATAAAGTTGTTTCTTGGAATTATATGGTTGCCAAAGAGACAATCCATAATACACACTCAAAAGATGTATGTTGTTAATATACATGTGATTATTGTCACATTTCCTTTTTTTTTCTCAAATCTCTATAAACTTTGAAAAAAGTCACTCGACCACACTGTCCCACCAATGCACTTTGTGCTATCTCTGATATACCCCTGCAAGCTCTGTTTGGTGGGGTATACTGGAGTTTGGAGTGCACGACCATCATCTCAATATCAGCTGACGGCATAGTTAGGGTAGGTGGCATTAAAACTTTATCCCAATTTCAACATATTTCCATAGCAGAGATTTCTGAAACAACCATGACAACCATAACTTAGAAATTAAAAAAAATTGCCAGACCTCACCATGTTTGTCTGTTGATGTTGTTGCTCTTCTTCTTAATCACAATTCTGACAGTTATAAAGCGCAACCTCCTACGTATCAAAAAGTGATGTATGTGCATACACTACATACTGTACGAACTGAAATTTTTGCGTACAGATATTTTCGCGAATTGCTACTTGGAGGACATTTGCGCGTGTTGTTAATTTCGTGGCTGCGACGGTCTAACTGAACGTAAGTATTTGCGCGTTGTTATTTTCGCGTGTTGTTATTTTCGCGGTTCAAAGGCGATTCGTTAAAACAACCGCGAAAATTTCAGCTTGTACAGTACGTGCATAGTGGAATCAAAGAAGCCAATATCTAGACAGGATCTACTGACTATGAAAGATGATGTGCCATGGTTTCACGTGGTAAGATAGTGTTAAGACAGAGAGTCCCTGTCAAGTTAAGGTGGAAAATGAAAGTTCCAAGAGAGTGCATATTATGAAACCGATAATAAGAACAATTACAGGACCTGGCACAACTTGTTATCGTACAAACAACCGCTGGCAAGAGGAATTACAATTTCAAGGAATTAGATTCATGCATTCGGAATACCAGGTAGTGTTGCACACTCTCTTTTTAACCCATTCCATACTGAATTCTGAAATTCCCATAGAGCTGATACACAGGCTAGCAGGTCCCCTAATGGAACAGGTTCATTCCAAGAGACATGGTGATTGCTCAATTTCATCAAAATCTGACCTAAACTGAGAAAGCTTACAGAATTTTCAGGATTCACATGTTTTCATTTGAAAAAAAACAAAACACACAAATTGGAAAGGCCAATGATGTCATCACCCAATATCTCTCCTACTGGTTTGCTCAATGAATATGGCTAAAGTCATATATTTGGGGTCAACGACCTGGCAGTGCATTGCCCCTGAAGGTCATCATTGCTAGGTCTCTGCACTTTAAAGGAAAACTTACAAGGTAATGACATCATCACCTTTGCCAAAATAGATATTGAAAACCAGGAATTTTCCTGTGCATTCCAATGCCGTGAAATTTGCAAGAGGCAAGATTTGCAAAATAAATCGACAAGAAAGTCTTGTCTACGCTATATGCATTGACTGCCAGTGGCAATTGTTTTCAAAAGTTTCATGCCGTGAAACATTCTTGCTTTTAGAGTGAGTGGTTGCTACAAACATCCCTGATTGGTGAGACTCCTACTATTTTGTTCAACTAATTTTACTCTTTATTGCAACTGACTGATAAATTGCCTTTCATTAATGTAAATAAGCAATGATTTTTCAGTGTTTTGATAGTAGCCGAGATACAAAAATTATGGGCATTCATACTCTGACTGGATTCAAACCAATAATCTCCTGATTACTATATCTACAAGACTACTGAGCTTACACACAACAGCCAGTATTGGTTCTAATCCACGTAATAATACAAACAATGATAATTAGGAAGCTCCTGTAGCAACTGATCTTTCATATGACTACTCACCTGAGAATGACACTAAATCCTCTCCGATGCATACAATCAAATTTACAAGTTAAAAAAAGAAAAGAAAAAAAATAGTGCTTCAAATTAAATGTAGACTTTGCAATGTCAGTAGCATAAATCAAATAGACTGGAATATAAAGACATGAAATTAAAGTTTACAACCTACAACTTCTTTAGAGTTAAGGTTTTATGACACTACAGTAAGTAAATGCTCTCCATGATGTCTCAAAACTCCATAATCCGCGGACAGATGATCTATTTTGGTCTACAAAACACCACTATATTTTTGTTTGTCTCTGGGCAACCCCAAGGACTGAATGAATGACAACTAAATGAAACAAGGAATGAATGTCATACCTGCATTTTGCGAAAACATGTGGAGTTCTTTAAATCTATAATCCACTGGCACGTTTGTCACAATTTTACCCAATCAAGACAGCCTCAATGTGGATAATGCCTGCACTGCTAATCTCGTACCCCCCCCCCCCCCCCCCCCATCGTGCCCCCAACATACAACAAGGACAGAGTAAATGGCAATTGTACAACACTCATTTTAAGGAAAACTTTTCTGATGTCTACCCTAAAATATCCTCCTGAGCTGGCTTCTGAAGTAACTGTATGTAAGATACTTGTCGATTAACCTTTTGCCTACATTAACAGAGTAGATCTTTTGCAATTCTGTGGACTTCAGAATCTTGTGGGGAAGAGAATAAGAGAAGAAAAATACTGGTGGGAATAGTGGGGGAAGGGAGAGGGAGGGTTAAGGTTATAGTTGGTGCTGGGTTATCTGTCCTAGACCGTTCAGAAACAGCACCATTCTCAAGTCTGGACATTAGTCTCAAAAGCAGCGTCTGATTAGTCCCATCAAAACAACAGGGGGAAGGACGACGGCATTTCAAGTACACTGTCCCTCCGTACATATCAAAAACAGCTGCAAACAACACCTTGATTAGTCTTCTGATGCAAACAACACGCCGCCCTTGCTCAACTCCAATGTCACACACACACACACACACACACACACACACACACACACACACACACACACACACAAATAAACATGTATTGGGGGTTAGTCTGGAATAGACTTCTCATTTGCTCCTTCTCCATCAGATATCACTCACTGATGCAAGTTCTACATGGATGGTGTCTTGTCCCGAGGAAAGTCCATTGTTTAAGACGGGCGGGGCGGGGTGGAGGACCGGGGCCAGTTTCTCCTCCATGCGGAAGCCCATGAGGTCTTTTCTCGTGATGATGCCCACCACGTTGTTTCGGCTGTCGACAACCGTCAGATGGCGCAGGCCGAGGGTGCGGAATATGATGTACGTCCGGTGGAGGGAGAAGTAGTCGGGGATGCACGGCGCCGACCGATTCACATATGGCATCTGCAGACGGGGAACACGTATTGATATTAAAACTGAAGGGGAATGCTTACCCAAAATAAATGTGCAGATTCATTGAATGCTGAAATATGAGTGGTACGCAATGGTGAAATTCGAGAAAAATCATCAAACAATCCATTCAGAGAATGTGAATTTTTAAAGCTTGGATTAAATCCATTAAATCTATCATCACTGGATAAGTTCACCACAACAATTTGTGATGTTATGGCAAGACAATATAACGAAAATACAGAGAGAATTTCACAAAATTTTATGCTTTTAAAAGAAAAAGCACACATTCTTTTGACTTGTTACTGACCCTTGTTAAGAGTAGTATGCTTCCCCTGGGCCTCTTGAATGAGGTTAATCAAGTGCTCTTCCATCATGTTAACAAAGCAAAAAAAGAAAAGAAAAAAGCAGAATCTTTTTTATAGTTTCTTTTACATTGTTGCCCTGCTGTGACATAGCAAACTGGAAAAGAACTCGGAGAGTGCAGACCTCCGCCAAGCAGCTCCTTTCCACCTTCATACACATTTGTATGCTAAAAATGGCCCTGTTTCTCATACACAATGATAAAGAATCCTCTCTAGTGTTTCTACCTTAGCTTTTTACTACGCCTCAAGCACACGCTCATATATATAAGTTTACATATGCACACCTCAAATACACGCAGCTTGAATTCCCTCCTACGTTGGCCCTATTTCCCATAGATAATCCTTCATAAAAATTCTCAAGAAATTCCCAGATCCAGGCAGTGATCCTAATCACTACCAAAATTTAATCTTCTGTTCTCTGAGTCATTGTTAACTTTTCCTGAAAATTCAAATCCATTCGTAACTTTTTGGGTTATTTTGCAAACAGACAAACGAGCCAATGCCAACAACATCATAACCGTCTAGGCGGAGTAATCATGCTGTGTTCTGATTCTTAGATTGTCTAAATACCTGCAACCTTTCTTCAAACCTTTTGGGGTTACAGAAAACATGTGTACAGTGATCACCTTTATTTCGTCTTGCTTGCGGGGTATGAAAGTCAATAGGAGAAAACAATGGTGGAGTTTTCCACAAATCACTTCACTTCATGTGGGTATGTGTGTGTATGTCATATTAATGTAGGACAGCACCTCTCATTAATCTTATGAACCACAACCAACAGGGTCAGATCCAGGAATTCTGTTAAGAGGGAGGCACTAAAGATGGTTTCCTTTCACATTTTTGTTTGAACAAAAAATAAAGCGGTGGATCCACCACTGAGAGATTAGTATCAGAATATCTTACCAATGTGATATACAGGTCGTTGTATCTCTCCTCTTCAGTGTAAGTGTGAAGCATGTCCTTTGCGGCTCTGTCGTCTTTCAAGTGGTCCAACCTCACCTATTAATCGAAAGCAAAGCATTTCACATCAAAAACCCAATGTTCGGGATACTTCCAGTCATGACATACTGTGAAAGCTGTTATTTTTCGCGCACAGATATTTTTGCAAATGTGGAGTCAACAGACATTTTTTGCGAGTTGTTTTGGCGACTTGACAACCAGGCTATCGTAAGTGCATTGAGATTAATGCCTGTCTATTCATGCCGCCACTTTACTGCTGCAAATTTTCTTTGCTGCAAATTTAATGTAAAGACGTTCAGGTAGCAATACGTTCAAATGTTGCTAAATTTGCAGCCCAACAATGATTAATGAAAATTAAACCCTTGCAAATATAGCAGCTTTTATAGTAACTTATATCATGATATCATACATTAAGTATAGAGCTGCGGTGAAAGAAGACATTATGAAATAAATTTGGTGGTCGCAGTCTCATTCACATCTTATGAAACCAGGGCCCTATCTGTCATGAAGTGTTTTTGATAGCAACTCCTGCTGAAATGCCAAGAATTCAGCTTCCTGATTGGCTGTTATGTTGCTACCAGAAGTGTCATTATTATTGCAAGAGATGCTATCCTTATGAAATGGGCTCCACAGGGGGTGTTTCACTAAGGATTTAAGATGACCTTTTTACTCAAGCCAAGCACCAACCCACTGCATACCATCATGTCATGTGCCACATCTACGGACATTGATCATATTCGGGAGGCAACAGCTTACGTATAAAGAGGTAGATGTTACAGTGAAGCCATATGGCTTGAATGACTGTGGAACCTGGGCGAGCCCACACTTTTTCACAGTCATCAATGCTTATTAGCTTGACTGCAGAACAATTAAAGGGCAGGCCGTACCTACTATTGTGTTGCTTGATACGAAAATAAAAAATGTGTATGACTGAGAACAATCAGAAACTTGATACTAAAGTTTTGTAAATAGTAAACTAGTAGGAGAGTACGGCAAATTGTCAACTCTGTATGTTGAGTAGCTCTTGATTTTTTGTGTGCACTAAATAGTATAAAGTCTCCTCTCTCTTTAAAATATCTGGGCATGAATATTCATAATCCACTGAGGAGAGCACAAAGAAATCTATTACTGTATACGCTATATATTTCGCGGGGGTTTTATTTTCGCCAATTTCGCGAGTCGGGAGCTATTCGCGAAATTAACAACACGCGAAAATATTACCTTCCAAAATGAATCCCTTGCCTTGATGATACAAACATTTCAGTACTAGTATACCATGTCATGGCTTACCGAACAGACCATACTGGCTAAGCTTGTTTACGTACATATACATGTAGCACATCCACGTCTACTTACGAATACTGTAGAGAGCCAATCCATTATCGCAAGGGGACCACTCATCAGAAATCTAGCGCCATGGACTTAACCACTTCAAAAATGTTGAATTCTAACTTACTAGTTTGCAGAGTTTGGTAAGTTTTTTTCATGCAGTGTATAACTAGTATCATTTTTATTTGCTAGTAAGTTGAAAATTCACACTTTCTTTGCCACTTCATATTTTCTCTGGTCCCCCAATCGCGAATTTAACCACTCGCGAAAATGTGTGAGAGCGGCAATTCGCGAAAATTTATGTACGCGAAAATTATAGCGTATACAGTACTGTAAAAGTGGATATTTTTGCGGGACTAATTTTTCGCGCTTGGCCGGGTAAGAAGAGTTTCGCGTGTTTTTAATTCCGCGGAATCAAGACATCAGGCACAGGAAGATATGGTTAGCAAAAATATTCGTGTGCTTTTATTTTCGCAGTAGTTTCTGGTTGCGCGAAATGCACGAAAATTTCAACACCGCGAAAATTTCCACTTTTACAGTAAACTAACTACATATCAAGAACAGGCTGAAAAAAAATTTTCTCAGGAGAAAAGTAGGAATTGGTGAATTTTTGTGTACAAATCAAATGAAGAACTGCTCATCACCAGGATCATACAGTTGACAATTTGCCTTACTTTCTCTACACACTTAACATTCATAACTTTCTTATGTGTCCAATTTTTTTCCCCAAAAAATCTACACGGATCTACATCTCTGATTTTTCTGTTTTCGTAAAGCAACATAATGTCAGACTGGAATTCCCCTTTAATCAAGAAATAGCAGTCAAAGGGGTAATACTCCCATTCCATAGAAATTTTCTCTCATCAATCACTCATCGGAAGCTAAGTTTGTCGCTTCCGGCCACCTACCGAGGCGTATCGAATTGCAGTCCGATGAATCCGACTTGTGTTGGTGGACTATCAGGTAAGTGTAAGACATGTCGGGAACTGATCCGATGAGGCAAGATTGTCCGATGAGGATCACGCACGACATATCTGACATCTCACCTGATAGTCGACCAACCAAGTCGCATTCATCAGACTGCGATCCGATATACTTTGGTGGGTGCCCAGAAGTGATAAACTTTGCTTCCAATGAGTGACCGTTGACAGAAAATTTCTGTGGAATGGGGGTATAAGAAGACTACAGACACATGTACAGACATACATACACACACACACACACACACACACACACACACACACACACACACACACACACACACACACACACACGCAATGACATGATGATACAGACCTTTTGGTAATCTAGGACATTGATTTCAGGAGTCTCTGAACTCGCATCCGTGGGAGCCTCAAAGAGTTGTTCACTGTATAGAATCACCATCAGTTCCACCCTAAATAGGCAAACAGAATAAGACATGGTATATTCATCGGGGAACAAAGGTCAACAAAGAAAATTGTGTAGAACTGAATGATGACAGAAGAGCAAGGAGATACTCCAGGTCAAGACCAAAACATCAACAGGTTCATAATTTCTTCTTACCCCTGCCAGTTTTTGTCACAAATTTATGCTCACATTCAATTCTGATGACACATTAAAAAAAGAAAAAATCAACTGTGGACAAGTTTTCACCAAACCTGTACACATTTTTGTTCTTTCCAATGGAAAATGTGAAATCTTTGGAAGCAACAGCTACAAGAAAAGTCACTTGCAACTTCTTTCATTCCAATAGGGCAATCCAACCCTATACTGTTTCATATCTGGTTCTTATTGTACTATAGTACGTATATCGTGTAGCATCATTTCAAAATTCAAATATGGCTTATCTGGTCTATCTTTTTTTTTTCCTTTTTTTTTTAACTGATATTCAATGGCCTCATCCTGATAAACAAGTATCACTGCACAACAAAGACCTCCACTACAAACGCACAAAAAGTTGACGCTAATCCTTCACACTGATATTCATGAGATTTCTTCCCTACATTCACACACATGACAGGTGTGTAATTAGTATACATATTCTCTTCTAATATTATTGTGTCCATATCTGATGAATTGGCTTTATGAAATGCTGCACACAGGCACTGGTCCGACAGTTCAGGACCAGTAAAAATCACGGCCAGACCAGGAACTTTTTCAGGAATGGACCATTACAAATTGGAAAAACTAGGTACCTGCTGATCCGACAGACAGGTCAGACCAGTCGAAAAAATGGGTTAGTGTGCAGCCCTGCTCTATGAACTCAACCTTACCTTGCAAAATATCTACACAAATAATGACAAAGCATTGCACCTCACCTGGTGATGATACCCATAAACTGGTTCGCTGCCAGGGCATCCTCTCCCCCTTTGACGACGGGGAATCCCCCGTGGTCCGTCTCCAGGAGAAGCATAGCCAGGTCGCTGACTGTCATCCTTGGCTGGACAGTCCTAACCGGTGAGGCCATGGCGTGCCGTGATTGGTAGAGCTCCAAGTTCACACTGGCATTGTCCATTTGGATTTCACACACACAAAAAAAAAAATGATAATAATAGCAAAAAACATGATTTTTTATAAATCAGTGTGTCCAAACAGAATTTCTTTACACACAATTTTGAAATGCACAACAATTACAGCATCAACATTCATACAAAATATTTCTCAGAACTTGAATATGATGGTTAATATCAAAATACCTTTAATGCAATTTTCTCCTCCAATAAATGGGAAACAAATACTCTTCTCATATTTTGTGGTAGCAAGATCTAATCTTACACCTTCAGGAAATTACTATAACGTAATGGACGAGAGTGTTGCTATGCCCCAGATATATCTATGTCATCATCCACACAAAGTGCTACGAATAAAGTAGTTACTTTTGCTTACCACTACCTACCACACAGCAATTTTTAAAAAACCCTATGACATACACAACTTTATGTACATAAATTAAAACAGACATAAAATACGACACTGAAGAAAAAAATAAACACTGATGCTCAAAAAAAAAGGGTGAGATGCACTCTTTACACATACAACAGGGAGGGCTCGACACCAACTCTTATCTCTTGTGGCCCATTGGGGGCCCCTAGAATCTTTGAAAGTTGAAATTTTGATGATCCAATTATACAAATGATGACATAAATGGTATCCCGGAGTACCAAATGAAAATCAGCCATTTTGTTGAATTATTTATTGTTTTAAAAAGGTTGTACCCTGGGTTGCCAAAAAGTGGAAATTATTTTGGTGCTGGAGCTAGCGCGCGCTAGCCACTGCACTGCACTGCACTGCACTGCACTGCACTGAAGCACACGCTATTGCTAGCACAGCGTGCCATGCATGCATAGTATAACATGCAGTGGCATGGGAATGACTATGTACACGCACGCACAGTGCATGCATTTCTCTGTGACTGTCCTCGAGTGGACGTGAGGTGGTGCTACACAACGTGTTACCCCGGGGTAACGCGTGATGCACCAAATACATTTTGAATTTTAGCTGCCATATCGGGCCACAAAAAGATTTTCGCAAAATCTGGGGGCCCAATATCAATTTTTAGTGTCCCCGGGCCACCGCTAATGTCGAGTTCTACAATGATAATAGGTTATCAACTTTAATTTGACAGAGTGCCGCTTGGACTCACTTTTTGCCTTCGTGCATGATGACCGGTTCTTCGTCCAGGAAGGGGATACACTTGACCTCTAGGAGGGCGTGGTAGAGGGGGTGGGTGATGAAGTCCCCCACCCATTTGGCCACCATGATGGCCACCATGATCGGCAGCAGGAACTGGATGTCATTGGTTATCTCCATCTTGGTAGTGGACAAAAACAAAGAGGAGGATGGGGTGGGGGAGAAAAGGTTGTGGGGAATAAAGATAATAGTTATTTAAAGGCATTATTTACCATTTGCAGTTGCAACAAAAACCCAGCTTAAGTGCTTCAAAATAGTTCTAAAATGTGAGTTAGAGATAAAAACAACCAATGTAAAAATGTTAATCAGTGTAATCAATATTGATTATTGTTGCATATACAAAATGTGAACAATTGTTATAATAAAATTGTTGGTAGAATAAACCGTCTAATGTTAAGGTTTATTGAGAAAAATAGTGATATCTCCTTATATTTTAGGCTTTATTGTGAAATGTTTATACGGTAGGATGTTTTGTGATACAACTGACCAACACATATGCATAAAATGTGATAACTCAAACATTTTTTAAATCACTGCTCCCAATGGTAAAATATACCTTTGATGTACTATAGAAAAACAAGTTTTCTCAGTATTGATAATTATTAAACATGATTGTTCTGCTGAATATAATTAGTACCTTTTTACCATACTGAGGTCCTCAGACCTTTACAGCATCCATGTAGTTATCATCATCATCCTGTCATTGGAATCAACCAACCCTCACAGTACACTCACTCCATTTTTCACAGTGTGAAAATCAGCTGATCTTGCTTCATTTTCTTTCTTTCTTTTCTGAAATCCTTGTAATAATTTGCCTAGCGTCGTGTGTGTGAACAAATGAAAGAACATAATCCCATAATGCTAATAGCCACAATTGGGTGCCCAGGGTCATGCTTTCATGTCATTGTTTAGCCATGAGTGAACAATGGCAAATGGAATTGATTTTGCATCATGATGTGTGTGTGTGTGTGTGTGTGTGTGTGTGTGTGTGTGTGAGGCTACATTTACCATATTCACCATAATTATCTACTCACTCACCATGATGACTGTGAGTGACATGGTGAGCCTGGACACGCCCCCAAAGAAGGATGCCGCACCAATCAGGGCGAAGGCTCCCGGGTCCATCCACGCCCAGTAGGCATTGTCTTCTGAGGTCATGACCCCAAACATGGAGACCATGGTGAGGCCGATCAGGCGACCGTACAGACCCCCGATGTAACTGGAGTGGATATCAGCATGTTTTCCTTTCACTTTTGATAATCACGTTTGTTTGTTTTTTTCACCATAATGATACCACCTTTTAAAAAATATTACATGAAAACAATAGGTAGAAGATCAAGATGAAATCTTCTGCAAATACCCATTGCTCTGTGAAAGTACGTGACAGTCTATTCATGGAAAAAAATGATAATTTGAGCATGAAGCAATTACTTCAGTGGGACTCAAGGACCTTCTCCCTGTACAATGAAACTTGGTCATAAATCAGCCATGATAGCTTTCCACTTCGTTCCCACGACAATCAAATCTATTGTAGCAGGCCAGTCTTGGAATACTTTAATGGCTGCTTTTGTTTCATAATTGACAATGAAGAATTGAAGGTCAATATATGAAAGGAATGCATAACATCTGAAGAGGATAAGGATGTAAAGGCAAACTCCAATACTTTCACTTTTATGATAATGATGATAATAATTATAATCAGGGGCGTCACCAGCTTTTTTTCAAGGGGGGTGCGTTTTGACACTAAATGTTTACGATATTTTTTGGACAGACATTTGGAATATAGGAAGCTCTCAATCCCTTACAGTTTTTTTAGGGAAACCGGCGCACCGGTAGCTAGGATTTCATCTTGGGGGGGGGGGGGTAATATGCGAGGGAGCGAGCAAGGGTGGGGGGGGGGGGGGTGAGGGTGTGGAAGTGCCGGAGAGGGTTGTACCCCTTATAAATGGATTATAGAATGACGGTGTGAAACGACAAATTACTTCCAGCGATATCAGGGGAACGGCATAACGACCACATGCGAGCGAGCTTGAAAATTTTGACATTTTACAGTCCAAAAACTGCCGTTTGTAGCCATATTCTTTTGCTTTGTAAATTAAGGGGGGCGCACCGGGCGCAACTGCTGGTAATTACTGGTAGCAACATCAGGTAAATGGCATAATAATTAAATGCGAGCGAGCAAAGAGAGCGAGCTTGGAAATTTTGTCATTTTACAGTCCAAAAACTGCCATTTGGAGCCATATTTTTTCGCTTTGGAAATAAAGGAGGGGTAGGGGCGCACCGGGCGCAACTGCCGGTAATTACTGGCAGCAACATCAGGAGAATTGCATAACAATTAAATGCGAGCGAGCGAAAAGAGCGAGCTTAAAAATTTTGATATTTTACAGTCCAAACACTGCCATTTAGAGCCGTATTTTTTCGCTTTGGAGATAAAGGAGGGGTGGGGGCGCAACGAGCGCAACTGCCGGTAATTAGTGGCAATAACATCAGAAGAATTGCATAACAATAATTAAATGCGAGCGAGCGAGCGAGCGAGCTTGAAATTTTTGACATTTTTACAGTCCAAAAACTGCCGTTTGTAGCCGTATTTTTTTGCTTTGGAAATTAAGGGGGCGCATCACGCGCATCTTACTGCTGGCAATATCTGGCAGCAACATCAGGTGAATGGCATAACAATAAATGCGAGCAAGCGAAGAGAGCGAGCTTAAAAATTTTGATATTTTACAGTCCCAAAACTGCCATTTGGAGCCATATTTTTTCGCTTTGGAAATAAAGGAGGTGGGGGGGGGGGGGGGCGCACCGGGCGCAACTGCCGGCAATTTCTGGCAGCAACATCTGGGGGGCGTTTCATCAACGAGTTCGTCGGAGGTTTCACTGACAAATTTGCTATCAGCCAATCAGACCAAGGATTTCATTAGCTTTTAACAGTTGTCAGTGTAAATCCTTGCGTCTGATTGGCTGATAGCAAATTTGTCGGTGAAAACCTGCGACGAACTCGTTGATGAAACGCCCCCCAGGAGAATTGCATAACAATTAAATGCGAGCGAGCGAGCGAGCGAGCGAGCTTGAAAATTTTGACATTTTACAGTAAAAAACAAACACTAGAAATGTCGCTATGGCGACTGGTATGCCTCCGCCATAATGCATGATTCTCCTAATAGGTCTATAGTACATGTGGACAATGTGTGATTACATCTTCACAAAATTGGCAAAATATTAAAATGACATGTTTGTCACAAATGTATTGAATGCTTACCTTCCTTTACCTATGTTTAATTGGATGAATAGGAGAGCATGTATTTGGGGATTTAAGAACTTTAACTTGACTTTGATCCTTTCATAAGTTTATGCACTGAGTAATTTTCAAGGTATGGAGAAAAAGTGCAATTTCTGTATTGAACAGTAAATTGTTATCATTTTCATCTGGCCTTTAATTTATAAGAGAATCACTGTCAGGCAGAACATACATAAATATGTACTAAGTTTCAAGATAACTTGAGCCACTTCCGAGATATGGAGAAAGAAGTAAGTTCAGCACTAACTTTCACTTGATCTTTGACCTTTTGACCTTTGACCTTCTTGGCAAAAAAAAAATCCCAGAGAATCTCTATTGGGTTATACATGCATACATCAAGTTTTTAAAAAAATAATCCTGCTGGCATTGCATAAATATAAGGAAAAAAGTAAAATTTTGAAGTATTGCCCTTGACCTTTGACCCCTGACCTTTGACCCATGAACCCTAAATTCCCTAGATAACTACTGCCAGTCAGTACATGCATATATACTACGTTCCATGAAGATACCGTGAACAATTTCCAAGATACAGAGAAAAAAGTGAAATTCTAGCATTTTAATTGACCTTTTGACCTTTGACCTTTTGACCTCATGACCCCAAACTTTCACCAGAGAATCTTAATTGGGTAATACATGTATACACTAAGTTTCAAGAAAATATCTTGAGGCATTGCATAGATATGGGGGAAATAGTGAAATTCTAAGCATTTGACCTTGACCTTTTGACCTTGAGCATGTGCACCCAAAAGTTGATAGGCACAACTTCACCCCCTAATACACATACATGCCAAGTTTCATTAGGATACCTCAAAAGGTTTTGGTAGTTACCCTGTCCACAAAATTCATTACGGACGGACGGACGGACGGACGGACGGACGGACAACCCGAAAACATAATGCCTCCGGCACCACTTCGTGGCGGAGGCATAAAAACTGCCGTTTGTAGCTATATTTCTTCGATTTAGAATTTAAGGGGGCGCATCGGGCGCAACTCCTGGCAAATACTGGCAGCAATATCAGAAGAGCATACTAGTAATGATTACATTCGAGCGAGCGGGACGAGCGAGCTTGAAAATATTACATTTTACAGTCCAAAAACTGCCGTTCTTTTCTTAGCAATATTTTTTCGCTTTGGAAATTAAGGGGGGAGGGGCACCGGGCGCAACTGCAGGCAATTACTGGCAGCAACATCAGAAGAATGGCATAAAGATTAAATGCTAGCGAACGGAGCGAGCGAGCTTGAAAATTTTGACATTTTACAGTCCCCAAATTGCCGTTTGTAGCTATATATTTTTTGCTTTGGAAATTAAGGGGGCGCACTAGGCGCAACTGCCGGAAATTACTGGCAGCAACTTCAGGAGAATGGCATTACCACTAAATGCGAGCGAGAGGAGCGAGCGAGCTTGAAAATTTTGACATTTTACTGTCCAAAAACTGCCGTTTGAAGCTATATTTTTTTTCGCTTTGGAAATTAAAGGGGGGGGGGGGACGCCCGGTGCGCCCCTCTCCCTGGATCCGCCACTGGTAGTCAAGGGTGTGGGTTTATGTTCATGACTGGGGGAGGTATGACCAGCGAGGTGGCGTCGAAGTGACCAAGCGGGGAAAGGATGTCCAAAATCTGCACTTTAGAGCATCCCCTAAACTAATTGTGCGTGTTTGTTTGTGTGTGTGTATTATAATGTACATGGAAAAGTTAGGAATTAGCCCAGGTCAAGTCTTTTCATTGGCAATGCAAGACATTTTTACATAGACTAGTATGTAAAGCAACACTGCAAAATCAATGATCTAGCTTTGATATAACGAAGCGTAAGGTACAAAGGTGTACATTCTACATCACATTGCGCAACATTGTAGCGACTCTTCGTTCGGATGTACCGAGTACACTGCGCACATCCTGCTTATATGCAGAATGCCAACCAGGAATCACGCTGAATCACAATCTTTTATCGGGTCCGGGGTTTTTAAACAATGTTTCACACTGTATCTATACCTATCTAATTATGGTTAAAAGAAATCATAGAAAAATATCTTATTTCTTGATCACCCTTTCATTCAAAAGCAGTTTACTAACACTTGAATTACTATTTCGGTAAGTCTTTTTTTTTTTTTTACCAGCGGATTGGGAGGGGGCGCACCCCTACCCCCCCCCCCCCCCTCCCCCCGTAGTTACGCCACTGCTTTTGGGTGAAATAATTGGACAGATTTCTTGAATTCTAACAAAAAAACAAGAAAATCTTTTCATCGCGGGAATTATGATTATGTGGGGTGGGGCAAATGGTACGCTTGCCTTCCAACATTTCTATGGGGGCAACATTTTTGTTTTCTTTCAAAAGCAAGAAAATCTTCTCATTTCGGGAATTATTAATTATGGGGGGGGGGGGGCAAAATTTAAATATGCTTGCCCCTCCAATATTTTTATGGGGGTAACTTTTTGTTTTTCTGTCAAAAAAAGAGATAAGAAAATCTTCTCGTCTCTGGAATTATGGAGGGGGGTGGGCAAAATGATACGCTTGCCACTCCATTTTTTTCATCTCTTTTTAGTGAGGCTAGGGCTCGCTCTTGGGCTGGCAATGGATTGGTCAGAAGTAACGTACATAGACCCTAAGTAGCACACGTATCTCCGTATCGTACGGATGTACAGTACGGTCGATAAATAGTAAACACTGTAGAATACTGATAGATATGTATAAAATCAGTGCTGCCAGAACCAGGGGTGCGAATTGATTTGTGTGTGTGTGTGTGTGTGTGTGTGTGTGTGTGTGTGTGTGTGTGTGTCCCTGGTGCAAAATATAAAGAAAAAAATAGAAAAGAGTAATCATCTAGCATCCGGCGTTGAGGTCGCTCGCAGACTGATTTTTTTTTTTTTTTTTTTTTTTTTTTTTAAGGATCTGAAGGGGGGTGCGTTCGCACCCAACGCACCCCCCCTGGTGACGCCCATGATAATACTAGTGGCTCTTTGAATAATGCACAGGTCAACATTTCAGTGCTCATGGCACTTCAAAAAAGAAAACAAAAGAAGAAGAACTTTCCCCAACAGAAATGAAATATTCTGATGACACAATATGACTTTATTGTCTATTGTTTGGTGCACTTCCTCTTCTTTCTATATTTTTTTAATCAAAGTATGGTTATATTTGCAGCAAGTACATGGCATGGTGGATGAGACTCCCGACTCTCAATAAGAGGACTCAAATTTGATTCCCACCTAGTGCTTATGTCCTTGGACAAGATGTTTGTACCCACCACATCCCTCTCGACCCAGGTGTATACATGGGTACCTGGCAATGCCAGGGTAATAATGATGGCAGGTCCCTCCAGAAGAATTGTGGCAGCTTTGAAGAGGCTACCCTGGATGAAGAAGACCTTATCATAATATCATCATCGTCAAAATGCACTTACAGCATTGGAACGACCAAGCCAGCCGAAATGGACGGCCCACAGGACCAGCAGGCCATGACGAAGTAGAAGGCCAGAACGGTGACGAGGGCGCCATAGGTCAGCTCCCAGTGGGTCTCCCTGGAGAAGAGATGGAGGATAGCCTCCTCTCCAGTCACAAACAGCAGAGTGGCGACTGCAGTGACAGAGAGATATAGGTGACATGGG
Source organism: Diadema antillarum (assembly GCF_040938485.1). Classification (NCBI taxonomy): domain Eukaryota; kingdom Metazoa; phylum Echinodermata; class Echinoidea; order Diadematoida; family Diadematidae; genus Diadema; species Diadema antillarum. The sequence goes on from NW_027271058.1 coordinate 479,424, forward strand.
CAGTGAGATGCAGTTGTTTTGTCTTGTTTTATTCTAAATCTGACTTTATAAAAGCCATTCATAACATTTTAAGCAACATTGTTGACTGACAAACAAACTAATAAACAAGTTTCTGGTAAAAACCTAACAATTAAGCAGTAGAGATTAAAAACATCAATTGTGGTTCTATCAGGGTTAAATAAAAATAGCCATAATTTCAATGATTTTGCAGCTTATAATTTCATTAATTTTCATTTGATATAGATATTTCTTCTCCTGGGCGTCCTCCTCAAACATTTTCCGAGCTCTGTGTTTATCTCCTTCATTCGAGAAATTTTGGTACATGTTCATATTTCGCAAGCTTGCATGTGAAGTCTCGTTTCCCTTGGGTCTGACAATGCTAACCTTGGTTGAAAGACTTGTTGCTGAATTTGATGGAGCCGTTGTCAAACCTTTCCGTGATTCCAGGAGGACAGGTGTATATGCTGACTGATGCCTCCGTATCACTGGTTGACTCCAGACACTTTGGGCTGTAGCCTGTCGGCCTGGTAACCAAAATTCGCAAGAAGTCTTATCACATTCTACATTTATAATCACCTGAGCATTTCAGACAACACTGACAATCATAGCCTAGTGGGCTAGCCCAAGTCAAAAACAAACAAACAAAGAAAAAAACAATCTTGGGAAATTTTTAACTCCAATCAAATGTAATATGTAAAGTCAAATTAATTACTGACTGAAGGCACGTTTTTACTGAAACATGAAATCAATGACTAACAGAGACAAAAGAGGAACATACTGTAAAACCATAAATTTTTGTGCAAATGAAATTTTCACCAATTTTGCAAGGAGCCAAGATTCGTGAAATTAAAATGCACATGAAAGTTCTTGTCTGCACTATTTACATTGAATGCCAGTGGCAATTTGCAAAAATTTCATGCCGCAAACATTTCAGGTTTTACAGCATTTAGCACGAATTGAAAACACAAGTTCTCTATGATTATGTGACTGTGATGGTATGTAAGAAAAGTCTTCATAGATTTGTGCACCAGGTAAATAAAGCAAATTCATGAGTCTCCTACTACATGCATTGAAATGAGAAAGCAAAAAAAAGCAAAAAAAAAAATGCACAGAGTACAAAAAAATACTCAAACTATGATTTTCTGTAAAGCAAAGTATTAAATGCAATTATAGGCTTACAGCAGTGTCATACAGTATTATAAAATGGGTTCAAGAATGTAGCCAATTGGAAGCGCTGAAATGAGTCACGTGTGCGTGCATTATTTTTTACGATCATGCACAGCCTGACGTCACAATGTTTACACTAGCAGTGCGCACTCAATCAGTTGTTACAAATGTGTCACGTGCTACTATACGCGCTGTCAATCCTGTAAACAACTTCTAGTTCGGGCTGCCAGCCGGCCTTTCTTGTGCGTGCATAACATGTGGCGTATGTATACTCTTATACGTACAGTACTTATATGTGCAGGATTTCCGAGTGCGACGTGCGTAAATGTTTGGGACGAACATCTTCGGACATCTTGACTTTGAGCGAGTGCTACATGTAGCTGGCTGGTATTGACCCACAAAGGTACGTGAAAAATGCTGTTAGTTTTCGACCCATTTTATAAAACAAATGATGCACAGGATTATTTCGTGGCATTAGTGAAGGTGTGGCGCACTCTCGAGTATTGACAATGGTGCAACATGCACGAGGCGCATTCACTAATGCACTCTATCCTGTGCATCATTTGTATAATAATGGCAGACATCAATACCAACATTATTTTGAAGGATAGAGTACTCACGGTCTATCTTCACCCTCGTAGTAACAGGTGATGGGTGAGCATTTGAAAGCTGCTGGTAAAAACACCGTACCAGTGACCACCAGTACCTGTAGACAGCGAGAGTTTTTCCCAGAATAATGCTAAAACTTTGATTTTCAGGAAAGAGAAGTATTCAATGCAAATGACAAGCTTCTGGCAGTGTCATAGTCGCTTACATTGCTGACGACTGTTCTTAACCAGGCTGGCACCAAGCTTGATTAGTCAAAGTAAGATATACCACAAGACGACTCTGAGCAGCTTTGTGTTAAATTTATCCAACATATTATAAATTCAAGAATCAAATAATGAAACATACTAAGTACAAACAAAGTATTATTGGCGTTTCCATGACATTTGCTCCTGCAACAATTACTTCTATTAAATATCTGCATGCTAAGCCAAACACATATTCTATGCACACACATAACCCTTACCCTATTCCTAATCCTCACATCAAACTAAACCTAAGACCCTATCGCAACCATAACCCAAACCCAAAGTCCTTGGAGAAAGTAAGACCAGAGCAATTGTTGCAGGAACAAATGTTGTGTCATCATTATTGGCATCTTGACATCTTTGCAGAACTTCAATAACAAGCATAGTTCGGGATTAGAAAGCCTATTACTGCAGCTATGTAACAAGTCATGACTGGCATTTACGGCAAATTTTGACTATCAATAGGGGATGGTACACATAAAAACCGGGACCTACGATGATGATGCAGGGTTCTGAGAGTTTCATCAGCTTCTGTTGCCACGGTACTTTGGTCTGGGCCAGCAGCCGCCGCCTCAGCCTCGTCAGCTTCAGGTTGGTGAAGACAAAGAGCGCCCCCAGGCCACCGCCGATGACGCCAATGATGACCGTTGGGATGAACATAATGATGTTCACATCCAGGCCTTCTCTTACCTATAAACCACAAAGAAAAAACAAATAAACATAGAAGAGAGAGCATCAGAGATGCTCCATTCATTTAAAGTGCCTGAGCTTGATAAAAACATTCAACTGAAAATGGCAATAGAGAAAACAACAAGACAAAATCAACAAATTGACTGCTTCCATGATGAGTACATAGAAATTGCTCTTCTAGGCAAACAGATACATACATTAGGATGATGATCTATTTGATGCCTTGTCAAAGCAAATGAAGGAGTACTCTAGATATAAAAAGCAGCATAAAGGGAACATGAAGACAAGACCACTAAGTAAACATGGGCCATATTTCAACCAAATGACAGCGGTTGCTTGCTTCAGATGAAACATATTCTTTTCGAAATTCATTAAATGTAAACTCATTCTAATTACATTGCCCTAGCATCATAAGTTGCGTGAACATACCATGAATCTACATGATGTGATGTACTTGCAAAATAATTCAAAATTTCGAATTATATGCATACCAGAAATTCGAAATGAATTATATCTGTGAATTAAAAAAAAAAAAAAATCTGAATTGTATATTTGTGTCATTCTTCTGTTTTTCTTCTGCTGTCTATGGCACAATACTGTTTGCTAAATATAGCCAGTCACAGTTTTCTCTTAATGGAAGTTCCTCTTCTACGATGAATGGGGGCACACATTATAGGCTTGTACACTTTCAATAATCTTGGAATAGTTGTCTGAGAAGATTACAAGGCCATACCAACCTGAAACATGATGTATTTTTCTGCCTTAAAGAGGCCAAAATCACCCTGATAGCGGAATGCCGAGAAGGCTGAGTTGAAGAGATCTGTAGTGACTGTTGATATCATACAGCAGAAGAACACCTACAGGAGAAACATTTCAAGAATTATTGGCACAGGTTAATTTTTCCTATCCAAGACACTGGGCACAAAAATAGCATTTTCCAATCATATGTGAGTATATGCATATACTGTACTATCCTTTTATAGTCCATGAGCACACTTTCTTTTATCAGATATAGGATGATAAAACAATCATTCATGGTTTTCAATTTGAATATATGAAGAAATGAGCACATGTAATCGCTTATAACATAAAAAGCCAAATGTAATGTCCGTTATGTAAAAAAAAAATAAAATAAAAAAAAATAAAAGGGTCACAAAGTGCAAACTCAAGCTCTGGAAGCTTGATGGAAGTTTTTGTTCCTGTTAAACTAATAAGCAATGTCAATAATACCAGCAGTGATGACTAGTCGTTACCTCATGCTTGAAATTTACCTTTCATGGGGAAAAACAGCACTCAGTATTACATATTATCATTTATTGCAACCAAAGCTGATTACTGCCAAATAAAATTGAGCTGTAAGTCCTGTGACTGATTACCATCTATGTTCCATCAAATCTTTTTTTCTTTTTTTTTATTACATAATTCCGCTATTTCTCCACTAATTTTGCACAGACCACCAGCACGTAGGACTGCATTGTGATTGTTGAGTCAAACTTACATCTCACGTGCAAGTTTGGAACCAAATACTGTATAAGCTATTATTTTCATGTGGGTTTAATTTTCGCGAATTTCGCGAATCTCAGTTGGACCGCGAATTTAACAACACGCGAAAATGTCACCATATATGCTAAGGTAGTAGTGCGCTTATGACTTATGTAGGCCTCTGTGTCAATTCACGTTACAGTAGTCAAGGAAGTCCTATGTCTCCGACTCTAAAGTGATTATTTGGCAGGACAAACCCACCTGCCAGGAAAGCTTCATGCTCCAAAAGGAAGACACCTCCTCCATGGCAAACAGCAGTCCTCCCACCGGGGCACCAAATGCCGAGGCCACGCCCGCTGCCGCGCCCGCCGAGATGAAATTACGCCTGGAGGACGGACATCAGAGAAAAAGATATTCTCAATAAACTCTGAAGGTAGATTCTTCTCAATTCTTTTCTTTTTTTACCAGCCTCTTCAAATATTTCGTTATATGATTGATAAGAACTGCCAATTTTACTTCAATGAGGCTATACGCTATTCATAGATGTAATGACCAAGTAATGATGATCTACCAGCATTTAATCCTGTAATTAGGAAGGGTGGTGTTCCTATTCATTTCCCAGCAGGTGTTTTGTTTGCTTTGCGTTCTTCTTTTTTTTTCTAAAAAAGCGGTAAAGGTTCACATTTCTGGTGTCTGATGCTAGCAGGCCTTTTCCAATCAAAATTCTTTAAAGCCTCTTCGAAAGTTTAGTCAAAAAAATTGAAAATGCATGACAATTTTTTTTTTTTTTAATGCATTACTGTAGGAAAGTGTATTTTCTACATCACAGTGAGATTTTAACTGAGACAAATCCAAGAGCAATTCACCTATCTTCTGGATTCCTGAACCTCTCAAAAAATGGCAGGGCAAACTTCATGGTTTCTGACTTGAACTGGCTCACTCCAGCTCCTATGAGAGACCTGAAATACAAAAACAAAATCAAAATCAAAATCAAACACTAAATAACTGTCCATCTTGATAAAAGCTGCAAAAAACAACAACAAACAAACATTAGAACTGTCAATACATTTGCTATGACGAGTTCATGTTGCCTCACTTTTACACAACCTGTCTGTCTTTATCTCTTTCGGCAATTTGTACATTTTTTTAAAATCTGTCACACTGACAAGATGAAAGTTTGAGGTAAAAAATTTGCATTTGCAGGGGTTTTGTATGAATTTGTGAAATTACATATCTTGTCACTGTTCCATGCTGGCTGATACAGTCAAACCTGTCTATAATGGCCACTCACAGGAGATGAAAAAAGTGGTTGTTATAGACAGGTGGATACTATAGACAAGGTTTTTTAACCCATTGAGGATGAGTGTCCCAAGTATACTCGGGCACGTGTCTATGTAAAATGCGTGTTGTAGCCAAATCAGCCTGTTCTCCACTGGTTAAAGTGGTTTTCCTCTCAGGGTTTGTTTGTTTGTTGTTTGTTTTTGTTTGTTGTTGTTGTTTTTAAGGCCGTATGTGGCAGGTGGCCACCATAGCAGGTGGCTGCTAAGGCAGATTTAAATGTAACCTTGTTTCCTTCACAGATATCAAAAAAATATATATATATCTCACCCCATGTGTATCATGGGTCCTTCTGGTCCCACCGGTAGTCCACTGCTCACTGCACAGACACAGGAGAAGAATTTCACCACCAGCGTCTTGACGTTAAAAATGTGCCTCACTTTGGTTCCATTCAGAAATCCTATCAACTCTGGCATACCAGACCCGGCAGCAGAAGGTCTCAAGTACTGAAATGGGAAAGAGTTAAAAATGGAATCATGTCAAGTTCCAGTATTATAACACTAGCCTATATTCTAGGCAGAGGATGCAGCTACGGACTCAACTGTCACCCTAAACGTCTGATGCCGTGAGACTATTGTCTTTGCTAAGCGATGCGTCTGATGCGGCAAGACTATGAACAGTGGATGCGCGTGGAAGCATCCGCCACCTATATCCAATTGTCTTGCTTTAGTTGTTGTTTCCTTATTATCAACTACAATGTATGAATCGGAGGCAGTTTTCATATGAAAAAAAGTGCCATCGATTCATAGTCCATAATAAGAGAACAACGACTACAGAAAGACAAGTGGATATAGCGGTGGATGCTTCCACTGTTCCTAGTCTCGCCGCATCAGACATACACCCTCTTGTATTGCTTTAATAGCAAAGACAATGGTTTCGCCGCATCAGACGTTCAGCGTAATAGCAAAGACAGAAGGTGCATCCTCCGCCTAGATTACAGGCACAGTAAATACAAGTATTTACTTCTCTCTAATGACTGAATCAGTAAAATGCATCACCATTGATCCAACCAGAGTAAGATTGACTTTGATAATTATACCTAGATACATTTCTTACTTTCTGTTAATACTCTATAGGGCAATTCCGCAGTTAGGTGGACACGACATGGATAAAAGAAATGTGCCTCTTTATCTTACTCTTTAATTTAGGTATCAACTAATGCCATGGATGTTCACCAATCACTAAGGTCTTTCAAATTCAGTAGATTTTATTTTTCATATTCATTGATTTTGCGAGATCTAAAACCATCATTTAAAATGTACATGTGGGACTGGGGGTGCTGAAATTCACTTGAATGCAAATTACAGTGGGTTGCTTTGAAATTTTTTCCTCAAATTTTAGCTAAAAGGTAAAAGATGAATACATTTAAATACTCCAGAAGTCATGTGACATTTTGTTGATTACAAAAGGGTGAAATGACCTGCGGAATTACTCCGGACAAATGTAACGTTACTAACCGTAACGTTACTAACCATGCATTTGGGGTCTAGCTAATAAATCATCGGTCGAACTGCTAAAAATATTTGTGTGAACATTTGTCATGACGCAAAAATTGAAATTAGTGCAACACTTTGTTTTAAGTAACTTGAATTTTTGCACACTTTTTGTTTCAAGACATTGATTTTTTTGTCGTGTCCTTTTTTCGTAACGTTACTAACCAGCCCTTTTAGTTGCCATTATGGATAGCAATTCTAATATTTATTGGATTGTACTCATTCTTTTCTATATCATAGACCTAGGAAGGATGAACATGTTTTAAAATGATTTTGACTTGAAATGAATAAATGGTGATTTAGTAGTAAAAATAAATATCTAAATTTCTTTAAATGTAACGTTACTAACCGCGGAATTGCCCTATAGCTACAGGAACACACTACCCGACCACACACATTCCGATCCTCTGTCTTAAGCTACGGTCACAAAGGTTCGTACGAACGATGCGTTTGTACGAATGTCACTGTTCGTACGAATTCTGGAGTTCGTACGAAGAGAGGGTTTCGTACGAAGTTTTTAAAAAAATCTTGGACAAGACCATCTGCCAGGCTACAAATTTAATGAAGGGTCTACGAACGGTCTACGAACGGTCTACGAACGCTGGTTTCATACGGCCTTCTTAAGAAGATCTTACGAAATTGTCTAAAAATCGTTCGTACGGCGTTCGTAGCAGATCTTAATGGTATTTGTGACCGAGCCATTACTTTAACATGAAAAACAAAAAACAAATAGCTCTTCACGTATTTACATCCCATAAATTCTCATGGATTACATATCCCTTTTTATAAGAAATGGGCAGGTGTTCATGTTTTCATTTGTAAGACATTCTTGCATTCCTCCCATCCCCCCAGAAAAAGATATGAGTTAAGAAATTTAACAGAAAATATTTTAATATCATGAATCAGAATTTGCAAAGGTCATTCAGTACTTGAGGAATATGGAAGCAATTACTTCATTCATTGTTCCCTAAATCCCAAAATAAAAAGCTTCTCTGCTTCATGACTTCTTCTCCAAAAGGTACCAATGGCTGAATGTGAACATTGCACAAAAAATTCTTGTTCAAGAAAAGACATACTACAAAAATGCTTCCAACAATAGAGTCACTGTTAACACTGTCTCAGTGCTACTGAAGCCTCTCAAGCAAGCCAGCAAACAGATGTTTTATAATAGGACACACAAGCTTCACGACTTACTGTATGCGCCAAATATTTCGCCAGGTTTTTATTTTCGTGAATTTCATGAGTAGGGTGCTTTTTGCGAATTGAAAAACACACAAAAATATTAACTAGAATCCCGACATGAATATGAAGTGCACGCATGCATTCTCTGTTTAGCGCTGCACTACACAATCGTGAATTTACCCACTCGCGAAATTGTCAGGAAGTCCAAATTCGCAGAAAAATTAGACTCGCTAAATATATGGCATATACAGTATACACTTCATATATAGCTAGTTATTTGTCATTACTCTTCATTATCATTTGCCATCTATTTAGAAATGATTTTCACAATATTTGTTGAAGACAATGGTGGGTTTGCTCATCCAATCGCTCAAATAACTTAATGGTATGCTCTTACGCATTGTTGAGTGATAGACAATAACTATAATTGAAGCTGCTCTGTGGGATCATAGGAAACAAAAGGAAGGATAACAACTTACCACAACAATGGCAGTGCCCACAAGGACTACGGCAAGACTGAAGCCAGTCAGGAAAAGCCACGCTATCCCTTTACTGCGGTCCTAAAAAACACAGACAATAGAAAGAAAAAGCATGTAGTACCACAAAATATTGCATTCATCAAATTCCTATAGAGATCTATCATTTCAAAATTGGATATCATGTGAAAATGGAAAATGAAAATTGGAAAATGTTACTTTTCATTATTCATTGAAAGTGTATCACTACATTACGTAGCCCCTTGAGGATGAGCTGATTTTGCTATAAGACGCATTTCCCATAGACACCTGCTCGACTATTCTCGGGACCTGTCTTCAACGGGTTACAGGTACTTTTCACCGTAGGGAGCACTAATTTAAAAGTGTTTGAGTTCACATTTGACGCATATGAGTTGGTCAGTTGTACCACAAAACATCCCATCATATAAAAATTTTGCAATAAAGCCTAAAATATAAGGAGAAATCATTATTTTTCTCACTAAACCATAACTGTAGATGGTTTAGTCTGGTAACAATTTTATTATAACTATTGTTCACATTTTGTATATTTAACAATACTTAACATTAATTATAAGATCAAAATTTTTACTTTGGTAGTTTCTATCCCTAATTCACATTTCAGAACTATTTTGAAGCACCAGAGCTGGGTTTTGGTGTCACCTGCAAATGGTAAATAATGTCTTTAAGACAGTGGCATTAGTGTATTGTGCAATAATGGGCAGGTTTCCATTGTTGTCATTGCAATTAAAATTCATTTCAGACAAGTCTTTATTTCTTTCTGTCTTTTTTAGCTGAAAGGGATGCTATGTGAATTGTGATATACACTCTAAAAAAAAAAAAAAATGAAAAAAAAATGTGTGTTAGTGTAATTTCTCGTCAGTTCATTTGTTTACATAGCAGCCTTGAAACATTTTCCAGACATTGCTATCAAGGCAGTCTGACTAAGTACTGCAGGTGTAATGTAAGTTGCAATATTGCTGCATGAGTTCATAAACATGAGCCTTTAACCCTGAAATGATAACCCCAGTTAGCAGCCAGTTGAAGCTATAGTACTCCCATTTGATGACATAATTATGACATTGGAAAGAGGTGCCATGCTGAGGCAATAATGAACATTTTCCAACTTTTATACGATTTGACAGTGTGCAAAATGCAATTATAAATCAAATCAACCGAAACAAAACAAACAACACTGGCCTGCACGATTAAAGCATTTGTACCCACAGGAGGCTGCATCACTCTGGTGCTTCCTAAACTAGCATCTGCGGAGACAACAGAGTGAGTATGTCATTTACAAGCCATGGTTCCGCAAGGATAGATGCAAGACCAGCTATATTTTTGGAAAACTTCCCCTTTTTATTTCCGAGGGAGGGATTTCAGCGGTGTACCTGGAGGAACTCCTCGGTCTTGTCCCACTTGAAGTCTGAGATGAGGTCGATCATCTGATGGAGGAGGAACCCCACGATGCCGGTGGTGAATCCGATCAGACCCATCATGACCCAGCGATCCCAGTCCAATCTGATGCAAAGAGGGTAATCACATACGAAAACCAGGATGAGAGAATTTAGAAAGACTTCAAAGGATGAAACACATGTGAATGAAGTATGTTTTGGACTTGTGAGATCGATCAACAGCAGAGCCATATAAATTTCATTGCTTGCTATGATCAAAATCAAAATCAAGATCAAAATCCAGACTGAAGTTTTCCATGGATAATAATGTCTTACAAATTCACCTTGCGGGTTGCTGCCTGAGCCAATTCCTGTAGACATGGCTGTGTGGAGGTAAGTAATCAAGACTCTCGTACGCTGCGAGGAGCTCACGCTCCTGCGGTGTGTACTGGTGGTTGTCGTAGCGGCTCTCCCGGTCACGGCCCTTGGCAAAGAAAGAGTTTGAGTCATCTGTCGGGTGGCTGTCATCTCCTTCTCCTATGACAGCCTTGCTGGTACCACGTATCTTCATTCTGAATTTGTAACGTTGCAACAATTTCAGGAGAGAAACTTTGGGAGTGAAACATATCAAGGTCTATCGCATCAATGAGCCCTATTCTTGAAAATATAACATCTTATTCGTCTTAAATTGCTATACATTTTGTTTATCGTTTTTCTGGCTGATGAGATACTGGTACACAAAGTCAAATTTCAAGGAAAATTTAGACTTGCACTAAGTAATTTTTCATAACCTCAGTGACATCAGGCATTAGTGATGAATTCACTATGCCGAGGTTAGCAATCTTCCACTGTTGTCTCAAATATTCGTAAATGAGTACAAGAATCAGGAACAGCACATCAGTCTGTGAGTGGTTTATTCTTAACCATTATTGACCATTCATCCAATGCTCTACATGTTGAATCTTGATTCTAAAATGTTGATGCTTTGACAGGGGGAATAAATACCAAGCTGCACGGTAGCTGGAAATAGAAGTGTAAGTGAATATATGAAGAGTTTGTTTACAAAAACCGATTTTTAAGTACAGTCTCTGTCATAAAGTACAAAATAATACCTTTTAAATGATATATTGGTCACTACATATAAAGGTTCATTTTTGAAGTTATGGTCAAAAGAAGCAAAAATTTTCTTATTATTCTCTTTATTTTTCTTGACCTTTAATTGCAAATATCTCCATTTGGAAAATATGGACTTATCGGTTTTTGCGAACAAACTCTTCATATAATTGTAGTGTGTGATACATGCATTTGCTATAATCAACAAATGACACAGCAAACACCTGCTATTCTTTTCCATAGATGGTGCTCAAAAGCCTGACATAATCCAAACTGTATCAATATAAATTTAAGACACAGAACAGAAATCTGTATTACCGGTACTCACTTGCCAAATTTGTTGTGTTCCTTCAAATGCACTTTGCCATTGACACCCACTACCAGTTAGGATGGTGTAGCCTATAGTCCAGATGCCAAAGTTTCTCCAAATGCACTTGCGATGAATTCATTCCACTGTGAATCCACTCAGTTCTGGAAATACACAAATAAATCCTAGATTCTAAGTATACGGAACATCGAGCTATTACCTATGTAAATTCCAAGGATGAACAAATTATCTAAGGCTGGCACGAGTATCAGTTAGTTAATAGACATGTTGGGTCTTCGCCATCAAAATCAAGTGCAACATAGAATATGCATCCATGTATTATTTTGCCTAACCTACACTGAATACTCTATTTAGCTATCTGTGTTTACATATGTAAATTTGGGTGTATTTTTGTTAGGCTGGTTCTTCAAGCTGATCCTGTAGTATTAAATGTTGTTGAACAGTGACCTTTGTAACCAATAAATAAAAATTTTCTATATGTGATATCTGTCAAACGCTGCTATTAATGATGAAACAACGTAATACTTGATTACAGTAGGGACCACAAACACTCACATACACACACTGATATGTACGTCAATATTTGGCTAGGAGTCAAAAGTACAGCCTGCCACAGGGGCAAAGTTCATCCCAAGGTTTGGGAATTCGTGCCACAGAGATAAGGAAAACAAAAATCTACGCTGCCTAGATTTCATGATAAGAAACTGATAGCCAATTCTTAATTAAACCCTCTGCCTCTCAAAACTATGGACATGCTTAGTAAACATCATAACATTAGGAAGCCTACCACTCAGTACAACACAAAGGCTTACAAATATTTCATCTTGAGTGGATGATAAAAGGGTAAGAGCATTGCAGTGGCATATTGAAATCTGGCAATTACTTAATGGATATCTAAAAAAAATTGTATGTGATAGCAATGTGAAATTTAAAACATACATTTTTGTAAAGAATTTCAGTTGCACAATGACAAACATTGAATAAAATATATCACTTTCTACAGTATCAACTGGTTATCACCATTTCCCCATCACTAAAAATGAAATGCACAAACTGTCCAGGTCAAGACTGAAATGGTTCATTTTAAATTGGGCAAAATATGTATCATATTCAGAAGTTTCCAATTGAGGAACATCAAGACCAGAAAAAGGTAGAAGATTCCCCCCCCCCCCCTGCAAAGATGAAGTTATCCCAACAAAAAACACATTGTGTACAAGAGTACTACTATAGAAAAAGCATGCACTGAAAACCAGAAGAAATTTGAGAAGAACCAGAAGATGCAGTCATCAATTCCAACAGCTAATAGTCATAGAATACTCAGTGACTTTTAGCACTCCCGCTGGCAGCTCTTTGGAGGCACTGCATCGCAATAGATTTGATTTTTTTTTTCTCTCATTTCTATCATCATTATTCTGTATCATCAGTGTCAATTTTTTTTATTACGTACCAGATTTCTTTTTCTTTTTTTACCAGAGAGATTGTGAAAGCCCACACTGATAGATCACATCAAAGGACCCCTTAGAGTACCAGAAAAAAATAAAAACAAAATAAAATACAGGAATGATAAATGAATGAATGAATAAAAAGTAAATAAACAAATAGATAGATAGATAATAAATGAATGAATAAATAAATAGTAAATAGATAAATAGATAGATAGATGGATAAACAAATAAATAAACAAATACATAAATAAATATATCTTTTTCAAAATGAAAAAAAAAATGGAGGGGGGGAGAAGAGGGAGGTTACTAATCACGAAGATTTCCACAACCAATGCACACAAAATCAATGCATTTAGGAGCTCCTCTGGTCCACGATGAGTGGAGACTAGCTATGTGAGCATGAACAAAGTTCCTAACTTAACTCCCATGGGGTCCACTATCATCAATAATGTCACTATTCACAGCAGTAAAACTTCAAGTTAACTTGAAGAGACAAGCCAGCTCAGTGTGAAGCCAAGTGTAGTACATGTATTATGTACCCTTCTGGAAAGAGTTCCTTTTATAATGAATGCAGGTTTTGTAATGTTTTGTTTGATTCCATTTATTTATTTATCTATTTATATTTATTTATTTATTCTTTCTTTTTTTTTGGGGGGGGGGGGAGATTGTGATCCAACATTCTAAATAAGGGCAACATTTTTCCAAGGGTAGAGTGGTTTGGGGCATGGGCTTTTCTTTTGCTTCGTTCTGTTTTTTTTTTTCTTCCATTATTTGTTTAAACATTATTCAGGAAATATTAACCCAAACTCTAACTCTAATTCTTTTACCCTATCCGGTACTCAAACCCTGACCCTATCTTTAGCACTCTGGTATCCATGTACCCTAGCTACTGTCTGTCCTCAGACAGAGTAGGATTCCGGAATCAAGCACACACCTCTTGTTGTCAACTTTGTAATCCTAAAAAGCAACACAAACATATCATTTTCAACTATGCCATTGTATAAAATCGTTGTTGTTGTTGTTGTTGTTGTTTTTCTTTTTTTTTGCCATGCCACCCTCTTCTTACTAAATCCTAGCTTGCCCTACATACTGCACTAATAGTACGGTACATCATAGGCCCATGATTGTACCCGTATCATACATGGCATATTGCTATAGATAGGAGTATATAATGACAAATGTCAGTTGGGATAGCAAGGATATTCTGTCAATCTCCTATACTCTCTAGGTCGACAACTATTTGAGAAGTTGGAATCCTAAACTAAACTGCAATCATGTAATCAATCGAGTGGCATCCGATGGGATCAAGGCAAATCCGGCAACTCAATGCTTTTAGTACACTGTCAAGCAGACAAGGGTGTCACGTCTACGTCTTCGGGCGGGGATCGATGTTTCGCTAGCCCGGGCCGGCTAGCGCTCGCTTGGCTCCACCCCCTGTACGTGTGTTTTTTTTTTTAGACGGCACAGATTGGGGACCCTAACCCTAGCCCTAACCCTAACATGGGTGTATGCAAGGGGGGGTCGGGAGGGTCGTACGACCCCCCCAAATTTTCAAAAGGTCCACTTTTTGTAAAAGACATTTTTGTTTTTTGAGGGCTTTTTACTCTATATAGGCCTACAACAGGGAAAAAAAGTGACCGGTGTTCCAGCAAATTGTCAAAAACCTCGTAAATTTCGTAACTTAGTTTTAATATGCCATAATTTACCTTATTTCTAAGCCGCACTGCCATACCGAAAAAGTCACTTTTGTATGCACCAAATGGCCCCATTTTAAGATACAAAATTCAAAAACTCCCTACCGTGGGAGGGGGGACACCCCCCTCCCACACCCTCCCCCCGCTCGGTCGCTCCGCTCCCTCGCAAAGGCAAAGGTCCAAAAATTTTGATTACGACCCCCCCAGAAAAAATCCTGGATACACCCCTGCCTAACCATCAAACCCTAACCCTAACCCTAAACCCTAACCCAACGTGTTTCCCATAGGTTTAATACGCGCCATGCCCCAATCTGTGCCGTCTAAAAAAAAACGCCCCCGTACTGCACTGTTAGCTAGCGCTAGCTGAGCCGAGGACGAAGCGTATAAGCGAAGGCAGTTTCATTCACAATATATTGCTACGAAAAACATTATTCTTCATATCTCACTAGTCTAGGTCTACAAACAAATTTTCATATCCTGTTGTCGTGCATATTCCCTATACTGTAAGATAATTTGAAAAGTATTTGGATCACACAAGTAAGTCGCTCCTTAGATCCCTTAAAAGCTGCAAACAACTGTAAATTTACTGAATTGTTTCTAGGCGATTGACAACTTTCCCAGCACACACTTGCAATCAAATGTATGGGACTACATATTTCTGGCTCCAACCCCTCCCCCATGGCCATTACGCAAAAGATAGAGATAATTTTTCACAACAAAATGCAAACTTACGATCAGCTCCAAAATATCACTTTCTGCTTTCTACAACGTGCCACATCTGCTAAGATCTCAGAACGACAACTTGCGATTAGCAACCTGCTTTTTTGGCAGTTTTGAGTTTTCGTAAATAAAGGTTGTGTACACTACGTACAGCTTGCTTGATAGATCGGACAGGGAGTGAGTGTTGTTGATGTTATTTATGTTCGAGGCTAAGGAGCAACCTGGCCCTCGAGCTCCGTAGGCACTCAATATGAATCTAAATATGAATATAATTGTAGATCACAAACATTCTTTTAGAGACGTTGCCACCTCCCCTCCGTGTGGTTCCCCCTGATAATGAAAATTTTATGAGAAAAATGAAATAACTGAAAACGAGAATGGTAACATTATATTCAGCTATTCATTTTATTCTTTCTGTGTCGATGGATTGGAAAAGAGGACGAATATATAATCATATATTACCAAGCTCAGTCATAAGAAATTAAAACGGAGAGGAACTTATGATGAAAGCTGGAAGATTGTTCCATGTCAAGAGAGGCATTTGAATATGGAGTGGAGCTGAGAAGCCTCTTATTGATTTTATCATTATGAAATATGGAGTATGTTATCGAAACATGAAACATATATATGAAGCATCATGTGCCCCTGGTCCTGTACTGTACACGTGACACTATAGGGCCTAATATTGTGTGATTTAGTGAACATATTCTGCTATATAATATATTCTAGCCATGTTTAAAAAGAGTTTTAAAAACGCACAATCATATTTTGATAGACTTCATTTTGAAATTTAAGAGAGATAGATAGGCCTACTAGGCTATTGACAAGTATTTCTATAGGGGCGTCGATCGGGTGGAGGGATATAACAAGGGGCGGGGCCAGGTTTTAGCCCCCATTTTGGCTCGCGCTCTCCCCCCCCCCCCCCCCCCCCATCCCCGTATGATTCCAGGGATGTGAACATTCTTCATTTTTTTTTATTTTGTAGAAAACTGTCCAAATATTTCACCATAAGTGTGCAGATTGTTGAATTTCAATTATAAAAATGCAAAAGTGTCACACCCTATCTCCCGTGATCGGTCCTTTATATCATAGACTTAGGGACTAAGTATTGCACTTTATCAAATCTTTTTCAGAATTTCCGAATATTTCATCATTAGGCCTATTATCATTTATATCTGCCACTTCAGTAAAAAAAAAAAATGCAAGAGTTCCCTCGTGTGGGAAAGGATCCATATCCTCATCTTATTTTCCCCGCTTGGTTCCCCTTCAGAGTAGGCCTACTTTTGGTAATTGAGAATTTTCCAAATTCCATCCAAAATGTGCTTACGAGATATTTTGATTTGAATTAATGCAAGAGCTTCCTTGTATCCACTGCAGGGTGTTGATAATCGAAGGAGAGAGTCACAATGGAGGACCGGGCCTGGGGATAGTGTGTAGTGTGTGTGGTGTGTGTGTGTGTGTGTGTGTGTGTGTGTGTGTGTGTGTGTGTGTGAGTGTGTGTATGTGTGTGTATGTGTATATTGTGTAACATATGTATGGTCTATAGTGAGCCCCCTCCAATATTTGCCCCCAATCCAAAACTGCTTCCGGCGCGCCTGGTCAAGGGTCAAGACTAATTTGTCCTGTATCTTGGTAATTACATGCCCGATCACTCCCATATTTTGCACGCATTAAGCCCACGTCATCTGGATTGATTCACAAATTGATAACTTTCTAATCAGATGCCATCTTGGCTGTCTAAAGTAGGGTCAAGGATCAAACAAATTTGGTAAATACATGGCATATTGCCCTAATATTTTGTGCAGCTATAGACCTTGTTAAAAGGATCATTTCTTAAGATACAGCGTATTTTTATCTTACAAAAGCGTGCAATCCGTATATGATTAGCAATATACCATTTTTTAGCCACACAGGTCTTCTATTCAAAGAACATAACTTATTGACGATTTTTGATATGAACAATTGTTTTTCTCACTGTTTTCATGTACACATATATAAACAACATTTTGCCAGGTTTTCTTGATACTTCTTTCATCCAAAATACGAATAAACATAATACTAGACAGATGAATAGATTGTATATCCCAAATTTTAGATGTTGCATTTCAAGATACACTTTCAAATATACGGGACCTGTTCTATGGAACGACTTGCCAAATGTGATAAAGCTGTCTAATAGACTTTCAATATTTAAAAGAAGATACAAATCATTCCTTGTTCATAAAGATATATTATAAATTTGAAGTCTTATGCAGTGTACAAGCACCACACTTTGATTACTCTTGCCTTCTTATATGTATTGTGCACTTTTGTAGTATAGTTTTTCTTGTGTGTATTGCATCAATGTAACTATTCTTTGCTGTAACACTTGGGATCAGCCATAGAAAGACCAACGGTCTATGTTGATCCCCCCCCCCCCCACAAACTGAAATAGCTGTTTTTATGTTGTGTTTGTCTGTTGTAAAATCCTTGTAAGGTGGACTTATTTTTTCTTGTATTGTTGCAATGTCCTACTGTGTATGTATCATTCCTGTATTTTTTGTAAATGCTTTTTATCAGGATGTGGAAATAAATGAAATGAAATGAAATGAAATGAGACAACGTCTTTTTCCTCAGACACCATCTTGTATAGAAAAGTGAGGTACAGAGATACAAAATGCTTGTTTTTTTCTTTCTGTTAGCATAATTATGCCCTTTCCATTTTAAATCTGAAGGCATGGCAGGTTTGATTCCCTTTTCTTCGACGAGAAACTAAAAAAAAAATAAATAAATAAAAATCACATGGCCTTTCATCCTTAAACTCAATCGTGGCGAGTGGTTTGTGCGGCACGGAGACGAACGCAACACGCTGCCTCCCCCATTTAGTATCAAATGTAGTGACCCCGAATGAGAATAGCGCTGGCTCAATGGGTCAGCGAACAAAACGCTAGGCTACTTAGTAAGCTCTCTATGCTAATCTCCTAACCCAAAATGGCTGTCCGAGCGAGTCACAAGAGCTTCCGAATGGACGCACACTCTCAGTGCGCATGCGCGTGAAGAGAGGCCAAAAGAGCCACGCGTCTTCTGGCCTCTCTCCTCCAATCACCGCAGCTCGCGGTGACAATATATGTGTATGATGCGTACACACACACGCACACACACACACGCGCGCGTCGATCTTCTGGCCTCTCTCCTCCAATCGCCACAGCTCGCGGTGACAATGTTTGTGTATGATGCGTACACACACACGCACACACACACACACACACGTGTCTCAGTGGCAGCATTTGTCCCACACGTTTATGGATATAGCACCGAGTCTGGCATTGCGCAATTGCATGCACAAACTTCGGTCGTTCGGAGTTTACGTACCATTAGGGATGGCGATCGGCTGCCTTTAATCGCAGATGGAACAGATAGGGTTATGTAAAGCGTGGTCGGGGCTCAAAAAACTTCGGATCACCTAATTTGTCAGGCTTGACAAATTCCCGTTTTTTATTTGTTTGTTTGTTTGTTTTGCTTGTTTGCTCATGAAATCCGGAAGTGCCCCCCCCCCCCAAACACACACACACACACACACATACACACTCTTTTGAAAACGTGGCGCCGGCGGTGCACATGAAAGATCGTTATCTCGCCCAATGACTTGTCATGCGATTAGCGTAAAATACAATAGAGATAAAGGACATCGCTCTTTAACAAAATAGTTCTAAAAGAAACAGTAGGCCTACGATGTATATTTCCAAGACTTTGAGGATAGAAGTGGATACAAAGCTGACGGGTCATAAGTGGAACATAATCGACATTGGCTCTCACCTTGAAGATACCGGATTTGTGCCAGGCAATTTCTTCAATTGTATGTCCAAGGTGGTTCACGTGGTCGATGCCGAGTGACGTCACACTAGCCACCGTTGGAGACCTGACAATGAAAATACTCATCACGAAACTGGTGTTGTGCATTCCAGGCGAAAAAAGAAATGGTCGATGCAACAAACCGCTTGGAAAACAACACATCGTTACTTTATATGTATGCTCCTATTCAGGAACAGTATGACATGACCAATACTAGTATGTTGCAGATATTATGACATGATATTCATAAAATTAATGGGATGGTGATTTCCTGGCTCGATTATATACTCCATCTCTAAAGACACATGAGGCAAACATTATAGGGCTACATGCCCTTGCCTTGGTCTTAACGACTGGCTTGAAGCTAATGGTGGAAAGTCTATGTCTAGGCATGCAAAAGTATGACATCATGTTATTGTTATGTCATGCACATTATCATTAGCAACAAATCACTAACATTTGTTTTGTTTACTGTTTCATTCGTTCTATTCCCAGATCGAACAAGCAAGCTACACAGATTCCTATCTCCATTTATGGCTGGACTGAAACTCGGGTTCCATTCTTCAACTATTCATTGCATTCGCTTTCTGTGGCGGGACTAAAACTTGACGTGCAGTGAGCCTTATTCTAGCCATCTGAAAGAGCGAATCAGCGTTAACATTCCGGGACAGGACCAGTGCTGGCGGTGAGTATAGCTAACTGACCAATGGCACATTTCGAAAACGCGCGAAAACGTGACGGATCAGAAATTTTCACTTTTGCGCATGCCACCTGTCAAATGTAAAAAAAAAAAAAAAAAAAAAAAACCCACAAAAAACCCCAAAACAACAACAACAACAACAACATCAACAACTCAGACACAAATTTTACGGGTCAGGAGAAACCTCAATGCAGGCATAACAATCTAAAATGTTTTGAAATTCACACGTCGCTAGTAATTTATTACACTTATTTACGTAATATCAGGGTAGTTATAGACTGACATCTCGCATTCTTTTTACGTTCTGTTGCACTCTTCTTTGACGTCTCTTCTTCCTAGCCTCGAAACCATTCCAACATAGGATCACATGAAGTTAATACATTGTATCTCACTTTCCGATTTGTCATAGTTTGACGCCCTTTTGGCAATACGCGGGTTCCGCGCCACGCACATACTGAATAAGGCAAGTGCCATAATGCGTCTCGCCCATTCACGTACAAGAAATTGTACGCGAGTGGGACATAACATATAAAAAAAGATATAACAGATAAAAAGAGATATAAAGGGGTAAAAATTTAAGGTAAAAAGAAATGCGCCATAAAAACTTAACATTGGGCCCTTAGAGTTCGTTGACCCCTGCCTGTGACCTTTGACCTTGTGGTGACCATCCACTCCCCAAGGGTCATCTACCATCCAAGTTTGGTCACAAAGGGATCTGTGGATCAAAAGTTATGACCCATAATAGAAACGCGCCATAAAAACTTAACATTGGGCTCTAAAAGTTCGTTGGCCCCTGCTTGTGACCTTTGACCTTGTGGTGACCATCCACTCCCCAAGGGACATCTACCATCCAAGTTTAGTCACAAATGGTGTTATGGATCAAAAGTTATGACCCATAATAGAAACGCGCCATAGAAACTTAACATTGGCCTCGAAAAGTTTGTTGACCCATGCTTGTGACCTTTGACCTTGTGGTGATCGTCTACTCCTCAAGGGACATCTACCATCCAAGTTTAGTCACAAATGGAGTTATATGGATCAAGAGTTATGACCCATAATAGAAACGCGCCATAAAAACTTAACATTGGCCTCTAAAAGTTTGTTGACCCCTGCTTGTGACCTTTGACCTTGTGGTGACCATCCACTCCCCAAGGGACATCTACCATCCAGGTTTAGTCACAAATGGTGTTATGGATCAAAAGTTATGACCCATAATAGAAACGCGCCATAGAAACTTAACATTGGCCTCGAAAAGTTTGTTGACCTATGCTTGTGACCATTGACCTTGTGGTGATCGTCTACTCCTCAAGGGACATCTACCATCCAAGTTTAGTCACAAATGGAGTTATATGGATCAAGAGTTATGACCCATAATAGAAACGCGCCATAAAAACTTAACATTGGCCTCTAAAAGTATGTTGACCCCTGCTTGTGACCTTTGACCTTGTGGTGACCATCCACTCCCCAAGGGACATCTACCATCCAAGTTTAGTCACAAATGGAGTTATGGATCAAGAGTTATGACCCATAATAGAAATGCGCCATAAAAACTTAACATTGGGGTATAAAAGTTCGTTGACCGATGCTTGTGACCATTGACCTTGTGGTGATCATCTACTCCCCAAGGGACATCTACCATCCAAGTTTAGTTACAAATGGAGTTATAGATCAAGAGTTATGACCCATAATACAAACGCGCCATAAAAACTTAACATTGGGTCCTTAAGTTCATTGACCCCTGCCTGTGAGCTTTGACCTTGAGGTGACCTTCATATATGGTAAAATGTGAAACTTTGTATGACCCCTCTTCCCTCGAAGTTTCATTGCAATTAAAGCCCAAAGTAAAGAGATATTGAAGTTTTTGTAGCGTTACGGACAGACGACGGACGGACGGACGGGCGGATGACAGACGGACAGACGCCGCAGGCGCTCCCTTCTCCCCTCACCTCCGGTGGGCTCGACAAAAACACACCCCTTTCACCATGTTCACGAGTTTCTTTTCATGCAGATCCCCCTGAAAGGGGTTTCTCTCATATCTTAAATCACATGATATTGTTCACTTCATTTCTCAGGATGTATGCACATTAATACCCAATAATCTAATGCACATAACAATTCCGGGGACCAGCGATCAGAAACAGACAGGCCGCAAAGGGGCGGTCTTTTGTTGGCGGTCGATTTTATTTATGACTGAGAAAAACGAAAGAAATATTTCGAGAAGGAATGTAGTTTTGATTTTTGACCATTTTCACATTTTACTTTGTACCCCATTTGCAGTATTCAAGAGATGAAGTTCACATATCAATGGGCAGCCTAGAAATTCTTGACTATTATTGTCCGCTGCAAGCGAACGACTCAGCCAATCGCGGAATCAAATTGTCAAAATGTTAAAATCAAAAGTAATTGTCACTTCGTTTACTCATAAATGCCTGTAAATAGATATAAGAAAGCTTGAATTATGGATTTACTGATACCAGGTGAGCATAGCCAAAAAAAAAAAAAAAAAAGGAAAAATGAGATGTGGGAATCTAGCAGAGTTAAATAATGATCTCTGACGAATTAATTTCGGGAGCTGCTGTACCGACGAATTCCGCCAGGAGAAACCTCAATGCAGATATAACAACCTAAATTGTCTTGGAAGTCACACATCGCTTGTAATTTATTACACTTATTTACGTAATATCGGCGTAGTTGATAGACTGTACTCTTCTTTGACGTTTCCATATATCGTAACTATTGAATCCTTGACGCAATGCGCATACAATCTTAATAGATTGATTACCTACACTTAAAATGAAAGTCACTGTGTACAAATCGGTGCAAGAATGTCTGTGGCAAAAATGTCAGAACTAAAAAAGTCAGAAGAAAAATATTTCAGAGGCAAAAATGTCAGGCATACGAATGTCAGAGTAAAAAAATATATCAGGGTTAAAAATACTGCCAGAGCTAAAAATGTCAGCGCTAATCACTTGGTAATGATATCAGAGACAAAAACGTCAGAGGCAATATTGTTATGACAATCCTAAGCACTGCTGCGCTTCGGACGTAAACATTTAAGTTTAAAACTTATTGAAATTTGCCCCATGATTGCAAGGGATCTGATTTCCCAGCCTTGCTACCATTTCAACATACATGAAGTTAATACATTTTATCTCACTTTCCCATTTGTCATAGTTTGACACCCTTTTTGCAATACGCGGGTTCCGCGTCACGCACTTACTGATAAACATACCCTCTTTCACGAGTTTCCTTTCATGCAGACACGGTGCACGTTTAAACGGCAGTTCCCCCTGAAAGGGGTTTCTCTCATATCTTAAATCACATGATATTGTTCACTTCATTTCTCAGGATGTATACACAATAATACCCAATAAACTGAAGCACATGACAACTCCGGGGACCAGCGATCAGAAACAGACAGGCCGTATTGTTGGCGATCGATTTTATTCATAATTGAGAAAAACGAGAGATATATTTCGCAAGTCGAGAAGGAATGTAGTTTTCATTTGTGACCATTTTTACATTTAACTTTATACCCCATTTGCAGTATTCAAGAGATAAAGTTCACATATCACTGGGCAGTCTAGAAATTCTCGATTATCATGTCCGCTGCAAGCGAAATCGACTCTGCCAATCGTGGATTCAAATTGCCAAAATGTTAAAATCAAAAGTAATTGTCACTTCGTTTACTAATAAATGCCCGTAAGTGAATATAAGAATGCTTGAATCATGGAATCTTGTAGAGTTAAAATGATCTCTGACGAATTAATTACGGGAGCTGCTGTACCGACGAATTCCGCCAGGAGAAACCTCGATGCAGGTATAACAACCTTAATTGTCTCGGAAGACACACATCGCTTGTAATTTATTACACTTATTTACGTAATATCGGCGTAGGTGATAGACTGAAATTTTGCATTCTTTTTACATTCTACTGTACTCTTCTTTGACGTTCCCATATATCTTAACTATGGAATCCTTGCATGACGCAATGCACATAAAATCCTACGAGATATATTAGCTTCACTTCAAATGAAAGTCACGGTGTATAAATCAGTGTAAGAATGTTAGTGGCAAAAATGGCAGAAGTAAAAGTGTCAAAAGTAAAATTGTCAGAGGTGAAAATTTCAAACTCAAAATGTCAGACGTACGAATGTCAGAGTTAAAGAATATCAGGGGTAAAAAAAATTGTCAGAGGTAAAATTGTCAGCGCTAATCACATGGTAAAAATATCAGAAACAAAAATGTCAGAGGCAATAGTGTTATGACAATCCTATTTAAGCACTGCTGCGCTGCGGACGTAAACATTTAAGTTTAAAACTTATTGAAATTTGCCCATTGATTGCAAAGGATCTGATTTCCTAGCCTTGCTACCATTTCAACATACATGAAGTTAATACATTTTATCTCACTTTCCCATTTGTCATAGTTTGACACCCTTTTTGCAGTACGCGGGGTTCCGCGTCACGCACTTACTGATAAACACACCCTCTTTCACGAGTTTCCTTTCATGCAGATACGGTGCACGTTTAAACGGCAGTTCCCCCTGAAAGGGGTTTCTCTCATATTTTAAATCACATGACAGTATATGTACTAAATTTCTAAGAATGTATACACAATAATACCCAATAAACTGAAGCACATGACAACTCCGGGGACCAGCGAGCAGAAACAGACAGGCCGCAAAGGGGTGGTTTTTTATTGTTGGCGATCGATTTTATTCATAATTTAGGAAAACGAGAGATATATTTCGCAAGTCGTGAAGGAATGTAGTTTTGATTTTTGACTATTTTTACATTGTACTTTGTACCCCATTTGCAGTATACAAGAGATAAAGTTTACATATCACTGGGCAGTCTAGAAATTCTCAATTATCATGTCCGCTGCAAGCGAAATCGACTCTGCCAATCGTGGAATCAAATTGTCAAAATGTTAAAATCAAAAGTAATTGTCACTTCGTTTACTTATAAATGCCTGTAAGTGAATATAAGAATGTTTGAATTATGGATTGACTAATAACAGGTGAGCATAGCCAAGGAAATGAGATGTGGGAATCTTGTAGAGTTAAATTGATCTCTGACGAATTAATTTCGGGAGCTGCTGTACCGACGAATTCCGCCAGGAGAAACCTCAATGCAGGTATAACAACCTAAATTGTTTGGAAGTCACACATCGCTTGTAATTAATTACACTTATTTACGTAATATCGTCGTAGCTGATAGACTGAAATTTTGCATTCTTTTTACATTCTGCTGTATTCTTCTTTGACGTTCCCAAATATCTTAACTATGGAATCCTTGCATGACGCAATGCACATAAAATCTTACTAGATAGATTACCTTCACTTCAAATGAAAGTTATTGTGTATAAATCGGCGTAAGAATGTTAGTGGCAAAAATGGCAGAAGTAAAAGTGTCAAAAGTAAAAATGTCAGAGGTGAAAATTTCAGAGGCAAAAATGGCAGACGTATGAATGTCAGAGTTAAAGAATATCAGGGGTAAAAAAAAATTGTCAGAGGTAAAATTGTCAGCGCTAATCACATGGTAAAAATATCAGAAACAAAAATGTCAGAGGCAATAGTGTTCTGACAATCCTATTTAAGCACTGCTGCGCTGCGGACGTAAACATTTAAGTTTAAAACTTATTGAAACTTGCCCATTGATTGCAAGGGATCTGATTTCCCAGCCTTGCTACCATTTCAACATATTACATGAAGTCAATACATTGTATCTCACTTTCCCATTTGTCATAGTTTGACGCCCTTTTTGCAATACGCGGGTTCCGCGCCACGCACTTACTGATAAACATACCCTCTTTCACGAGTTTCCTTTCATGCAGATACGGTGCACGTTTAAACGGCACTTCCCCCTGAAAGGGGTTTCTCTCATATTTTAAATCACATGACATTGTTTACTAAATTTCTAAGAATGTATACACAATAATACCCAATAAACTGAAGCACATGACAACTCCGGGGACCAGCGATCAGAAACAGACAGGCCGCAAAGGGGTGGTTTTTTATTGTTGGCGATCGATTTTATTCATAATTGAGGAAAACGAGAGATATATTTCGCAAGTCGTGAAGGAATGTAGTTTTGATTTTTGACCATTTTTACATTTTACTTTGTACCCCATTTGCAGTATTCAAGATATAAAGTTTACATATCACTGGGCAGTCTAGAAATTCTCGATTATCATGTCCGCTGCAAGCGAAATCGACTCTGCCAATCGTGGAATCAAATTGTCAAAATGTTAAAATCAAAAGTAATTGTCACTTCGTTTACTAATAAATGCCTGTAAGTGAATGTAAGAATGCTTGAATCACGGAATCTTGTAGAGTTAAATTGATCTCTGACGAATTAATTTCGGGAGCTGCTGTACCGACGAATTCCGCCAGGAGAAACCTCAATGCAGGTATAACAACCTAAATTGTCTTGGAAGTCATACATCGCTTGTAGTTTATTACACTTATTTACGTAATATTGGCGTAGGTGATAGACTGAAATTTTGCATTCTTTTTACATTCTACTGTACTCCTCTTTGACGTTCCCATATATCTTAACTATGGAATCCTTGCATGACGCAATGCACATAAAATCCTACGAGATATATTAGCTTCACTTCAAATGAAAGTCACGGTGTATAAATCGGTGTAAGAATGTTAGTGGCAAAAATGGCAGAAGTAAAAGTGTCAAAAGTAAAAATGTCAGAGGTGAAAATTTCAAAGGCAAAAATGTCAGACGTACGAATGTCAGAGTTAAAGAATATCAGGGGTAAAAAGAATTGTCAGAGGTAAAATTGTCAGCGCTAATCACATGGTAAAAATATCAGAAACAAAAATGTCAGAGGCAACAGTGTTATGACAATCCTATTTAAGCACTGGTGCGCTGCGGACGTAAACATTTAAGTTTAAAACTTATTGAAATTTACCCATTGATTGCAAAGGATCTGATTTCCTAGCCTTGCTACCATTTCAACATACATGAAGTTAATACATTTTATCTCACTTTCCCATTTGTCATAGTTTGACACCCTTTTTGCAATACGCGGGGTTCCGCGTCACGCACTTACTGATAAACACACCCTCTTTCACGAGTTTCCTTTCATGCAGATACGGTGCACGTTTAAACGGCAGTTCCCCCTGAAAGGGGTTTCTCTCATATTTTAAATCACATGACAGTATGTACTAAATTTCTAAGAATGTATACACAATAATACCCAATAAACTGAAGCACATGACAACTCCGGGGACCAGCGAGCAGAAACAGACAGGCCGCAAAGGGGTGGTTTTTTATTGTTGGCGATCGATTTTATTCATAATTTAGGAAAACGAGAGATATATTTCGCAAGTCGTGAAGGAATGTAGTTTTGATTTTTGACTATTTTTACATTGTACTTTGTACCCCATTTGCAGTATACAAGAGATAAAGTTTACATATCACTGGGCAGTCTAGAAATTCTCGATTATCATGTCCGCTGCAAGCGAAATCGACTCTGCCAATCGTGGAATCAAATTGTCAAAATGTTAAAATCAAAAGTAATTGTCACTTCGTTTACTTATAAATGCCTGTAAGTGAATATAAGAATGTTTGAATTATGGATTGACTAATAACAGGTGAGCATAGCCAAGGAAATGAGATGTGGGAATCTTGTAGAGTTAAATTGATCTCTGACGAATTAATTTCGGGAGCTGCTGTACCGACGAATTCCGCCAGGAGAAACCTCAATGCAGGTATAACAACCTAAATTGTTTGGAAGTCACACATCGCTTGTAATTAATTACACTTATTTACGTAATATCGTCGTAGCTGATAGACTGAAATTTTGCATTCTTTTTACATTCTGCTGTATTCTTCTTTGACGTTCCCATATATCTTAACTATGGAATCCTTGCATGACGCAATGCACATAAAATCTTACTAGATAGATTACCTTCACTTCAAATGAAAGTTATTGTGTATAAATCGGCGTAAGAATGTTAGTGGCAAAAATGGCAGAAGTAAAAGTGTCAAAAGTAAAAATGTCAGAGGTGAAAATTTCAGAGGCAAAAATGGCAGACGTATGAATGTCAGAGTTAAAGAATATCAGGGGTAAAAAAAAAATTGTCAGAGGTAAAATTGTCAGCGCTAATCACATGGTAAAAATATCAGAAACAAAAATGTCAGAGGCAATAGTGTTATGACAATCCTATTTAAGCACTGCTGCGCTGCGGACGTAAACATTTAAGTTTAAAACTTATTGAAACTTGCCCATTGATTGCAAGGGATCTGATTTCCCAGCCTTGCTACCATTTCAACATATTACATGAAGTCAATACATTGTATCTCACTTTCCCATTTGTCATAGTTTGACGCCCTTTTTGCAATACGCGGGTTCCGCGCCACGCACTTACTGATAAACATACCCTCTTTCACGAGTTTCCTTTCATGCAGATACGGTGCACGTTTAAACGGCACTTCCCCCTGAAAGGGGTTTCTCTCATATTTTAAATCACATGACATTGTTTACTAAATTTCTAAGAATGTATACACAATAATACCCAATAAACTGAAGCACATGACAACTCCGGGGACCAGCGATCAGAAACAGACAGGCCGCAAAGGGGTGGTTTTTATATTGTTGGCGATCGATTTTATTCATAATTGAGGAAAACGAGAGATATATTTCGCAAGTCGTGAAGGAATGTAGTTTTGATTTTTGACCATTTTTACATTTTACTTTGTACCCCATTTGCAGTATTCAAGAGATAATGTTTACATATCACTGGGCAGTCTAGAAATTCTCGATTATCATGTCCGCTGCAAGCGAAATCGACTCTGCCAATCGTGGATTCAAATTGCCAAAATGTTAAAATCAAAAGTAATTGTCACTTCGTTTACTTATAAATGCCCGTAAGTAAATATAAGAATGTTAGAATTATGGATTGACTAATAACAGGTGAGCACAGCCAAAGAAATGAGATGTGGGAATCTTGTAGAGTTAAACTGATCTCTGACGAATTAATTTCGGGAGCTGCTGTACCGACGAATTCCGCCAGGAGAAACCTCAATGCAGTTATAACAACCTAAATTGTCTTGGAAGTCACACATCGCTTGTAATTTATTACACTTATTTACGTAAAAGGGGTGGGTTTTTTTATTGTTGCGATCGATTTTATTCATAATTGAGAAAAAAGAGACACATCTCAATGCTTATGATAGGAGAATTGAAACAACGAAAGACAGACTAAACAAGAAGGCAAAAATTAAATATGGCAGAAATTGATAACGCTGGGTAATATAAAAGCAATACACTTGTCATTTTCCAAATGAATCTAAAAGCACATGCACTCCAAAATATCACAATTTTACTTCATCAAATAATTTCAAGCTTTTTCATTTCATTTGTTGATATTTTGGTGACATTTGGTGACAGTAAAATCTTTACATCTGACATCGCTGTCATTATTCACGTATATTTCCTCTGACTTATTACGTAACTGCATGTGATCCTATGTTGAAAAGGGTATGAAGATTAGAATATCAGATCCGTTGGAATCAATACGCAAATTTCAATAAATTTTAAACCGAAATGTTTGTGTCCGCAGCGCAGTGGGTTGGGTTTACACGCATGTTCCTTTGACATTTTTGTACCTAACATTATTACCAGGTGATTACCGCTAACATTTTTTTTTTTTTTTTTTACCTCTGGCATATTAATTTACCTCTGATATTTTTTACCTCTGACATTTTTATCTCTGGAATGTTTGTCTCTGACATTATTACCTCTGACGTTTTTATTTCTGACATGTTTACCAGGCACCATTATTTTCCAATACTGCGCTGCACGTTCTAAAACAAACAAAGTAAATGTTCCTTCAAAACAAAACCATGGAAATCGAACACTTACATTCATTTCAGCAAGGCCAATCTTATGTACAATTACAATGATAACTCTCTTTCTCTCTCTCGCTCTCTTCCCTCCAAATGCTTTTGATATGATATTGAAAAAAAAATCGATAGTTCCACAATTTGTAATCCTATCAGACTAAAAAAAAAAATCATCTTCCCCTCCTGAAAACATATTTTCATGTACACATGGTCCCCGAGTCAGGAACTGTCTCGACAGTGATATAAAATATATATTTCATTTTCTTTAACGTACCCTTCATTGTTATGGCAAGCATATCCTTGGGATTTTTAAGAATGTTATGTCATTTGAATGCATTGTATCATTATTTCACTTGCGTACCTTGTTAATTTGCATTTCGTTGAAAATGAATAAATCCTGAATTGAAATGAGTTAACTACCTT
Organism: Diadema antillarum; assembly: GCF_040938485.1. Classification (NCBI taxonomy): domain Eukaryota; kingdom Metazoa; phylum Echinodermata; class Echinoidea; order Diadematoida; family Diadematidae; genus Diadema; species Diadema antillarum. The sequence continues at coordinate 509,641 of NW_027271058.1, forward strand.
TGAAACGAACCATGCAAAGACCACAAACACGTTGACTTCCTTTGTGTGTGTGTGTGTGTGATTGCGTGTTTAGAAAATGGTTGTTTATATATATATAAAAAAAAATCTCTTACCAAATAACGTTAGTCGTGTCGTACTCGCCTCCCACACCCAATTCGATGACAGCAACGTCCACCTTTATAAGACAAATTCATCAGGGCGAAGTAACAGACAATACGATGCAATTAATTACAGATCAATAAGATTTTGCAAGCTTTGTTTCATTTCAAAACCTACCCATACTTATTTCTTAGGGGCAAAAGTTACCGTCTTGGTATTTAGATATATAGACACTAAGTTATACCTATATATAACGTACGAATGTGAATGTACTGTTCTAGTTTCTTGGGCCATTTCACACACACACACACACACACCCACACACATACACACCCACACATACACTTATAGATTCTGATCAAAATCTGTTATACCTCTCGTCTTTTCTTTTCCAGATTTGCTTTTGTAACATAGTTTAGTCACAGTATCTTTCCATCACTATACGTAGTTTATCGGCGGCCATCCAAGTAAGGCTCTACTTATGCATATAATTTCCTAAACATACAGTTTTCACCATCCTAAAAGCAATAAGCTTCTCTGTTACATTTCATACTTTACAGAAAAGTAATCAATATTTTGTGCTAACATTTTATATTATACATTAGAGGCGCACAAATATCTGACATCTGAAAGAGCGTATTAATATGCGGTGGTTCGAAGGCGTTTATTGTTTTTTTAAAGGAAGTATACGATAGATGGGTTTCTGTGTCAATCTTCTTATTACCTCCGCCAAGGGAGGAGGTTATGTTTTCGTTACCGTTGGTTTGTTCGTTAGTTAGTTCGTTCATTCGTTAGTTAGTCTTCTTCTTCTTCTTCTGATTAAGTCTGCCTCCTTCAATAGACTGAAGATTCTTGCAGACTGGTGCTATTTACATTATAATACAATTTATTTACAGATATTTACAAGCACATAGAAAATTTGACGAAAATACCAGCCACTCTCATCAACCGTTAGACGGTTTCGAAATGATCCCACAGATGGCGCTGAAACAATTTCTGACGACAGGGAATTCCAGTTCCTTACAGTTCTTAGTTCTTAGTTTGTCCGTGTGCAAAATAACTCAAAAAGTAGCTAACGTATTGGGATGAAACTTGCAGAAAAGGTTGAGAATGACACAAGTACCAAACAATTAACTTTTGGTAGTGATCCGAGAATTTTGGGGGAATTTATGAAGGATTTTTGACATTTTGGCAGGTAGGGTCAATGAACTGGGGAGTTCAGGCTGCGCGTATTTGAGGTTTGCCTGCGCGCACTAAAGTGCGTGCTCTAGTTTCTGCTGGGGTGAGGCGCGCCGTGCAGCTGAGTGTTTATGACGTAACAAAGGCTTCTATATTGAGAAATCTGGCAACTATCAGCACACAATGCTATAACAGTACGTATGGGTGGAAATCACTGATATCTCTATGGAAGAACAAGATCAGTGGTGAAAATGATTTGCATGCTTGGCGGAGGTCTGCGCTCTCAGAGTGCTTTTCTAGTTATCATTCAATCACGATGACACTTCGCAGCCAGAAATTATAAGATGTAAGCGATATATATATATATAATATATGCATATATAAATATATATGTAGTATCTATATTATATATATATATATATATATATATATATATATATATATATATATAATGTGTGTGTGTGTGGCACACATACACACACTATAGCTTCTGACCACACGAGCAAAGAGAGTTAAGGGTTTGGGACGAACACCGATCTAGGGCTTTCAATAGCTCAGTCGGTAGAGCACCGGTCTAGTAATCCGGAGGTCTCGGGTTCGAATCCCGATGAAAACCCATTTTCTTTGCTCAAAGTTTTCGCCATTTATTATTTGTTTCTGGTCAGTTTTCCCTTTCTTGTTTCAATTTATATATATATATATATATATATATATATATATATATTTGTAAATGTTAATGTATTGTACGTACTAAAGTATAAGTATGAACTGTGAGTCTTTGCGATACACGTAGTTTCGGAATTTCTGTGCGTCCTCACTCTGGTATCTATGATACAATGTATTGCACGATCTGAATTATCCTGATTCCTGCATGTCGATGCATCATCAGTCCTGTTGTTTGTTGTGTCACTAATTTCAGTGTGTACTAATAAATTCATTCAAGGCTTTCCAAACCCAAGTCTTGGTAAGTTATTAGTACTATTCTAAAAGTATACTAACTAGTTGTGACGTTCTGATTACATAAGTATGTGATTTGGCAATTCTTACTTTCATTTGAGAAAAGCAATGCAATGGAAAAAAGGACAACCAACAAACCTTCTCTTGCAGAAAAATGTAAAATGTCAAAAGCGTTAACAATTGGTAGGGTCCGATTTCATTGGCAAATACTGGGTCCTTCTCATTTATATGAGCATTCGTCTGGATCATGTTGAGGAAGTCGATCCCGTAACGAGCAAACTTTGCCCGGGGGAGTGCTGCACCGCCAACGCGGATTCGTTCCCTCACTTCAACCAGTGGTGGTGAACTAAAAAAGAAAGAATGGAATGTTTAACATAAATGAATAAATAAATAAATAAATAATATATATATATATATATATATATATATATATATATAAACATACTTATTATTCCATCACATTTGAGTGTGTGTGTACATGTGTAATTCTCAGAATTCAAATAATTTTATCTCTGATAAGCTGCGTAGTATCCATAGTGAAATCATGATTGTTCATGTGAGTAGTTTCCATCGGGAAAAAAAGGGGCCTGAACATGTTTTGAGCCAGACCTATCAAGTCGACCCCGTTTGGACTGGTCGAAGACTGGCGCGAGCGATGCAAAAGCTGTGCATTTCGACAAGTCTTTAAAGGGGAAATCCAGTAAAATCATAAGTTAGTCTGATAAGAAGGAGTAAGATATTACGAGTTCAATGGTCACAATCATGTTGATCGAAATCGGATAAAAAATAAAGAAGTTATGAAAATTGATTTTGAAAATGGAAAATTATATGAGGTCATGGCATGGGTAGCTCACTCATAACCATATTCATATCCACTGCAAAAGAACTGTTTTGCAGAAATTACCAAAACTTCAAAGTGTCGTAACCTCCTTATTTTTCATCCGATTTCAGTCAAATTGTTACAGTTGAACTTTTAAGTAGATTTGAGATTAGATTTGAGAGCAGATTTTACTCTTTCTAATCAGGTTAACTTATGTTTGGACTGGATTTCCCCCTTAACACTAAAAATGTGAGTATAACTAGTGTACCAGCGAATAACTCTATGCCCCCGACAACCTTTTTCTTTTAATAATAATAAAAAAAAACCAGAGGGATGAAGCATTATGAAGTTTATCATAAAAGAAAACAAAAGAGGATAGACATTTGAACGCATATAAGGGAGAGATGATTGAAGAAAAAATAACATGAAAGTTCGATTGGTTTTTCAAGGAGAGGGGGCGGGGAATTTCTATTTCTGGTGCCACTTCCGGGGTAAAAAAAAAAAGGTTCAGGGCAGAGGGTTATAGACCCTCTATGTATTCCTATATGCATTACTTGCGCCGGCCCTGAGAGAGAGAGAGAGAGAGAGAGAAGACGAAAAATTACTGCTTAGGGAATAATAGAATGTAAAGATAATAGCTACTAGTATCAGTTTCTTGAAAAAAAAAAGAAATAAAAAACAAAGTATTGATAAAAAAAAATTAATACATTGATACATCATACATGGTTTTCAGTGTTGACATCAAAAGTAACGAAACACCAGAATACATAAGGTGACCACAGAGAGGAAAAATGTATCCTTACGTCAGAAGTCCAGTTTTGTATCCACAGGTCCTGAGAATACGTTCTGTCAAAGCACAGGTTGACCCCTTGCCCTTGGTCCCAGCTACGTGAATGCAGGACAGTGTGTTCAATACCTCCTTCTGCATAAAATCAATCGTACATTGATTTCCTGTTTGATAAACCGTTCCATCTCTGGTGGCCTTGAATAACACATAGCCGGACGTGAACAACCAATTACATGTATTTGGTTACAAATTTTAAATTAGTCATGAAATAGATTCAGATGAGATCAACAATTTAGCACATCACTAAAATCCCAACTATATCGAGTTCTTTAATCACTCCTTTCTTCCGAATTGCCTTCTGTGTATTAAAATAACATTTACATCTTCCATTGTAGCAAGAGTTTCTCAAAGACACTTTCAGTTGATTGTGGCAGTATGGCATAGGCCTACCGTCAGCAAGATTTGCCATACATGTATAAATTTCAACATAGTGATGGAGGTTCAGCAATAGGAGATAATGATGTTAAAGATAATATAAAGTTTTGGTACCTCAAAAGTTTCCCTGATGAAAAATTCGAACGAGCCGTTGTTTGACTCGACGCGGTACCACGACAATCAATATACACGTATTGTACGAAACCATTATTGCATGAATACTAAGACATGAGAGCACTTTGGGGCGAGTAAGTCTCACAGTGTTAGTTACATGAAAGGTACTTTAACCTGAAATACAAACTAAGACAAGGAAACTCAGGGAAACTTTTGAGGTACCAAAACTTTATATTATCTTTAAGCGATATGTCGCGTTCACTATGACAACAGAATTGTGCATAATATGTGTGCAACAATACATTCTTCAGACGTAAAAGAAAACTAGTGATGATGATTTCCTTGAAAGACTGTTGTAACTACCGTTATGCCGGCTCTTTCCAGGAACTTTCTCCCGTCAGATATCTTGTCATGTCTTCTGTCGGGAAGGTAAGTACCTGTAAAACAGATCAGCTTCCCAAGACTCTCCAAGAAAGTCTGGAATGCAAAATGTAACCCCCAAAAAAGACAAAGACGAGGGTAATCATTGTGAGAATAAATGTAATTCGTACAGTAGTACGTCCATTAGGTTACAGCTCGCTATTGCAGAAGTTCACTATTCCAAAGGTTTGTCAATTCGAAAATGAAATGAGGTTCATTATTCTGACGGTTCGGATAATTCCGATGGTTCCTTAATGCGAAAATGGAAATATATATATATCGTCACTCGGAGGGTTCGTTAATCCAAAAACGAAATAAAGCTCGTGTAAGACTTCCGTTGGTTAACTAACAATATTTAATTTCCCCATTTAACGAACATTATAGGTGTAGGGCTTAATATTTGTCTGTTTTGGAAAAACGAACCTTCGGAATAACGAACCCTGAAATATTATCGGATTAAAGAATCTTCGCAATAACGAACATCACCAGTTCATTGCTACCCGCTGATTACATCTAAAAAGGGACCATCGGACAAAACCTTACATCACGTGACTATGCTTATACTGTCGCAGGCCTCAAAGCCCTGAAAACTGCCAACCAAAACATCAACATTCGTAGAGACATTATTATTGGGTTGTTTTTTTTTTGGGGGGGGGGGGAGTGGGAGGGGTAATGCTTCTATTTCCACAATACTGCAGGAAGCAAGATATCAGAAGTGAGTAGAAGAACTCTGGAACAAGAGGCTTGTATGGGGTTTTATTGTTTCAATGATTCATAGAACTTCTTCGAAATTACATTCTTGGAGATGGTATGGGAACTTGGTCAATGTAAGCATGTCTCTTCAGACTTGATAAGTATTCCTATATGTGGGTGGTACGTTGCACATAAGTTGCACATTTTTTTAAAGAGATCCTTTAGATTACTGGGATTTATTTATCCACAGAGGACTCATGGTAAGACCATCCAGAAAACCCCAACTAACATTAAATTCATTTCAAGCAAATTCTTGCTTCATGAAATCTAAAGTGACTAAGGACCACAATGAAGTAGTGTTCATCAACGAGTTCTCAGTGACTGCATTCCAATATTTCAATTTACTTACTATTTCAAGTATAGATTAAACATTAAACAAAAAGATATAGACAATTAGGCAACATGAAATACAGGGAATGTGCTATAATGGATTTCATTTTAATGCTTACAGAAATGATCTCCCCTCCCTCACAAAAAAAAAATGATGGAAACGATGATAATAAGAATAATAGTGATAAACATTGGTAACCAGGTAACGGTGTGACTGCTGGTAATCTGTGTTACTGACATTACCTAACGAAAAAGCATGAGGCTGTACATGCTCCGAATTTAGACTGGATTCAGACTACTCCCATGCGAGCTATTATGTTATTGCTCGTGTACATACATTTGTACTATGTTGCAGTTTGGGACTCGGTTATAACTGAAATTTAAACGCAAAGTGAATAAATCCAAAGGAAAACTTTCCGTCTAATCATCGGTCCGCTGTATTCTAATACCAGCTATTTTTTGGAAGATGTGTATCACCTTACTCTGTAGATAAGAGACATGAAAAGCTGACAATCATATTCGGTACAGAGTCTACCAAAATACAATCACTTCTACCATTCGTTCCCTTCCACACGAACTGAAATAAATTGTCAATCTTTACCATGTTTATATACGTAATGGCCACGTCTATAAAGAAGTGTTTTATAAAATTATTGAGCGACACAGGACTAGCGATCTTCCTCACCTCGTATAACGCTACTAAAGTTATGAAGCCGTGTCAGGTTTAGCTGATAGAATTATCTTTAATTGTATCTTTCAGTCAGAGTTCGTTATTCCCAAGGTTTGTATAATTTCGAAAACGAAACAAGGTTCGTTATTCCGAAGGTTCATTGATCCGAAAAATAAAGATAAAGTTTGTTACAAGTTTTCCTTTCTATCATTTCTATCTTTCTATCATTCACAAAACCAAACTTTAAGAGATGTTCTTTAGTGTATATCACCCCATGTGATAACTTGTACCGAAATTTCCTGTTTACTAAGTAATGTCATGTTCTTGGTCTAATAGACAGCATTCTAATATCTTTATCAGCAGAAATCTTAATTCCTTGTTTTATTTTCAAACTATACATTTCTTATAACTGTGTAAGAAAATACCCATGAATTATCTTTGCTTTAATATTCAGAAAATTAAATATCATTCCAGAAATCCCCAACTGTAATGAATATCAATAATTATGCTTTAAATCTTATGTTCCCCTTTGGGCTCTTTCCAGTTCTCTGAAAAAAAAAAAGCATTAGAAATATCATTCATCTTAGATATACACCATTTCCCTTAAACCTAGATTCTGAAAATGCACAACCGGTTTATTAAAACCTCTTTGTAAGATGTGATGTACGTCATAAATACCCCTTTCTTATAAATCACAAAAAAAAATACTCTTCCCCTTTATACAAACATATATATTATTAAATATCAATGGGTTTATTACTTCATTCTCAAAATTCCTACATTTATCCATTTCCTGTCATACTTTAACCATTTCCATATAGAAAGATGGGAGTGGATTTGCTATCGTCAATCTAGACCACTCATAATCGCATGAAAAAATAGATCTTCCTCCTATACTGATCGTAAGCAATTTATTATCTAAATATATTTTCCATTCAGATTTCTTCTCACCGTACAATAAACATTTCAACCACACAATACGTTAGGTTTTTACATAAAACTTAGATCTATCATTCGTAGTTCCCCTTCACCATAATCTTGATAAGTAATCTACCTATTACACCGTCTTTATCATTAAAAAAAATCTTATCCAATTCTGAAAATATCCACTGAGGAGCCACTATAAATGATGAAACATAATTTCATCTTGATAATGCATACGTTTTCAACAGACTTCTTAACTGAAATTAGAGTCCACGATTTTTTAATTGAATTTAATGGGGTGCTTGGTGCAATAGGACTTTACGCATGGTTTTCTTCCTGAGTCATAAAGCAACATTGCAATTCACATATCCCCATGTAAACATGGTAAACCTGTATTTTTTTCTATTTCATTCAACAAAAGATGTAATATCTTGCAGAGGCAGTTGCCATTCATTGCGTGAAGAATGAAGTGAGAAATATATATTTTTTTCTCTCGAGGTAATGTTTCAGTAGTTTCAGTAAGTTTTATTTCTCAACTTGTAGAGAACAAAAATAGGTATGACAATATCAAACATATTCTCAAATCATGGGCATATAAACAGGAGTTCTCAGTACATAATCATATAAATTATACAAATCTTTAAATATACAGGTGGAGGAGACCGTTTGTCAATAAGCAAATATCGCTTGACTTGGACAACGACCATTACGGCTTGGAACAATTTTATTATTTTTTTTTTAACTGGAGGAATAGAACACATACACATATAAGATAAATAACGTAAAACTTTCGAGTATTTTGAATGTCATTTGACCAAAAAGGACAACACAAGGTGGCATAACAAAAAAGGACACACACACACAAAAAAAAACGAGAATAAGGGACAAGAATAAGAGGGTACCCGAAAAGGAAAAGTACAGAGAAGAGAAGAAAAGTAACGGTGAAGAAAAGTGATCGTATACAGTGTTCAGGAGGTGGGAACTAATGAGGGCATATTTCCAATTATAGTGATACATTGCGAGAATAACCTTTTTTTTATAGCAGGATTTAAAACATTGTAGATAAGATCATCAGTCAATAAGTTCCATATATCTGGCCCGTGATGCCTTATGCACTTTTGAGCTATAATTAGTTTGGGATTTTCTAAATGATAATTTTTTGTATGACGGGTAGGATATGAATGGATACTAAAATAAATTTGAAATGTACATATCTTTAAACATTTCAGAGAGCTGATTGTTAGTATATTCATCCATAAATATTGCTGTTTGCCATGTATGTGTATCGGAAATTTGTTAATTACAGGCCCTACGTCTGGAACAATGTAATATTGCACCCTTACAAAAAACAAAAAAAAAAAACCAAAAAAAAAAACAGCAACTTGCATGGCCATCATTTGATTTGTAAGTAACGATTACCTGATAAATGCTCTCATCTTCATCTCCTTGAAAATCCTGTTTGGGATGATCTGATGCAAGAATATCCATACCAGCAGCGCTCGATTGCCAACAGTCCTGAAAGTTTTTGAAGTGGTTGTTAAGGTTTCGGGGGAAAAACAAGGTAATTGAAGACGAACGTACTTGAATTTGTCCCCTCTTTTGCTCGCAGATTTGTTTTTATTATCTGATTTTATCAAATTCGGTGAAGAGCCTCTACAATTTCGTGCCGCCAGATGATCTGTTAGATAACTATTTTGCTTCTGTGAAGCAAGTACGTATTTTATATATTATACTCATTACACACAGCGCAGTGCCACTTGAATGCAGCTGCACGGCAGATAGCAAAGTTCGCCAGTAAGGAAGGACACAATCAAATTTCACTGCAGTTCTTGCAGGAACTATACGTGAAATAACTCACACCTAGCAAAACAGACAGCATCTCATAAAACAAGAGGGCGACACAACCAATGGCGGTGGGTATTAATTGTGTGTGTGTGTGTGTGTGTGTGTGTGTGTGTGTGTGTGTGTGTGTGTGTGTGTTTTGCAATTGTTTATTGATATATACTATGGCTATGCCCATTTATACCTCTTTCATGGTTAGCAATAATCACACTAGGGGTCAATGGACACGATTGGGTGCACCCTTGAGATACTACTCGTTAAAAAGGTCTCAAGGATGAATGTCAGGAGAAATACTTTGATCAGACATCCAGCATAGATCTCCGCTTAGGCAGCAGTCGTTCTTCTGGGGGTTTTCTACGTCGGTGAGATGCGAGCTCCAGCTGCCGATAAAACTGAACTCGGACAGTTATGATCCGAACTTTGGAACGGAGCTCAATCTCCATTTGCCTGCTCGCCGTCGTTTGAGCTCGGGCATCGCAGATCAAGGCATGAGTCTGCGTGGTAGCAGGGACTAGTGACGGCCGAGGAGCTGAAAGGACCGCCGATAGGGTAGCGTCTAGCTGAGTGGCCAAGTCAAGGGGTGCTTCCGAGAGACAAGCCAAGCGACTGTGCCGAGGTCGACGACGAGTGTATCCGGCATTGATGGCGACTGAGCCAAGCTGATGGGGATCACCAGTTCAGGTCATCCAAGATAACCTAAGTTATGTATTTGTGATTTGTTTCATATTATATTTTATGCTCAATGTATTGTTATGAACGAGAAAGCTGCAAAGATTTGAAAGATTAAACTCGAACATAACTGTATACGAACAGTTTGAATTTCCATTATTTTGGTGTCAGAGTAGCAGAGAGAAAAAAAAAGTCACTCACGTGACAATTTGGAGGTCCCACCGAGACACTGCTACCTGATTAGAAAAGGTTATTCACATACTCTTTTAACATGTTTTAGGCTTAAATGCGATGTTTGTGTTTCATTGAAATTTCATTGCTCAATCACACGCATTACCGTATTACTATGTGTTATTATTATCGATATAATAACTGTTTCGTACGTTTGATCGGAAACATTACCCCAGTGTGAATTGTGCGAGTATGTCGCCTTACGTGACAGTTTGATTGAAGTTTTTCTCCCCAAGGTTATGCCCTTGGTGTTGCCTACTAGAGGCACAAAATGTGTGATGTGGATTCGGGTATTGAATCTGTGTGGAGTGTTGCTCCGTTTTCAAGGTTACGCCCTTGGTGTTGCATGTTATATGCATGTGTGATTGATTCGGGTTTGTGTGCATGAGTCTATGTGGAGTGTTACTCCTTTTTCAAGGTTACGCCCTTGGTATTGCCGGTTAGAGGCAGTGTGATAGATTCGGGGTTTGCATGCATGAATGAATCTGTGCGGAGAGTTATTTTATACAAAGTTACGCCCTTGGTGTTGCCTGGTATAGGCATGTTTGGTGGATTGTAGTGTTGGGTTTGTACAGTCCTAAATCAATTGTATGCTCATTGGGAGATACAGCTCTAGTATGCTTATTGACAAGGCATGCTCGGTATGTGGAATGTTTGTTGAGTGAACTCGTGTCATTTCACATTGCCTGCATTCCAGTACGCTTTTGACACGGTACTAGCGGTTTGATATGTGGAATACTTGTTGAGTGAATTTCAGCTGTTTGTCATTTGCAATTGTATGCTCGTTCGGAGATACAAATTGTTGTTAAGTACGCTGGCTGCAAGGTAGTACTTTTGTCGGACTTTGATAGCTAGGTGCTAGTCAGCTGTTGTTTTGTACGACTACACGTTTGCTTAGTCTGGAAGTTACATAGTCAGTATGGCTAGTGTTGAGCAAATCAGAGAGTTCTCTTCATTAGGCAGAGAAATGGGCCTTAGTGGTGGTGAATTGAGTAGCTTTGTTTCAGAACGATGCCAGGCAATTGAAGCAGAGCTTAAAGCTGATCATGAAGCACGCGAAGCTGAGCGTGAACGCGAAGCTCTAGAAAAGGCGCGCGAACATGAAATAAGATTAGCACAGTTGCGTATAGAGGAAGGAACAGCGAATGTTGGTAGGCCCCAGTTAGCTGGCTTAAAGCTGAAAGTAGGTCGATTTGATGACGCACATGATAAGTTTGATGCTTATGTCACAAAGTTCGAAATGTTGATGAAAAGTCAGAATATCCCGGTAGACATGTGGGTGTTGTATTTGATTTCCAATCTAACAGGCAAAGCGTTAGATGTTGTGAATCGGATGAGTGCTGATGATCGCCAGAGTTATGCTACAGTGAAGCATGAGTTGATGTCATATTATCATCTGAAAGTTCATCTCACTGAAGAGGGGTATAGGCGGAGTTTTAGATCAGCAAAGCCAATGAAGTTTGTGCGCCCAAAACAGTTTGCTACTCGAATGAAGGGGTATTTTGATCATTGGGTGGAAGAGGCTGAGATTGGGGATACTAGGAAGGATCTAGAAGATTTGATTTTGCAAGAGCAATTTCTGATAGATTGTCCCAGAGAAGTAGTTAGGTTTGTCAAGGAACGAAAATGTAAAGATTTCAACGAGGTAGTTGATTGTGCAGAAATCTATGTAGAAGCTCACGGTCCTCATGCATTTTCGGGTGTACAGAAATCGGAAAGAAACCGATCAGATTCAAAGCCGGAAAGCAAACCGCCCCAACAAAATCAGGTCAAAAGGACTAGTACGTATCAGAAACCGGCTGATGCTCAGTCAAAGGCGGGAAAGACTATGGGAAATAGGACTTTTCAGGGCAGAGGTTGCTATATGTGTGGAAACCCAAATCACATGAGAAGAGATTGTCCCATGTTGTCTAGGCCTGCATCAGCTCAAGGTTTGATGGGTGCTGGGGAAGGTACGGCCCCAAAAGTAGACATGAATGTGGCGAATGAGGTGTCTCGGGGTGATTCTGAGCCGGGAGTTGTTGGCTCGACGGCAGGTTGTTACCTCCTTGAGAGAGTGGTCAGTGACTTTGAGTGTGTAAAGAGTGAAGTGGTTGACAAAGTTGGAATGGCATGCAATGATGTCGCCGCGATGGTGAATCGTATGCCGGTTGTGCCAGGAAGACTGATGCCTGATAATACACCCGTGTCTGTTTTGCGTGATACAGGTTGTAGTACGTGCGTGGTGAAAGAGAAATTGGTTAGAAATGACCAACTAACAGGTCAACATCAGGCAGTGAGGTTAATTGACGGTACGGTTAGGCGTTTTCCCGTGGCTAAGGTAGCTGTTGATTCGCCATATTTTGAAGGGGAAGTTGAAGCCGTGTGCATGCCTGATTGTTTGAGTGAGGTAGTCATCGGGAATGTAGAAGGGGCTCGTGAACCGAGTGACCCCAATCTACATTGGGTCCCAAAGAGTGTTATGTCTGACCCGGATGTAGAGGTCATAACCCCGGATGTGGGTCTAGAAAGTTCAAATGATGGTGTAGAACAGGACGTCGAGGTCGCAATCCCAGGTGAGCTGGATGATACAGGGATGGCTGTTCAAACTCTTGCACAAAAGGTGAAGGATTCGAGGCCTAGTAAAGGTTTGACTGTTGCAGATCCTGTTGATAATGTGCGGTCGAGTGAATTTCTAAAGGAACAGAAAGATGATGAGTCGTTGCGCCCTCTATGGCAGAAAAGAGGACATGTTGATAATTTCAAGTACGAGTTTGACTATGACTATGTGGTCGACGTTGATGGTGTTGTCAAAACGTATCACATCAATTTGTTGAAGAGGTACTATAGTCGAGGTGAAGAGGTACCAGTGGCCAGTTGCTTTGAGGTTGAGGGGGTCGAAGGTAATGAGGAAGTTGTTGAGGTCATGGCTGACGAGGAAGATATGGCAGAGGCTGGTTCTGATTGGAATGGGGAGATGTCCAGTATGCCTAGTGTAGTACAGATGGAGTTTGTTGACATGGTAACAGTAGATCCAGTCCAATGTGGAATCTCGTTGACGACTGAACGACCAGTGCGTTCTCCGCCTCATAGGGTACCTCAGGCTATGGAAGAGGAGATTAGCAAGGAAGTTGATTCCATGTTGAAGTTAGGAGTAATCGAGCCTTCTAGCTCTCCATCCATTGTGATAGTCAAAAAGCCGAACGGTTGACCTCATGAGTAGATTGCTGTAACTGTTTATATAGTTGTTTGTAATGGTCCTTGCTTTTCCATTACATGTTGACGAGGTAAAGCTCAAAGAAAGAGAGGAACATAAATGATGAAACACATATCAATTTTGTTGAATTGTCATGAACAAAATAATGCTCATGTAAGTGCAAATGCTACAAAAGCCTTCTCTCTCTCTTATTTCTCTTACAGGATCAGCGAATCGCGATTACAATATAGATGTAAAGGGATTAAGAGTAGGGAGTAATGCTTAAGGCTTGGTTAAATCTTACAGTGTACGTATTCAAGTATATATGAGGTATTAGAACACTAGGCGTACTAAGAGGTAGCAGGTGTTAACCAGGTAGCAAGATTACATTTCAGTAGATTTTCATCCAGATAAACATGTAAATAGCAACAATATTATTTTGTTGTAAGGTTTGTGCAACATGGAAGTATAGGGAAATGAAAGCCAAAGCACGCACAAACATATTAGGATATCTGAGCAAGAATGTGTGATAGTAGAGATATTATTGCTAAAAGGTATCATTATAGGCAATGAAGATTTTATGTATACATGTTCGATGGTTCTGCTTTAGTTATAGAAGACTTAAAGCTTATACTCGAGCAGGATTTGAAGATGATGTATTAAGTAAGCTATAAGGCCTTTATTAGGAATACCAGCAAAGCAAAAGTTGGTTGTTAAAAGGCTTGGGAGATGATTGTGAAGTTGTTTCGTTTCAGAACAAGAATGGCAGAAGAGAAAGGGGTAGTGTAATGTATGATGTATATATGCGGTTGATATTGGTGTCTATCAGTCTCTCTTTTGAACACATGCCTATTGACATACACTGTGAATAGTATGTTGGTTGATTGAATAGTATGTTGCATAAATTTCTTGTAGGATATAATTTTGATATCCCAATTATATCTTAAGGTGGGGGATATTGTCAGGAGAAATACTTTGATCAGACATCCAGCATAGATCTCCGCTTAGGCAGCAGTCGTTCTTCTGGGGGTTTTCTACGTCGGTGAGATGCGAGCTCCAGCTGCCGATAAAACTGAACTCGGACAGTTATGATCCGAACTTTGGAACGGAGCTCAATCTCCATTTGCCTGCTCGCCGTCGTTTGAGCTCGGGCATCGCAGATCAAGGCATGAGTCTGCGTGGTAGCAGGGACTAGTGACGGCCGAGGAGCTGAAAGGACCGCCGATAGGGTAGCGTCTAGCTGAGTGGCCAAGTCAAGGGGTGCTTCCGAGAGACAAGCCAAGCGACTGTGCCGAGGTCGACGACGAGTGTATCCGGCATTGATGGCGACTGAGCCAAGCTGATGGGGATCACCAGTTCAGGTCATCCAAGATAACCTAAGTTATGTATTTGTGATTTGTTTCATATTATATTTTATGCTCAATGTATTGTTATGAACGAGAAAGCTGCAAAGATTTGAAAGATTAAACTCGAACATAACTGTATACGAACAGTTTGAATTTCCATTATTTTGGTGTCAGAGTAGCAGAGAGAAAAAAAAAGTCACTCACGTGACAATGAAATTCCCGGTAAAATAGCGTTTAAAAAGTGTTGTTGTTTTTCTCTCTCTCTCCCTGAGGTTTTAAGTTTGAAGCTATCACGTGAGGAAGGCATCTCTTTTAAACTGTTGACATTTATGAAGGTGAAATCATAAATAATTTTTAATGGTCATATTTTGTTTTCGATCTTAAACACGTTTTTCACTTTCTTTTTCTTCACCGCTGTAGCGCGCTGTTGGAAGCGACATCTTGTAAACTCTATGGCCGATTTTCATCAAACGTGGCTGGATAGCACTGAGAAATAGTTGATGGTTGATGAATACAGACAAAAGAGTTCTCTAAACACATCCAATAGTTGTGTTTACATGTAACAGTTTTGTCGACGGGCTGTCATCGTTCTCAAATAATGATGGCTAATCCGCGCCAAATCATCAGGTGCCGATTAGCCATCGTTTGAGAAAGATGACAGCCCGTCGTCGAAACTGCCACAGGTGAAAACAGCTATTGGATGAGTTTAGAGAACACTTGATCTATAACATGGTAGGTAGCATCCCTAGGGTAATAGAATTCCATTTTGTTCGAAGGGGCACCAAGATCGTGGGAGAGGGGTTAGAGGTTCGGGCTGGGCTGGGGTTGGGGCAAAGGCCCCAATTTAAGGGATTATTAAAAGAAACAAGGCAAGTGCTATAATGTGTCTCGCCCATTCGCGTACAAAAAATTGTACGCGAATGGGATATAACAGATAAAAAAGAGATATAACTGATAAAAAGAGATATAAAAGGGTGAAAATTTATAGCAAAAAAGAAACATGCCAGAAAAACTGAACATTGGGCCCTTAAAGTTCGTTGACCCCTGCCTGTGACCTTTGACCCTGTGGTGACCATCAACTCCCCAAGGGACATCTACCATCCACGTTTAGTCACAAATGGTGTTATGGATCAAAAGTTATGACATATAATAGAAACGCGCCATAAAAACTGAGACCTTTGACCTTGTGGTGATCATCCACTTCTGAAGGGACATCTACCATCAAAGTTTAGTCACAAACGGAACTATGGATCAAAAGTTATGACCCATAATAGAAATGCGCCATAAAAACTTAACATTGGGCTCTAAAAGTTAATTGCCTCTTGCTTGTGACCATTGACCTTGTGGTGACCATCCACTCCCCAAGGGACATCCACCATCCAAGTTTAGTCACAAATGGAGTTATGGATCAAAAGCTATGACCCATATAATGTGAGCCATAAAAACTTAACATTGGGCTTTAAACGTTCGTTGACCCCTGCTTGTGACCTTTGACCTTGTGATGATCATCCACTCCCCAAGGGACATCCACCATCCAAGTTTAGTCACAAATGGAGCTATGGATCAAAAGTTATGACCCACGAACGCACCATAGAAACTTAACATTGGGCTCTAAAAGTTCGTTGACCCCTGTTTGTGACCTTTGACTTGCGGTGATCATCCACTCCCCAAGGGACATCTACCATCCTAGTTTGGTCACAAATGGAGTTAGGATCAAAAGTTATGACCCATAATAGAAACGCGCCATAAAATTTAACATTGGGCCCTAAAGTTCATTGACCCCTACCAGTGAGATTTGACCTTGAGGTGACCTTCATACATGGTATAATGTGAAACTTTGTATGACCCCTCTTCCCTCGAACTTTGATTGCAATTGAAACCCAGAGTAAAGAGTTATTGAAGTTTTTGTAGCGTTACGGACAGACGACGGACGGACAGACACCGCACTCGATCCCTTAGTCTCCCTTACCTCCGGTGGGCTCGACAAAAACCGAATGTAGTTTCAAGTTTACGATGGCGGATGAGGGGATGCCCAAGGGGGGGGGGGGGAGGAGTTTTTTCTTTTCTTTTTAGAACAATACCTTAAATTTGAGCCTCTGCCCCAACCTAACCCCCCCCCCCCCCCGAACCTCTTCCATCCCCCATGGGCTTAGTGCTCCTTCGCAAGGGATTCTATTACCCTTGGGATGATGCTATGCAGGGGATTCTATTACTCTAGGGATGCTACCTGCCATGTTTGGTGAAAATCTCTGATATACTTTTCAAGAAGATGATGAAAATCTGCAAATTCCGCTCCCCCCCCCCCCCCCCCATTCCCGGAGGACCAAGGTTATACCACGTACAGTTTGACTATTTAAGTCATAAACATGAATCATGATTCAAAACGGCGTTTCAAATAAGTCATAAACATGAATCATGATTCAAAACGGCGTTTCAAATCAGGGTCTCCGGGCCGCGGATCAGAGCGTTCGTGTGGGTTTTCGTCAACGCTGATTCTGGATCAGCTCACCCTCTGACATTGCGTAGCGCACGAAGTCTCTGCTGCTCGAGCCTGACCTCCTGTTGAAGCCCTCTTTTGCCAACTAATCTGCGAGTTTATTGTATGCGTTTTTATTTCGGTGAATACCATCCAATTTGCTGTGGCATTCAGCCTCTGCCCATAGCAAAAGGCTGTCCAATTGGTTCCTTGGTAGAACAGGTGCAACCATTACTAGTCTCAACTCAATCGGACAGTAATTACATGTATTATTACAGGGGCAGATCAAGGCATTCCGTAAAGAGGGGGCGCGTTTACAAAATTAAAGCACGCATCACCCCCCCCCCACTTTTTCTTTTTTTTTTCTTTTGTTTAAAAAATAATAATAAATGGAGGGGGGGGGGGACGTGTGCCGGTTGCGGTCCTCCTTGGATCCGCCACTGTTATTATAATAAACAGCCAGATACTAGCATAGAATCGGCGTATGGCGTTGATGTTAACAAGCTAGTGCAAGTATAATATGGTACCGAAACACACGATTCAAAAGACGTACACAAGCGCGCGAACAGACCCGGAAGCGGTGGGATACCCGGTGAGACACGCATGCGCGCAGTGCACTAATGACGTCATAAAATCATGATTGAAATCACGGTTGCGTTCATGCGGTTTCTCGGATTGTGATTCTGGCAGAATCATGATTAAAAACGCCCTTTTTCCGCGTTTCAGATTGGCGTTTGGAAAAATCGCATCAACGCAACGCAACTAAACACGATAGTGCTAACGCGTTTATAAACGCAGTTCCAGTTTCGCATGGTTTGGCTTCGAACATTTTCAATTTATGGAGTCCATGTTCTTTTTTTTCTTTTTTTTTGCGCAATTGCGCAATGCCAGACTCGGTGCTATATCCATAAACGTGTGGAACAATGTGTGTTGTATTTTTTCTTTTTGTCTCATTTATTCATTAAACCTTTTATTTTTATTGTTTTCCTCAGCTAATCGAGGCTATGCAAGATGCCCCTGTGTGGATCAACTTCTCGCCGTGGCTCGCGGGTCAATTTCCGACGGCTAGACCTCCAGCTTCTACCCCGAGATCTCATGCCGCGGTGCGCTTAGTTTTTATTCAAGGCAGCGAAGGGAATATCCAAAGGGTTATGATGTCCACAGCTGTCACGCGGTGCGCTTAGTCTTTATCTAGAACAATGTACCGTTATCATATCTAAAGTTCCTAATAAAAGGGATTATCTATACTGTTTTTATATCACCCTCTCAACAAATACTTCAGTTTTAAACAAAAATCACTCTTTTCATTTACAACATTATTGATTATAATGTATTGTAGTGTACCGGTACATTGTTTTTGAATAATCTTTCATTGTTGGATGGAAATAAAGCGAAATTGGCGTGGTATTAGCGTTTTCACCGTACCGTTTTCACCGGAAAATGATAAATAATTGAAAAATACGGTAACATTTACGAGGAATTGCTTTGTTGTTGTTGTTGTTGTTGTTGTTTTTAGATAAAGGGATATACACTGTATTATAACCTTTGGACATTCCCTTCGCCGTCTTGAATATTAGACTAAGCGCTGTGGACATCATGACCCTTGGATATTCCCTTCGCTGCCTTGAATAAAGACTAAACGCACCGCGTTTACAACAGAACACCTGTGAACATACAGAAGACAGTGCTCTTCTTTGTATAGCGGTTGGTCTCGATTCAGAAGTACAGGGATATAACAACGAGACCAAATTGGTTTAAAATTCATTTATTATGACTAAGCTACTCATTTGGAAATGCTATCATAGCTTGATAAGCATATCTATGCCCGACAAACAACATGACACCAAAAAGGTATTGCCACCTCAGATGGTACCAATATCTGGCCTGGCCCATGGACTACACGGGCCAGGAAAAAACAGTGTGTGTGTATGTGTGTGTGTGTGTGTGTATGTGTGTGTGTCTGTGTCTGTGTGTGTGTCTGTGTGTGTGTGCTCCCAATATGAAAGCTGTATCTTTTGTTGACATGGATCAGGGGCGGATCCAGGAATTCTGTAAAGGGGGGGGGGGCGTGACTAATATTTCTGGTGCCACTTCCGGGTTTCATTTCATGTTTTTTCTTTTTATTTCTTTTTTTTTAACGAAAAATAAAGGGGGGCGTGCGCCGGTTGCGCCCCCCTCTGGATCCGCCACTGTGGATCAACGAGCTTACAGACGTATGGAACGTGTGTCGCACCCAAATTATTATCTCATAAGTCGCAAAAAATTGAAAACATGACTGCATTTACAGAAATTGGCGTAGAATAAAAAGTACTGAACCAAATTTAATGATTTTGGTATCATGGTCTTCTGCGAAAGATGCTCTTTCTAATGATGTCAATAAATATATTACTTTTAGAACGCAAGGTACTGAAAACCCACCGTTCCGCTTTTTTGGGACAACCGGTATATATAAATATATATATATATATATACAGTAACATATATATATATATATATATATATATATATATAATATACATATATGTATATGTACATATATATTGTTCTATAATTTATCTCGTATACTACATGAATCTTTTGCAAACGTTTGAACAATATTATTTCATGACATGTATACTTTGTACTATGTTTTGATTTTCGTTGATTGGAAATAAACTATGATTGAATTGAACGTTCGGAATAACGAAACATAAATGTTCGGAATAACGAGCCCTATTTCATTTTCGGATTAACGAACATCTCGGTATAGGAATTGGTGTGTTTTGTACCTTTGGATTTGAAGATCCTTGCTTTGGAATAAGGTATCTCATTTCATTTTCGGAAAAAACAATTGTTTTAGAATAACGGACATCACTCCATATTCAATCCGATTGTACAGTTAATGTATTGGGACGGTTATCCCCATGGATAATTACCCCTCCGGGCTGAATACCAGTAAGTAATAGGATTAGGTTCAGGATTTTTTTAAGGGTTAGGATTAATGCTCATTTATGTAGCAGTTATTTGCAGACTTCAATTATTTCTTCCCAAAAGATATTTTGATTATGTTTTCGACCATTATACTACATTCCCGTTTGAATCGCGGATTTTTTGAATATGGAATGGCTCATGGATATAAACACCCCCATTTTACCATTTTTGTCGTATTTTGCGGCACAACAATGTTCTCAAGATCCGCGAAGACTCGATCCTCTGAGACCAACCCTCGGACACCTAATTCTCTGTAGTCTGTGGTTTGTTTGTTCTTTTCAACTCGCATCACGATTTGACCAATCAATCTTGTCCTATCAGGCATAACTTTATTTCACGGCAAACTGCAAAAGGTCAGATGGCTTCGCTTTCTTAAAATCTACGTGGTTTGTGATCTTGTCAGTGTTTCATCGATTTTTTTTTTTTTGTATTCATCCTTTTTTCTATTTTTCTTTTCTTTTTACTTCTTTGGCAGAGGGGAAATCTATGTCACGTGCGGGATGTTTTCGTCACGGTCCCATCCACTGTTTTGTTTGTGGTTACCTCGTTCATGCCAAGTCCGTGATAATGAGAATGTGAGCAGCAAGATTTCCCGTATAAGACCATACGGCTCTCAAGCGAGAGCATGCCAGAGTGCAAATAACCATACTATATTCCATCTCAATTTCTCTGGATAAATACTGGGGCACTGAAGAGACAGACACGAACTGTACAATCACCAGCGCTTCGGTAACTTCCACAGCTGCATCTTTTGAAACCATTCTTGAAACTGCTCCAAGAAGAATACTGTCAACATGGAAACTGCAAAGTCAAATCCTGTCACCGACGGCTTTCAACAAAACGACGAAAAGAGTCTTTATGAGGTAAAAGTGATAAACTTGAATTTAAAATGTCTCGCCTTAAAGATTACAGACAATTATAAATTCTAGGTACTTGTGACAGATAAGGAAACAATTACTCTGACCAAATTTAATCCTTTGTTCGGCAAATGGTATCCTTTTCTTTCTGACAGAAATTATTCAACTGTCTAAATCCATTCGAACTTTTGATCCCATTATCCTAGCATCCATACTGAAAAGAATACATTTTCTCGCAGTGTGTTCACAATGTGTTCACACAATCAACTATGTGAGAACTCTCGCTCACAGTGTTAAGATGATATTGCATTGTGGGGTGGCTTTCGACAAAGAGTTTACACAGTAACCATGGTAATGTACTTCAGTTCTCTTTCACACCTGTGAATTGACGATTCACAATGTGGATTGATGATTCACAATGTGGATTGATGATTCCCAAAGTGTTCACATTGTTAATATACTCAAATCTAACAGTGTGAAGAGATTTCACACTGTGTTCACAATGTCTTCACACTTTGTTCTCTCCAGCGGGATTGAGTGACTTGTGATCTCCAAGGTCACCTTGCTTGCAGTTGATAATATGACAAGCAATACAAGCAATTTTCCTTGTCAAACTTTCTTGGTGTGAAGAATAACCTCGTTTACATTAACGTTTCCAAATACAAATTGAACATGTTAGTAAATTAGGCTGCTGCTATATCATCATGGGATTTTATCTGTAAATTTGACTGTTGCCGCATCATTGTGAGATTTTTATCCATCGTTGCATCCTAAGCTTGCTGAAGTTCTTTATTCCCAAGGCTTGTTATTTTGATAGTGAGATTAATAAGTATATACGCACCATTTTTGTTTCCGGATTTAACGGGTTTTTCCTAAAACGAACCTAATTTGAATTTCGGATGAACGAATCCTCGAAATAATGAATCGTACTTTATTTTCGGATTAGTGAATCTTCGAATAAAAAGATCTTCTGAAAAGCAAACCTGAGGAATAATGCCACAAAATGTTCGAATTAGCGGTCCGTAGTTCATTTTCGGATTAACAAACATCTATGTATACATGAAATTTATGAATTTCGGAATGAAAACTTTATTTCACTTTCGGATTAACGGCCATCACTCTTAATATGTTCTTGATGCATTTCCTAATGTCGATGTGGATGGATCAAAGAAAACAATGCTTGAAAACATGTCACCCTAGAAAACTTCAAGTTGCCATGGAAACAGGCAGGACTCAGTGATGCGATGTATTTCTTCGGTGCTTCGCCTAAAGATCCTTCGATGAAATGCAAACGTGAATGAAGTGGTTCAATAAAACATTGTAGTGCGGCATGACATGAGCATGGCTCGGTGGTCCGGAGCCACAATAAACATTGATAACGGGTCACTAACAGAAATTCAAAGAGAATCTTTTTGTTTTTGTCTTCTTTCTTTCGGCCCTCTTATTTTTTTCCTCTGGACACCAACGTTTCAAATTCAAACATTCCAGTAGCTGCCAAAAACAAGTGAGAAGAATTTGTCATCAAACCCTAGCTGTTATATTCTGCTCATTGTGTCTACTGTGAACTTTTTATATTAATGAGTGAGTATTATTTTGTGCTTTACATCCTAGACCTTCTTGGAGAAACTCGGAAAGATGACCACTTCTCAAATTGCCTACCCTCCTGACAAAAGATGCGAAAAAATTCCCGACTGCAGAAAGTTCCTGAAACGAGTTGGTATAACGGTATGACTACTGCAGTAGAAATATCTCAACTAATACTGTATAATAGCGGAGTTCTCACTTTCTGGCCTTATTTTCATAAAGGCACTTCTTAATTGTGTGCAATGAATGATGTGAGCAGTCCAGATATTTTAAAGTGGTCATAGTATTTTCATTACTTATCAAATAGGGGAGGGGGACTCAAGGTCATGGAAAAATTCAGTCTTGTCGCATGTATTGTTTATTGTGATTTTATGTAAATATAGACCATGGGACGACATGGAAAAATCAGCCTAATTTTTGAGTTTCGTAGTCCGCATTTAGGCTCCACCTGAAAATGTGTCTCTTGATGTAATTTCGGGTGCTGAATCCAAATATCAATGTTGCAAAGTCAGCAAAATGCACGTTCTAATGATATTAAGTGCTTAATTATGCAAATGTAACAAATTTATGCAAAATGTGATATTTTCCTTTTTTGTTGGTGGGTCTGCATTTGGATCACCGAAAATTAGCATACAATGTAGTGGGATAATTTCTGTGTGCTGAGTCCATATTCTATATGAATATTATTTAGTCGGAAATGTGCGCGCTTTTTTGATGATAATGCTTAATTATGCAAATTTCACTTAATTATTCTATGCAAAAATCCTGTTATTTTTATTTCATTGTGGTATCATGCGTTTGGACTAATGAAAATTCATAGAGTGGAGTTATTTAGGGTGCTTAGTTCATTTATGAATGATGAGAAATCATCAGCCATCATTTTAACCTGGTACCAGTGCAGTGCTTGATTATGCAAATTATATTAATTTATGCAAAACATAGTATTTTTGTTCTTTCTTCATTTGTGGAACTATGAAAATATTCAAAGTTGTTAAATTTGGGGTGCTGCTTCCAAATATAAAAGTTACTAAATCAGTTACCTGCATGATTGTACTTGATTATTTAAAGTTAATTAATTTATGCAAGATACAGTAATTTCTTCTTTCTTGGTTGGTCTGTGTATTTGCATGACGGGGGAAAATGCCCAGTGGGGTTATTTGGGTTTGGGTCCATATGTAAATGTTTCCAAAATAAGCTGCATGTTGTACAAAGACGGCATGTATCAGTTTTCAGACGGCCTTATCAACCTAAACCTTAATAAAGATACA
Source organism: Diadema antillarum (assembly GCF_040938485.1). Lineage (NCBI taxonomy): Eukaryota > Metazoa > Echinodermata > Echinoidea > Diadematoida > Diadematidae > Diadema > Diadema antillarum. The sequence continues at coordinate 533,547 of NW_027271058.1, forward strand.
TTGACACATCATTCAAATCTTGGATAAAATTTTTAATGGAATCCATCTCCTTGCAGTGTTAGTCTCGAGTATGTTAGCCACATTTACACATTCTTCATTTGAAACACGTTTGGTTTTAGTGAGCAATTTAAAGCTAGTAAACATATCTTCATTCTCTTCGTGTTCAATGAAATCACAAGCCACTATCTTATTGTAGAGACACAGTGAGTTAATACATTAGAAGGTAAACATACCAAAAAAGGAGATGAGATGAGAATGTGGCCTGAAATGAACTCTAGCAGCACTAGAATTGGGGAAATGTCATCATTAAAACGGTTTAACTTATGCATTCAAAACAGAAAGAGGTATTGGATTCACTGTCCTGCATTCACGTAGCGGGGACCAAGGGCAAAGGGTCAACGTGTGCTTTGACTGAACGTATTCTCAGGACCTGTGGCTACAAAACTGGACTTCTGACGTAAGAAAGAGGCGCATTTTCTATTGTTCAATTTTCTAGTCCTCTTGTATAATTGGAATTCAACATTGATAATCATTGCTTAAACATATCAAACGCAAATACAGACTTCTTTCTCGCTACGCTGTACTCTTTGAATATATATCTACACACACACACACACACACACACACACATATATATATATATATATATATATATATATATATATTTTTTTTTTTTTTTTTTTTTTTTTAATGGATAGTTTATCTTCGTTCAGAGTGCTCAATGTCCGGATGGCACAGCATGTAATGATAACGTTTACACAAGAAGATGACTAAAGGCTCATCAGTGCCTTAATGCCATACTCCGAGTTTCACGCACAGCTTGGGATGCGATCATCCCATGCGGTAGCAAAAAAAAAAAAAAAAAAAACATTGGTGAACCTTTATCCATCTTCTTGTGAAAAGGTTCTGATTGGGTAATAAAGGTAGATTGATAGAATTTCTTTAAAATCATTTGTGAGAACTGTGAAAAAAACAACAACGATGGTATATGTCAACGACATTGGTGTTATACACAAAGTAGTTTCATTTAGGCGTGGATGTCACTGGAAGTTCCTTTTTGGTTTGCTTGTGTGCGGTTGAAGCGGCTTCAAAACAACTCGCGCAAGCTCCTGAACTGCACTTTAACAGGTGAGAACACTTTTTTTTTTCCAGTTCACCACCCCTGGTTGAAGTGAGGGAACGAATCCATGTCGGAGGTGCAGCTCTTCCCAGGGAGAAGTTTGCCCGTTACGCCCTCAACTTCCTCGAGATGATCGAAAAGAATGCTTATATGAATGAAGAAGATCCAATTTACAGTGATAAACTTGGTCAATACCAACTCTTCACATTCTTGTCATTCTTCATCTTCATTCAAGAAAAGGTTTTGGAAAAATCTTGAAATAGCACATCTTCCACAACCATGATAACCTGCCACTCTATCTGGTCGAATCGAAAAGATTCAGATGATTCCTCACTCGGTCTTTTATTGGGATTGTTGTGTTATGGAGAGCGTCCTCACTCGATTCATACTTACTTTTCAATGCGAACACAATCCGAATTTAGGAAGTTACATGCAGTCTCACATTAATTTGAAGCGTTACGCATAAAATACAAACCTTCACAAGGGATCCTCATAGAAAAACAATGATGTATGTAAATTTTCTGAAATTTGTGCTAAGCTTTTGGTCCTAATACAAATGCTTACCTCCGAAAGTTACAGCTGTCATTCTTCAGCAAAATGAACCGTCACACCTTGATCACGTGACGGTCTATTAATACGCTGGTCAGAGACTTTCACAAATTTCACAAAATTAATAATTTCGGATGAAATTTTCAATACAGATGAGGTTCTACCCTAGCATGCTAATTTTGTTGAGCATTTATCATATGTTTTTATCAGGCATCTGATGGGTTTCGGAAAATTATCATAGAGTTATGAGTATAGTGTATTTGTCCTTGTGAGTGTATTTTTTTTGTTTGTTTGTTTGGTTGGTTTGTTGATTGGTTTACCAATTACTTAAATTGAATCTGTTTGTGTGATCTTAACAGGTGGACGTGGCAGTCATAGAAGTTGGTATGGGAGGAGAGTACGACACGACTAATACTCTTTGGTGAGAACAACTCCTTACAATGATAATAATATATTCAAAAAACGATTTGCTTCAGTACGTCCGCACTGAAGAGATTCGATACACAATGCATAGAATTTTCTGATCAGAACTGGTCGTTTTTGCATGTGAGTTTCTGGCGTCATCACTCTCTAACCGCTGTAGAAGCCGCTAGCTTTTGTCGTGGCCTAAAAGGCTTTCACGTTCCGCACCCGGGACTTGATTCAAAAGCAGCTATTTACGATGGAGAATGTCGAGGCAAGGATTGAATGCTCATCAGCGAGGCGTCGGGGAAAGTTTTTGTCAGAGACCATCTTGCTGAATTAATAGGCTCATGTAAACGGAGCCGGGTCGTCACGCAAGACAGAGTAACAATCACAAGAATCACAAGGATCATAACACGTGTTATGATCCTTGTGGGAAAGCTCCTTGGTCAAACAGCCAGTACACTAGTAATCTCTCTTGTATTCTACACGCTTCAGTTCGATTCACTCATGGTTACCGGTGCTAGAAACAACAGCATGACGGTAATACACGTACTTCAGGAGAAAAAAAAAGACTACACGTCAATAGTGACTAACGGTACCAGCTTGCGCGTTCACCCCTTTATAGCTTTGCTGTAAGATCTTATTGCAAATTACAATCACCCAAACGGTCAAAGGCTAAGAATCTGCTATGAGAAAATGTATTATACGCATTTGGTGCAGGTATGGTAGATAACTTAATTGGGCGCCATGTTAGCAATTAAGGTTTGTGCACACCGACGGCTCTGTCAGAATAATGTAGGCCTACTAAATGGCAATGTGCTCAAATTTGGAGATTTGAAGGATCTAAAGCCACTTTGAACCAATATACCCAGGTATATTGGCAGCGCTGGAAGAAAATATGCATTATCATCTTTTTGCATGAGATTATAAATCAAGATATAACCTCACTGATTTAAGTCACCTACTGAAGGGAATGACCTATCACGGAATCAAAAGCTCGTACGTTTTAAATGATTAGCGTTGAATTTAAATATTGATTTCTTCTTCTACGGTTTTTTTTTTCTTTCTTTTTTTTAGAAAGAGAGACATTTTAGAAAAAAAAATCCAAATCTTTAGAAAAAGTGAGAAGATTGTCTTTAGTAGTGAACAAAGAGTCAAAGAGAATGATCAAGATCCACCACTGTATTGCTGTGGTCTAAGCCCGAATAAATCATTGCGAAGGTGTTGCACGCATCAGATTTTACAGGAGTATCATTGATGATTTATTAATTAGATTAATTAGAAATCTTGTAGCTCAATTTAAAATGGGTAGCATAGTTATATTATATATTGAAAAAAGACTGAAGGGCTTTCTTTTCTCTCGTTGTGGCAATGTCGTTTTTATTTCTTTCTGACTGTGTGCAGAATGTGTATTTAACTAGTTCTTATTCTAATTGCAGTGAAATTCGTACTTTCACATTCAATCGAGAGTAAATTCCTTTTCAATTCAACACAATTCAATTCATTTATCTTCATCCTCTTTTTTCCCAACAAAACATAACACAGAATAAATCAGGAATTGGGTGATTGTAATTTGGGTGATTGTAATTTGCAATAAGATATTTTTTAGAGGAACACTGTTTTCCATCATTGTGATTATTTACTATTTTTGTTGCCATGGCAAAGTGCATTGTCTCTTTTTTATGACATCATTCGTGCATATACTTTTATTGTATTTGAAAAAAAAATCCTTTTTCAGACGAGTGTAAGAAAAAATGAAAAAATTGTATCACTTTGGATTATGTCAACTTTTTCTTTTCTTTTTGATGATGGAAATAAATACACTATTGAAAAAATTGAATTGAATTGAATTATATCATGTGCATACATGAGATTTGTCGCATTGCATAGACAACTATTTCTGAGCCCATTTTCCTCGTCAAGCGTTTGCTTTTGATGATGGTCTCTTGTATTTCTGTTATATCTAGAGCTCTTTGATTTGTCTTTTGAACAGCAGGCACATTGTGATTCTTAAGTTTGCGTATAGAAGCCCTATATGTGCATAAAATAACACCTGCTCATCTTTATTTTGCATAATCATGAAATGATATCGTATGCTTGCATCAACCACTTACCTGCTTCAACCGTAAGACTTAAACAATATTGTTACCAATCAGTTTGTTCAATTGACTTTGTGATGTATTTATGCGTGGACAAGAAATGCAGAAATATAATCAATCAATCATTAAGGTCAAGATGATGTTAAATGTTCACAGCAACATTTAGGCCCTCTTAATGGGTTATATTATTATGTTCAAGCAAAAGTCTGATTTCTTCTTCCGGTATACTCAAAGGTCTTCCACTGTGGCAGGAGTAACTTCTCTAGGTATCGACCACGTGGATCATCTGGGACACACGATCGAAGAAATTGCCTGGCACAAATCCGGCATCTTTAAGGTTAGTTAAGAGGGAACTTGCTTTCCACTTGATATTGATATAAGGAAAATTCAGTTTGCACACTCTTTCTTTCAAAGTGTAATTAGCCCTCCTAAAATGATTATTTGAAAAATTTGCTGTATAATTAGCAGAGGATATTTGCGGTAATATTAGTAGAAAATCGGACAATCCATTTAAAGGGAAACGTCAGGAATTTTCAAAGTTTTGAATAAATTCTCGAGCCATCATATAGCTGCACGATATGGAGGTTAAGACAGGGTTCCAATAGCCCTTAGGATTCTAATGTCGATCTGGATGTCGGTACGTACGAGCTAAATAATATAGAACGACACAATGGAAGGAATTATGTTCGTTTGCTTGTTTCCAATTCAATTCAATTCAATTTAATTCTACTTTATTCCCATCCAACAAAAGGTAAGGCATAATATAACCTATAACGTTTATAAAATTGTAATATTGAACAATTTGTAAAAATTTCAGGTCATGAAGCATAACAAAAGATATGCATGTACGTCCGAATGAATATGTAACGAGAAAACCAATGAAAAATTGCAATAATGAATATATATACATATGATGATGATAATAATAGTAATAATATCGGGATTGAAATGTGTGATTTGCTGAAAAGCCGAACTGGTAAGACGTGCATCACTTGAAAAACAATTATGTTAGTAATATAATTATAATATATCCGAAATGTATTTATGTACAATTCAAATATTTTGATAACTGATCTATATGATGTAATTCATGCAAAATAGTATTGCAAACAGCACTAGTTTTAAGGTACAGAGAAAACGCGAAATTAGGATGAAATGTCGATCATTACGGCATGGACACTTCATTGTTTGTTTGCTCGTTTGTTCGTTTGTTTGTGTTTTTGCTCGTTTTTCATCGCAATTGTAAGATTAATCAAAAATAAATCTTGAATGAATGCCTAGTGAGTGTCATTCTTAACTTGCACTAAAGAATCACAATAACTGGATACAGTTGCAAATTCATAACATTAATGTGTAATGTCTCTTTCACAAAGAACGGCCGACCTGCTTTCACAGTTGCCCAGGATGGTGGGGCCATGCGAGTTCTGACCCGCAGAGCTGCTGAAAAAAAGGTGATTAGTTGCTCGTATTCGTTTCTATAGTTGTAAGTAAAATGCCTATAGGAAAGCAATACACTCAAGGGTGATCACCAATTTGTCGTTTATAATTTATCCAGTTCCACACCCTACAAGCATTGCTTCTTCAGCATTCCTCCCCATCTCCTCAATTTTTAAACTTCAGAATGTGTTTTTTTTTTTTTGGTGCTGTTTCTTTTCCACCCGATTATTGTGTATTCTTATTGCATTTATCATATTTGTAATGTTGACATCTATTATATGTACTTATGTGAGAAAGAAATGTATTTACAAGTTTTGTTGGAGATGGAAAAATGAATGAATGAATGAAGGAATGAAATGTGTAGCTATACTGGAACAGTTTTGATAATGTCGCTCTTTCTCATTATCTTATTAAAGGTATAGGTGATTTTCTTTTCTTAGTTTGTGTTCAAGCTGTGGTCTTTCATTTTATAGTTCCACTGTTGATTTTTAAGTTTGAACATGGTTCTCGTGAAATCAGACTGATCTGTAGGTAGACCAATCGTTAGAATCTGTGCATTTTTACGCTGTTTAATGAATGGATGCTGCAGGGAATTCACAATTTACAACCGTCATTAATACACAAACTTTGTGTCGTTACCAGAAATGAATTGGGAACATTGTCAAATGCCGTTCAATCTTTATGGAGAATGATTTGGCTTCAAGACATTCCATCAATAAACAGACAAGAATATCATGATCTGTCACAATCAGGCGACTCTTCAGGTGTGTTCGCCAATCGAACACAACGACTTCCGGGGCAACCCGCTCAAAGTTGGTCTCGTTGGAAAGCATCAACTTATCAACGCAACGCTGGCAGTGCAGATGGCTAAAGCTTGGCTCGAGGAGAAGGACCCAGGAAGATTCGACTTTACGGGTCAGTACTCTCCACCCCCCCCCCCCCCCATCCCCCACCCCCGAATCGACTGAACATACCTGTGTCATCGGCATACGTGTCATTACATAAAGGTACGAAAACAGACATCCAATTCTCAAGGAAATTCAATATTATGTTTTCATTATATTTCGGGAAAGGTTTGGTCTAAGAAGGGAGAAGCATCATAAAAACTTCTTTAAATACCTGAATCCTGTCAATCGAATACAACGTGTAAAATTATCATTTACACGGTGTAATGTGAAGGGGGTTATTGTGTTAGGCAGTTAGGGGAACGCAATTTTGTGGTAAGACACGGTTTACAATCATTTCGATATGCAGATGATCGCCTTTTTAGTATTTATATTTCTTTGATAATTTAACTCAAGCGACGTTATACATGAACAAATACCTATGAACAAGACAAGATGAAGTCTTTAGAATATTTCTTTTACATCTTTTTCGGCTCTGGCATTAGGTTCAATTTCTTCTTCTTTTTTCTTTTTTTATGTTCGCCAAAAGCTACATTGGTTTTAGCCGGGAAATTTGTTGAGGAATTGCCTTATTACACTAGCCCTTAACCCATGTGGTGAACAGGTGATAGACAACGACTTGCAGGAAATGTACAGACTGTTGCAGGCTCCTGAGTTGAAACGCTGTTTCGAGAAGGTTACCTGTCTTTCGACTACCCTGATGAGGGACAACCAACCAGTCCTCCCTTAAATACCATTTCAAACCGATTGCATGGTTGTTATTCTGGCCATCGTCATTTCATCTGATTTATGTACAAATGTCTTCGCTTTTCACCCTCTTTTTGTGTTTTTTTTCTCATAATTACATTACAAGAACATCTTCAACTTTGTTATACCACACTATTCTTACTTCGCGCATCATAGAATTAACCAAATACAATCAGTGACATTGAAAAAGGTGTGTGGGGCTCTTTTTTTAAAATGATAAACTCTTGCATGCATGTTCTCGAATATTTTCAATTCATGATCTGAGAGAAAAGGAATGTTTCGCGGGAGATAGAAACACCAGCATGACTTGTTCAGATCTTCAAAACCTTTTATCCTTTTGTCTTTCTTTTCGATATCTTATATGGTGGTATTTTCCACTTACTTCAGTTCCGAAGCACCCGGTGGATCCGGACTCTGTCACGGGACTGATTGACCCCACTGGTGAACAACAGTTGACCTACGGAGAGGTCGAAAGGGCAATGCCATTTACTCTTCCTTCTGAGTTTATTCAAGGTAGGTAACGCTATCTACTTAACAAAAGAATTGATGGAAGCAACAAGTAACAATCTTAATCTGGCTAGCCTTTTGACAGGCAGCAACAGTAACATAAAAAAGAACCTAATCAGCATCCCCTGTTGTTTTTGTATTTCTTTGATCAGCACTGGCGTCCTGTCACTGGCCTGGGCGAAACCAAGTGGTCAAAGGCAGCCACGTGACATACTACCTCGACAACGCACACACCAACCACAGTGCGTTTATGTGTAGAGACTGGTTCGCTGAAGCGGCAAAGCGTGACGCGGAGGTCATGGGAGGGGTCGTCAAGCGAGTGCTGATGTTCTACCTCGGTGGAGATAGACGGGCACAAGACATCATGGCTCCTTTTGTGGTAGGTCATCTAATCTGCGGATGTCGTTCCACACCATATCTCTCTGCTGTACTGTGAACATTGTAATGTGTAAAAGAATTCATTACCAACGCTCACAGAACGAATCAGCTGCGGTTGATGAGAGGATTAAAAAAAAAAAAACGCTCTGTGTTCCACTGGGAGGCTGGACACGCTTGGACCAAGGAGGTATACTTGGCCTCGGCGTAGATTCACTAAAACACGTACAATGTTTAGATGGAAGAAGATGTGTTCTTGTGGTCTTTGGCCTCCAAGCAAACTTTATGTATTGCATGAGAAAGTGCACATTGCCAATCAATGTATCGACTGCAATTAGAAATGCTATTCAAATATTCATTCGGGATGAAAGAAAAAAGTAAAAAATGTTTATGTATTGATATCTTTCGTTACAGATATTGTGATACATAGAGAGGTTACCATAGTACCCTGGGAAAGATGTTGTTTTATTTTATCTTGTTGGTGTTTTATGTTATTTTTTGTTTCTTTTTGTACTCAGAAGTGTTTTATGAGCTTCCTATATCTCCTGCTGCGTATGTAGGATATTTCAATATTGGTTTTTTTTTTCATTCTATGACGTATGGTTGTCCTCTGAAAACCAGCAATATCGTGTTGATAATGTTGAAAAGGGCTATCCAGTCATTTATCATGAAATTGTAACATGTATATGATATTTCTTCCGAGATTTTGTAACTGAAAATACAATACAATACAATACAATACAATACAATGCAATACAATATAATACAATACAATGTAATACAATGCAATACAATACAATATAAAATACAATACAATGCAATACAATACAATGCAATGCAATGCAATGCAATACAATACAATACAACAATACCATACAATACAATGCAATACAATACAATACAATACAATACAATACAATACAATAGGCCTACGTCTGGTTACGAGTTTATCACAAATTTTTGCAGGAAAGACAAAAATGAGCAGCAATTGGTCCGATTGTTCATGTAATGGCATGATTTAAAACTACTCGAATTATAATCTTATCTTCAGAAGACAATAGAATACAATTGGAAAAAAGTGCAGGCATTACGTATATCCAAAACAAATGAAATATCAATGCCATTAATTTGACAAACGTTCGCAAGCTAACACATCCATTCACTGAATACGCACACCTTCCTAGGATATACACGCACATATATTATGCGGAATACTGCAGAGTTAACACGAACATGACATGGTATTCCTTTAAATGGATGTATATTGTTAAAGATCTCGCCTTATGAACTTACAGCTAACATGCCGTCGAACCCCCGTTTCAGGCGAGACCCCATCGCCAAACGAAGCTGATGGGGTGCTATACCCCTCTAACAATTCCTCGTTTGAGAGGTGAGGAGTAGATGTATTTGCCCACTGCAAAATAACTTTCTACTCAGGCGTGCCAAACCTGGAGGCCAAGCCAGGGTTTAATGACTGCAACAGCTGTCATATTACGTAAGAGCATGATAAGGATATCTGCCTGTGGCAGACCATTCAAAGTGCACTCAATTTTCTCTATTCTTTCTAAAGTTTTAGATTTTATATTCTATTGAGAAATTCTATTGTCATCCGTTTTGAATTTCGAAAGAAAAAATTTGACCCACAAATAAAGAAAATACAGGAATAAGAAGAAGAGCAAAGTTTGTCGACACACACGTACCATGGAGCTACATAGCCCATGCCAAAACCAAAACAACCTCCTCCTCTCGCGGGTGCCCCCCCCCCCCCCCCTGTTAGGCCAGGGTCAAGAAACAGGTGTTTTATATCTTTGGTTTTTAAGTCCTTGATTGACAAGATATACACTGGCATTGTCTACAGGGTGTAGCTTCTTCAAACGAGAGATTTGCCTCATGAGATGCCAAAATTCAGGTCAAAATATGAAATAACTACAAACAAATGCTGATATTTTTTTCATAAAGCTTTAGTCTGAAACATCCCTAATAATTTCAAGTGTTTAGATAGGAACATCTACTGTGAATTTTCATTTCGAAATGTAATGCATAATCATATTATTCAAGAAACCAATGCCTAATACTAGCATTCTGTACCTCATAAGACATTTGTATTCAATATGACTGGCAAGGTGACCGGGGTGTAGGACCACTACCTGTGCTAAAGACAAATTTGAAATCTTGGGGACCAACAACGGTATTTAAACAATAGATTATTATTTTCGGCTAGGCCATTTAAATCCAAGTCAGTGAATGCAGATGGACAGGATCTGGTAAGATTACCACCAACAGTGGAGAGACTGTCCTGTACTCTGGGAGAGATGACGGCCAACATCGTGAAGGAGTTGCAGTTATATTGAAGAAAGGAGTTGAAAACTGCATTTTGGAATGGAAACCTGTGAGCAGTAGGCTGATCAAAGTTAGACTGAAGGGAAAGCATATCAATGCCTCAATTCTTCAATGTTATGCTCCAACCAACGATAGTGATGAATCTGTTAAAGATGATTTTTATGAGCAACTACAAGCTGAATTGGACAGAATTCCTAGACACGACATGAAAATTGTAATGGGGGATTTGAATGCAAAAGTAGGTAATGACAACACCAGCTTTGAAAGAGTTATGGGCAGACATGGCTGTGGAAACATGAATGACAACGGTGAAAGGTTGCTCGATTTCTGTGCAACAAATGATTTGGTCATAGGAGGGACACTTTTCCCACACAAGAACATCCATAAGCTGACTTGGATCTCACCAAATGGCAGAGACAGGAACCAGATTGACCACCTCATAATAAATGGTACATGGAGACACTCGCTCCTTGATGTCAAAGTGAGGAGAGGAGCAGATGTTAGCAGCGACCATTATCTTGTAGTGGCATCATTAAGAGTAAAACTTAAGAGAGCAGGCACCAAGAAAACAGGAAGGAGACAGTTTGATGTTCAAAAGCTCAACGATCCCAAGACCAGATCTTCTTTCATTCTTCAGCTGAAGAACAGATTTCAAGCTTTAGCAGATCTTGACGACACTGATAGGGAAATTGATGAAATGTGGGAGAAAACTAAGACGACATTTGTTCAGACAAGCGAAGAGTGGATAGGCTACAAAGGAAAGGAAAAGAAAGAATGGATTTCAGCAGACACATGGGACACCATAAAGAAACGGAAAGAGGTAAAGAAGCTTGTAATTAATGCAAAGTCAGAACGGTTAAAGAAAAAGTATACTTGTAAGTATCAGGAAATGAATAGGACAGTCAAGAGAAAGGCAAGAGCAGATAAAAGGAGCTACTTAGATGGTCTAGCATCTCAAGCAGAAGATGCCGCGAAGAAAGGGGAGCAAGGTAAAGTTTACAAACTTACCAAGATAATTAGTGGAAAGTGCAGAGGAAAGACAGATGCACCAGTTTTTGATAAACAGGGCCAGACACTTACCACAGAAACGGAAAAAGAAGCTCGATGGGCAGAACATTTCAGTGAAGTGCTGAACAGACCACCACCATCTGTAGAGGCAGACATTCAAGAAGCAGAAGAAGACCTTGACATAAACACTGGCCCTCCATCCAAAGATGAAATTATCTTTGCCATTAAGTCCTTAAGAAATGGCAAATCTCCTGGACAGGACAACCTCAATGCAGAATTGTTTAAAGTAGAACCAGAGATTGCAGCTGGTCTTGAACCACTCTTCAGAGCTGTGTGGGAAAGAAAGCAAATTCCAGGAGACTGGTCCGAAGGTATGATTATTAGAATTCCAAAGAAAGGAAACCTGAGGAACTGTAATAACTGGCGTGGAATTACCCTTTTATCGATACCAAGCAAGATTTTTTCAAAGATCATTGTAAAACGTCTGACGGATGCTGTCGACCAAGAGCTTAGAGAGGAACAGGCAGGATTCCGCAGAGGAAGGGGGCGCATTGACCAAATATTTGTACTGCGTAATATCATCGAACAATGCACAGAATGGCAAAGACAGATCTACATAAATTTCGTTGATTTTGAGAAGGCATTTGATAGTATCCACAGAGAGAGCTTGTGGCAAATTCTGCGTATGTATGGAATACCACGCGATATAGTTCTTGTCATAAAGAGCTTTTACTCACATTTTTCATGCAGTGTTGGAAGCAGTGGTATAAAGTTTGAAGTGAAGTCTGGAGTAAGACAGGGTTGTGTCATGTCCGCACTTCTCTTCATAATTGCCATTGACTGGGTAATGAAGCGAACAACTGAAGACAAGTCAAGAGGTATCAGATGGTCCATTTTCTCAACTTTGGAAGACCTTGATTTTGCTGACGATCTTGCATTAGTTTCTCATACACACCAGCATATGCAAGCGAAAACATCACGCCTGAGTGAGTTTGCACAGCAAATTGGTCTAAAGATAAACGAAAGTAAAACAGAAGTGATGATATTGAATAACTCAGATCCATTACCGATACAAGTGAATAAAAAAAAATGTCCCAACTGCAGAAGAATTTAGATATCTTGGAAGCATTGTGAGATGCGACGGAGGTGCAGGAAATTACATCAAACAACGCCTCAATAGAGCCAGCACGGCCTTCAGAATGTTGAACAACGTATGGAGGTCAAAACAGTATAGCACAAGAACAAAGCTGAGGCTATACCAAAGCTGTGTCCTCTCCACATTGTTGTATGGATCAGAGTGCTGGAGAATGACAGAGAGAGACGTCAGAAAACTGTCAGTCTTCCATACACGAAGCCTCACTCAGAAGAATCCTTCAAATTTTCTGGCCCAACAAGATATCTAATGAAGAACTGCTCTCCAAATGCAACCAAGAAGACATGAGTACTATTGTTCTGAGACGACGATGGAAATGGATTGGGCATGTACTCAGGATGGATGCTCAAAATATCACTCGTGTGGCACTTCACTGGACACCCGAAGGGAAGAGAAAGCGGGGACGTCCCAAGACCACCTGGAGAAGAACAGTGGAAGGAGAATTAAAGGCCCTAAAACATACATGGGGATCTATCCAGAAACTCGCCCAGGACCGTCAGAAGTGGAGGATGTTCGTTGCTGCCCTACATGCCAATAGAGGCATAACGGGCAGTAAGTAAAAGTAAGTAATCAGAAATGATTTGAGTTGAGGTGAGTTGATGTACAAAAGAGTTCTGCAAAAGAATTAACGCTACAAAAAGCCCAAGCTATTTTGACCCCTTCCAGGCCCAAGGGGGGGGGGGGGGGGGGGGCACATTGTGCCCCCTATAAACTTCTTTATTATGATAATGTATGACCGGCATATTTGGCACATGGCTAGAGCAACTCATACTCTACATGACCCAACATTTGAAATTTCTCAAGGTCATCCACTGAGGACACTATTTACCAAAATATAAAGAAATACATAGAAATATGCTAAAATCATGTTTTTTCTTTTCATTTTTTCATCCCCAGTATATATATATATATATATATATATATATATATTTTATATCAATCATTTTCATATCTGCCTCAAAGGAAAAGCAAGTCAACCTTCGCTATCTGTTATGGTTGGAATTTCTCAAGGTCAACATACGGGGGCACTATTTATTACAATATAAAGAATGTATAAAACCTATGATATATTGCTTGGAATGAATATTTCATATTTGCAAAATATAGAAATTTTGAGCTTGCAGATTGATAATATAATAAACAAATGAGATTACTGGCAAAGCTTGAGTGAAGATAACACAAAATAAAAGGGTAGTCTATGGAAAATGCTGTAGTTTCGATTGTTTCTATTATATCTATTGTTTGATGCCTATGTCATATAGAAAATAAAGGAAATAAAAAGAATACCATTTCAGGGTAATTCACAACAATAATTACTTCACCCTTTGGTCCTTCAGCAAATTACGGCCGAGAAAACCCCCATTTCTTCCATTTTCATATTGTTTACTGAATTGGAACAGAAAATCATGCAAAATCTGACGAACATGGTTGTCAGTTTACGGTTGCCGTGACAACCAGCAATATCGGACATAGCTAATAAAACTTATACATCAAAATGTGCGCAATAAGATTTTAGGAAAAGTCACCAAATTTGGTTGAAATTGTGTAAAGTGTGTAGGAGTGGCAAACGAAAATATGGTATAGGGACACAATGTGCCCCCCCCCCCCCTTGGGTTTTATAGGGTTAAGCAAAAGACATGAGAAAGGAACTTGATGGTAGATCACCAATACCAATTTCCTTAAATCTGTGCTTGAACCTTGTTATCACATAGTCGACAATGTCAGTTCAATTTTCTTTTTTCCCTTTTTTCTGATTGTCACAGGATTTCAGCTTTGATGCGGTGATTTTATGTGGAAATCGCAGTGTCACTGACAAACTCAACGAAGTTATGGGTAAGTGTGGTGACAGCAACAACGATGCAGATTCCTTGTTTTCTGAAACAAAACAGATGATTTCACAATTTGAAAATGGATAAAACTCAGACAGATTATATGTTCCTTATTTTGTCGGTCTCAGTAACTCGGATTGAGATCTTACATCCCTACACATTCCCTGTAAGGGAACGTATTTAGGCAGGCATTGTTACCATTAATGCAGCAAAACTAATTGAACTTTCACATAATTACATCATATCATTATTAGTCATATTTGTGCCCATCTCATTTTTGGCATAAAAGACTACAAGAAACCGCCTCTGAAGCTGCCTGCTCTACTGAAGAAGCTGGATACATTAGCGGATGCATATCGGGACCTGCACAAGAAGATGACAAACGAGTCGACTCCTCCAAGCAACAGTAATGGCAAGGTTGGGATTCCCATCATTCGAGTAGCACCGTCCGCCACCGAAGCGCTTCAATGGGCGGTGGGACCGCTGGATGATAAATACTGCCCCCTCAACGACGGAGTAATACAGAACCAGGAAATATCACCTTTCGCTGAGCGAGGAGCTCCTCAATCGGCAGATCACCTTCAGATCCTGGTTACGGGCAGCACATACTTGGTTGGCTCGGTACTAAATGTCCTAGATCCAACTCTTGCTACTGGTACCCTTTAGAGCACTAAGGACTCAGGCCCACGTAAGTGGATTTACAGACATTCATTATTCTTGTGGTTCTTGACATTCAGTTTTCCATTGTGCGGATATAACTAAAGAAGATGATTGTGGAGGTTATGTTTTCGGTTCTGTATGTTTGTCGATATGTCTGTCTGTTTGTGGCCAAGAACTTGAGAACGGATGTTGGCATTTTTACCATAATTTCAGGATGTATGCATGATGAGATAAGAAAGAAACGATTAAATTTGGGGGTCATGAGGTCAAAGACCATAGGTCATAAAAGACATACATTAAGTTTAAGCTACCAATAAGGGTGTTTAATGGTGATATTTTAGTAATGGCTGCTTGGCTGCTCCTCTACTTTGATTTTGTTTGATTTGAATGTATTTCCACTTTGAGTTCACAAAAGTAACGAAACAAACATAACTGTATGGGTTACGATGATTAACTATACATTAACATTTTCTCTTTTTTTTTTTTTTTTTGCTCATTTTTTTTTTAAATGAGTATTTTTTTGATGAGTTTTTTTTTTCTCCTTTTGTTTTTTGTTTTTGGTGTGTGTAGTGTGTTTTGGTGTGTTTGTATTATGTTATTTTTGTTCACATGGAGATTCCATGACTGACACTCTTCTCGCAGTGATTCTCACGGATCCTGCAAGCATATTAAATGACAAACATCTCTGTCTTATTCAAAATTATCAATGTCGACCAGACATAGTTTTAAAAGCAATGCTAAATGGCTCTTTCCTTTCTTTTAAGAAGATGCTTTGGCAGCAAAAATGATTCAACCATGAAGCTTTTGCTTTTTATCATTACGGTGACATGGAAGAAGCACGTAAATGTATACATTTTCTTTCCTGTGTATTGACATTTTAAGCCAAAGATATATAGGTAAATATATATAAATTATATTACATACATTGACAATGTTACAACATATCAGAGTTTTTATTCATTGAAGGTACCCCTATAATCGATGTGAATTCATCCAAATTCAAACGCTGTAATTCTATAAAGCAAGGCTGAAATATTGTACAAACTCCACTGTCGCCAAAGTTATTTTGTTTAGGTAAGTCTGAGAAAAAGTCCTTCAACATTGTTTTCAACCCCACCTCAATCATGGATATAAGCACCCTACACTGCAGGCACATTCGTTTAATCATAGTCAGTGTTTGCTGGGACCCAAGGCCGCAAATGAAATCGACCACAGTTAAGTGGGCTACGCTGAATGTGAATTTTCAAATGTTACTTTTTGTAAGATTTTCACATTCAAGTAATAGACATTTTTTCTTAAATCAACAAGTGTGTGACTATATAAGAATCATTCTTCTATTCTTTTGTAATAATTTTATGGTTATGTCATTGATTTCTATTGAGTTATGAGTTGCTTCGCATTTAGAGGTTAGAAATTTTAATGTAATTTCAAGATATATTATAGATGTGGAAAAACGCATAGTAATACAAGTTATCATCATCCTGTGTTTCATTCAGAAACTGTTGCTTTATTAGCTAAGAAATCTTTTCACTATATAAAAGTGTATTCACATTGCTCTTCAACATCTGTCGATGTGTTAATGCGCAGTGTTCTATCATGTCCTCGATTTTATTCATAGTTTCAATTCAGTATTATTATTATCATTATTTGCATTAACCTTAACAAAATACATTACAAGTTATGAAATAAAAGCACAAAAACGAAATCTTGGCGAAATTATACTGGTCAGTGATAGACATACAATCGTATAGCAATCTGTCGGTGCTGTCTTTCTTGCTTGTGGTGATTGGAATTCTGTTTGCTTGGAGCGTGGAGTCGTTTTGTTTTCTTCAATAGCCTACTTCACGGAAACTGCACTCGGCAACATGACCTTTTTTTTTAACGTTTTATTCGAATTCTATTCATCCTTGGAATTTCCCAACACAAATGAAATCCAATTAATCTATCATCACGCCATGAGGATAGCACAATGATACGATTTGTTACCGTGTCAGATACGTTTCTCTTGTAAACTATTGTTTTTGCTTCCCATATGCACTCTAAACACGCTAAGCTCACATATAGGCTCGTTGAAAATTTCCCAATTTTTAATTAAGAGAGCTGATCCCATATTATTGAACGGGCTTATGATCACGGAGAGCTGCCTGTGTTCTTCGTATGTAAGTGAGTGGGTGAGCGTGTGTGTGCGCGTATGAAATAACTGAAATCAGTATTATATCAACTACGTGTCGTTGTATGGGATATCAACGTTCACTTTTTATTCGATCTAATCAGGTCTCAATTTTTAACGAGACGGTCACCGTTCCTGCGTGGGAACCATCGCAGGATGATCGTGATGTTGAGGGGTTCAGCTCTCACCTGAGCAAAAACTCAATAATGAAATATTGCGATCATTCATCGTGCCCCGCCATCACATCTTGTGTCGTCCTTAAATTATCTTTACACTTTCGGCTTCTTATCGAAAACGGCACGACGGATTTTCACTTATAGCGTAAGATACTGCTACTAAGTCACAACAACAACAACAACAACTACTACTACTACTACTACTACTTCCATTTTATTATATCTTATTTCATCTATTACTATATTACTACTAGTTGATGGACGCGAATACACGGTCATGACTGCGCTTTACCAGTAATAATGATGATAATAACAATGATAATAATAATAATAATATTACCAATAATAATAGTAATAATTATAGATAACACTTAATAGCCCTTAATACTGACGTTTCTAAGCACATTAATATGGAAACAATATTAAATCTCAATTCTTAAATATCAATCTTTGTCCATCAACAGTGTTTGCATGTCTGCTATAATTCATGCCCAATACTTGTCAAATGAAATCAATATAAGTCAGAAGTCATCTTCCACTGCATGGGCACGGTAGTCCCTTCCACATTCAATGAAATTACATCAGATAATATTATACAAATATCGGCTGCTGCAGAGGGAGATGGTAAAACTATTTGCACCGAGGTGATTTCTCAACAGTGCTATGTCCCGAGACGAAGTCGAGGGACATGGCACTGTTGAGAAATCACCGAGGTCAAATAGTTTTACCATGGCCCGAAAGAAAGCAGTCGATATTTGTTTTATATCCCTCTCGAGCATTTTACTAGAGTAATGACGGTTCCCTTTTGGAAAAATGTGCAGGTTTCTTGAACGATAAATCTAACGTTAGGCCGTAGCTGTGCAGCAGCAGTGCGTGCAGCGCGTAGCGAACGACACGTACCGCTGCGCTGTTACCGGTTATTGATTCCTTCACACGAGCTACACTACAGCGTGCAAAACTCCGAAAGATCGAGGAGGTCCAGGACTACGTTAGAAGTAGGCCTAAAGCAGCTTCGTTAGCCAGATCATCTTCAAAATCGGTTTTAGTTTATTCCTAATTCGTACCTGATATGGTGTCCTCCTGCGATCATTCCCCGTTACTTGAACCAGTCACTTTGTCAATTGAGCTGAATGCATTGATCACACTTATTGTTAATAACGTTACACACACACGCCATCGCACCACAGATTTCTGTAATGCTGTCGCGCACCGCTCTGCTAGCGCTAGCTCGCTACAAGCCACAGGACTGTCGCTCAAAAGTATCGCTACTACGCGCACTGCGTACATTCTTAAGTGAGAAATGTAGATATCGATCACACGATCACGATTGGGTGCAAATCGTGGATTCCCAAAAGTACTATATCACGCTGGCTAGTAACCAATTGCACTGCATCCAGCTGCTCGTCGCTAGCTAGTAAAACTACACCATGTTCGTGCTCTGTACAATCCTATGGCAAGAAGCTTTACATGAGGGATATAATATGATTTATTCCTTGGCACCAAAACATTTGTGTTCTTCAATACGACAAGCTACAACACACACACACACACACACACACACACACACACAGTAGAATATATCCATAGATCTTCTCTCATGATTTCGTGCTTTCTCTAGATTTCTTCAACTGGACGCCATGCCCACCCCCACCTTAAGAATTTGTTTTTCAGTAACTAGAACTGATAAAGCTGGAGCTATGAATAAATACAGTTTTGACTACTCATTGATCTGCAGATCTTCCCCCCCCCCCCAAAAATATAAAAAAAAAAAAAAAAAAGATTTGCCATCACAGCAAAGCTTGCATTTCTATGCCACCTTCTTTTATTTGATGTGATTTATTGGCTTTGGCATTACCATTGCGGGTATATATATATATATATATATGTGTGTGTGTGTGTGTGTGTGTGTGTGTGTGCACGCGTTGCTAACAATGTAATTGTGTATCCATTGGATTCACACAATATTGTGTAACAAAAATGAATACTGCGGGTAACAAAACATAATACAAAAGGGCTACAGCTTGAGCATAACTTGATACTGCTCGCAACCCTTTTCATAATACATATACAAAGAGAAAAAAAAAGATGGAGGGGAGTTGTGATTTGCGTAGAGATAGAAGAGTAGAAAGGGAAGAAGGAAAGGAGAGGCCTGGCTGCTTTCAGAAAAGGTTTGCCTGTTAGCACAAAATTATATTACTGTTCAGCACACCGTTCAGTTTTTAGTCTCTATTCATGACATAGACACTTCTGTTAAAAAGTGCATGGCTGTGAAAAACAGCATTTTCAAAAAAGCTTCTGTTCTGAGAATATAGATGTGGCAGACAGGATTTACACTAAGGTGCACAACTACAAAGCCCTTCAATAAACATGTACATCAGTGGGTGTATTTTCAAGTTTATTATGCCCTTGGGGAAAGGAGCAAATCACGGATTTGGACTCCTTTTTCGAAACGCATACTCAGTATATAGTTAAACGTTATTTTCTACGAACTTGGCACTTGTTATCGATAGTGGCATATACAGATGCACACCATGCCTCCTTGGTGGCCCTCAAGGCTCCTGAGTTTGCTAAAATTACACGGACATAACGGAGATATTACTACTTTTCTCAGTAAACCGTAACTGTAGACGATTTATTCTTGAAACACTTTTATCATAACTATTGTTCACATTTTGTATATCTAACAATACTTAACATTGATTATACTGATTGGCATTATAACAAAGGTTGTTTCTATATCCCTAACTCACGTTTTAGAACTATACTGAATCATTAAAGCTGGGTTTTTGCTTCATCTGCAAGTAGTAAATAATGCCTTTAAAACCTGTTTTCTCCTCTTATATAGAATACTAAACTCTCTGTATTCGTTACAATATTCATAACTGTATAATTTTGATATGCATATATCTCATGAAAACTCGCAAGCAATACCATCTGATGCACGACTTTGAAAAATCGCAGGTTAAAAGAATATGGGTATCAGTCATAAACAATACATGATACACGACTTGGTTCGTTGGTAAGGAACAACATCCTTCAATGCTGATTCTTCATCACACCATTAATGTTTGCTCGTTGCAGAGCAGTAAAGGGGGTATTCCACTGAGTTGAGAATATTTGCGAGCGTATAAACCGAATTCAAGGGGATTTCAGGGTTCGTTAAGATAGGTTTTCCCGGTCAATTTCATACTTATGTCATTCAAGTTCCTATTCCGAGCTTTCGATTTCACGCATTCCACACTAGCAGCACTGAATCAGCAAGCAAATTCAAAATCCGGTCATTCGTATTCACTATCCGAGCATTCAA
Source organism: Diadema antillarum (assembly GCF_040938485.1). Classification (NCBI taxonomy): domain Eukaryota; kingdom Metazoa; phylum Echinodermata; class Echinoidea; order Diadematoida; family Diadematidae; genus Diadema; species Diadema antillarum. The sequence continues at coordinate 554,334 of NW_027271058.1, forward strand.
ATTCACTGTCGGAGCATTCAAATTCACTATCGGAACATTCAAATTCACTATCAGAACATTCAAATTCACTATCGGAGCATTCAAATTTAAGAGAGGAGCACGCATTTCATCAATGAGCATTCAAATGTCAAGCTGGCGACGGAATCTCGTCGGTCATTCAAATTCGTGAATCGGCAACCATGTTCCAAATAACTGCATTCAATTTAAAAGAAATCCTGAATTTAGTTTGTTTGTGTGTTTTCCATTTGTCTTTGATGATTATTATTTATTTTGCAGTAGAGGTCCACCTGTTCATTGAAAATTTTGAACTCGCGCTTAGCGAAAAGGAATAAACAGGCACATGTCCCTCGGATTGGACATAAAATGGAGGTCCCATGTGTGAGAGAGTCACAACTCATGCACGTAAAAGATCCCACTTCATGAATTTATTCATCGCAAAGAGCAGGGTGTTTAAGGCTTACATCCAACTAGACCCAATATGGAAGACCAGCTATGCTACTGCAGCTGAATATGGGTTATCCAGCCATCTTCTTTGATGGAAAATTAAACAAACAAACATTAGGCACTGTATAGGCCTACAGACGAGCATAATACGGAGGGTTGGTTGACACCTTCTGTGAGAAAAAAACAAAAACAATTTCGACTATATTGAAACCGATTATACATGAACATTTTATACGTCTAGTTTGTTGTGTATTGCTATCTTATTGGTTTACTTTTGCGGGACTATACACAGTGAGATCATTGTGAGTCAGTTTGCCTTTAAATTGATAAATTGTCATTATGTGGCTGGTGTTGGGGCGTTGTCAGCATGCAGTATCACCAAGAAATATGATTAAATTGTGTTGTTTGGATGCATTGCTGATTGGACCTTACAATCTGAAATTCATTGAGATGAAAAACAAAGAATACATGAACAGAGAACAATGTAGAACCTGTAAACAATCGTAATTACACTATATACAAACCTTCATTGGTTGTGTTGGCCCCTTTTCCTTTCTAAAAAAGTCTACTCCATTTTCCTCGTTAAATTGATTACACGAAGTAGGAATTTGATCGCCTAAAAATGAAATTGAAGGCTCCAAACAAGCTCATCGGGACAATCACATGACTATCGCATGAATTTGAATGCACGAATAAGAGAGTCGGTGCTCGCATCTGGAAATTGAATGCCCAATAGTGAATTTGATTGGACGAAAACGAAATAGAACGCCCATAAATGAAATTGATTGCTCGGATTCTGAATTTGAATGCCCGAATATTTTTGCGTGCGTGCACTGTGTGAATTTGAATGCACATTAATGAATTTGAATGACAAAAGTATGAAATTGACCGGGAAAACATATAGTTGCGATCAAATTCGCAAAGAGCTTTCATGGTGGTAAGCAGGTTTTTTGGCAACAACAACAACAACAAAAAGCTTCCGACCATGAAAACTGTTTGCGAATTTGATTGCAATTTTTTACGAATTCGATTGCAACTTATAATGAACTTTGGCGGAACTTAAAATTCCCTAAAATTCGCTATGTTCGCAAACATTCGCCGCTCAGTGAGATACCCCGTGAAAGCATGTGTGGAAAACACAATTTGCCATGCTGTAGAGAGGCCCCATGTTAACAAATATCGAATGCCAAATACACCAAATCACACAGTTACAGATGATTACCTCTATTCATGAACACACAGCTAGAAACAAACACGAAGAGATTCCTTTGTGACACGCTTGACTTAGCGGTTCTTTCAAGTTCGCAGAGACACGCCCCATTGGACTCCTCACTTTAAACACGCCAGAATTATGTATGCACTGGCCATTATATTGCTGTGAGAAACATTACCATTGATTACGCTCTCTCGAATCTCTCTTTCGGCGCAATTTATACTATAAGAATAATAACAATCCCCATTACAATCACTGATTTTAGACGCCATGACGACGTTGAAAGGGAATTCGAGAGAATTTGAGAGAATCTGGATTTAGCCACACAAAAAGAAAGATACTGATGGGGTCTTAGTCGTTTTCAATGTCACATATTCTTTTTTACCTATGTTTGTAAAGATATATCACTACCTGTTGAACAATGAGACTATTCCCCACGTTGAGCCAACTGTTTTTCTATGTCTTGGATCATCAGGTTATGGAGTTAACAAAGGTATTGTTTGGTAATTTGGAAGGATATATCCCCTAGTCAGTAGGTATCTATACATAGCTATATGATACGTCTTCATGATTGTGCTGCCCTTTATTTTTGCAACCAGCATTAGATACTGGCTTAAGTGGACTTGCCTCGGTGTGACTCTGAGTCATTCTGTCGGTTGAAACTTAATTCCATCTACTTTCCTCACAGTTCATTCGCCCTGCCACATCTATGGCCCATATCCACACCAACTGTATACTCAAAAAGGCACTTCGAGTGTAGCGCGTGGAATAATTCAATAGTGAACACTTACAGCGCAACAATCCATCAAATAAATTCCCACGGCGTTTGTACACTTTAGGGTTAAGAAAAGGAAGAATGTCACAATACCAAGGGCAACGCAATTGTTGTTTTCTAGACATACTGATTTGCTCCTAAAATTTGCAGCTTGGCTGAGTCTGGTTGAATGTAAAGAGAGAGAGAGAGAGAGAGAGAGAGAGAGAGAGAGCAAGTCAAATAATGAGCCTAAAAAGTTCGACGAATATAGGGAAGTTGAGGGCTGAGTTTTAGTTTGAGTTTGAGTTTATTTAATTTGAACACCGTGGCTCATCTCAGCCAAAGGTTGCTCGTCGACGAGTATCATAATCATCCGATAACCATAGAATGCAACATCCCCATGTAATTCATTCCTTGATGAGTAGCAAAATGTGATATTAGTAGAGCGGTTAAGCCCTCAAAATCATGAGAATTGTGCAAAATTTGACTAAAGTATGAAACTTTCACCAGTGTTAGTACATACCATAAGATTCATTTTAAGATCGGGAGGTAAGTCTGATTTGACCTCTGATGACCTCCAGAGGTCAATGAACTTTGAATATCAGAATATTGATGTTTGGAGGCATTTTATGAATGATAGGCTTAGATCTTGGTTACGCTGCACTAAATATGCATTTGTACTACAAATCTTCTGATTCCACAGGACATTGAGAGGTTTTTACCTTTGACCTCTGATGACCTTTAGAGGTCAATGACCTCAAAATACCATAATATTGATATGTGATGTTATTAGTTAGTGATAAACATGGTTAAGATGTGCAAAACAAGCATATCTGTTTTGCAATGAAACTGTCTTCATATTTCAAAGAGCAAAGACAGGTTTCTAACTCTGACCTCTGGTGACCTGTTAGAGGTCAATGACCTCAAAATATCATAATATTGATCTGTGGTGTCATTACTTAATGATAAACATGGTTAAGATGTACAAAACAAGCATACCTGTTTTACAAGAAATTGTCTTCATATTCCAAAGAGCACAGATAGGGCTCTACCTTTGACCTCTGGTGACCTTTAGAGGATGTACAAAACAAACACAATTGTAGCCCAGATGGCTACTAGCACATGTTTATAATAAAGAATAAAATAGAATAGAATAGAATAGAATAGGATAGAGAGTAAAAGAAAACAGAACACGGCAGTCGTTTTCCTAGACACCCTGTGAGGTTAATATATGCTCAGTCTTTTTCCCCTTCTTGGAGTTTATGAAACCGTTTATCTTCCTTCCAGCTATTTCCTTTCTTCTTCTTTTTTGTTGTCAAAACCACCTCTTCCAAGAAAATTAAGTCTATGGTCATAGGAATTTATGAGTTTGATGTTGGCTAATTTCCCCGCTAGTGGTCAGCACTCTCCACCCCCAAAGTCCCGCGCCAAATTATGGGGAATGACGTGATGACGTGTTTTTGCCCTCTGATCCCCACACATAAATGACCCTCTGAGCTGGAAGGTGGCCCTCCTGCCAGAATTTATCCCTCTATTTTAGCATTTATTGTTTAGTGGAGTGGGTCAAACAGGAACTCCCAAGACAAATTCAGGGATAATGACCCAGAACAATGATGACGTTGGTTGCCATAAGGACACTGATATTCATTTGGTTTATCATTTTGAAATACAAGAAACAATAAAGTCTTTACCAGTGGTTACAGAGAACAATTGAATGAAGAAACTAAAAGACAGTGGGCGAGTTAATCAGAAATTGAGATGAATCATAGAAAATTGAGTTTTCACAGAAACGAATAGGAGGAGCAATTTGAACATTTGACCAGTAAGGAATTAATTTTTAGTGAACACCACACCCCAATATAAGATTGAACCAATGAAATGCTTTAGGGAAAGGAAGTTTGTAAGTAAATTAGTTATAAAAAAACATGTCTCAGCCGAAAAATCAGTTAGAGTGGCAAGTACAGAGGGAGCGGCTTCACACTATGTAGTGAAGCAAAGGCTGCAGAGTATTTTGGAATTTTGAGGAACTTTGAGAATAGTTGGAGACCACAGAGATAAAGTCAGGAGTTCCCCTTTCTTGGTACATCATGCCCCCCCCCCCCCCTCCAAGTCAACCAAGTAATCTTTATCGACGTTGAATGCACCATCGACCTACGCTGTGAATGTGATGAGGATCTGACTGTCATGACTGAACCGGCGAGCAGCAGGACATTAGGAAAAACTATGAGTCACGATAAGACAAAACTTTGGTTTACGCCAATTTGGAGTGCAATTTGGAGTGTCATCGGAGATGTTGAAGCGCCCTGTCAGACTGATACAAAGTGGAGAGTGATAGTGACGAAGAGAATACTGACAGCGTGACGGCAGATCGCTCAATGGACGGCCCAGTCACACTGACGAGATCGACAATGACATGAAGACGAGGACCACATTCGTCGACCGAGAGTAATTATTTAAAGGACAAGTTCACCTTCATTAACATAAGGATTGAGAGAATGTAGCAATATTAGTAGAACACATCATTGAAAGTTTGACGAAAATCGGACAATCCGTTCAAAAGTTATGAATTTTTGAAGTTTTTGTGCAGTAACCGCTGGATGAGAAGACTACTGCAGTGTGTGAATAACTTTAGATGTCACATGCGTACAACAATGTAAGGAAAATATAAAGAGAATTTCACAAAATTTCATCTTTTGAAAAAAGTACACATTCCCCCGACTCGTTACCGACAAATGTTATGGGTAATATTATTCCCCCTGCCTTTCGAAAGAGGCAAGTCAAGTGCTCTTTTATTATGCGAAAAAAGTGAAAATATGTTGAATTTTCTTTACATTTTCTTTATACTGTTGTACGCATATGACTCACAAGCTGTAGTAGTCTCCTCATCCAGCGGTTCCAACACAAAATTTTTAAAAATTCATAACTTTTCCGTCGATTGTCCAATTTTCCTCAAACTTTCACTGATGTGTTCTACTAATATTGCTGCATTCTCTCAATCCTTATGTTTATGAAGGTGAACTTGCCCTTTAAGAGGAATGACTTTAATTTACGTTTGAAGACATTTCAAGAGATGTTGTAGTCTGATATGTTATGGGGAAAATCATTCTACTGTTTGCAGTCTTGTGAACATACTTTTGTATCTTTAGCGAAAATTGTTCGAGTACGTGGACAGTGATAAGTAGGCCCCTATAAATCACTCTGTCGAGTAAATCATATAGTTAATTTCACTAAGATAGTGTGAGAAAAGCTCAGAATACGTAATATATGCCTGGTGACAGGACATATGCTCCGGCATTGATATCTTTCTGAAAGTAGAATTACCATCATGGGTCTGATTGGGCTTTTGGTTCTTGTAAGAAAGGCAGGGTGAGGATTAGGATTAGGGTCACCGTGGGTGTTATGATTTGGGTTAGGGTTTATGTAAGCTTCAACATTAGCATTTCGAGCTTGAACATTAATATGTCATGGAACCAATATGCCTACACGTACTTATAAAAATGATTTATTTCATTTCCACCACCACCAGAAAAAAAAAAAAAGAAATACAATGAAACACTCGTATACACAGATAGGACTATAGAATGCAGTCCCCTCATACAGAAAAAAAAAATATAACTGCAAAAAAAAAAAAAAATACAAAAATTGACGCAGTATACTGTATCACAAGGGGCATCCGGCAGTCTAGAGACCAAGAGAACCCTTTGTATTGCATGGACCATGGTCGTGTTGGTCGGCTTGAAAGTATTACCTCGTTGAGAATAAAGTAATTTTTTTTTAATTTTCATTTTCTTTACCACTCATAATAAGAGAGTGCTAGCAACTTAAATTTTTGAGTTGTTTCCTTCTCTCATCTCCGACCCCCTCATCTTTTTGCTGAAAGCCAATACGTGTTTGAGCGCTTGTTGTATACGTGTTCACGTGTCCACCACTACTGCGCTGCCCGGACCGATGCTTGTTTTTGCCCGGACAAAGATGGCGCGCGGCCTCTTCATCTCGGCACACGAGCACTGCGTACGCGCCACACGCAGTCCGCGCTCTAGTATATTATTAGTATACATCTCTATGGTGCAGATTAATTGGCACGCTATCTTTTGAACTTGAGAAACAATACTTTGTTTCACACAAGATGATAGCAGAAAGACAACTGATAATCATCCGCTCATGTGAAATCAAGCAGAAGTTTTTCAAAACATTTCAAGAGGCATCTTGGTGAGTTACTCTGTTAAACGTGCCAATATACTGTGAAAAACAAATTGAAGGCCACCTGCAATAGGCCACCTGCAATAATGCCTCGCATTTTCCGACATCACAAAAACTGTGATCAACACGTTCCATATATACTCGTGATGGAGAGGGAAAATAATAAACAACAACATTGCAAGACTGATGCATTTCTGCCAAGACAACAGACAGGCACTGATATTCCACGTAAAATACATAAACACGTATTTTGATTTTTCCATGCATTTTTCCCACATCATTACACGCTATCATTACACACGTATACTTGATATGGTGTTCAGCTCACTGTGTGCAGACTGAGCACGACCCGATAATTCAGAACCTCTGCCTGAGAAAGGATTGTAGCCTATCCCGTAAGTCAAAAGGAAGCTTTCTTATCATCTCGTGCATCCTGTACTCTGTGTGCAATGCTCTCATCATAGAGACAAGCTTACCTTCACCCTAACTGTTTAGATATTGCCAGTGGAAGACTCTGATGATCGCATACAGTGGCTGTGCACCTATAAGAACGCTGGTCTGACGTCGGGATGTCTATCCAGTTTAGTCGTGGAGGAGATCTGTGTTTCGATCCGTGCCATGTACGTAGGCTCAATCGCGTGCTTCACTGAAGACGCAGATGCTGCCCTGTCTTGAAAGAGATCGAGGGTATAGATCTAGACCAATTTAAGCAGGTTACACTGAATCATCACTTGCTGGCAGAGAGTCTTAACCGGATCATGCAGGTGATATTACCCGCTGCCAGCGTACACTGATTCACACATTGGATGCAAACCGGATGGCGGCCATATTGGAAACAACCAATATTTGGGAATGGGGGCACAACTCTTGGCCATCAGGCCCAAGTGTTAAGGAGTATCGAGCATAAAGAAGACAGTTAGAGTAAATAGTAGTTCCTCTCCTATTTGGAATTGAGGTACCTAAACAAGTCGTTGAAAAAATGCCCCAAAGTGCCTGACGTAATGACCCAAACTTAATTGGATGACAATAGCAAGTTGCAAGACACAGGGTTGCTTCATGTGGAATGCATGTTATGCCTCACAGTATGTCGCTTTCCAGATGGTCCATGACGTCTCTGCATGCTCCAGGACCATGAGTCATTAATCGGAACATACAGCCCATGAGCTTGACACTGACCAACACAGGCCCGCCAGCTCGAAACTAGGTAGCATTGCCCATCAGCCTGACACTTAGGCAAACCAGGCCCAAAAGAGTCCGACACATGGGGGGGGGGGGGGGGGGGGAGGGGGAGGTCCACAAGACCTCCACTGAATAGATTAAGCTTTCTGATATAACACATATATTAATCTCGTGGGCCTTGTTTTCCTCGAGTGTCGAGCTCGAGGACCGCACAGCTTGTGGGCCTATTATATTTGATGTCGAGCTCATTGACCTTGTTCATCTAGTGTTTAGGTCACGGGATGTATGACTCGTTGGCTGCTTAACTCATGGGCTGTACGACTCGGGCTGTTTTGACTCGTGACGTACATGTGATGAGGTGGGCCTGTTGTTTTCTGGTTGGCATCTGTCACCCTTTCATCCAGTTCAAGGGACTTTGCCATATGCCTGTTTACAAACTATTAAGCATCAACCCAAAATATGGTACTCCTCACCCCACCTTCAATTTTTAAGAGTACAAATTTTGTCCAGTGCAAATTGGATAATGTTGCACATAATTTCATGCAAGCTAGTCTGCATAACTAACCCAAATATGAATATTATATTTGAGGTCACCGCCATCACTGAAGACACGTAAGCTTCATTTCTGAAGTAATTGACCGCTCACATTCCTGAGACCCGTTACTATGAACCAATGCTTTGTGGAATGTGCATACATACTTTGATTATAACGTCAAGACGTGATTTGTACATGATTAAACATTTAGAATTAAACCAATGAAGCCAAACATCAATATTGGCAATCCTACACAAATTTTGATATTCTAAAAGTCTGACCTCGCGTTGTCCTTAGAGGTCAAAGATGGATATACACAGGGTAATGACCAATGTTCTGTGGAATGAGAAGACACTTCTTGTAGTATAAGTGCTAATAGCATATTCCATGATTGCACACCAGGGCCCCATTTCATGAAAAGTTGATAGATAGCAACTCTTGCTGGAATGGCAATTGTCATAGTAACGACAGGAATCCAGCTTCCTGATTGGCTGTTGCTATTGGAAGTTGCCATTCCAGCAAGAGTTGCCATGCTAACATCTTTTATGAAATGGGGCCCTGGTATACAGTTAACCATTGAATATACATCAAATATCAATATTTTGATATTTGAGGTCATTGACCTGTCACAGTCCTCAGAGGTCAAAGGCAGAGACGTGTAAATAATATCCCTTGATCTGAGGAATAGGAAAACGAATCAGTTGTAATACAAATGAATTTTTAGGACATCGTTATGTTTGTCATCAACCAATTGCACCAAATATCACAATTCTGATAATTTGAGGTCATTGACCTCTGAAAGTCATTAGAGGTCAAAGGAAGAAACCTGTCAGGGATCTATGGAACATGAAGACAATTCCACTGTAACAAAAATGAGTTTTTAGTACATCATTACCATATCTAACATTAATCAATGATGCAAAATATCAATTTTTATCAAATTTTTAGGTCATTGACCTCTGGAGGTCATCAGAGGTCAAAGGTAGAAACCTGTCAGGGTTCTATGGAGCAGGAAGACAATTCCACTGTAACAAAAATGAGTTTTTAGTACATCATTACCATATTTAACATTAATCAATGACGCAAAATATCAATTCTTATCAACTTTTGAGGTCATTGACCTTTGGAGGTCATCAGAGGTCAATTCAGACTTACCTTCCGATCTTAAAATGAATCTTATAACATGTACTAACACTGGTGAAAGTTTCATTCTTTAGTCAAATTTTGCACAATTTTTCGGCTTATCTGCTCTATAATATATATATACACGTATACATAACCATACAAATATGGTTCTCATTGGTGTTCAGAGTACATTGGTTATCATTTGAGATTTGAGAACTTGTTTTCAAATGACAAGATTTCCTGCCTCATACCCCTATGTAAGAACATTAGACATTTACGCAAATCAAATTAAGATGCACAACCCAGTGATTCCGCAACAGTTCAGTACCGTATCCCATTGATTTGTTGAATTCGTTTTAATCAGGTTGGTAATGTTGTATTATTTGTATGTTATATTGTGAAAACTAAGTTGCAGATTGTTTGTATGTTACATAATTTATATTTTATTGTTCGGTTGCACTATCTATGAGGCATTATGGCAATGGGCTTTTATACCTATCTCGCTCTCTCCTATCTCTCTCCCTCTCTCTTGCCCTCGCTTCTTTCTTCTTATCTCTCTCTCTCTCTCTCTCTCCCTCCAAATTACTATTACGCGAAATAGCGCAACGTTTTAAAAATCACCATCTACATAATGCTTCTCAGGGGTGTATAGAGTTTATTGGTTGTCATTAGAGATCTTTTTGCAATATTCATACCTCTACATCAAAAGAGTATACCAAGCAATATGTCCGTTTGATACGGTTTCATGGGGCGCCCTCCCCGTCCATCAGTGGTCATAATGATAATCATGTGATTGAAATTTAATAAGCCACATTTCTACAATATTTCTGTTGTGCAATGATTATTCCTGAATGTTCTGATATTGTAATATTTTTTGTGAGTTTTTGGAATGTTTTTTTTTTTTCTGATCCATATATTTTGTGTGTATTTCACATCTGCATTCATAAGATTGATATTTTATATTTATTGTACGATTTATATGGATAATGTATTTTTGTTTTTGTCTAATTTTGATCATTAATGATATACAATATTGTTAAAAAGATAGCAAAGTTAAGAGATTATATGGATTGAAATGATGATTTTGATAGAAATATAAGATGAAAACAAATATATTTGACATTTTATATCTTTTTGCACATCTCTTCCCTAGTATTCTCTTCTGTCTCTTTCTATCTTTCTTGCTATCTCCTTCCTACAAGTACCCCTTCTGTGTTTCTCTCTCTCCATACACAAGTGTTTGATATCTCTTGTTATCACTGCCCCCTTAAATTATTTTTCAGCACATGTATAAACAAAATTTGAAAGTTGTTGGAGAAGTATAATGATTTGTGTTTATATATATATATATATATATATATATATATATCCGTTTCCATACACGAGTGTTTGACATCTCTTATGTTATCACTGCCCGCCATTTTTTTTTTCAGAACATGTATTTGATGTAAACAAAATGTGAAAGTTGTCGGAGAAGTATGATGATTTGTGTATTTTTGATATATTTTAGTCTATACGTTTGTGTATGTATATGATGGTGATATGAAGATTATGTATAATTTTCCCAGCAGATTTCTCAATGTGTATGTATAAGTGTATTTGATTAATTCTGCTATTTTGGTTATCAGGTTTTTTTTTATATATGTATATATAATCGTGTAGTTTTATCTTTTAATCGTAGACTGATTGTATGATTATGTATGCTACCATAAAATGAAATATTACACTGTACAAAATTCTGCAATTCAGCCATGTTCATGGTTGCAAATGAATTTTTTAAAAATAAACCATTACCATTACCATTACCATTACCATATGTGACCCTGCACCTCAAAACAAACAAAAAGTCGCCAGACATGAATTTTAAGTTAAGACCATATGTGACCCTGCACCTCAAATCAAATAAAAAGTCACCAGACATGAATTTTTAGTTAAGACCATATTATGAAAGAGCAGACTTTAAGCTTTAAAATGATGTATAACTCAAATCAAATGGACCCTCCTAACCTATCTAAATATTGGAAAGAAAGCACAAACTCAGGAAAAGTGTGAACTGAGAAAAGGGGCTCTGAAGTACAGTGTCTATTCAAGCGCTTAATCTTTACCAAACCGTGCTGGCTGTGCGATGAATGGGACAAAAAACAGGAAGTAAACCACCAGAGTAACAACAATGAAGAGATTATCAGATTAAACTGAAATTAAGCATACCTCATTAATACATTCTGTCCATAATTCATGCCAACTTTCAAAGCAGTAGCACTATCTTTTCAAAAGTTATTGGAGTTGAAACTGAAGAGTGTGGACAAGGTTTTTCAGAAATGAAAAAGGGATTCTAAAGACACACCTAATCACACTATTCTACCAAAAATGTTCGAGATAAACTGCTAAAAAAACACACTTTCCTGCCGTTTTATGATACCAAATTTTAGCATAATGTAAAAGAAGACCCGCTCTATCAGAAAATATGAAAAAGTCAAGTTCGGCTATAGGTTGACCCATTTCACTTATTTTCAGTCCTCATGCAAAATCAGTGTGTGCGACTTTATGTTCGTTTTGAGGTGCACGGTCACATATAAGAATCTGCTATTCGTTTGTAATAATTTTATAGTTATGTCATTGATTTCTATTGAGTTATGAGTTGCTTCGGATTTAGAGGTTAGAAATTTTGATGTAACTTCAAGATATATTATAGATGTGGAAAAACGCATAGTAATACAAGTTATCATCATCCTGTGTTCCATTCAGAAACTGTTGCTTTAATTAGATAAGAAATTTTTTCACTATATATAAAAGTGTATTACTTCACATTGTTCTTCAACATCTGTCCATGTGTTAATATGCAGTGTTCTATCATGTCCTCGATTTTATTCATGGTTTCAATTCAGTATTATTATTATCATTATTTGCATTAACCTTGACAAAATACATTACAAGTTATGAAATAAAAGCACAAAAACGAAATCTTGGCGAAATTATACTGGTCAGTGATAGACATACAATCGTAAAGCAATCTGTCGGTGCTGCCTTTCTTGCTTGTGGTGATAGGAATTCTGTTTGCTTGGAACGTGGAGTCGTTTTGTTTACTTCAATAGCCTACTTCACGGAAACTACACTCGGCAACATGACCTTTTTTTAACGTTTTATTCGAATTCTATTCATCCTTGGAATTTCCCAACACAAAAGAAATCCAAATAATCTATCATTACGCCATGAGGATAGCACAATGATACGATTTGTTCCGCGTCAGATACGTATCCCTTGTGAACTCTTGTTTTTGCTTCCCATATGCACTCTAAACACGCTAGGCTCACATATAGGGTCGTTGAAAATTCCCCAATGTTTTATTAAGAAAGCTGCTCCCATAATATTGAACGGGCTTATGATCACGGAGAGCTGCCTGTGTTCTCTGTATGTAAGCGAGTGGGTGAGCGTGTGTGTGCGCGTATGAAAGGACTGAAATCAGTATTTTATAAAATGGGTTCAAGAATGTGGCCAATTGGAAACGCTGAAATGAGTCACGTGTGCGTGTATTAATTTCTCACTAACATGCACGGCCTGACGTCACAATGTTTACACTAGCAGTGCGCACTCAATCAGTTGTTACAAGTGCGTCGCGCACTACTATACGCGCTGTCAATCCTGTAAACAACTTCTAGTTCGGGCTGCCGGCCGGCCTTTCTTGTGTGCATAACATGTGTGGCATACGTATACTCTTATACGTACAGTACTTGTATGTGCGGGATTTCCGAGTGCGACGTGCGTAAATGTTTGGGACGAACATCTTCGGACATCTTGACTCTTGAGCGAGGTCTACATGTAGCTGACTGGTACTGACCCACAAAGGTACGTGAAAAATGCTGTTAGTTTCCGACCCATTTTATAAAACAAATGATGCACAGGATTATTTCGTGGCGTTAGTGGAGATGCACTCTATCCTGTGCATCATTTGTATATTATAAAATGGGTTCAAGAACGTAGCCAATAGGAAGCGCTGAAATGAGTCACGTGGGCTTTGATTACTTTAGTACCATTGCACTGCAGTACCAGTGCGCACCAAAGTTTGGCACACATGTAGCCCAAACCAAACTATTTCGATTTTTGATGGCGCGCGCCCTCTGGGGCGGCCATATTGGCAACATCCAATATGGCCGCCGTGTAGGTTTAAAGGTCACTTGCAATTGAAAACATAAAACGGTTACAATAATTTAAAAAGTCAGGGTAAGAGGTTTTCTGGGTCAAGGAATTCGAATCTGAAGTTTTTTTTTATGGGCTAAAGTCAATTTTTCCTTATAAGGTCACCTAAAGGTCATTTAGGGGTAAAGCCATTGTATTTCATAACAGGTTATTGAAAAAATGGCTTGCCCATGGTCAGTATTCCAGGAATGCCAGCCTTAGTAATAGAATTGCAGTTGTCGACGGCTGAAAAAAAGACATATTGTTTGTGAAGAGCGCCCTCCGGGGCGGCATATTTGCAAAATTCAATATGGCTGCCACCTACGTTTAAAGGCCAGTATAACAATTAAAAACCTTTAAAGTGTTACAATAATTTGAAAAGTCAGCTTTAGAAGTTTTATGGTTCAAGGAATTCGATTCTGAAGTTGTTTTTATGGTCTGATGTCAACTTTTCCTTATAATATTTCCCTAATGGTCTTTTGGGGTCAAACCATTATATTCACAATAGGTGATTTTAAAAATGGCTTGCCTATAGTTAGTATAGCAGGAATGCCAGCCCTGCTAATAGAGAATTGCAGTTGTTGAGGGCTGTGGGAGAGAGAGGGGTGGGCTTCTCACGAGTAACATCAATATATCTGCTTTCGTGTTAAAGATTTCAAACACTAGCTATACACTCATGAATTATAATAAGAACCCCTTTCTGAGAGTAATAAGGTTCAAGGGATCTTACTCAGATCCTTATTTCACAATTGAATTTGAACACATTGTAACCCTTCAATTTCATTTTTAATGATTACTTACGGTATTTTTTTTTCTGCATCATTTCAATTATGGCCTGTTATAATAGTGGCTACACAAGCTTTTAAGTGAGGTTCTGTCCAGAGCTATGAAATATCATAGTTCATGTCACAATCATTCCATTTTTTTTTTGCAGGCGCTAAGAGGAAATGTCCTCACCGACTGGTCATATTTGCGGAATACTGTTTGCATTCGCTTTAATAACAGTAACAGCCAAAAGAGCTAGTTAGAATTATGGGTAATGCCCTTTCAAAGAGTTTTCAAGATTTGATTATTGGATCATCATTTTTATCTTCATCTACAAGGAATGCGACAAAAAAAAAATACGTATATGAGATATAGAGTCCTATTGCTGCCTAATACATTAATAGTTCAGCAATAATGGGGGGGGGGGGGGGGCTACTCTCTATATTACCAGCGTCCTTGACGTTACCACCAAAAAGTGAAGTGTTTTTATTTTTCTATTGCAGTTCAGGGGTCCTCAATCACAATAGATTATCATAATTCAGATTCACTCCTAATCTGGATGAAAAATAATAATTCTGTCGTGTTTAAAAGAGTTTTTAGTGCATGAGGTTGGCATCAATTTGCTATTTTCGAACTTGTGTAAGAAAGTTCGATTCTAAAGTCCTTATAGGAAATTTCATTTTAAAAAGATGTCTCTGATAACAAGTCCCTGCGACTGCGAAAGCCATGTCAACATCCCCGTGACTTCCAAACAAATAAGTTGTCCCTTCGTTTGAAGACGTCTCGGACGTCGCCCTGAAAATCGCGTCAGTTGTGACAGCGAAAATAATTTTCTTCGAGACGCTGGCATTGCGACAATATCTCCTCCTGGCCTAACCCTATAGGCTCTCAATCCCCCTCCCCCCACCCCACTTTAAGTTTGCAGCAATATCAAACTACTGACCATGGCTCGTCTGACACCTGCTCTACATTGTGCATTTTCACATTCATTCATTCATTCATTCATTCATTCATTCATTTCATTCATTTTTTCCATTTCCATGTTTTCCACCTCCCAATGCTTGCCTTGAAACAGCTGTAGTGCAGAAGAAAGACATTTGGTACTGAAACATTGCGGAGAGTGGCTGATAGTACTAGTAATTGCCATATACCTGCGCCATCTTTACTCCAACTCCACTCCCTCAAGTCAGGGATCACATCGTGACCCATGCTGTCATGATTCATAGAAACTCACTTGTAGCAGCACTCATCTTCGAAATGTTGATACAGCGCTGCTTGAGCAGATAGGGTGGTGTCTGATGATCTGCTTGCGTATGTTATGACGAGATGATGCCTACCTTCGTTGACCCTGGCTGCCCCATAAACCTTGTTGCTCATCAATCCTTGCTGGACATGAGCACGATTATCAAAGCAGTTTATATGTCAGTGAGCTCTGGTTTGCTGACCCATACTACATGTACTTAGGCATTTTGCATGCCACATCAAAGCAAGTCTGAAGTAATGTCGCACCCTGTCAGATCCTGATGTTGGGCTCTGGAAGAGAGGTATGCTGTACAGGAAAGAGCTGAAAAGGCCTTTATCTTTGGAATACCACGACCCACCCGTAACTTCCTCAGATCAAAGGGATTAAAACAAAAACAGACTACAGAAAATGTGATGTTATGCTCATCCGTACGATTGTATACTGTTTTCAGAAAATGCTTTCAGAAAACGTTATGTCTTCCTATGTAAGGATATCTTTGCGTAGATCGCATCTAAGTTGTTGGAACGCTGAAGGGTTGTGAGATCACAATTCCTGTTGGATATTACCGTCTGGAATCAGGTGCTCAGGATGAGTTTTCTGTCCCATTTATTCTCGAAGATCTGAGCGCTGAAAAACGAGGCAGCTCTTTATTTTTCAATCTTATTTTCCAGGAAGCCGCTACGCTGTTCCAATCATAATTTGAGATTTGAGTGGTGCCATCACCATCTCTTGTCAGAGGACTGCACATTGTTGCTGCACAAAAATGTTAAGATTAATTTCTTTAGGATCAGTATCCCATACAACATCAATATAGTTTCCCTAGTCATTTGCGTCTTCAGTAAAGAACGGTTTCGTTTGATAAAAAGAGAATAAAAAAGAAAAAAAAAAGGTCCTAACCCTTCAGCTGAATTGGCTTCACCTACTCTGATAAGATACTGCCACTAAAGGACTCTAATGATCAAATTTAGTTAACTGCCCCTAGAATACTGGTGTGACCTGGATTGAGGAGCTCGATTCCCTGGAATCTAATCTTCGGCCACTGCTTCCTTCACTGAAGAAGCAGACGCTGTCTTGTCAAGGGAGAAAAGGCATACACCAATTTCAGCAGGAGAATCATATCACTTGCCAGCTGGAAAGTTGTATAATTGACCATGAAAGGTGACGAGGTGGCTCAGCCGGTAGCGTATGACTTGCGGTCTAAAGACTTGTAGTCCGGCGCGGGTTCGAATCTCACTTATCTCAAGTCTAGCTGAGCAATGGTGTGAGTTGTCATGCCATCCCATCTAGTAGAGGCACAACACTTTGCACTCCATCACTAGGAATGCTATAGGATATAAAAAAGGTGGAGTTCCGTGTGTGAAAGGATCAAAAACCCAGACACATGAAGAGATCCCGAATCGGCATTCCGTTATCGGAAAACTCAAGGTTCATAACCCGGTAAAGTGGTCCACCTCAAGTACCTAGACCTACAACTGGCCAGCTATACAAACAGACCAGCTATAGTTGCATACGGGCTATCCAGCTATCTCGTCAAAAGGAAAAAATGAAGACAAAATAAGATTAGGTGTGTTTATTACTCTCTTTGTCATTGCACCCTGATTCAGCACCCTGGAACAGGATGGCGGCCGTATTCAAGCATATATATATATATATATATATATATTGTAGCCTTCTCTCCTCTGTTCGCTAGTGTATATGTGTTTGTATACGCTGTGTGCCATCCGGCCCCGGCAACTAGCTGGAGAAGGGTCAGGATGGTCCGAGCTAGGCTGGGGTCCGTTTGGTTGAAATATACAACCAGGCGTGGAGAACGGCGTTGAAATGTACCATATTGCTGGGTTACTTACTACCAGTCTATTCCCATTACTTGCTTACTACCAGAATACTACCAGTCACAATTCATCCAACGAAGATACCAGTACCAGAGCAGCTCGTCCAATCGCAGATACCAATACCAGAGCAGCTCATCCAATCGCAGATACCAATACCAGTGCAGCTCATCCAATGCAGATACCAATATCAGATACCACCAGTTCACTCGCATATTATTTAAGCAGCACCGTAATTGTATTGCACTACTCACCGATACTTATGTTATACTGCAGCAGACTTCAAAGGAAACGGTCCTCTTATTATTCTCCGACCGCTATATTTCCGAAACAGTTACGCATTTTACTTACTGACCTTTTCCTCAAATACTAACGCTTATTAACCCTCCTCATCATACGGAAATGATTAGATAACGAAGCAATAACTGTATGAAAGATTATTACTGAACATAATCACATCTCCAACAATTATTACCCCTCTAAAATTTTGTAACAAAACAATCCATAATCGTCAGTTTCCTTGTAACTGATCGATTCATGATCGATTGCTAAAATAATCGATCGATTATATATTCGACCACGAAACTTTCAATATTGGGCTAATTTTCACCCGTTTTCTTACTAATACACTAATCTACCAATTCTCCATTGGTTACACGACACCCCTCCCTCGCTAAGCTCGGTCCCCGAGCTGACAAATAACAACTCGACAACTTGAACTGGTAAGTATAAAATACAACAAAAGGCAACACTCGATAAAAACCTTGCTACTATCTCAACGTCTTGATAGCATTTTCCTCAAACAGCCAACCACATAACGTTTTATACCAAACACCTGTACGTTCTAACTTCCGCACGAATGGAAACCTCATGAGCACTGCTCAAATCACAAAATCCTACCGGGTCTCACGTCCTATAAACATGAACATGCTGTAATCTGTCTGCTAACACATTGTGCTGAATGAGCAAAACATGGCACTTCCCGTTTTAATGGGCCTTCACTGTTTAATTTTCATCCTAGCAAATCAAGTAAATGATACCAGCCTAATCAAACATACATCATCCAAGATTACTGCTAAAATCTCCTTAAATAGAACACGGTCTCTACCACTTTGGTCCTATTTCTTCTTGAAAGAGAGACAAAACATAACTCGGTGTGATTACTCCAAAACAACCCGGTTTTATCTAAACCGCAACTAGTATAAAAAAAATCCACAGTCTGCACTGTTAATCCCAATATGATAACAAAAAGGATACATCTCTGGTAGTATGGTCTTTGCTAAACATCGTTATCTTCCATCACTACCAATTAAGTGAATACCTACTTGGTATAAACTAAACTGCTTATGGTTACCTATGACGCATAATGCTGGTACATGTATAAACAACCGACTTGTTCACCTTATACCAGCCACTGCTACCAATTACACATTGATAACTGACACTCGAAAACCATAACCCTACATTTGATATACAGTTGTATGTGAATAGTTAAAATAACAACTAGGTGCATGGAAATTGTACCATTTTCACACCATTTTATTCCAACAACATATATACCATATATGAGCAAAACATAGAATCTTAGCATGCAAAACTAAGTCCAGTGCGATACTTAATGTCCAATGTTTACAGCTCATAAATCGGCAAAGCGTCCATCACGCTCATCCCGGTTTTCGTCCTTTCATTTATTTATTGTCCATAAATGTTTCAAAATTTAAACCAAATTAGAAGAACACTGATTGCTATGTTAAACTGGTTCCCTTGCTCAATCATCGGCCACGGTATCTGTCAGCACCTCCAGCCACTCCCCATACAACGACAATCACCGTTCCGGCACTGATATCACTTGCAGAATCCGAAACACCAACAATCTGCGCGACCAGTATCTGGCCTAGCCCATATCGGTTCCTGGACTAGATGGGGGTAGCACTCGTGAGTCCCACATGGCGTATGGAGTTTATGTCGATAACAGTCTACGACGGACCTGCTACCACGCAAGAAGTCAAGGCCCAATATACCTTCGTGGCGTATGTCAGCCACAATTACGTCTGCCGTGTACGATAGAAGTCCCAGTTGTAAAGCGACTGTTGCCTTCCCATCCATTGCCAATAGCGATCCGTCCGCCATCATCATCGGCTCATCCAGTGGGCTTAACGGTGGCTTACTGCTCGAGTCAATCGTGTCGTAAATCCTCCTGGCTATGAAGGAATGGGTTGAGCCGGTGTCCACCAACGCTTCAACTCGTGCCCCATTTACTGTGGCTTTTATAAACAGTCCGTGCCAAGTCCCATCGAGAACTGTCCTTTGCTCACTTTCAGCAACATTGCTGGCCCCAGCGGACCGCTGTTTACCCCTCTGGTTCCTCGCCATGTCGGAAATGTCCTGCATGAATGCGAATACCAAAAATGAAATATCATGAGAGTTCAGTCCCCAAACAGTGAGAGTTCGACATGCCGATATGTGCATGCCTAGAAGTATCTGGGGGGACGTCTGTTCCGTCTCGGGTATGGGTGCGGTTCATAGCTGGAATCTCTTCCAGGCTCATCATCTTCCAAAGCCAGCTCTGTTGATACAGTCTCATCAACTTGATTTGGGTGGGCATCTGAACCTCCACGTTGGCCTCTGCACCCCTGTATATGGCTTCAGGCGGTCCACATGAACCACCAGCGGCCTGGTCCTTGGTGAAAGCTGCAGCCGTAGCGTAACATCTGATAGTTTCGTGACGATCAAGTATGGCCCCAACCATTTCGTCTGCAACTTGGGACTGCAGCCCTTCTTCCGCATCTTTCTCCGGAGCCACGCATACTGCCCAACATTGTATGCTGCGACATGGGCCCTCTGATCGTAAAACCGCTTCTGTTTTCTGCAGGCCAGCCCCAATCTAGCTCGTGCACTCTGATGTGCTCGTCTCATCCTTGTACGCAGACCCTCTGCATAATCTGTGCAGACCTCCTCCTGGTGGTCAGCATCATCTGGTTCAGCGACATCGCCTGGCATCAGCACCTCTCTCCTTGCACAGATGTCACATTCACGCAGAGCAGACCGGAAATCTGCTGCCATCCCAATCCAGAAGTATCGTAGCCGAGCACGAGCTAGCGACTTGCCCATACCAAAATGGCCACCAGTCATAGAAGCGTGAACCGCCAAAATCACATCTCTCACAAGGACTCTTGGTAGGATAATCTGCCTCCTCACAGTGCTACCATCTGCTGCCTCCCAGCGACGGACAAGGACCCCGCTACTAACCTCAAGCGCTTCCCAGTGATCCAAGAGCTGTCTTGCCTTGGCAGACCATGATGCTGCTTTTTCATCAGACGGTCGCTCAGCTGCCAGTTTAGCGGCACGAACCGGATTAATGTCCTCGTCTTGTTCCTGTAAACTGCCAATATCGGGAGCCTCATCTGCTTCTTGCTCTACCAGTACCCCGGCTTGGTCTGCTGGTATCTCCTCATCACAACCGCATTGTCTACACGGTCGGCGTGACAACCCGTCTGCATTGCCATGACTTCGCCCTTGCCTATGGCGGATCTCAAAATCATATTCCGAGATCAACTCCAACCACCTTGCCAGCTGACCCCTGGGGTCCTTGAATCTGACAAGCCATTGCAGCGAGCCATGATCTGTCCGTATCACCACATGACGGCCGTATAGGTACTGACGAAACTGCTTCAGAGTGACCACCACTGCTAGGAGCTTCTTCCTCGTCACGCAGTAATTTCTCTCCGCTCTCCGCAATGTGCGGCTTGCATATGCCACCACCCTCTCAGCACCATCTTGGACTTGGGAGAGCACGGCCCCAACACCAATGTCGCTGGCATCAGTATCGAGGATGTAACTGCCATCTGGGCGTGGATAGGCCAGGATGGGAGGCGATGATAATCTCCCCTTTAGCTCATCGAATGCCTCTTGGCATTCTTTCGTCCAGAGGAACTTGTGATTTTTCTGCATTAGCTGGTGGAGCGGTTTAGCGATGGAGGCGAAGCCTGCAACAAACCTGCGGTAGTACGATACCAGCCCCACAAAGCTCCTCACTTCCTTGGTGGTCCTTGGTGTTGGCCATTGTTGAATGGCGGATGTCTTGTCTGGATCTGTTGTCACTCCATCCTTCGACACGATATGCCCCAGGTACCTAACGCTGGTGTGAAATAGCGAGCACTTCGACGGCTTAAGCTTCAAGCCGGCCTCACGGAGTCGCTGGAAAACCACTCGAAGTCGTGACAGCTCATCTTCCACTGTCTTGCCAAAGACAATCATGTCGTCCAAGTACACAAGCAACATTTCCCAGGTAAGGCCTGCCATCACTCTATCCATCAGACGCTCGAAGGTGGCTGGCGCATTACATAGCCCAAAGGGCATAACGCGCCAGGCATACAACCCGCCATTAGCGATGAAGGCTGATTTCTGCTTAGCCTGGTCGTCAAGCTGCACTTGCCAATACCCACTGGCAAGATCGAGGGTTGAGAACCACTTTGCCCCGCTGAGTGCATCCAGCGTGTCATCTATTCTGGGCAGCGGATAAGCGTCTTTCAGTGTTGCAACATTCAGTTGGCGGTAGTCTATGCACATCCTCTTGCTCCCATCCTTCTTTGTTACCAGGACCACGTTGGAAGACCAAGGACTGCTTACTTGCTCAATCAGCAGCTGAGATAGTAGCTGATCTATCTGTCTATCAATCTCCGCCCTCTGCTCCGCTGGATATCGTCTTGGTGCTTGTCGCACTGGTCTCGCATCACCAGTATCAATGCTGTGCTGCTGGACTAGGTCAGTTCTGCCCAGATCTGTTGGTCCGTGTGAGAAGACATCTGCAAAATCTTCCAGCAGCTCTGCTACTTGCGTGCGGTACTGCTCTGGGACCTCTTCAATGCTTCGCTCGTACAGCTCTGCCACATGTGCTGGCATACCATCACCACCGTTCTCGTCACGTGGAATTACCTCGACCTGTTCAGCGTTTTGGAGCTGAGTCAGACACGCCACCATAGTGCCCTGCTTCACCACTCTCTCTTCCTTTGTGGGGTTGTAAACTCTGATAGGGAGTACCTCAGCATTCGCCTCAACGACAGCCCTTGCTACCAGCAAGCCCTTACTGAGGGTCTCAGCCTGGTTGGTAGGAGCTTCCAGCAGGCCAACTCCTGCGATTGGTTGTGGCCTTCCACCTGCCACCATGCCTTTCAATATTGCCTCGTGTCCTGGGGGTACTGAACTGGTCTCGCTTGCTATGATTCTGCGGCAGAAAGGCTGACCCCGATGATCTTTGCATTGGATCGTCTCCCATGGCAGCTGCAGCTCCAGTTTGCGGCAATCCAGCACCGACTGTGTTTGCATCAAGAAGTCTAACCCGATGATACCTTCATTGTGAAGATTGGCCACCGTCACCTCAAACACGAACAGCAAATGTCCCATCTGGATTTCAGCCAGTGTTTTACCACTGGTCTCGAGTGGAGAACCGTCTGCTTGGCGCACTGTACGAGTTGCTCGCTGCAATACCGGTTTCCTTGCATCTTCAATCTTGCTGAAGATCGCATTGGACACATGCGTCTGCGATGAACCGGTATCAATTAGGAATGTGATGGGCTGACCGTTGATCTTAGACTCAACATGAAGACCGTGGTATCTGCTATTGCCAACTGGCCGTGCTTGCTCTGCTTGTTCAGCCTGGGGTGCTGGCTGTGGTTGTTCTGGTGTCCTTTGTTGCACGCCACCAACATCGCTACGAAGTGGAGCTGGTCCCCACTCTGGCTGACTGCGCACTGGTATCTGCTCGATATTTGATGCTTGGGGGCAGTGTCTCCAACCATGGCCAACTTGATTGCAGTGGTAGCACCTCCTTCTGTCTGCATGGATGCTTGCTGGCATACTTCTAAATGGTTGCTTCACTAAACGTGGGCAATCTCGTTTCCAATGGCCAGCTTGGCCGCAGTTGAAACAATTGTTGCTCTGGTCCCCAGGCAGTGATGATGCCGGTACCCTTGCAAATTGTGATGTCGCGTTGGTTCTCGATCGTGTTGGTGGAGAAGATTCCACTCTGGAAATCAGCTCTTCCACTGCTTTCGTCATTCGCCTCATAGAGCCGTCTTTCTCCTTGGTTGCAGGGCTCTTCTGCTCTACATCATCAGTCGCCAGTGCTCTACTATACCGCTGTGACCGGCCATCGCTTCTCTCCGTCTCCATCCTCAGGAAAGCCTCTGTACTCAGTGCTGCTTCAATCGCCTCATCAAGTGTGCGGGGCTGGGCACGGAAAAGACCTTCTCGTATCTCTGGTCTTACGACCGCGTCCATGAAGTGGCCTCTTGCTAAGCGATCTTGCCCCACCTCGTCAAATTCTTGGTAGGCTAATGCAGTCAGCTCCCGAATACCCTGCCCCAACTCCTGCAGAGTCTCCTTTGGTTTCCTCCTCCTGGTCCGCAGCTCAGCCAAGAAGACCTCGGATTTGCCTGCTGGGCCGAACCGTTGCTTAAGCCTATTTACCAGCTCGCTGTACGTTAACCTCCTTCCTGTCTGTTAAACAAGGACCTTTACAACTGGGCCTCGCATGCTGCAGCCAAATACTGCAGTGCTTCATCTTCGGACCATCCGTTCACCCCTGCGCAGGCCTCAAAATGACTCAAATAGTCAAGAATCGGCCCCCTGCCGTCGAATCTATCGGGAGTCGTCCGCAGCATATCTCCACCTCTATATCTGCGCTGGTACCTGCCTTCGTCCCACAGTTCTGGTCTTCGCCACGGTGTACCCATTGCTGATGGTGCTGCTGATGAATTACTTCCACCACCTACCAGAACTTCATTTACTGGTGCTGGCTGGTTGCCCGTTGCTGGTGTCTCCGAACTGGTCTGCTGGATCCTGCTGGGGCCGCCTGCCATCCTACCTTCACATGTAGGACCACTCTGCCATTGCTGACTTCCAGTCATCATGCCGACACCAAGCCGTTGCGCTGTAACTGGTTGTTTGCGATACCTGCTGTATCCATCGTTGACTGGTCTGCTTTCAGGAGTTGCAAAGCTACTGGGGAACGAATGAGGAATCTCAACGCTTCCACCAGATCGCCTCGCAAAACTAGCAGGAACTTTACTTCCGGATGACTCTGCTGCAGCATTTGGTGCTGTGATGAAGCCATCCTGGTCTAGCGGTGTGCTGCTGCAAATTCCTGCCCTTCCTGAACTCATCGTTCCTGAGCTGGGGTAGCTGGTGGTAGCTGGTCCCTGCGACGGAGCTGGAGTTCTTCCGAGTGCTGCACGAAGATCTGTCATCATCGCTTCGACGTCTTCCAGCTCCTGTTCTGGCTGCCACCAAATTTCCGCTGGAGTTTGCTGACGCACGCCAGCAGTTCTTACTGAGTGATGCATCTTGCGCTGCCCTGTCTACTGCCAATCCCACTCTTGACACCACGTGTAGCCTTCTCTCCTCTGTTCGCTAGTGTATATGTGTTTGTATACGCTGTGTGCCATCCGGCCCCGGCAACTAGCTGGAGAAGGGTCAGGATGGTCCGAGCTAGGCTGGGGTCCGTTTGGTTGAAATATACAACCAGGCGTGGAGAACGGCGTTGAAATGTACCATATTGCTGGGTTACTTACTACCAGTCTATTCCCATTACTTGCTTACTACCAGTCACAATTCATCCAACGAAGATACCAGTACCAGAGCAGCTCGTCCAATCGCAGATACCAATACCAGAGCAGCTCATCCAATCGCAGATACCAATACCAGTGCAGCTCATCCAATGCAGATACCAATATCAGATACCACCAGTTCACTCGCATATTATTTAAGCAGCACCGTAATTGTATTGCACTACTCACCGATACTTATGTTATACTGCAGCAGACTTCAAAGGAAACGGTCCTCTTATTATTCTCCGACCGCTATATTTCCGAAACAGTTACGCATTTTACTTACTGACCTTTTCCTCAAATACTAACGCTTATTAACCCTCCTCATCATACGGAAACGATTAGATAACGAAGCAATAACTGTATGAAAGATTATTACTGAACATAATCACATCTCCAACAATTATTACCCCTCTAAAATTTCTAACAAAACAATCCATAATCGTCAGTTTCCTTGTAACTGATCGATTCATGATCGATTGCTAAAATAATCGATCGATTATATATTCGACCACGAAACTTTCAATATTGGGCTAATTTTCACCCGTTTTCTTACTAATACACTAATCTACCAATTCTCCATTGGTTACAATATATATATATATATGAAGAGTTTGTTCGCCAAAAACCGATAAGTCCATTTTTGAAGATTTTGAAGTACGGTCTCTGTCATAAAGTACAAAATAATACCTTTTATATGATATATTGGCCACTATAAAGGTACATTTTTGAAGTTATGGTCAAAAGAAGCAAACATTTTCTTATAATTCTCTTTATTTTTCTTGACTTTAATTGCAAATATCTCCATTTGGCAAATATGGACTTATCGGTTTTTGCGAACAAACTCTTCATATATATATATATATATATATATTTAAAAAAAAGGGGAACTGACCAGAAACAAAATGATGAATAGTGAAAACTTTGAGCAAAGAAAATGAGAAAAGAAAACGAAACCGATCGAAGCCTGTTTTCTGTGCCCAAAGTTTTCACTATATATATATATATATATATATATACATGTATATCTTAAATATGATTTTTCATAGTGATTATATTTGTCATAATATGATATGTAGGGGGATGGAACCGCTCTTGGCCTAATTGACCATTGAAGGAGTATGGAAGAGATGACAAATGTGACAAAATAGGGGTACAAGTGAATTGCAGTTGAACGCTCACAGATGTCATTTCGAAAAATACCCGAAATGCCTGATTTGACCTTTATTTGACCTTGAAAGTGACCTTGAGAGCTGATAAAGACCTTGAATTGCAGAAGTGATATTTAGAATCACATTCTCTAACCCCGTAAAATCTTCCACATGGGATTCATAACTTTAATATCAACATTTTCAATTTGTAAGTACAGTTGACCTTTAACCCGGATGGCGGCCATATTGGATTTCACCAATATGGCGGCCCCAAGGGTTTTTATTCTTGGCGCCCATCAAAAATCGAAAGAGTAAGGTACAAGGGACCTATGAGCCAAATTTGGTGCTTTTTGAAGAATCTGAACCAAACAGCCCATTTCGAGCCCTTAGGCCCCCAACTATACCAGTAGAGAGCGCGCTTTCAAAAAAAAAAAAAAAAATACCCGCGTGATCGCCATCACACACGCTAGGCATGAAGGGATGCATCGCGCTGATTTCTTGAGGCGATTTCACATTATGAAATAGTGCGCTAGTTCGCAAATTATCCCGCTATTTCGGAAATTTCCCGAGTTGGACTCGATCAGAGCGATAAAATTAGCGCGCTAATTTGTATTCACGTTATCAAATCAAATAGCGCGCTATTTCGAGATCGGGTTAATTTCCCAAGTCAGAAAATAGCGAGCTATTTCGAAACATCGGGCTGATGTGAACACGCCTGCTGAATAAATTTGTAATATCTGATGTAATATTGTGGTATGTAATTGTACGATCAAACATTCTTGTCAACCCGCTGCAATTGGGTTTTGGGTCTTGCCATCAGGTTCTCCGAATTCATCATTAGCAATTCCACACTCTACTTCGTTTCCCACTCTTCCTCCTTCCCTCTACCTCTCTCTCACTTTCTACCCAGAGCTTGACGGCAGGCACCAAATGGCTTAATAGCTGTACATGTTGCTTTTTGTGTCTTACTGAACATAACCTTGTGATAGTTCTAATGCAGCAACAGTTTATAAAGGATACAAAAGGAGGCTCTATAAGCAAATCATGTTCTACCCGGAAACAAATGATAGCTCAGTCACATAGCGTTTCACATTTTAGTATAGTTTTTTTTTCTTGTTCTTTTTTATCACATAGGCACACCCCGCTTTTCTTATTTGGTACCATTAACTCGCCTGGTCTTATCTTCTATCCGTTCTCCGTTTCTTTTTCACAAACGCTGCTTACTCGGGGCTTACAGCCAAGCTTGCTTTCATGTAGGTCCCGTCATACTTCTCTTTGTTCAACCCCATTCATTACAATTGATGTGTTATTACCATGTATATTGTTTGTTTTTGCACATTGTCTACAAGGTAAAAGAACCTGTATTATTATTTCTGATCTGATATTCAGATACGAGAAGTATGAAAATAAATGACTTGAATTGAATTGAATTTTCAGAAATTATTTTCATTTGAGGGATTTTTATTATCATTTGCCATTACATCGTATACATAGTGCATCGTTTTGTTCGCTTTAGATGTGACCGCCCCACTCAAAACCCATAAATAGATATGTATATATATATATATATATATATATATATGTATATATATATATATATATATATATATATATACATATGTATATATATATGTGTGTGTGTGTGTGTGTTTGTGTAACATTGTGGTTTTTGCTAAAACAAAAGGAAAGAAAGATTTCTGAGAATCAAAATTAAAACAAAAAACAACAAAGAAATATGTTTTCAGGAAAATGAGTCATCCTGCATCATTCAGGAAGTCCAGTCCTTCCGGTCACATTCTCCACTTTTACTTGCCAAATTTGGGCATAATGTCCACTCTCTGCCCTCCTTGGGTCCAGCTATGACCTCATAGCCAGTCATAGCCCTCCACACAAACAAAGTGGCAGTAAAAGTGACGTAGAACTGTGCGTCGGTATATTGGAATTTAAAGTTAAAATATATCCTTGGGAAGGGTCCTAAACCCAATAAATAGAGAAGTTTTCCTCTCCTCACTTCATATTGGAATCTTTGACAATCTTATGGGAAAGCATCGAGATATTGTGCAGCAGAATTCGCGAGAGTCAGCTATCTTTGTCTCCGGCAGGGGTAAGTTATCTTCTTCGTCAAACTTAATCTGTGAAGTCTAGTTCAAGTCTAGGCCTGGCCTGGATTATCTATGAGCTGCTACTTGCGCTATTGATCAGTGATAACATTGTTGCTATTTCAAATTGAGTTGAAATAGGTGTCCTCTGTTATGTTGGACAGGGTGATGGGAATGTGCATGGGCACATCATGAGATTTCATTGTCGTTCGTACATGTATATATCTGCTATCTGAAATTTAGGGCTCAAACCTGCCTCAGATTCGCATTGGTTGATACGACATTGTTTCTCGGTTATCGAGCCCCTACATTATGTGAGTAGACGTTGAGTTGAGTTGACAAATAAGAAGAACTTGTTGAAAAGCTTTTTAAACGATAGACTTGACAAGATGGATATGTATGTTCATTGCTGCTTTCACAACATCTTGATCAATGACATTATGTGTGATTGTATTGTGAAGTAAACACTCGTGAATGCAACATTCTAGTCATATTGGAGTATGCACTGGCTAGGAACCCCCCCCCCCTCTCTCTCTCTCTTCCTTTCCTTATCTCCATATCTTGCTTATTGAAGATGATATGAGCGTTTAGCAGCATAAGTCTATAAGGAACTTACATGTCCAGCAATGCATACTGTTGGTTCTTTGAGCAAATTTAATCTTGCTTTATTATGTAGAGTTGTATGAGAGAATATTGAGATATCAATATCTTCTTTGGTAAATTCTTTCTTTGTGGTATATCTGCTAATTACATTTGCTAATCATTCTGCCTTAGATGCATTATTATGATATAGCATGTGACTACTTGTTCAAATTATTTTGAATAGTGAGACATTTATGAACTTCAAGAACATTGTAGAAGATTCATTCTCAAGAAACACTGTGACTGGTGACGTCAAGAGTCTAGAAAACCGAGCAAATTCACTTTAACCTAGTGAACGGACTCTGGACCTAAGGTCATTCAATCCTCTCTGGTCAGCTGAGAGTGAGCATTCTTGACACATTTATGACCTAGGAGCTTTCACATGGGAACACCTGTTGCGGAACACTAGGGCTACAGTTAAGCCGGAGTCTGTGCCATAACCTTCTGACATCGTATAAACTTAACTCTTTGGAGAGAAACTAATGCGAATTAGAGATTTGCTATTGTAAATAATGTATCCGTAACGGAATAGCTATAATCATGCAGTTGAAACAAATATTCAATGAGCAAAGCGTGAACTATCAGAATTTAACTATTCATTGTTGAAATGCTAATAATCAACAATTATGTGCCAATTACAAGTGCAGAAATTATATTAATGGATTTCGATACAGAATGTATAACGATGCAAGGATGCAACGAAGCATCACGAATAGGAGTGAACACAACTGAATTGGGACTGTGTATGCTATATTGATGAACCTCATTCATTTAATTCAATTCAATTAATTCCAATTTTATTCCACATTCTAAAAAGTATAAAAAACACAAATACATGTACACGGACATGACATATATTGCACATTAGGTTTACATAAGAAACAAAAGGAATGATGCAAACAGCTATAATCAGCATGTGTGGGAATCAGAAAAAGACCATGATTTATAGGACTTATCAAGGCCGATTCCCTTACAAATGAGGCTACAAATTGCAATCAAAGGTATACATTTTTAGAATGAATCTATACCATTAGAATTTATACATAAAATTGCAAAAAAAGGACAAAATACACACAAAAGACAAAACAAAACAAAACAAAAAGGCAAATATCCCAATAATTATTCAGCTGCACTTTGGATTAAAAACATTCTATATCTACGTTTAAAAGATGATAATGTAGGACATTCTTTGATAATAGCTGGTAACTCATTCTAGGACTTAGCTCCAATATATCTAATTGTAGTCTTTGAAAACTTATATTGGAAAAAAGGTAAACATATGTTATTAGCACATCTTGTGTTATAACTATGGACTGCACTATTTTGAACGAATAACTTATGGAAGCTTACAGGTAAAACGCCTTTAAAATATGAAAACATAAATATGGCCACTTGTAATTGCACTATTTGATCAATTTCTAAAACTTTCATTTTCTTGAATAATGTTGCAGTGTGCTCAAAAGGGCTTACGTCACAGACTATTCTTATTGCACGCTTTTGTAATAATAACACACGGTTTAATAAGTACAATGAAGTGTGACCCCATACTATCTTGCACAATAACTTAAATGGGGGAAATCATTGTGTGATATATGGTTAAAAGAATCTTTTAAGGAAGTGCATATTTCAAATAACTCATAACACCTACAATTCTGCTTATTTCAATAAAAACATCATTTATATGGTCTTTCCATGTTAAACCATCATCAATTATCACACCAAGAAATGTAATATTATTCACTTGTTTAATTTTAGCATTACCTATATATATATATTTGTAAAACATTTTCATCTATTACCTTATTCTTTGTTTTAAAAATCATATAACATGTTTTTTCTATGTTTAATACCAGGCGATTTGCTACAAACCAAGGATATACTTTCTTCATTTCTGTGTTAACCATATGATTGACTTCATGAACATCCCGACCAGAGAAAAATAAGTTTGTGTCATCTGCAAATAATATAGAAAACAAAGTAGGACTTACAAATTGCAGATCATTGACAAATAACAAAAAAGGAGGGGACCCAGTACAGAGCCTTGTGGAACGCCTGTTTTTACATAACACAAATCTGATTTTATATCATTTACAATTGTATATTGTGAACGATCTGATAAATAACTCTTAAACCAATTCAGAGCACTCCCTCTTATTCCATAATATTCCAATTTAGTAATAAGTATACTATGATCTATACAATCAAATGCCTTTGTTAAATCTAAGAACATTCCAACCACAAACTCATGATTTTCAAATGCATTTGATATTTTTTCCGTTGATTTGAGTAATGCCATATAAGTGGAATAACCATGTCGAAATCCAAACTGCTGATGATGTAAAATATCATTGTTATCAATGAAAGATATCAATCTAGCATTGACTAATTTTTCAAACAATTTGGTGAAAATTGACAACAGCGATATAGGTCTATAGTTTTGTAATTGGTGCTTATCCCCCTTTTTAAAAACTGGAATTACCTTCGCAACTTTAAGCTTCCGAGGGAATATACCATTTTCCAAAGATGAATTAAACATTGCACATAAAGGTTCCATTATAAAACAAATAGATTTCTTAAATACATTGACATGGATATCATCGTCACCAGGACTTTTGTTTATATTTAGATCACTTACAATGGTTAACATTTCAGCAGTTGTGATAGGTCTAAAAAACATGGATTGGCTTTGTGCAGGTTTGTGCAGGTAAGTATGAATAGATTCAGATGAATCATATACATCAGAAATAATATTGCTACCTATAGTGTAAAAATATTCCTTAAAATGTTGTGCGACAGACTCTTTATCATCGATGACCATTGATTTGTAATGAATCTATACAATTAATCTGTCTTTGTTTATTCATGACGTCATTTATGATAGACCATGTATTCTTTAAGTTCCCACGCACGTTGTTAAATTTCCGATGATGATATTCACGTTTTCTTTTGCGTATTTCCATATTTACCATATTCCGATATTGTTTAGATTTCTGTTCATTATTAGCACTACGATTCTTAAGATACTTATACGATACTGTCACAGGGGACTTTCCTCTGAATGTGGGGAACGAAAGTCCTCCCTGCGACTGGGATCTTTTCTATAGTCAAAGGTTGACTTTCTCTAAATGCAGCAGATTGTTAGCAGACCATTCATTCAATCAACTCTTTCGACTTGCGCAACGAATATGCCTCGAAGTAAGTAGCCAATCACACAGTATTCTTACAATATAACAATCAATAAGATTTATTATACTGGTCTCAAATTGTGGTCGTTTACAACAATAACATAGTACAAACTTGAATACAGATATCCAATTCCACTCGATCTTGAGCTTGGTTGCTCTGCTCGTTGGTTTATTCTAGAAGCTCCCGTGCTTGGTTGCTCTAGGTTGTCGACGATGCCCTGCCTGATGTAGCTGGTCGTCTCCCCTTACTTCTGGTCCTCTCTGGAACCGCAAACTGTGGCTCTCTCTGGAACCCTAAACTTGGTCCTCGCTGGAACCCTAAACGGTGGCTCTCTCCCTGGAACCCTAAACACCCTGTTAATTTAATAACATAATACCTCCCTTATAATTTGTGGTCCTTGGTTATTCCTGATTCTATTCATATAACTTCAACAAAACATATAATTATATATTCCATCATATTAACATTGATTAGCCACACATAATTTCCATAATAATGTTTCACCATGGATCATTGTCTTTCAATGTTGAATAGGGGTGATTAATCAGCCCATTAGAATCTAAGCGTTGTTCTAATTCTCTATTTCTTTCACAATGCAATTAAAATTCGGTTTGACATACAAACATCACACATACAATGCAATATCGGAAATTACATAGAAACTTACAAGGCACAAACAACTTGAATTAAATGATCGTGTACTTACAACAGTTGTTGGTGTTTAAACTCGAATCCTCCTAGATTCTCTTCTGGACGGTCAGGCTGTCCAAGCCGAAATGCAACAATCCCTGAATCACACTGATTCCAAATAACACTCTGCTACTCTCTAACTTCGCAATTCTCGAAGTACCGTAGCCTGGTCCTGAGTGTTCCGCAAATTATATGGCATCTGAATTTTGCTCCTAAACATTGCCTATTTATTCATTTGTTGGACCATAGGCCTCCATGTAAAATAAATTAAATGAATTGACTTCCTAGAAAGTTTTTACAGAAGTCCTGCCCCCTTTTCTTATTGGTTGGCGTTTTCTGTCTGTTAAAACTTTCTTGAGTATCTCATTTTGCATTGGTCAAGCCTCTGCTTGACGTCATCACTTCCTGTCCACGGAAACCAAAATTCTTTGAAGTGGTCCTGTTTTGACCTAGCTAGAAACTTGTGTTTTGACGTCGTGAATGACGTCCACATACCAGTTAGTATGAGGCATACTACCAGGGATACCCTTTCCTCGTATTTTGACGTCATGTAGGGTTTACTCATCCCCAAAACATTAAATTCCAAATCACTCTCTTTTACTTTGATTGTGCATCGCAACATCTCCTTATATGATTATTTTGATGCAAGCTTTTGTCTTTAAAGCTGCACTTCTTTTGTAACCATTGCGATAACATCAATTTCTTACATGAGCTACCTAATAAACAGTAGTACAATGAGACAAATTATTACGTGACAAATACAAAATATGTCATATCATGACAGATACAATAAATACTTCTTTTTACACATTTCCCGTAGTGTACTATTGAACCATGGTTTTTCCTTCTTTTTCAATCTGTGTACACACTTCTGCAATGGAAAACACTCATTATAAAACAAGAGATACTTGGCAAGAAAGGCTTCAAATTGTTCATCCACACCATTTCTGTTTACAACGTGTTCCCAGTTACAAGTTCGAAGCATATTACAAAAATACTGTATGGAGGAGTCATCAAAGACACGTTGAAATCTGTTGTGCTCTATATTACTCTTACGATTGCATCTTATAACAGCAAATATCGGTAAATGGTCACTTATATCACATGTGAATATCCCTGAGACAGCAATATTCTCTAACTTATTAATAAAAATATTATCGAGGAGTGTTGATGACTGTGTTGTTATTCTAGTGGGTTTTGAGATTACCGGAGAAAGTGAATATGACGAAAACATATCAATAAAGGAATCAGAAAACGACATACATGAAAGTAAATTAATGTTGAAATCACCAGCCACACAGCAGTTTTTCTTTTCCCTCATAATCTTATGAAAAGGCAATTCTAGGGCATTCAGAAACTGGGAAATAGATGCAGCAGGTGGCCTATATACAACCATTACAATAATATTTTCATCATGACAGCATATCTCAATACAAAATGTTTCAATGTTTTCATCAAATAATTCCAAATCTTGTCTTCGTTTAAATTTTAATTCACTACATATGTAAAAACCCACTTTTCCACCAGGTTTATCATTACGTATATTATCTATAAATATATAATTTGGTAGTAGGCAAGTTGAGTATTCTTGTGGCTTAAGCCAAGTTTCTGATACAGCAATGAGTGAAAACCTATGTCCGAAAGTTTGTAAAAAAGTGTCCATATAATTAAAATTCTTCTTTATACTTCTACAATTAAAATGACATATCGATAAATAATTAGTCGTATCTAAATCATCCACAAGATTATCAAAGTCCATTGGAAGATAGTAACTAGAATCATGTTCAAAATATCCACTTTGAATATGCTGGTTGAAGTTACCATAACAGTTTGGGCATTGCACATTGCTATTATCCAGATTAAAATCAATTTGCCGATGACAAATAACACATTCATGTACAGACTTAAAAGACATTAAAACAATAACAAATCTAATATGTTAATATAAAAGAAGCTAAAAATATTAAAAAAGCACAGGGTTTAAACAAAGGGTGATACAAAAGGTGATAAAAAAGGTGATGCCTGGAGAATTAGTACATATCATATTGCAGCTGTAATACTATAAAATCCGGTGTGGTGACAGTATATAATCATATGTAAATTTACAATCAAAAGAATTCTACCTGTAAAAGCTCAGCTGAGTTATATTCTATCCATGATGTTAAATGTTTTCATTGATGATACAACGTACTCATTATCCCTTGTACATAATGTTTATACATTTCAGGGCTTGTTTGGGTTCAGTCCAATGATCAGAACCTGCAAATAAAAAAGAACATCAGTCAGTCAGTATCCAACATTGCCAGTCCCGGCTCCATTTGTTGCTCGTTACAAAAATTATATTATGTCAACGTACTATGTAGTACGGTCTGCTATGTCGAAATATTGGATCCCGTGAGATTTTCGTGCCAAAATTGATTCTTTTAGCTAACTTTGTCAATTTTGGGGTGCTGAATCCAAAAAAACTTTGGTTCCATATTTTTTCGGCTACGTCTTCAGCCGCCATTTTGAATTTCAAAATGGCCGCCATAGCAAACTGTATTTTGACCCAGTTCTCATAATGTGAACATCAATGAAGGTTCAAATTTGATGCAAAAAGCATGCTTATGATATCAGACATTCTGATACATCATTTCCTGATATTGTAGAGTGTTTTAATACAATTTGAGGGCTGTCATCTTGAAATTCAAAATGGCCACCATAGCATATGTAATTGGGCCTATATCTCATATCGTATGCAGTGTGTAAGGTTCTAACTAGGGGCAAAGAGCATGCGCATGCTATCAGACTTTCTGAAACATCTTTTTCTGTCCATTTTGATATTATACTAGTAGGTGGCCATCTTGAAATTCAAAATGGCCACCAT
This sequence comes from Diadema antillarum, assembly GCF_040938485.1. NCBI lineage: Eukaryota > Metazoa > Echinodermata > Echinoidea > Diadematoida > Diadematidae > Diadema > Diadema antillarum. Next base: position 590,035 of record NW_027271058.1, read on the forward strand.
ACCAGAATGCATATTTTGACCCATATTTCATGTTGTAAACAATACAGAAAGTTCACATTCCGGGCATAAACCAGGCTCATGATGTTGAACATTCAGATGCACTTTGATCCCCTCCTTAAAATTGCAGATCATATTTGAGGCTGCCATTTTATCTTTCAAAATGGCTGCTTTTCAGCTAATATCTGTGGTTACAAGCAACTTTTAGGCATACCAAGTTTATGGAGGTGTGCATTGTACATTATTTTACAAACATACACACACATGATTATACATCCTGTAATAATGGATTATTCGCATTGGCTGCCACTCTTGAAATTCAAGATGGATTTCTACCCATATTTGGTGCTGTAAGATCTTTATCCTGCAAACTCAAGCACGCTGGAGCACTTTCATGTACAGGTAGGACCTACAAATATGTGGAAGTCAATCACTTCAATAAATAGTATTATCATTGCATAGGCGGGACTGTTTCCTCCAGGTACATTGCCACGTTGAAATGCAAAATGGCTGCCATGGGAAACAATCCTTCAAGAGCATTGCATTTGTTTAAAACTTGTGAATGGGAAATCATGTGATTCTGGTGTCAAAGCAAATGACTTTCAAAAGTGCCTCAATAAACTACTGTGTCTGAGTGACTAAATGCCCCCATTTAGACGAGTTGGTTGTGGAGTTTAAATAAACAATATTAGCCGTGTATCGGAAATTTACTTAGTTAATGTCTTCTAGGCTCGTTCCCTGCATGTGTTTTGAAGTCACAGCACATGTATAGGGTTGTACACAGTGGAGGATTGGTTCTAAATTCTTCCAGAAACAATGACTTTTGCATTTCTTGCCATATGAACATGATAATGAATTCTGTGGCTACACCGTTGTTGTAGCGAGCTCAAAGCATTTAATTGCACAGTTTATGTATATCCGCTGGAAATAACGATAATGTACCATATTATACTCCCCTGAAGTAGAGGCACAAATTAGGTTGTGAAGGTTTACGAGTTTTGTTCTCTGGACGTGTTGTATCAAGATTCTACGAGATCAAATTGTCCAGGTTGAAGTCATCCACGCCCAACTTCTGGAAGGCATGGACTGTTTCATTGCACATTCTGCATGATTCAAGGCTTAGAGAATTCTTGATCCATGTGCTCTTTGAGACATCCTCAAATTTTCAACTTCAGCCTGTGCCATGAAAGGCATGACCAAGCAGACCTTTGTTTTTCGCAACAATTTGCAGAACATAATCTCTCAACAGTGTCAATTGTACTTAATCATCTCCTTTTCCAGTGATGGAGCAGACAACGTACGATGCAGTTTTAAAAGTAAAGCAAAGATCCATTAGGAGATTGAAAATGTCAGTGTCTATACGTAATAATCATCAATATCTCTGAAATTCTCTGTTGCTCTTGAAGTAGCATCTAATATATGCAATGGAATGAGGATATCAGCTTCCTCGTTGTGACGGGTGACAACTTCCATGGTATCTTTGATGAACCCTTTGTTTCTTTTTTTTTCCCCGTTCTGTGTCAGATGGAAGAGAAGGCCGTTGTTAGATGAAGAGTCACTGTGGAATTACTTAGAACAGTAGATCTTATATAACTTCCGATAATTGTATCGTCCAGTAATGACTGGATAATGACAAGTCTATCAGATTGTTGTACCGGTAGAAGCATTATAAGAAGGTATTGGTCCTCTTAAGCTTAATGACTTTTTGATCCAATCTTACCCAGTGTATTTCAATTGCAAGAGCTGAATGTCTGGCCTTTCTCATATTATCCCAGACAGATCTTTTCTCATATTATCCCGGACAGGGATTTTTTTTTAATTCTTTCAGATACAAATTCTTAGTACAGAACATGAAAACTTCCCTTTTCATCGCTTTCTAGAATATCCTTCTTGAATGTTTCCGATATCTGATTGCCAAGCACCATATTTATTCATATTCATTCATATTCAATGCAGTGACAATTTTTGAGATTGCCCTCGTGCGATTGTGTTCTAAGTTGTTGAGGAATTCTGATGCATCCAAAGTGCCACAGAACTGAGCTAATATTGCTCCTTTGTAGTTTTAGAATCATTGGCGGCACATCAGTAATCATCTTGGAAGTCTTGATAATTGAGGATGACCCACACAAGGGCAATCAGGTAAAATCTACTCATTGGCATTCCTTATTCATTCTGTGTTATTCCAGAAATACAGCCAGCAATTATGAGCTCCCTGATGAGTTGTTTCATTTTGTGGTCAACAAACACGCTTGTGAGTGGGATGCCTGATAGGGTGACTATGGCATTTTTTGCCATTGCGAGACTTTTCCTTGTTTGTCTTTATTCTCTCGAGGCGGTATCAAGTTTTTGAAGATCACCTTTAATCGTATCAATGCTTGCTTTTGTACAACTATTTAATAACTGGGATTAAAAATAAATATTAGCGAGGTTCCATGACAACAAATAATGTCTTGCCTGAGAGGCAAAACAAATCACGTGTACGCGAACTACATACCCGCTTGGCTATTATGGGACCTGGGCTGTAACGCTTACACGCTTGCCCACACTATGGGAAGTGGTATGGGACCCTTCCCCTCCCCCTCCCCCCCCCCCCCCCCCCCTCCTTACGCAGTCTTTGCCCCTCAGGATGGCTTGATGACGTCATTGGAACCTCGTCCTTACAGTCTGAATTTATGGCGGCCATTTTGAATTAAGAAGTGGCTGTCGTTCTGCGTGACCTGAAAATGAATTCGGTCTAACTATACAGGACAATTTTGGCAAATTCATCTATGGCTCTTACCACAGTTACAGTATTACATGTATTATGTTTTTCTTTGGCCACCATCTTGAATTTAAAGATGGTGGCCTATCTAATGATCTACAATAGGAAACAGCTGTACTGGAACGTTAGACACCACAAGCATTTGCATTACTGAAAATTTGATGCTCCTACAGTTATTGCAACATGAGATATGCATAAAAACGCTACGGCGGCCATTTTGAATTTCATGATGGCAGCCTAGTAATTGTATCAAAACAATCCACAATATCAGAAAATGATATATCGGAATGTGTGACACCACAACCATGCATTTTGCACCAAATATGAAGCTTCTACAATGCTCGTCTATGAGAAATGGTTCAAAATACTGTTTGCTATGGCGGCCATTTGGAAATTCAAGATGGCAGCCTACAAATTGTATCAAAACAATCCACAATATCAGAAAAGATATACCAGAGTGTCTGACATCACAACCATGCATTTTGCACCAAATTTGAAGCTTCTACAATGCTCACTTAATGAGATATGGATAAAAATACAGTTTGCTATGGCGGCCATTTTGAAATTCAAAATGGCGGCTGAAGACGTGGTCAGAAAAAAAAATTTGATTCAGCACCCCCAAATTGACAAAGTTAGCCCAAAAAAAAAAATATCAATTTTGGCACAAAAATCTCACGGGATTACATAGTAGCCCCTACTAATGTTATACGCTTGAAAAATGATTTAGCTTGTTTGATAATGACCATCCTAGCACATTCAAAGGGGACCAGGGCCAGTCCTATCTCGGAGCCTCTCACGGCTGGTATTTGAAGCAATAGGGCAAAGTGAATGTCGGCTGGTGTGACCTCGATGAGGGCTAGCAGTCAAATAAGAAAAATCGAAAGTCGGCTCCCAATTTATATTCCTTTCCCTATTTCCTCATATTGTCCGCATATCTAACTCTTGTTGTCAGCGAGTCATCCTGATTGTGCTCGTTCATTTTGCCACTCCTGGTGTAATCCTAGATGCTAGTATCCGCGCTTCCAGGCTACGATTAGCATGTTCCTGGGTATTTCGCGCTCTTCCGGAGTGATTCCTACACACTAAGAAAAAAAGGTTCAATGAGGGAGCTAGAAGGGTTCGAAGTCGCGAAAATGGGTGCAAACTACACGATTTGAGAAAATGGTGGAACTTTGCTTCTTATATGGTTCATTTTGGGTTCGATCTTGCCACGGTCATTGACGGTGCAATATTACGCCCCAAACTAGTCTCAAAACAAAGGCCATCCTATGGTGTTGCTCGGTACTAAAATGCAATATTACATATCCTTGTGCTGATATTATGAACATATATTTTTTGATATCAGGAAACTTAAATTTCTTTCATATTCTTTAATCATTCATCGAGAGTATATTTTCAAATTAAGTTGACTCCATGATGAAAGGGGTCTACTAAAAAAACTAAAGTAGAATACCTGATTGCTTGTCTGGTATTGACCAATCACATTGTACACATAACCTAGGAGGTTTAACAGATGAAGTTCCAACTGGATGTAATTATTCAAATAGTCGTCAGATTTCTATTGCTGTACAAAACAATTCCACAGGTGCATTTGTGCCTTCGCTGATCGGGATTCGATGCCGCCGTCTCACTGAGCAATCTGGAGATTCATTTTGGACGTTTACATAATTTTGGCTATATTTTGCTTCAAATGAAATCCTATACTTTAAGATAAAAGCATATAAAACAAAAGTCAATTCTGAACAGAAATATTATTGTGCAAAAGTGTTAATCAGAGCTGTTTCATGTGAAAGTGTTTAAACTGTACCCTGGATAGCCGGTTTATTTTATCACTTTTCCTCATGATTCTGACAAAGCAAACTGATATGAATCTTCAAATAGAATTCTCTATCAATAGAAACATCAGATTATTGCCCAGGCATGCCTATTAGAATAATGTTCGTTTTATTTCATTTTTTTGAGCAATTTCTATTCGTGTATCCCCGTGTCTTTAACATTTACCTAACCTATCTATTATTGGTTTGGATGTCGAAACGTAATTACCGTTACAAAGACATATCTTCCTGTTTGTGGTTCATTCTTGCTAAGGTGCAATATTGAGCCCATAACAAGTCTCAAAGAAAGACCCATATGGTGTTGATCGACACTTGAATACAATATTGCATACCGTCGTGGTGCTACTATGTACATGTTTATTTAAAGACATCATAAAACTTGATGTTCTCCCATAATTTCATAATCATTCATCGGAGCATTTTTAAATGAAGTTGAGTCTTTGATGAAAGGGTCTGCGAACAAGCTAACGAAGAATACTTGACTGCTCGTCTGGTATTGACCAATGGAAATGGAATATGTCACAACATTCCCTGCATGCTTACTGTGCGATGATGGAATCAAACCCTACTACACGCTAAAGATTTTCGTTGCGACTCGATCTCGGGACAGAAAAAAAAAGTCAATATTTTTTCAAGGCCCTCAAATCTGGAATTCCATCCACTCTGATGTGAAATGTAAGAAAACGGTACAAAGTTTTAAGGAAGCTTTCAAACGTATTTTACTTGAAAGGTTTTCTGGAAGTTACCAATATCATTTTACGAATTTATAAGAGAATAGCAAGATAGGGTGTGTTTGTGAAAATGACATCTTGTGTATTGTTAATATGCGCTGGTCCATGTTTTTGTCTGTGTATGCATGTGTGTGTATGTGTGAGTGTGTGTGTGTTTATGTGTGTGTGTGTGCCGATGTTTTTCTCTGTATATACAATGTATTTACTTTTCCGGGATTAGTTTTAAATAAGGCCAATTGCCTTCTCACTCACCCCTTCACTTAATATCTTTTGCTGTTTGTTTGCTTTGTTTATTTGTTTGTCACATTGTCATTTTATTCCTACCATTGTCACATTTTATATATGCATATCTTATTAAGTGAACGTAAAGGAAATGATAAACTAAAATCATTTAGAGAGCAAACTCGCGGATATATAAGGGTGCAAATTACACGATTTATTTGTAAGGGTTGATTTTTCCCCCCTTTTTTTTCATGGATTCATGCACGGTAAAGCCTAAGGGTAAAATGCATGCACATGAAAAATGTAAGCACATGTTTCCGTGTCCTTGCAAACACCACATTTTAGAATGAATAAAGACTAGCTGTGATAGTGGAATTTCTCATGAATAAATAATAAAGCATTAAAACCCTGGCTATTGTTCAACACCACTGTCAGGGTGTTAACCACATACTCCCATACACACCCATTGACCCCTGTGCAAAGTGAAAATTTTGTACAGAGGGTTGGAAATAGAGCAAAATCTGTAACCTAACTGTGAAATTGATCATGGATTTCATGAAACTGATTTGTGTTTTAAACCACCTCCAACGAAATTGTACACTATACAACTATCTCCCATATCAATGATAGTGTTATCTGATATATAGTTACTGAATTATTAAGAATCAAAAGTGGATTTTTTTTTAAACGCCTATTAATCCATAGAATACATTCGATGCAAAATAATGACATGGATGTTTCCTAGAGTGTCAAGTCACGGACCCAGTAGTTTGGTCACCTGGTGTGGGCATGTTCATTCTTTTCTTGAACATGATTTATGAATTCAATGAATTGTTGAGTCGTGCGAACTTATGTGCACATAAGTTGACTCCCAGATGGCTCATTGTACAGCTCGTTCATGCGTGTTTGAGCTGAGCATCTAGCGCAAATTCATTTCCATAGCAGATCAGCTCTTCTGAGGCTTTTCGTAGCGGCTTACTGCAACTCTGACTTCAAAATTATTTTGTCCACTTCATAATATCAAGACCCCGCAGATTCCTACCACGTGGAAAATGGTGAGTTAAAACATCATCGTAAAGCATGATTTGAAATATCCACAATGTTCTCGACCAAGGCCTTACTCTCGATATTACCCTTCATCAAATTTCTTGTATCTGTTATGTTTTTGGTTGTATAGCCATGTCTTATAATGTAGGTTTGCAGGCAGTAATATTAAAATGTTCATTTTGGAGTTCTGTTAAAACTGGCTAGTTTTATGCGTGCTGTTTTATGTTCTATTTTGTTTTGTTTCGTAACCATTCTGTGGAATTAGAGCAGCTTTAGCGATAAAATGTCTTGCTAAAGACGTCATGGCATTCCGATTTCAGATTTCAGATTCATTTATTGTTCATTTAGGAAATTCTTTTTGTTGGTACATGGGCGTGCACATAGGAATATCTACATACATGCATAAACTCACATATGTTCATGTACATGTACACATTATAAATGTTACAATTTTCACTACATACACAATTATACAAGCATAATTTATACTCACAATACAGTGAACACATACATAATCACAAATTTCAAGTAATTCTTTATATTTACCGATCAACAACAAAACAAAATAGTTAAGAAAACGTGGAATCGGATATTCCTATAGGAAGTGTATCCTTAACATAACCTTTACGCCACCTCCCCCCCCCCCCACACACACACAAACACACATCCCCAAGGATAATACATCGCGTCGTGCCATACCACATTTGATTAATAACGAATAAAAGGAACGGAACTGAAGTTGATGAATAATTGTTGATAAACTTATGGATAAATAGACTAGTGTACTAACTAAACTTATAATGGCAAACATTGCACGCTCATTTTTATGCTGGGATAATTCTCTGTAGTCAGGTAGTGTTAGTTGTGGACTTGGGTACACCCTGTATGCAGCAAGGCAGTGCATAAGAATTGAACTATACATTAAGCTGCCATGGAGAGAGTTATGTAGTCACATTTACATAAGTTAGCTCTTCTGCAAAATTATTACACACGCATGAACAGTGGCCTTGAACTCATGACACTTGATTTTCCTTTTCAGGTATTCAAGCAAGATACAATAATTTGCGCGCATTCTCCTGATCACGTAAACTGATATGCAATTCTGAAGGACAGAGTGATTCCTCAACAGAATATGTAAGTTTCATTAATGGATTAATCCGTAATACATGTACACTTGTATATGTATTTTCAGGTTATTGATTCATCTAGATTTTCAGCATGTGATATCCGTGAAGTATATTATATTAAAGCGTATTATTACACATGAACGCAGTTTTATCAGTTACTATAACGTAGCCACCGTTCAGTGGGTTGCGGAAAATTTGATAAGACTATAGTGCAATTTTTGATACCATCTATAATCGAGAGATATGTTACTCAAGTGGACCATTGCGATCATTCATTCTTGCCTTTTCCGTTCTACGTCTTCTCAGTTTTTTTGGACTTTTTCCTGAAAACTCCATGATGGATTGTAACTCATACAGGCAGCATCTCTACCCCGCAAGAATCTTCATTTTTTTTTTCATTTTTTATTTATTTATTTATTTATATATTATTTATTTTATTTTATTTTATTTATTATTATTATTATTTATTTATTTATTATTATTATTATTATTTTTTTTTTGGGGGGGGGGGGGGTAATCTTCTTTTCTGTAACCAGTATTATCAAAGTAAATCAAATCAATGTTATGAATAAGTAGAGGGGGCTATATTTTCACTTTTGTGTGTGTGTGGTAGCAGGATTAGAGGTGTCTACCATAATGGGCATCATTACACCCATTGCCATGGCCAGCACCCGGACCATCATCTGTGGCAAGCTCAGCAACGGCTGAATGGCTGAGGTTTATAAGTCTTACTCCTTTCCTAACTGTGTAAAATATACAGCAAACTGATGTTAAATTGGCATGTAATTAATTTTGATGTTGTCTTACTTTGTTATTTTATGTTATGAAGACTTTGAGTTGGTCAGGAAAAATGTGGGAATATTATGAATATGCCCTATGTCATAAATGTATGCAGGCCTACATAAAAGGTGTGTATTTTCATCTCAGTCCAAATTCGCCACATTTTTCTTTTCAACATGACTTTACTCAGGCTATTCCACATTTATTTTTTTTTCAGCTCTACTTAGTGATGTCGGCATGCTGTCTCCTAATTCCCCGTCTGCCTGGAGAGGACATGCTGTATGTCTGTGACAAAGTAAGTGCTGCACTTTTATTTTTTTATGGGAGACGGGAATTCCATCTGCTTTGTGACTAGAAATATAAGAGGAATATTTCTTTGCAACATTATCATGTTTTACTTATATGACAAAGAGCTGAAATAAATCTATCCGACCGGATTTGTTTAGAAACCAATATCAAAACTTAAAGGGATGGTATAGTATTGGTGGAGGTGAGGATTTGGGCTTCTAACTTTTTGTGATATACCAAGAACCTACTTATGAAATAATAGAGAGTATGCCATTCTAAGAGGAATTCTAAAGATTATTTGATGAAAATTGGTTTTGAAATGGATGAGCCATCCAAAAACAAAATAAAACGCAGCGATCGTGATAAAAAGTGAGTCCTATATTATATTTTTATTGCTCTGTTTTGGATATCGCAGCTATTTCAAAACCATTTCTCATTATTTCAGCAAAAGACGTTAGAAACCTGAAGTAGATCTATGCAATCAATTTAATTTTCCATTTTCTGGTCAATGGTCATAGTTGCAACCTGTTAGTTTATGTAAGCAACAAAACCGCCTATAGTGTAAACGACCTATTTCCTTCGAAATCTTATTCAGTCATTATTTATTCATGCCAAAATCTCTTTCAGAACCTGGCAGGACTAAATCCCACAATCTTCACTGTGAATGCTGCGCACTATTTGGCTGGATGGTTGTGAAATCTGCCCGAATTCCTGTATACAATCGTGTCTTCCTTCGCTACAATGTTTCCGGCCTTCTGTGCTCTGTGGCTTTCAGTATCCCAGACAAGGCAGAAACACCCGATGCATACTTCAGCAGTACATTGCAAGCCTTGATCTGAACAGGCAACTATCACGAAGAAAAACCTACGGCATTTCATTAACAATATTGTTCAATAATTGTCTTGATATAGTTTACCAGCCTAAAGTTTTCATGGTGTATACTTTTACAAGGAATTGTCACCAGAGAAATGATGTTGTTCAGCTTGTCCCTCCGTTCGTACATCAGTCTGTTATCGATTATGGCAACGTTGTATCACGAAGGGAAATGAAACGAAAAGTACAAGTGGACAAGTTAATGCAGGGAGATTACTTTAGCAGTTGAACACATCGTCACAAATTGAGGAATATCGGAAAATCCGTTGAAGAGCTATATATACACATATATTTAGAGTTTCAGTGCCGCCATTACGAGATGAGAAAGCTACATCTTTGACGTCAACCATGGAAAATTATATAAAGAAATGTAAAGAAAATAGGCATAGTTTCACGTTTCTAGCATTACAAAAGGAGCACTTGATTTACTTCTTCCAGAAGGGGGTGGGGGTAATATTACCCTTAACATTATGGCAACGACAAATAAGTGGAGGCAATTTGTACTTTTCATTTAGAATCAGATTTTATGGAATTCCCTTGATATTTTCTTCATATACGTTTCCATACATGAAAGTGACACTGAAACTTTAAAAAATGCGTAACTTCCACTGGATCATACGATTTTCCATGTTCACTTATGTGTTCTTATGATATTGCTCCAATCCACGGGTACATTTGGGTTTCATTCCCCTTTAAGTACTGTTTGAGGTATCCAAATGAAACTTTGCATATGTATGTACGGTTGGATGAAGTTACTTCTACCACCTTGTGGGTGCCAGCGTTCAAGGTCAAATATTGTAGGTCATTGTCAAATTATACAATGTCATTTCGTGCTCTTTCTTTGTATCTCACCTTGTAAGCACTGTCGACATAGTATTGTGGTGTTCTTTTAATAACTTTCCACACTTTTGAGCTATATGACCACCAAATTCACTCCCCAGAACATCTAAAGATGGCTGTCAAGTGTTGATATTGGTGAAGTCCGACTCCGTCAACAGTCAAAAAGTCAATGAGCTTACATTTGAAAATCAGTGTAATCACAAATTCGATATGGGGGCAAGACATCACTTTGCTTTTACCTTGTTAGATGGTGAATATTTGTGAAGCTTCCGTTTCTAATTCATACAGCATCAGCATACCTTATGTCGGAGAATAGTGGTAAAGAAGATTAGATACTTTGGCAACAGCGTGTAAAATTCGCAAAATTTTATTTTGTGCCTTATTTGCTGAACAAACGTCGTAGGAGGACTACAACCTGCCTGGCAGTATGGCGGAACAATTACTCTATTATTAGCGTCATAGAATAAATGACAATGATGTAGTTCTGAAGCATGCTATTCATTAGATACTTTTGCAATTACTCCATGTATACTTTTAATCGAACTAGGTATATAATCATCAATGTCTTGTACTTGAATAACGACAGAATGATTTCGGTGAGGAAAGTTTTCTGTCACGTCATTTAGGAATAAGGGAACGTGTCAATATTATGCTATTTGTTCCATAGTTATTTCTGAAGTGGTTAAATGTATTTTCCTTTAAAAAAATCATTTTATATATACCTACGTTGCATCCAGATGCCTATTCGTTGAAAACTATGGGCAATGTATTCAAAGGACAAAGATCATACACTAATGGGCCTAGGGTATACAACATTTCACTTGTTGTTGTTGTTTTGCTTTGTTTTGTTTTGTGTTTGTTTGTTTGTTTGGTTTTTTTTTTTTTTGGGGGGGGGGGGGGGGGGGACACGGTTCAAAGTGTCCTGAAACCTTGTATAATACATGCATTTAGTCATGTATGATGCCAAACTGTTCCCGCGCATACAAATGCAGCCGTTTCAAGGAAATAACATAAGATTATTCTTATACTCCATGATGTGGTAATGCTTAAGTGGTTCATAAGAGTCCAGTGAAACTGTGCACAGAACAAAAAGTGGATTTGACAATGGTATACGATATCCGCAATTTACTCTTTGACGGGGTCTATCATCCGATTAATATGTATAAGCACGGTAGTCCCCTATTCGGAAACTACAAGTTAGATAAGCTGCAATCATTTTGCACGCGACCATGGCGTTATAGCCAAAGGTGATCTGCAAATCCCTGTGTGCCTACAGAGGATTGGAAAACGTAACAACTTTCTATGTATAGAACAACGAAACAGAAACTGGTGCATGTATTATTCTCAGTCACTTTGTTAGTCATTATGATGATTTGCTCATTGCAGTTCCGGAATCTCAGCTCGAGGGACTCGAATTGATCACACAAAACAAAATCTGAATACATAACCATGATAACTTCGATTCTACCTAGTCTCCATTGGTAGCCCATAAGGGCTGGTATCAAGTTCGATTTTCATATTATAATTATACCTTGTATTTAGATGTTTTCATCGAAATGCCCGTATACCTGAATATGGTATGCGTATGTCAGTTAAGTATCTAAACCATAATAAATTGTAGTCGTAATCTAAGTGCCAAGAATCTCATGATTTGAATAAGTGTGAACACCAAGACATGTCGTGATAAGGACTTTAAGACAATTGGCATCGTCATTATCAAACAAACTCCTAACTGTAAGACATGCTTTAAATTTTAGATAAATTCATGTCTATGCTGGAAACATATCTTTTTGATGATTCATGATGACGTCACTGTTACATTAATATTGTACGCATGGAAATATGTAGGCCTATTCGTTTAAATGCATACAAACCACTTGTTAAATCCTCTTACATTTTTTTTTTAGATATGGTGCATACTTTAGAAATGTACGTAGCATGCTTTTGTTTTTTGAGGCTTTGTGTACTGGCAAAAAGCATATCTTATTCTTATAGATTATGTGAATAAGTACGTATTCAAGTACGTTTTGAATAAAACGTATCCAGACAAATGTATATCATATTTTTACCTCTTCCTTCATGCAGATGTATGCTCTTGCCTAGAGGGTTTGTTTGATAGATAGTGATAGTGCTCACCTCATTGGAAAGGCAATTGGGTAAATATTTGGTTTTAGTATGTCATTCAAACACAACTATAAGTTAACTTCTACATTAACATTTCAAAACTCACAAATTCCACGCACACATTTCATGATTCACAGGATCCAAATTACACCAATCTTATTTACTTTGCAGAGTGCAACAACAGCATAAGTTTGATATACTGAGCAAACAGGCTTGCATTAGTTCGCACTATTCAAGGTTTAAAGTAGTTAAGTAACCAAATTGTACCTTGTTATGTGATGCTAAGTATATTTACCTTATAGGTATAATGTTGCAAATATGTGGTGCTTATTTCATCCATAACTGCTGCAAAATTGCTTCTTTAAAGGAGCCAATCAGTGTCACTGCCTGTTCCTCTAGAGACGCAATATTGCCCAGTAATCTCAAGGTTCACTTGAGGTTATACTGGGCAACATTGCGCCTCTAAAGGCGTAGACAGTGACACTGACTGGCTCCTTTAAAGAAGCAATTTTGCTGCAGTCATGGATCAAATAAGCACCACATAGGTGCAACATTATACCTATATATATGGCACAAAATCGCACCCTCAAAAGAGGCTACAATCTTGGAACTTAGGGTGCTTCTTTGCACCCTCACGAAAGGTGTAAAGCTGCACCAAAAGTAGAGGCAAGAGAGGGTGCAAAATTGCGCCGAAAATTAAAGGGAGAAAGATCGCACCCTCAAGAAAGGTGCATCTCAGCACCAATTAGTGTGGGTGGAAAGATGCACCCTCAAGAAAGGGTGCAACTTAGCACCACTTAGTGTGGGTGGAAATATGCACCCAAGGGAACCACTTCGCACCCTCAATAAAGGGTGCAATGTTGCACCTTCTTTGGCGGTGCAAAGGTGCACCCACAGGTTGCAAAGTTATACCCTTGCGCAAGGTACCACTTTTGCACCCATTTCTCGAGGGTGCAAGATAACACCCATAGGGAGCCACCAGTGTGACATCACTTTGCACCCTTAAAAGGTGCAAGAATGAATCATTTTTTCTTAGTGTGTACGAAACTCCTAGGAATGTCCGCAGTCAGTCCGAGGACATTCCGCAGACATCCCTAGAAATGTGACCCTGCATCTCAAAACAAACAAAAAGTCGCCAGACATGAATTTTAGGTTAAGACCATATTCTGAAAGAGCAGACTTTAAGCTTTAAAATGATGTATAACTCAAATCAAATGGACTCTCCTAACCTATCTAAATATTGGAAAGAAAGCACAAACTCGGGAAAAGTGGGAACTGAGAAAAGAGGCTCTGAAGTACAGTGTCTATTCAAGCGCTTAATCTTTACCAAACCGTGCTGGCTGTGCGATGAATGGGACAAAAGACAGGAAGTAAACCACCAGAGTAACAACAATGAAGGGATTATCAGATTAAACTGAAATTAAGCATGCCTCATTAACACATTCTGTCCATAATTAATGCCAACTTTCAAAGCAGTAGCACTATCCTTTCAAAAGTTATTAGAGTTGAAAGTGAAAAGTGTGGACAAGGTTTTTCAGAAATGAAAAAGGGATTCTAAAGACACACCTAATCACACTATTCTACCAAAAATGTTCGAGATAAACTGCTAAAAAACACACTTTCCTGCCCGTTTTATGATACCAAATTTTAGCATAATGTAAAAGAAGACCCGCTCTTTCAGAAAATATGAAAAAGTCAAGTTCAGCTAGGTTGACCCCGGCATTTAACTTATTTTCAGTTCTCACGCAAAATCAGTGTGTGCGACTTTATGTTCGTTTTGAGGTGCACGGTCACAAATATTCCAGGACAAGCCGATTCGCACACCTTTTCCTCATCTGACGCGGACAGGATGCCGAAATGACAGAATGCAGAAATACACTACATTTCAGCATGAATAAAGACTAGCTGTGATAGTGGAATTTTCATGAATATGTAATAGAGCATTCAAACCCTGGCCATTGTTGGGACAATGTGTCTGGTGTTGACCACACACTCCCAGTAATTGACTCCTGTGCAAAATTAAAGTTTTGTACACAGGGTTGAAAATAGAGAAAAATCTGAAACCTAACTTAAAAATAAATCTTGATTTTAATGAAACTGATTTATGCTTCCATATTTGAATTACCTCCAACAAAATTATATACTATTCAGTTATTGCTCATATCAATGTCAGTGTTATCTCATATACATAGTTTAGTGTGTCATGTGTGTGTTTCAGTTCTTTCATTACATTTCCAACAAGAATGCAATTGCAATATCAAGATAATTGAATACACAAAATCAGTACAGCATTGCCATGCATGAAGATACTGAAATGAAGTACAGATGATCGGACTATGACAAATAGTGAATCAAAAGTCCTGACGTGTGTATGTGTGTGACTGTGTGTTGAAGAGTCGAGTACGAAGTTCGTGCTGCAACTTAACAAAGTATAGGCCGTCAAGTAGTATTTTTTGAGAAAGTCAAGAGCTGAAAGGTCATGTGTTTATCAACGAGATGCGTGTCTTCTTCAGCATTGCAAAAGTAAATTGAGGTGTGGATTCCCGGCCAACATTGTCTCGATCTTTGTACGCATATTCCCGCAGACATAGTCCTGAACAAATGGAGTTATGTGCAGTATTCAGTCAGTGTCCAAGTACCGTGTAAAGTTCTGCTTGATTTATCAAAGGTCATTTTCCACAAAAAAGACTCCGCGTACAAATTATAAAGTTTTTATGCCTCCACCACGAAGTGTCGCTTGAGGCATTATGTTTTCGGGTTGTCCGTCCGTCCGTCCGTCCGTCCTTCCGTCCGTCCTTGTTTGTTTGTGGACAGCGTAACTAAAAAACGATTTGAGGTATCCTAATGAAACTTAGCATGTGTATGTACACGTATGAGTGGGCAAAGTTCTGCCTATCAACTCTTGGGTGCACATGCCTAAGGTCGAAGGTCAAAAGGTCAAGGTCAAATGCTCAAAATGTCACTATTTCCCCCATATCTATGCAATGCCTGAAGTTATTTTCTTGAAACTTAGTGTATACATCATGAACTACCAAATAAAGATTTACCAGAAAGAGTATTGGGTCATGAGGTCAAAGTTAAAAGGTCAAAGGTCAAGCGAAAATGTTAACATTTCAATTTTTCTCCATATCTCAAAATATTTCAAGGTATCTTAATTGAACTTAGTACACATGCATGTACTAACTGGCATTGATCATTAGGGAATAGAGGGGTCATGGGTCAAAGGGCAGAGGTCAAAGGTTAAGGTCAACTCATCAAACTGTCACTTTTCCTCTTATCTATGCAATGCCTGCAAGATTTATCTTGAAACTTTAGTGTATGCATGTATACCCAATAGAGATTCTCTTGGAAATTTCTTGCTCAAAGGTCAAAGGTCAAGTGAAAGTGCTAAATTTCACTTCTTCCTTAAACTTATAAAAGGGTCAAGAGTCGGGTACAAATCCTCAAATCCCCAAATACCTGCGCTCTTTGACAGTATAGCCATTCATCCAATTATAACTAGCTCAAGGAAAGTGAACAGTCAACACATTTGTGACATAGCGACATTTCTATTTTTTCTGCTTTCAGTTTGTTTTATTGGCCATACTTGTACAAATCAAAGAAAGAATGTAAGGAATCAACGACAACTTGACATTAGATAGAGCAAGACGTTCCTAATGCAGAGGGGTAAATATATTATGCTAAGATAGATTTTTATCATTTATAATTGCCAACCTCTGTACAATGCCTTTGTATGGTCGCAACTGCTACATGCCAGTAAAACGTAATCAGTGAGAGTGGAACCCGTGATTTACTGCATGCTTTCCGTGCAGCGACATTACCACGAGGCTATCCCTGGTTACCGATAGTGACCCGAACCTTGAACAAATATCAGATATCTGAAATTCCGGCATATTGTAAATGGGAGAAAAACCGAACTGTTTATGATTAGGTATTGAAAGCGCATTACTTTTCAAGAATCCGTAAAGCCCTTGTGATTAGTTTAAATGTGAACATAATTTCCAGGACTTTGTAAGAGCAAGGACTAAGGAAAGCGGACGATACTTCTTCAGTTGTACATGTATAAGGAATCATCTTTCTTTTTATAGATTGGTATAATCTTGTCCATTTTAAGGGAGTCGAGACATTGACCGATGAAAAAGATGAATTAAAGATATAGTAGATTAAACCAGCTAATAGACTTTTTTGTTTTACAAGATAGGGATAAAGCCATCATGCCCGTGACACTATGGCCGTCATGAGGAGATGCAAATCTGCAGTAGAGAATGCTCAAAATGTCACTATTTCCCCCATATCTATGCAATGCCTGAAGTTATTTTCTTGAAACTTAGTGTATACATCATGAACTACCAAATAAAGATTTACCAGAAAGAGTATTGGGTCATGAGGTCAAAGTTAAAAGGTCAAAGGTCAAGCGAAAATGTTAACATTTCAATTTTTCTCCATATCTCAAAATATTTCAAGGTATCTTAATTGAACTTAGTAAACGAAGAGAAAAGTCATCCAACTATAAAAAGGTACCCAGGTTACCTTGGATTTCTAAGTCACTTTTGCGTTCAATAAATAGAAAGAATAATTTATATTATAAATTTAAAATGAAACCTACTGAGCAATCAAAACTGAAATATACTAGTTATAAAAATACTTTGACGAAAATTATACGTATTGAAAAGAAAAAATATTATACTAAGCAGTTACAATTTTATAAGCATGATATGCAAAATACATGGAAAGTTTTAAAGCAAGCAATGAATATATCAAATAACAAGTCGAATATTACCAAAATTAGATCTGATGATAAAATTCATGAAGATCCTCATTATATTTGTAATATTCTAAATAATCATTTTTCTTCCATTGGGGAAAATCTTGCAAGCAAAATTCCATCTTCAAATAAACATTTTTCTGAATTTTTAGGTCCACCAAATTTAAACTCAATATTTTTTAGTCCAACATATAGTCAGGAGATAATCAATATTGTTTCTGATTTTCGTTCCAAAAAAAGTGCTGGGCACGATGACATCAGTAATTTTTTGCTGAAGGGGGTAATATCTTCAATTGCGGATCCTTTATCTCATATATTCAATTTATCTCTTTTTTATGGTATTGTTCCTGAAAGTATGAAAATAGCAAAAGTCATCCCTTTGTTTAAAAAAGGTGACAAATTAGATGTTAATAATTATAGACCAATTTCTTTGTTATGTACATTGTCCAAAATTCTTGAAAAAATTGTTTACAAAAGAACTCTTACTTTTTTGAAATTCAATAATATACTCTCAAATACTCAGTTTGGTTTTAGAGAAAAACATAGCACCTCACATGCATTATTGAGTTTTGTTGAAAAAGTAGCACATGCTATCGACAAATCTTCACATCTCATAGGTTTGTTCCTGGACTTCTCCAAGGCCTTTGACACCATTAATCATGATATTTTACTTAATAAACTACAACATTACGGAGTCCGTGGGAAGGCCTTGGAGTGGTTCAGGAGCTACCTCTCGAACAGGAAGCAATATGTCTCTTTAAATGGTTGCAATTCACAAATGTTAAATGTTAAATGTGGGGTCCCACAGGGAAGTTTATTAGGTCCGCTTCTGTTTCTTATTTATATGAATGATTTCTGTAAATCATCAGATATTCTTTCTTTCATTCTCTTTGCGGATGATTCAAATTTGTTTTTTTCGCATAATAATCCTTTTACCCTAGTAAAGACATTAAATTTTGAATTAGAAAAAGTTGCTCAATGGATAAAAGCTAATAAATTATCTCTCAATCTCCAAAAAACAAAATATATGCTTTTCAGCAACTCCATTGAGGCACTACCTGCTGATATTATTTTTGATGGCACACCACTGGAAAATGTTTCTTATATCAAATTTCTGGGAATAACAGTTGATAATAAGCTTTCATGGAAATTTCATATTGATAGTATATGTAAGATTATTTCTCGAAACATCGGTATAATCAACAAGATTAAATTTTGTCTTCCTTTGTCGTCCCTGCTAACATTATATTCATCCCTCATATTGCCTTATTTAAATTACGGTATTCTTGTATGGGGAAATACATATCAAACTCTTTTGGATAAATTACTTCTGCTACAAAAGAAGTCACTGCGTATTATATGTCACACTGCATATTTGTCTCATACTGATCCGTTATTTTTTGAAAATAAAATATTTAAAATTAAAGATTTGTATTTGTTTAATTTAGGACAATTTATGTATAATTACAATAAAAATAATCTTCCATATATATTTGAATCAATGTTTTCAAAAAATCAATCTGTTCATAATTATCCTACAAGGCAATCCAACGAATTTCATTTACCATTTTTTAGGACTTTGCTGGCTCAGCAAACCTTCATCTACGAGGGGCCTAAGTATTGGAACTCACTTCCCAACGACATAATAACAGCACAAACTCTGAATTCTTTTAAGAATAAATTAAAATTCTTTCTGTTGAAATCTTATGATATACAACCAAATTAGCTTCGGTTTCATTCTCTCAATCAAGTCGTTTGTTTGTTTGTTTGTTTGTTTTTACAAGTATTAAGATATCACACAGAAATCATCTTTTAAGGAAAACAATCTGTCTAACATAAGTTTACCTCAGATATTTATTTTATTGTACCAGTAACAGTGAGTCTATTCTCTTTCTCTTTTTTCTTATATCCGTTCCTATGCATTCATACCGGCATATGCACCCAATCAATCGCAATTTCAAACCAGGGAGCGTTGTATTGTTTTGTTATTGCATTTTAATCATGAAGTACAGTATGCTTGTGTCCACGATGGCGCGTGTTGTACCATAGTCTTATTTCCCCCTTTTTTTTCTTCTTCTTCTTCTTTTTTTCCCCTTCCTAAGTTAATTTCATGTCAGTTGACATTGGTTTCTTTGACCTTGTGTACGTATTTTTTGAGGGTCCCATACCCTACAAGCTTTGCTTTTTAAGTGGCACCCTCCATTTCCATTCTAATCTTTGTATTAGGTATATACCTTAGAAACGAAATTCTGTTGTTACTCGTGACCATTTGTACGTTTTCTTTGAAATTGTTATAAATTTGTTCTGTAAATGTATTGTATATATTTTTTCTGTTTATTCAATGGAAATGGAAATAAAATTGAATTGAATTGAAGTAGTAAAGGCTTTGAGTAACGTTTCATTGGTTTTTACGATTCTCTACACTTTATAAGCCTACTCTTTGTCACGTGGGTCCGCAAAAAGACACACTAAATTGCACGGGTCTATAAAAATAATGAATCAACATACAGTTGTAACAATATGGAGGGCATTTCAAGGAGCAAACTATTACAAGCTACTAAATCCTTGCATCTGATTGGCCGAGACAAAATGCTTCATGAAATGCCCCCTGGAGGGTGACTTCAATTATGGAAGTACATGTACGTGTAGCTTGTGGGATTCATCATTTCGTTCGTTAGGTTTAACTGTATATATTATATATATATATATACTAAGTAATTTATATATATATATATAGTGTGAAAAGAAGAGCCAGGTGGACGTAGCTAGGTCAACGTGTCTGTTTATTGCCGCCGAGCTTTCGGTCCCAAACGGACCTTCATCAGGGCTTATTAATGGCGGATATAAAGGCTTGCGGTGGTGTCTGTGTGGGTTGAGTGTGTCTGTTCGTGTGAACAGACACACTCAACCCACACAGACACCGCCGCAAGCCTTTATATCCGCCATTAATAAGCCCTGATGAGGGTCCGTTTGGGACCGAAAGCTCGGCGGCAATAAACAGACACGTTGACCTAGCTACGTCCACCTGGCTCTTCTTTTCACACTGAATGCAAATAATGAAGGCCATACACTGGTACTGTAAATGGTCGATACCCCTTCTCACAGTCTATATATATATATATATATATATATATACATATATACATATATATATATATATTATATTGCGAGCGTGTATGTGTGTGTGTGCGTGCGTGCATATATTTATTCATTTATTTTTATTTCCACGTAATGTTAACAGGAAAATTGTGTGCAAGTGAGAGTGAGTTTTGTCCTGTGAAGACGTGATTTTATCACTACATCTTATACCTGCGTGAATGCATATCATTGATCCCATTATCTAGAAAAAAAATGTTATGGCTAGAAAGCCTGGTCCAATTTCAGTCAATCCTCATTGCTCTACCATGAATGGTAACTTGATCTAGGGGGAATTCCATTCTCATTCGAATTCTGAAACACATCTTTCTCATGCGCTTGCATCAACAGGTATCTTATTAGACATCACAAGTCTACGTCATGATCGGTGTCAGATTATTTTGGGGAGGATGCAGGGGGCGAGAAGCTGTTCGTCTTAGAGCGCACGTGAGTACACGCTAAAATATATCCAACCGACAATCTGATTTCCGTCCTTTACATATATATTTTCTCCGAAGCGAGTCATGAACATCCAGTACAACGTGTCCCAAGACGTTGAGTCTACTAGAACCTGAAATATGACAGCTAACCTTGTTACGTAATACAGGACTTCTGTCGTAATTTTTGAATTGCTCATTTTTCTATTTGATCTCTGAAGTCGGGTGTTTATCAAATACAACTGTACGGCATTACGATAAACTCGGGCAGCATTGTCAGCGAGAGCACCAAGTACCAATCGTTCATACAGGTCGAAACATAATGGCATCATTGCAAGGCACAATCAGCCAAAATCTCGAAGTCTCATACACGCATATTGAAAAAAAGGGGGGGGGTGAGGGGAGAGAAAACAGACACACACACAACAGAAAGAAAAAACGACATCCAAGTATTTGAAGATTGATCTTACAAGGGCTTCTTCATATGCTTATATCCTGCTATCTATTAGTCTTTGAATTTTGTTCGTTTTCATTCATTTTTTTTTCTCATTTTGCTGTTCTTGTAATAAACAAAAAATATATGCACAACTCCGTGGTTTTAATCTGAAGTTATCTAGATCAACATCTGGTAACACTTACGCTTAAAAAATTGCGTTGCACAACCCCATTTGCACGACTGGTTGCAAATACTAGTAGTACTGCAAATTTCAAGTATAAAAAAGTCGAAAATATCTGAAAGCATAATAGAAATCTTCCATAATTATTCAACCCAATACATGTGATCTCACGTCTTTTTATTTTTTTTTTCCTGTGGTCTTTGTCGAGCCCACCAGAGGTGCCGGGAGACTAAGGGATCGCCTGCGGCGTCTGTCCGTCCGTCGTCCGTCCGTCCGTCCGTCCGTCCGTCGTCCGTCCGTAACCCTACAAAAACTTTAAAGACTCTCTACTGAGGACTTCAATTTCAATCAAACTTGGAAGAAAGAGTGGTTAAGCAAAGTTACACATTTTACCAAACATGAAGGTCTTCTCAAGGTCAAAGGGCACAGACAGGGGTCAATTAATTTTAGGGCGCGTTTCGATTATGGCTCATAACTTTTGATATGTATGTCCGTTTGTGACCAAACTTGGATGGTAGATGTCCCTTGGGGAGTTGGCGGTCAATACAAGTCAAAGTTCACAGACAGGGGTCAACGAACCTTTAGGGCCCAATTTTAAGTTTTTTCGGCGCGTCTCGATTATGACTTATAACTTTTGATCCCTATGTCTGTTTGTGACCGAACTTGGATGGTTGATGTCCCTTGGGGAGTTCAAGGTCAAAGGTCACAGACGGGGTCAACGAACTTTTAGGGCCCAATGTTAAGTTTTTGTGGCGCGTTTCGATTATGGCTCATAACTCTTGATCCCTATGTCCGTTTGTGACCAAACTTGACGGGTAAATGTCCCTTGGGGAGTTGAAGATCACCACAAGCTCAAAGGCTGGGTCAATGAACTTCCGGGAGTTAGAAAAACAGTAATTTCTTCTACGCGAATGGGCGAGACATATTTTGGCACTTGCCTTGTATTCTCTCTCTCTCTCTCTCTCTCTCTCTATATATATATATATATATATTATAACAATATATATTCATATGATTATATCATATACATATTTATTATATATGTTTATATATGGGTCTCGCTATATATGAACTGTGAAGGCCTTGAAATGCAGTAGTGAAAGGGGATTAGACATTCTATCTAAAAAAATTGACAAGCATTTCCCTTTATAATATTTTGTGTTTCTTTTTGTAGTGTGCTTTTGAATACAAAACAAATAAGAATTTTTTTTTCTCAAAGCTGTTAATGTCCAATCCGTTACACCGTTATGAAAAGTTTATGGTGTATAAAGCAAATGACATTTGACGCAGGAAATAACCTAGCATGCTTTAATTTATATGTCTTATCTGTCTACTTCGGCCGCTATTGCAATCCGTTTGTGATGACATTCACCTGGGACCTCCTTTTTCGTACAATTTCCCATGTGTTGTTATTGTCTGTTCGGCGATTTACTTTGTCGCCACAGATGCGCTGTGCTGGTTTACTCTCTAGGAGTTTTCAAACCACGTACAGCGTAATGTCGTCTTCAGGGCCTCCGATTGATGATCGTAACGTAACCGCAGTGGAATCGGCTGAGCAGGAGATGAACGATTCTACGTTGCCGTTTGCGAAAAAAAACGGCAAAGTCAGCGGCGAAGAGCCCAGTATGGTCCAACAACGAGTGGGACCCGCTGGAAGAGGTGATCGTTGGCCGAGTGGAAGGAGCAACGGTGCCGAAATTTACTGCCGAAGTCAAAGTGAGCATAGATTAATAAATTTTTCAATAATTGAAGGGTTCAGGGAACCGCACTTCATTTTTGTTAATTCAAATATTGTAAGGTGCAATATCAACCGTTGTCGGCCTGAAAGACCTAACTGGACCGAATGAGTTATTTCAGTGGAAACAAATTGACGAGACATGCAACCGTATAAATTGCACGGCAAGTTTCAATGCTTACACGTCCATTTGTTTGTCATATTATGTTATTATCGTGCAAAGATGAAATCTTCTAGTATCGTGCCACATGTGAAGTGAATTCTATTCCACTCGCTAGTCTCATTATCCTTCATTCGCATCTTCTACGGACATTATTTGGCTCACCTGAGCCAAATGACTCAAGTGAGCTACAGTGTAATCCCGTTATAACGAACACGGTTATAACGAAACTCCGGTTACAACAGTGGTACAACGAAGTAATAATTCGGGAAGCAACTTTATCCAATCTGTGCTTTTTGTTTCTTTGTTTCTTTGTTTGTTTGCTCGGTTATAATAAAATTTCGATATTTAAGAAAGAAAGCTGCCGGTCCAGAGGACTTCGTTATAACGGGAGTCCACTGTTTTATATTCTATTACCGTCCGACGTCCGTCTTGAGTAAATTTAGTTCACAT
This sequence comes from Diadema antillarum, assembly GCF_040938485.1. Taxonomy (NCBI): domain Eukaryota; kingdom Metazoa; phylum Echinodermata; class Echinoidea; order Diadematoida; family Diadematidae; genus Diadema; species Diadema antillarum. Next base: position 613,962 of record NW_027271058.1, read on the forward strand.
TTTCATCTCTCTTTTTAAAATTGATATCTGCATGGATTTCGACCAAAATTTGGCCTGAACCAGCAATGTTGGAGGTATAGTTTATAGGCCTTGTTATAGATGGTGACGTCGTCCCCAGGGTAACCCCAAATACCCCAAATTAGCTAATTGGCATAATGTTTTTACACATGCATCTCCTTTAAAACAGTTGGCTGGATTTGAAACCAAACCGATTTAGTATTACCATGCAAAGGGGGGGGGGGAATCACATGTTGTATTAGTATATGTGGCAATGTCCTAGGGCAGGACCTTTATAATCTTGCAGAATGCTTGACACAGCTTTCATCTTCTCTTTTTTGAAAAAGTGGTGGCTGGACTTCGATCAAACTTGGAAGGAATCATTAATGGGGGAGGGGATTATAGTTTGCACAAATTGATGGTGGTGCCCCAAGAGTCCGTTAGAAGGGTGGTACACACAAGGAAAAAATGGTTCACTCTTCCACCTTTTAAGGGTGCAAAGTGATGTCACACTGAGGGTGCGAAGTTGTTCCCTTGGGTGCATATTTCCACCCTTACTAAGTGGTGCTAAGTTTTACCTTTTCTTGAGGGTGCATCTTTCCACCCACACTAAGTGGTGCTAAGTTTGCACCTTTCCTGAGGGTGCGATCTTTCACCCTTTAGTTTTTCGGCGCAACTTTGCACCCTGTCTTGCCTATACTTTTGGTGCAACTTTACACCCTTTCGTGAGGGTGCAAAGAAGCACGCAAAGTTCCAAGATTGTACACTCTCTTGAGGGTGCAATTTTGTGCTTTATATATAGGTATAATGTTGCACCTATGTGGTGCTTATTTGATCCATGACTGCTGAAAACTTGCTTCTTTAAAGTAGCCGCGAAAAGGGAGAATGCAATGGTGATGAAATCAGACACATTTCATATTTTACGATAGGTAAACATCTCTTGAACATGATTCTGGCCATTTTTATCATGAAACTATCTTCATAAAGTTAAAAAAGTGATAGTTAAACAGACCCTCGTGAGCGCCTGAAGAGGAATTGTGAAACGAACAATTTTGCGATCCCTGGGCGGTGACGTAGGCGGTCCGTCGTGCTGCTCCAAGCTTCAGCGCTGCAGCAGCGCTAGCACAGAGAAAATAAGCGCACGCACCGTACAGGTATACACAGTTTGCAATTCCGTGCATGCATAATATTGTTCGCGTTTTCTCCGTTCTCTGCGATTGATCATAGCTAGAAATTCACCGTTTGCACAACCTTTCTTTGTGAACGTTTTATATCGAGTGCATGTTGCCCGTCGGTAAGTCTTTCTCAGTCTAGATTTACTTGTATTTTCTTAGTTGGTAAAAATGACATTTTCTCGAGTTATACGTGTAACTAATTTTTCTTACGATCGCCAAAAAAAGTACCGGTACGGTAGTTCCTAGCCAGTATAAAACTTACCTATTCCGATCCTAGCCCAGGCCCGGCAAAAATTCGGCCGAATGAAAATCACTCAAATTTATAGAACATGAATGATTTAAGACATATAATGACCTAAGAAAATGTCGGCCGAATCAAGCAGTTGAAAAGGGTGATATTAACATTGATCGGGACATTGTAATTCTTGATGTAACTGCGCCAAAACTTCCTCACACTCACACTGTCGATGTCAGCTGCGCTAACCTAACCTAGCGCTTACTGCGACCAGCCCGCCCACGCAAGCGGGAGCGTCCCATGGCTAGCCTAGGCTAGCGCTAGCCTATAGGGCCTAGGCTAGTATAGGCCGCGTGTAGCCCTATCTTCATATCGCGTCGAAAGACTACGGCTCAACTGACGGATGGGCCTGGGACTGGTGCATGTGTGTACTTGTGAGTGTGAGGCTGTGTCTGTGAGTGTGAGCAGCTAGCAGTAGCAGTTAGATTGTAACACAACTATTACAATAACTAGAAATTATATATGTAATTAAGTAAAGTTAAAGAACTTGAATAAAAAAAGCATACACTTAATCTAGATTTAGATCATTTTACTTTTTCAGTTTGAATGGCAAGCTGATTCCTTGATAACTTTCAAGAAAAGTGGATCTTTCACTTCGGGCTTTTTTGAGGAGGGTAGGGTGCATACACCCCCTCCCCCCCCCCCCCCCACGCTACGGGCCTGTTGTCACTGGTTACATACATGTATTTCGTATAGATTAGACTTTGTCACACAGTATCTATAGCCCTTACATTATAGACATACAGAAACACTAGGCTATCTATGTACAGTCTAGTACAGTATGCTATGCCTCCTCACCTCCCCCCGCCCCAGGTCTATTGTTTATTAATAATAGTAATACTAAAGTCAGAGTAGTAAGGGGCCTGCTATTACTTAGTACTACAAATAACATAAAAGTGATACTGAATATAGTACTACTACTTGTACTAGTAATACTACAAACTAGTACTTGTTGTGTTATATGAACGCACTACATTTATCACAAGTGTACGCATATTCCATGTATTCTATATTTGAGTGATACGGTCAGAGCAGCAGTCATTACATGACGCTAGTTTGTGATAGTGGATTAAAGTTGTTCATTTTATCGTTAAACAACTATGTCCTCTGTTCATAATTGAATCCGGTCCACTATTACAACATGGTGGCAGCGGTGCCGACACGGATTTATGCCAAATCAGCACGGAACTTAAGTTTTCTTAGGGAAATTCATCATGAGTGATTTGTGCTGAAACCGCCCAAGAGGACACTGCGCACAACACGTCTACGTCTACTGCAGATACGTGCATGGACTAGCTGAACGACTCGTCTTGTGAGTAACACTGTGCGTGAATAAACCGATTATTTTATCATCCATGCTGCTCATCAACGAATAACGATACGAATACATATCATTGGATTGATGAACGCTTTGCAGAGCATTCTATATTCGTTTCTACATCGTTAGATATAGCTGTGTAGCTCGTACGAAATGTTGTCAGAACATTTTCGTCACACGAATTACTGACATTCGCCACATTGGACAGTTGCAGTTCTGTAGACAAGCATTATCGACGCGCACTGTATCCAAGTACGCGCAATACCCGAGCGTTTCAACAGGAACTTCCATTGTTGACGTAACAATAGACCAAGTTCGCATTACCTGAGCGCACCGTATCCATTGACATCCATTGTTGACATAACAATAGAAGACGCAGATAGACGCGTATTACCCTGGACTGGCCAGAATTGTGTTTATCTTATCGGCATAGCAACGTGTATTGCGACATCATTGCTTCTACTGGGACCATCACTCAGCGGAAGGATATTTCTGACAGAGCATACGCAGTATCGCAGTTCATCTACCCTGCAAGCTACAACGTAGCGAGGACGGACAATCAAGACACGGCACGATCCAGACTGACATTGAATCCATGCAACCAGATAAAAGAAATGAGAATGAGTACAATTCATTAAACTATCTCAGACATTTGAACACTTGCGTGTGGGCAATTACATACATTCGTTATTTGTGCACATGAATGTTTAGACATACAATTGTATTCCATCTGTGTATTACTGTGGTAATCTTGACATCTAGACATGTTTCGATGTATTTTGGAGAGTGTATATCATTGATACATGTATATCAGTAGTGATTTTGTGTCACATATTTCTGTGTTTGCAAACTATTCTTGATTTGTTTACTTTGTAAACTATATCTGTAACCTTTCAGCCGTAAGTTTGCAAAGTGTGACATCAATATCAAGCATTGTATCATTTGTATCTCCAACTCAATCTAAATCAAAACGCACGATGGCAAAGTATCCAGAAATGAATTGGAATAGTGCTGATGTGCCGGAAGAATTCAAGTTATTCAAACAACGCATGGAGTTATGCTTCCAAGACAACGATGTCCAAGACCCAAAGAAGCAAGCAATCAAAATCAAAATTGCAGTAGGAAATGAAGGTTTGCGTAGAATTAACGCATCCGGTTTATCCAGTGAGGATCAAGAAAAACCTGCAATGTTGTGGTCTACTCTTGAAGGTCAGCTGAAAGTCAAGCTAAATTTTCGCATCCACAGACTGGAGCTGATGCGATATCGTCAACACGCAAATGAAACTATCGACGAATTTGTAAATAGATGCCGGAGTAAAGCCAAAGAGTGTGACTTTACCGAAAATGAGCTCTCAGAACGCGTGACAGAGCTAGTCATTGCGTCTACACCTATTGAGGCGTTCCAAAAAAATCTTCTAGACCAACCCAAAGGCTACAAGATAGCAAACCTCCTTGATGAAGGCAGGAAATACGAAGCCATAGCCGTAGGCAAACAGTGTCTTCGTTCGATCGACTCCTCCGCAAGCAACGTAGATGCTCTATCACATAACCAAGATAGACGCAAGAAGTGTGGTAACTGTAATATGAATCATCCACCACGAAAGTGCCCAGCCTACAGAGACATTTGCAAAGCATGTGGTTCCAAAGGACACTGGGCTAAATGCTGCAGAAAGACAAAACACAGAAAAGTGCTTCGAGGACGAAGTCCAAGCAGAGGACGCCAAGGTGGTAACCGCAGTTTTTCACCACGAAGACAGAAGACACCCACCAGGCAGCCAACCAAACAAAAGGTAGCCGAGTTCTCCAAAGAGCCAGAAGGAGAAACCCAGGAAGATTTTGAGGAATTTAACACTATCGTACTGGGAAATGACATAGACGCATCTATCGATTCTGTGCATCAGAAAGAAGCATTCGTGAAGATTGGAATTATCTGTCCCAGCAAACGTGGACAACACATCTTACATGCAAAGGTCGATACCGGAGCGAGTGGAAATACACTCCCTCTACGGACAATCAAGGCCATGTATGGAAGCAGGTGGCAAGCAGTTGTACACCCGACTTCAGCACGTCTTACCGCATACAACGGTTCCCCGATACATTGTTTGGGCACCCTTCAGATCACGTGCAAGTACAAAGACTCCGAGTGGAGAGATCAACTTTTCTACGTGGTCGATGTCTCAGGACCAGTGATAATTGGACTACCTATGTGCAGTGAGTTACACGTGGTAACAATCCATGAGATGCACCCTCAGAGTCGTAGTCCAACTGACAGACCGTCTCCGTTGAAATCTGTCAAGGACCTGCAAGTGCTCTATCCGCAACAGTTTGATCGTATTGGTAACTTTCGTGGAGAAGCAACACTACATGTCAAAGAAGGAGCTGTCCCCACCATTGATGCTCCAAGAAAGTGCAGCGTCCACATCAAAGACAAACTCAAGGCTGAGCTTGACTCAATGGAGAAGCAAGGCATCATCAGACAAATTGACCAGCACACCGACTGGTGTAGTTCGATTACTACAGTTCTCAAGAAAGATGGATCCTTGAGAGTATGCCTAGATCCCAGGAGATTAAACCAGAATCTCAAACGATGTCCCCACAAGATTCCAACTCTTGAAGAGGTCAACCCAGCTTTCTCCGGAGCAAAGTATTTCTCTAAGCTCGACGCGAAATCCGGATATTGGTCTGTTCACCTATCCAAAGAATCCCAGGAGCTGACAACTTTTCGTACTCCATTTGGCAGATACTGCTACACCACTGGCGTAGCCAGGGGGGGGCGATGGGGGCGGTCGCCCCCCCTAAGATTTGGACCGGGGATTTGGGAGGCGGAAAAAAAAAAATGCGTGTATATTGTATGCATGCACATGAAGCGGGTCTCCTTTTGAACCTTTCATCAAATAAGATATTTTTTGAATATTTCACTCAAAGTGTGCACCAGATCGTTGAATTTCAATTCAAAATATGCAAAATTTCTCGTGCTTGGGAGGGGGTATCCCCCTCCCAAACCCTCCCCCTCTGTGCCTCTTTCCCTAGCTTAGTACACTTTTTAGATTTAAAAAAAAAAATGAATAATTCTGAGTGCACAACACTTATCACTTATATTCCGAAAAACTCAAGGTTCCCTCATGTATAAGGGGAATTTCCCCTTTTAATCGACCCTTTCCTCCCTCAGTCCCCCCGCCCCATCAGTTTTTTTTTTTTTTTTTTGATTTCCCAAATGTTGGTTCCATCAAATATGCGTATACGAGATATCTCAATTTCAACCTTAAAAAGGCAAAAGCTCCATCGGAAGAGAAGGGTGGAGATAACACTCGCCCACGCCTTCTCCCTGCTCGCCCGCCCCTCCCCCCCCCCTTCCGCCATGCATAGAAAAAGACTGTGGCTATACCCAGATCGCTTTATTTCAATTCTAAAAACGCAAAAACTCCGCGAGCGGGAGGGGGAATCCCCCTTCCCCTAAGCTCTATACCTCACTAGACTTTATACATACAGATGGTGTACATTCGGAATAAGAGCTAAATTCCGTGATTTCACTTCGATGAAAAAGTATTGCACCAAAAATTTACACATGATCGCTGAATTTCAGGTCTGAAAACGCAAAATCACCTTCGTGTGGGAGGGGATATGCCCCTATCTACACCCTGTGCTTTTTCTGTTTGATTGCTGAACAGACAGCGTTCATGATATTCAGTGTAAGAATTGTTTAATACAAGAAGATTATTTAAATGATACCATTTTATAGGCAAATTGTTCAATAATAATCTACACTAAAATATACTGCAACCTTAAACAAGTGGGACTGTTTCACGTCGATAAAACGCGCAAAAACATGCATCAAATTGCACCATTTGCAACATCAAAATGCAAAAAGTTCTCACCATGGGAGGGGGGAAACCCCCCTCCCACACCCTCCCCTCCCCCTTCGCTCGCTCCGCTCGCTCGGGTTCAGTCGCGTTCATGATATTCAGTGAAAAGAATTAATACAAGAAGATTATTTAAATGATACCATTTTATAGGCAAATTGTTCAATGATAACCTACATCAAAATATACTGCTATGGTATACCTTAAACAAGTGTTACTGTTTCACGTCGATAAAACGCGCAAAAACATGCATCAAATTGCACCATTTGCAACGTCAAAATGCAAAAAGTTCTCACCGTGGGAGGGGGTCACCCCCTCCCACGCCCTCCCCCCCCCTCGCTCGCTCCGCTCGCTCGGGTGCAGTCGCGTTCATGATATTCAGTGAAAAGAATTAATACAAGAAAGGGCTTTTTACACTTGTAAAATTTTGCTTAGCCCCGGACCAACGGTGGGGCTAAGGGGGGGGGGGGGGGGGGGCCTTAGCCCCACCGTTGGTACGGGACTATCCTTAGCCCACTTTCTGTTTACACTCGTTTTTGCCAAAGTGGGCTAGCCCCACCGATAGTACGGTACTATCTGGCCCTGCAAAATAGCAGGGGGTAGCACCGCAATTGCGGTGCCAGCACCCGCAATTGCGGTGCCAAGCAAGTGAGTGTAAACAGAACGAAAAAATAATCCTGGGCTAAGCGACGGAGACGAAGTCCGACCCTCACTGACCAATCAGAAACGAGGCAATCAAGTGCTGCCGGTGCGTGCGTGTACGTGTACAGTACACAGCGTAATTATGAATATTCATGTGGTTTGGAAAGTCCGGGGCTAAGAAATACGAGTGTAAAAAGGTCAGTTTTCTCCTTAGCCCCGGACAAGAGATAGTACGGGACTAATTGGCGAGTGTAAAAAGCTGAAAAATTGGTACGGGACTAACGATAGTCCTGGGTCAGAGAAAGTCCGGGGTTAAGAAACACAAGTGTAAAAAGCCCTGAAGTGTATTTAAATCATACCATATTATAGGCAAATTGTTCAATGATAACCTACATCAAAATATACTGCAACCTTAAACAAGTGGGACTGTTTCAACTCGTTAAAACACGCAAAAACATGCATCAAATTGCACCATTTGCAACATCAAAATGCAAAAAGTTCTAACCGTGGGAGGGGGGACACCCCCTCCCACACCCTCCCCTCCCCCCTCTCTCGCTCCGCTCACTCGGGTTCAGTCGCGTTCATGATATTCAGTGAAGAGAATTAATACAAGAAGTTTATTTAAATTATACCATTTTATAGGCAAATTGTTCAATAATAATCTACATCAAAATAAACTGCTACCTTAAACGAGTGGGACTTTCACGTCGATAAAACGCGCAAAAACATGCATCAAATTGCACCATTTACAACATCAAAATGCAAAAAGTTCTTCATACCGTGGGAGGGGGGACACCCCCCTCCCACACCCTCCCCTCCCCCCTCGCTCGCTCCGCTCGCTCGGGTTCAGTCGCGTTCATGATATTCAGTGAAGAGAATTAATACAAGAAGTTTATCTAAATTATACCATTTTATAGGCAAATTGTTCAATGATAATCTACATCAAAATAAACTGCTACCTTAAACGAGTGGGACTTTCACGTCGATAAAACGCGCAAAAAATGCATCAAATTGCACCATTTGCAACATCAAAATGCAAAAAGTTCTTACCGTGGGAGGGGGGACACCCCCCTCCCACACCCTCCCCTCCCCCTACCTCGCTCCGCTCACTCGGGTTCAGTCGCGTTCATGATATTCAGTGAAAAGAATTAATACAAGAAGTGTATTTTAATTATACCATTTTATAGGCAAATTGTTCAATGATAATCTACATCAAAATAAACTGCTACCTTAAACAAGTGGAACTGTTTCACGTCGATAAAACGCGCAAAAACATGCATCAAATTGCACCATTTACAACATCAAAATGCAAAAAGTTCTCACCGTGGGAGGGGGGACACCCCCCTCCCACACCCTCCCCCCCCTCGCTCGCTCCGCTCGCTCGGGCTCGGTCGCTTCGCTCCCTCGCACACTAACCGCCCCCCCTAAGATGAAATCCTGGCTACGCCGTTGTGCTACACACGCCTACCTTTCGGACTTTCTGTCAGCCAAGACTTGTTCCAGCAACACATGGACCGTATCGTTGGTCAAGTAGATGGATGCATCTGTATCGCTGATGATATTGCAGTTGTTGGACGTACCGAGGCAGAGCATGACAAAAACCTCCACAGACTGATGGAAGTTGCCCAAAGAGAAGGACTTGTCTTCAACAGTAAGAAGTGTATCATCAAAACTTACAGCATCAACTTCTTCGGCTCTGTATATACCAGAGATGGCATCCGCCCTGATCCACAGAAGATTGAAGACATTCATGCCATGCCAACACCTCAAGACAAAGAAGATCTACAGAAGTGCCTTGGTCTTCTTAACTATCTCGCTCCACACATCGCCAACTTCTCTGAAAAGGCATCACCCTTACGTGAACTACTGAAGAGAGATGTGCCATTCACATGGCAAGACGATCATCAACATGCCTTCAACGAACTCAAGAAAGCGATCTCTGCAGAATCTTGTTTGCAGTACTATGATCCAAGGAAGACAACGATCCTAGAAGTCGACGCATCATCAAAAGGCCTAGGAGCTTGTTTGATGCAAGAAGGCAAACCTGTCGCATTTGCTTCAAAGTCTCTCTCATCGTCACAAGCTAACTACTCCAACTTAGAGAGAGAAACGCTAGCCCTCGTGTTTGGAATACAACGTTTCCACACATACCTGTTCGGAAACCAGTTCACTGTCCAAACTGATCACAAACCCTTAGAGATGATCACCAGAAAGCCACTGAGATGTGCGCCACCACGTTTGCAGAGACTTCTCATCAAAATTCAAGGCTATGACTATGATGTCAAGTACAAGCCAGGCAAATCGATGATCATATCAGATGCTTTGAGCAGAATGCCTAATCCAAGAAAGAATCAAGACGTTCCCCTTGACGTCAATGTGGAAGAGATCTGTGAGGAAATCGACATATCACAGATTGACCTTATCTTCTTTGGACAAAAGAAGAGAAATGAGCTGCAACAAGAGACGTCGAGAGATCCTACCTTGCGAGCTCTGTGGCAAATCGTCACGAATGGTTGGCCAGACACAATCAAGGAAGTACCTAGAGAGGTCAGAACATTTTGGCCATACCGCGATGAAATCGGAGTATCAGATGGTGTACTTTTCAAAGGCAATCAAGTCATCATTCCCACAGACCTCAGACAAGACATCCTGAATCAACTTCATCAGGGTCATCAAGGTATTGAACGTACCCGCAGACTAGCAAGGGAAACCGTGTATTGGCCGAACATCAATAAAGACATTGAGCAAATCTCAAAGAATTGCTACGCCTGCCAAGAAAATCAGGTCAAGCAACAAAGAGAACCCTTGCAACCTCACGACATACCAACTTCGCCGTGGACGAAGCTTGGAACTGACTTGTTTACTTTCAACAAGGAAGAATACCTGTTGGTGACCGACTACCATTCAAAGTATCCAATCGTTCGCAAGTTGACGGATACATCCAGTGCGGCAGTCGCAAACATACTGAGTGGTATCTTCAGTCTTTTCGGACCACCAGCAACTCTGATATCAGACAATGGTCCACAATTCGTTGGAAGACCATTCCAAGAGATGTGTGAGAAATGGTCAATTGATCACATTACATCGTCTCCGCGATATCCAAGATCCAACGGACTCGCTGAACGCATGGTACAAACTGTGAAAGGAATCATGACCAAGTGTACCAGAACTGGACAAGACATCCAGACAGCACTACTACATTTTCGTGCCACACCAATCGACTCCAACCTACCATCACCTGCTGAATTACTCTTTGGACGACCAATCAGGACAACACTTCCAAGTCACCACTTGACCAAACAATCGTCTACGCCTGATTTGTTGTTTCAGAGACAGGAGAACATGAAACACAATCACGACTTGCATGGAGGTAGGGATTTACCACCTCTGCACGTTGGACAGAAAGTGAGAGTTCTGAATCCCAAAGACAACACTTGGCTTCCTGCCGAAGTGAGCAAAGTACGTCAGGAACCAAGATCCTACGAAGTAGCAACTCCCAACGGTAGCATCTTGAGGAGAAATAGATCTCACCTGAGAGAGATGCCAACCGGAACGAAGCCAACAGTTCCAAAACGGGTTCACTTCGAAGACGACGACAGGAGTGAGGAAAGGAGACAACATCCAGACAGAAGACAAAGACAATCTGATAGGAAATCAGTCTCTACCCGGTACATAACGCGATATGGACGTGAAGTCAGACCCCCATCGCGGTACCAAGAGTAATGCAATGCTGGAAGATAAGCTAGCAGCATTGTCAGTGTAAATAATATGTTCATTCATTATGTTTAGTGTTGATTTATTTACAGCACATTTGTGTAACCAAGTGAAACACATCATTTTATTTCACAAGACAATATTTGAAATTTAAGTCAGGAACCATAACAACTACGACATATGCTACATTTATCAAAATGATTGTTGCATGCTATATATATATCTGTGTATAACTGTTAATCACATTTATGCATTGAAACTAAGATGTAGCTGTTCACTAATTTCACTTACAAAAGTTAATCTCAACTGAATGTTAAAAACCAACAAACATATAAGCATATATAAATCATTTCCTTGTTGATGATAATCTGAGTACAAACTAAAATGCCAAATCATTTTGTTTCTATTACATATACTATATATATATTCCATATGAATATAATTATTTCTGTCTCATGTTATTAAAGATATCACGAAGATATACGTGAAATTATTTGTAAATATGCTGGTGTTAAACTGCATGCACTTTGTGACAATAAGTTTGAATAACGTTATCGTTTTATTCGTTTTATCTTTCGATACCAGATATGTCGAGATTTGTTCAGTATATATGAGAAATGTAAAAACTTATACTGATAAAAAGAATTTCTGGTACATTGCATTTGTGAGACCAGCTGTTTCAAGTAGAGTAGATTTCATTTGCCTGCCTGATTGTAATTCAACGTATCTATGCAAATCTCAAACAAGCTTCCTCCATTTTTCAACATTTTGTGTCAGAGATTCACATATATAATACTTGGAAGATCAATGTGAATGTTTCCATATGTACAAGTGCAGTTTAAAAATATTCGTCATTGTATCTTTTCAGAAGGAGGGGGATGTTGTGTTATATGAACGCACTACATTTATCACAAGTGTACGCATATTCCATGTATTCTATATTTGAGTGATACGGTCAGAGCAGCAGTCATTACATGACGCTAGTTTGTGATAGTGGATTAAAGTTGTTCATTTTATCGTTAAACAACTATGTCCTCTGTTCATAATTGAATCCGGTCCACTATTACAACAGTACTAGTACTTTATAGTAGTAGTACCGGGTACTGTAGTCTGTACTAGTACTATTCTAGTACTAGGATTAGGAAAAAGTGGTAGTAGATGAAGGCTTCAATGTATTTATTTATTTATTTATTTATTTATTTATTTACTTACTTATTTATTTACACCATGTATTCTTTCTTGGACTTGGCCTGGGTATGTGCATGAGTGGCCCAGTCCGGCCTGAAAAGGGCCTAGAGGTCTATAAAGTACTAGTATAACTTAAGCCTTCAAACTTAGCCTAATATTAATAAGGCTAGGCCTAAGGGTAAGGAGTAATGTGTACAGTGTAGGCCTACCCATTCTAACGACGTTTCGGTAAGCATAAGTTTATTATTCTCTATCCACTATCTTCTTAGTCTTACCGTTTTAATTTTCATAGGGCTCTAGACTACGTTTTACTAGTCTCCCTTTTAACAGGTTAAAAAGGGGGAAATTCAATATTCAATCTCATGTCCAAAACTTACCAATTCCGGACATTTCCAGGATCAAGCCTGTTGGGATCACAGTTTTGGCCAGGACCAGGTAGCTCGCCTCTCGCTTCTGGGTTCATGCCGCCGGCTTGGGCCAGCCGAGGCTCCGGTTCGTGCTGGTACGGTCTTGGCTGGCCGTCAGCTTCAACAACGCCAGTGGCAGTGCTCCCGTCAGCGTATTTTTTATTTACACGCAAGCCTGTGGCTTTTGGCAATCAAATTCAATAAAACCGCTCGTAAAACGTCTATGCTTACTCCGCTCGGGTTGTGTGCACAGATATTCTGTGGTTGTGTGTTGCGAAGAGTTCTGTGAGTATTTCTGTGGTCTCGCGACGATTCGATTCGTGCACGTTCATCAGTCAGTGAGTGTGTGCACGGGCTGTGAAAGTTTTGCTCGCCGTGGTAGACCCTCATCCAATAATTACTAGTAGTACGTATAAAACGTATAAAAACGGGTGAGAGTGCGAAAAACAAGACAATACAAAACAAAACAAAAAATCTGACAAGAAGGAGGAGGGGGGGGGGAGAGAATCATAAGGAAAGAGATAAAAAAGCAATGAATATTCTGTGATATCTCATCAATCATGCACAACAGGAATCAATATTATTGCGGGTTCCATGGAAGACCACAACTTTATTGGTGTATGATGGGGATGTGTAGGCCCCTAGTGGGCTACCTGCAGTGACCAAAGATTATATAGTTAACGCTTATATTAGTAGGGCGGTTAAGCCCTCAAAATCATTAGAATTGTGCAAAATTTGACTAAAGCATGAAACTTTCACCAGTGTTAGTATATACCATGAGATTCATTTTAAGATCGGGAGGTAAGTCTGCTTTGACCTCTGATGACCTCCAGAGGTCAATGAACTTCAAATATCAGAATATTGATGTTTGAAGGCATTTGTGAAAGATAGGCCTAGACGTTGGTTACGCTGCACTAAATATGCATTTGTGCTACAATTCTTCTGATTCCACAGGGCATTGACAGGTTTCTACCTTTGACCTCTGATGACCTTTAGAGGTCAATGACCTCAAAATACCATAATAGTGATCTGTGATGTTATTAGGTAATGATAAACATGATTAAGATGTGCAAAACAAGCTATCTGTTTTGAAATGAAACTGTCTTCATATTCCAAAGAGCAAAGACAGGTTTCTACCTCTGACCTCTGGAGACCTTTAGAGGTCAATGACCTCAAAATATCATAATATTGATCTGTGGTGGCATTAGTTAATGATAAACATGGTTAAGATGTACAAAACAAGCATATCTGTTTTACAAGAAATTGTCTTCATATTCCAAAGAGCACAGACAGGGCTCTACCTTTGACCTCTGGTGATCTTTAGAGGATGTACAAAACAAACACAATTGTAGCCCAGATGGCTACTAGCACATGTTTATAATAAAGGATAAAATAGAATAGAATAGAATAGGATAGAGAGTAAAAGAAAACATATCACTGCAGTCGTTTTCCTAGACACCCTGTGACACCAATATGCTAAGTATTTTCCTCTTCTTGGAGTTTTTAAAACCGTTTACTAGTATCTTCCTTCCAGCTGTTCCCTTTTTTTTCAAACCCCCCTCTTCCAAGAAAATTCTACGGTGAAAGGAATTTATGAGTTTGACATTGGCTACTTTCCCCGCTAGTGGTCAGCACTCTCCATCCCCAAAGCCCCGCACCAAATTACGGGGAATAACGTGATGACGTGTTTTTGCCCTCTGATCCCCAAACATAAATGACCCTCTGAGCTGGAAGGTGGCCCTCCTGCCAGAATGTATCCCTCTATTCTAGCATTTATTGTTTAGTGGAGTGGGTCAAACAGGAACTCCAAAGACAAATTCAGAGACAACGACCCAGAACAACGATGACGTTGGTTGTCATAAGGACACTAATATCCATTATATGTTGGTTTGTCATTTTAATATACAAGAACAATAAAGTCTTTACCAGTGGTTACAGAGAAGAAGTGAATGAAGAAACTAAAGACAGTCGGCGAATTAATCAGAAATTGAGATGAATCATTAGAAAATTGAATTCTCACAGAAACGAATAGGAGGAGCAAATTGAACATTTTGACCAATAAGGAATTAATTTCTAGTGAACACCACACCCCAATATAAGATTGAGCCAATGAAATTCTTTAGAGAAAGGAAGTTTGTTAGTAAATTAGTTATAAAAAACATGTCTGAGCCGAGAAATCAGTTAGAGTGGCAAGCACAATGGGAGCGGCTTCACACTATATAGTGAAGCAAAGGCTGCAGAGCATTTTGGAACTTGTTTTGAGGAACTTTGAGAATAGTTGGAGACCACAGAGATAAAGACAGGAGTTCCCCTTCCTTGATACATCATGCCCCCTCCAAGTCAATCAACTAATCTTTATCGACGCTGTGAATGTGATGAGGATCTGACTGTCGTAACTGAATCGGCGAGCAGCAGCACATGAGGAGAAACTGTGCGTCACGATAAGACAAAACTTTGGTTTACGCCAATTTGGAGTGCAATTACAAACTCCAAATAGTCAACTGGTGTCATCGGAGATGTTGAAGCGCCCTGTTAGACTGATACAAAGTGGACAGTGATGGTGACGAAGAGCCTAATGAGAGCGCGACAGCATACCACTCAACGGACGGCCCAGCCGCACTGACGAGATCGACAATGACATACAGACGAGGACCTCATTCGTCGACCGTACCGATGTCGAGATAAGTGACCACACCCACTAGAATCATTTCTCCCTACTAACTAAATCCCTCCATTTCCCATAGAATAAGACGGTATATGAAATGGTCTCAAAAGCCGTAAAGACGTTCCTAAGTGATGAGTGGAATGCTAAACTAAGTTGTGAGGAAAGAAACTTGTTTGTGAAGAAGTTTTTTGTTTCAGACCTACAGGAAGGCAGGTCGTTGGAATAAATATGCCGTTAGTAGCATTGGTGTTATCCATGTAAATTTTATCATTCTAACGCATTTTGCATTTGGTGTTGTGGAACAATATTTAGTTTCTTCTACTTTTGGAATTTTGGTGATGATTGGTGTCTATGTGAGTATTTAACCCCCGACCAGTACAGAGAGAAGGTGACAGACCAATTCAATATCTATCCGCCTCTGTACAATAATTGGTCGCCGGCTTGGAGAAAGTAGTAAGGAGTTTTAGGGAACTTACACAATAATGACATTGTCTTCATATATTCCAAAGAGCACAGGCAGGTTTCCACCTTGGACCTCTGATGACCTCGACAGTTAAATGACCTCAAATTATCAGAATATTGATGTTTGACATCATGATTAATGGTAAACATGATGATGTTCTATAGAGAGCATTGGATGGTCCTATTTATTAATCTGGTCTGGTGCATACTGAAAACGGAAAAAGCATAATTAAAAAATCGACCATTGACCCTTGCCAAAAACGCTGCCCCGGAGCCCTACCCCACCCCCACACTTAAAACACACACACACACACACACACACACACACACAATTCCGCCGCCCCACTTAAGGTGTACTCTTTAGGAAAATTGAACATGAAATTGTAAAGTGCACATCACCATGTCCCCGGTGAAGAAATATTAATTGCACTGTATAATGCTCTCGCAGATCTGTCAAACCTGTACCGCCCAACCCTGGCAAAAGGCAGCAAGTGACAAATGCGATTTATTTCTTATAAATGAACAAAATAATATTGCGCTGGCGATTCCAATGACATATCTCACAGGATTGACTTCTAAGCCATATTTTTTTTTCAGGAAAATATCACTAAATCGGATTTGAGCAATTTGTCGAACCCTCCCCCCCCCCCCACTAAAGTAGGACAGTATACGTGTATATATGTGTATATATATTGTAGCCTTCTCTCCTTGTGTCGCTAGTGTATATGTTGTTATACGCTGTGTGCCATCCGGCCCCGGCAACTAGCTGGAGAAGGGTCAGGATGGTCCGAGCTAGGCTGGGGTCCGTTTGGTTGAAATATACAACCAGGCGTGGAGAACGGCGTTGAAATGTACCATATTGCTGGGTTACTTACTACCAGTCTATTCCCATTACTTGCTTACTACCAGAATACTACCAGTCACAATTCATCCAACGAAGATACCAGTACCAGAGCAGCTCATCCACTCGCAGATACCAATACCAGTGCAGCTCATCCAATCGCAGATACCAATACCAGTTCACTCGCATATCATTTCATCAGTTCCGTAATTGCACTGCACTACTCACCAATACTTGTGTTATACTGCAGCAGACTTCAAAGGAAACGGTCCAGGCAGTAGTATCCACTTCAATCAACGCTTTATTAACACTCAACAACACTAATCTTCCTCACTTTGCCGGCCCGTACCCGGGCCCACCCAGCTGTTTGGATATATATTCGACCTCTTATTATTCTTCGACCGCTATATTTCCGAAACAGTTACGCATTTTACTTACTGACCTTTTCCTCAAATACTAACGCTTATTAACCTTCCTCATCATACGGAAATGATTAGATAACTAAGCAATAATTGTATGAAAGATTATTACTGAACATAATCGCATCTCCAACAATCATTACCCCTCTAAAATTCCTAACAAAACAATCCATAATCGTCAGTTTCCTTGAAACTGATCGATTCATGATCGATTGCTAAAATAATCGATCGATTATATATTCGACCACAGAACTCTCAATATTTGACTAATTTTCACCGTTTTCTTACTAATACACTAATCTACCAATTCTTCATTGGTTACACGACACCCCTCCCTCGCTAAGCTCGGTCCCCGAGCTGACAAATAACAACTCGACAACTTGAACAGGTAAGTATAAAATACAACAAAAGGCAACACTCGATAAAAACCTTGCTACTATCTCAACGTCTTGATAGCATTTTCCTCAAACAGCCAACTACATAACGTTTTATACCAAACATCTGTACGTTCTAACTTCCGCACGAATGGAAACCTCATGAGCACTGCTCAAATCACAAATTCCTACCGGGTCTCACCTCCTATAAACATGAACATGAACATGCTATAATCTGTCTTCTAGCGCATTGTGCTGAATGAGCAAAACAATGGCACTTCCCATCTTCATGGGCCCTTACTGTTTGATTTTCATCCAAGCAAATCAAGTAAATGATACCAGCCTAATCAAACATACATCATCCAAAATTACTGCTAAAACTCTCCTCAAACAGAACACGGTCTCTACCACTTTGGTCCTATTTCTTCTTGAAAGAGAGACAAAATATAATTCAGTGCGATTACTCCAAAACAACCTGGTTTTATCTAAACCGCAACTAATATAAAAATCCACAGTCTGCACTGTTAATCCCAATATGATAACAAAAAGGATACCTCTCTGGTAGTATGGTCTTTGCTAAACATCGTTATCTTCCATCACTACCAATTAAGTGAATACCTACTTGGTATAAACTGAAGTGCTTATGGTTACCTATGACACAACATTGATATCTGCCACTCGAAAACCAAAACCCTACATTTGACATATGTGAATAGTTGAAATAACAACTAGGTGCATGGAAATTGTACCATTTTCACACCATTTTATACCATATGTGAGCACAACATAGAATCTTAGCATGAGAAACCAAATCCAGTGCGATACTTAATGTCCAATGATTACAGCTCATAAATCGGCAAAGCGTCCATCCTGCTCATCCCGGCTTCCGTCCTTTCATTTATTTATTGTCCATAAATGTTTCAAAATTTAAACCAAATTAAAAGAACACTGGTTGCTACGTTAAACTGGTTCCCTTGCTCAATCGTCGGCCACGATATCTGTCTGCACCTCCAGCCACTCCCCGGCTGTAGTGATGTACCGCTCAATACGCCTTGTCCACACACGGCCTGGCCGCAACACCCGCCTGGTAGTGTGATCGATGCTGTCCGTCAGACTAGTGGCATGCTCGCACTGGCGCAACTGCAAAAGTCTGTCCCTGATGATGGTCCCGTCCAGATCCGCTGGCCTCACCTGTACCTTGGCATCAACAGCCATCTTAACCTCTGACCCTCTGGAGGCGGAGGCGACCGGGGACCTTGGAACCTCCCTCTTTCTACCCCCAGTCAGGTCCAATAGCTCACACTCGCTGTCTTGCTCCAGACACGCCTCGTCAATTAAAGGCGTCTCACCCCGTGATGGTGAAACGCGCCGAGCGGGTGACATGCTGCTAGATGGGACCCTCTTACGTCCCACTGCCACAGGTGACCGGCTCCTGCTTCTGTCTTTGTTGGGCGTGCTTGGGGCCTTATTCTTAACCGGTGCGGAGACGGGGGTCTTGGTGTATACCCTGGTTGGAGCGCAATTAGAGGCATGCTCCCCATAATGTATTTCCAATTCCTTACGGTACGTGGTCCTAAATGAGCAACGGTCGCAGTAGTACTTTGGAGAATGTACGTCCTGCTCGTGTCTCTTCACCGAAGCCCGCGAGGCATAGACTCGTGAACACACCGGGCAGCGGTATGTTTTCTTGGGGTCCTTTTCGTCTCTTCTCTCCTCGGTGGGCATGGTCTTAAAAATAATGATAACAAAACACACACAAAAAGAAGGCATCATTGAATTGTCCGATTTGGCACTGGCGTGTATGCTAAATTTATCCAGTCACTCCACATACAACGACAATCACTGTTCCGGCGCTGATATCACTTGCAGAATCCGAAACACCAACAATCTGCGCGACCAGTATCTAGCCTAGCCCATACCGGTTCCTGAACTAGATGGGGGTAGCACTCGTGAGTCCCACATGGCGTATGCAGTTTATGTCGGTAACAGTCTACGACAGATCTGCTACCACGCAGGAAGTCGAGGCCCAATATTCCTTCATGGCGTATGTCAGCAACAATTACGTCTGCCGTATACGATAGAAGTCCCAATTGTAAAGCGACTGTTGCCTTCCCATCCATTGCCAATAGCGATCCGTCTGCCATCATCATCGGCTCATCCAGTGGGCTTAACGGTGGCTTACTGCTCGAGTCAATCGTGTCGTAAATCCTCCTGGCTATGAAGGAATGGGTTGAGCCAGTGTCCACCAACGCTTCAACTCGTGCCCCATTTACTGTGGCTTTTATAAACAGTCCGTGCCAAGTCCCATCCAGAACTGTCCTTTGCTCACTTTCAGCAACATTACTGCCCCCAGCGGACCACTGTTCACCCCTCTGGTTCCTCGCCATGTCGGAAATGTCCTGCATGAATGCGAATACCAAAAATGAAATAACATGAGATTTCAGTCCCAAAACAGTGAGAGTTCGACATGCCGATATGTGCATGCCTAGAAGTATCTGGGGGGACGTCTGTTCCGTCTCGGGTATGGGTGCGGTTCATAGCTGGAATCTCTTCCAGGCTCATCACCCTCCAACGCCAGCTGTGTTGATACAGCCTCAACAACTTGATTTGGGTGGGCATCTGAACCTCCAGTACCAGACTCCTCGTCATCTGTAGCCGGTTCTGGTACAACCTCCTCTACTTGTTTCGGTCTGAACTCCCACGTTAACCTCTGCACCCCTGTATATGGCTTCAGGCGGTCCACATGAACCACCAGCGGCCTGGTCCTTGGTGAAAGCTGCAGCCGTAGCGTAACATCTGATAGTTTCGTGACGATCAAGTATGGCCCCAACCATTTCGTCTGCAACTTGGGACTGCAGCCCTTCTTCCGCATCTTTCTCCGGAGCCACGCATACTGCCCAACATTGTATGCTGCGACATGGGCCCTCTGATCGTAAAACCGCTTCTGTTTTCTGCAGGCCAGCCCCAGTCTAGCTCGTGCACGGTGATGTGCTCGTCTCATCCTTGTACGGAGACCCTCTGCATAATCTGTGCAGACCTCCTCCTGGTGGTCAGCATCATCTGGCTCAGCGACATCGCCTGGCATCAGCACCTCTCTTTCCATTGGGAAGCCGCTGATTCTCTGTTGCAGTGGGGCACGCGGTGTTCTACCAACACCCTTTCTCCTTGCACAGATGTCACATTCACGCAGAGCAGACCGGAAATCTGCTGCCATCCCAGTCCAGAAGTATCGTAGCCGAGCACGAGCTAGCGACTTGCCCATACCAAAATGGCCACCAGTCATAGAAGCGTGAACCGCCCGAATCACATCTCTCACAAGGACTCTTGGTAGGATAATCTGCCTCCTCACAGTGCTACCATCCGCTACCTCCCAGCGACGGACAAGGACCCCGCTGCTAACCTCCAGCGCTTCCCAGTGATCCAAGAGCTGTCTTGCCTTGGCAGACCATGATGCTGCTTTTTCATCAGACGGTCGCTCAGCTGCCAGTTTAGCGGCACGAACCGGATTGATGTCCTCGTCTTGTTCCTGTAAACTGCCGATATCGGGAGCCTCATCTGCTTCTTGCTCTACCAGTACCCTGGCTTGGTCTGCTGGCATCTCCTCATCACAACCGCATTGTCTACACGGTCGGCGTGACAACCCGTCTGCATTGCCATGACTTCGCCCCTGCCTATGACGGATCTCAAAATCATATTCCGAGATCAACTCCAACCACCTTGCCAGCTGACCCCTGGGGTCCTTGAATCTGACAAGCCATTGCAGCGAGCCATGATCTGTCCGTATCACCACATGATGGCCATATAGGTACTGACGAAACTGCTTCAGAGAGACCACCACTGCTAGGAGCTCCTTCCTCGTCACGCAGTAATTTCTCTCTGCTCTCCTCAGTGTGCGGCTTGCATATGCCACCACCCTCTCAGCACCATCTTGGACTTGGGAGAGCACGGCCCCAACACCAATGTCGCTGGCATCAGTATCGAGGATATAACTGCCATCTGGGCGTGGATAGGCCAGGATAGGAGGCGATGATAATCTCCCCTTCAGCTCATCGAATGCCTCTTGGCATTCTTTCGTCCAGAGGAACTTGTGATTTTTCTCCATTAGCTGGTGGAGCGGTTTAGCGATGGAGGCGAAGCCTGCAACAAACCTGTGGTAGTACGATACCAGCCCCACAAAGCTCCTCACTTCCTTGGTGGTCCTCGGTGTTGGCCATTGTTGAATGGCGGATGTCTTGTCTGGATCTGTTGTCACTCCATCCTTCCACACGATATGCCCCAGGTACCTAACGCTGGTGTGAAATAGCGAGCACTTCGACGGCTTAAGCTTCAAGCCGGCCTCACGGAGTCGCTGGAAAACCACTCGAAGTCGTGACAGCTCATCTTCCACTGTCTTGCCAAAGACAATCATGTCGTCCAAGTACACAAGCAACATTTCCCAGGTAAGGCCTGCCATCACTCTATCCATCAGACGCTCGAAGGTGGCTGGCGCATTACATAGCCCGAAGGGCATAACGCGCCAGGCATACAACCCGCCATTAGCGATGAAGGCTGATTTCTGCTTAGCCTGGTCGTCAAGCTGCACTTGCCAATACCCACTGGCAAGATCGAGGGTTGAGAACCACTTTGCCCCGCTGAGTGCATCCAGCGTGTCATCTATTCTGGGCAGCGGATAAGCGTCTTTCAGTGTTGCAACATTCAGTTGGCGGTAGTCTATGCACATCCTTTTGCTCCCATCCTTCTTTGTGACCAAGACCACGTTGGAAGACCAAGGACTGCTTACTTGCTCAATCAGCCCCTGAGATAGTAGCTGATCTATCTGTCTATCAATCTCCGCCCTCTACTCCGCTGGATATCGTCTTGGTGCTTGTCGCACTGGTCTCGCATCACCAGTATCAATGCTGTGCTGGACTAGGTCAGTTCTGCCCAGATCTGTTGGTCCATGTGAGAAGACATCTGCAAAATCTTCCAGCAGCTCTGCTACTTGCGTGTGGTACTGCTCTGGGACCTCTTCAATGCTTCGCTCGTACAGCTCTGCTACATGTGATGGCATGCCATCACCACCATTCACGTCACGTGGAATTACCTCGACCTGTTCAGCGTTTTGGAGCTGAGTCAGACACGCCACCATAGTGCCCTGCTTCACCACTCTCTCTTCCTTTGTGGGGTTGTAAACTCTGATAGGGAGTTCCTCAGCATTCGCCTCAACGACAGCCCTTGCTATCAGCAAGCCCTTACTGAGGGTCTCAGCCTGGTTGGTAGGAGCTTCCAGCAGGCCAACTCCTGCGATTGGTTGTGGCCTTCCACCTGCCACCATGCCTTTCAATATTGCCTCGTGTCCTGGGGGTACTGAACTGGTCTCGCTTGCTATGATTCTGCGGCAGAAAGGCTGACCCCGATGATCTTTGCATTGGATCGTCTCCCATGGCAGCTGCAGCTCCAGTTTGCGGCAATCCAGCACCGACTGTGTTTGCATCAAGAAGTCCAACCCGATGATACCCTCATTGTGAAGATTGGCCACCGTCATCTCAAACACGAACAGCAAATGTCCCATCTGGATTTCAGCCAGTGTTTTACCACTGGTCTCGAGTGGAGAACCGTCTGCTTGGCGCACTGTACGAGTTGCTCGCTGCAATACCGGCTTCCTTGCATCTTCAATCTTGCTGAAGATCGCATTGGACACATACGTCTGCGATGAACCGGTATCAATTAGGAATGTGATGGGCTGACCGTTGATCTTAGACTCAACATGAAGACCGTGGTATCTGCTATTGCCAACTGGCCGTGCTTGCTCTGCTTGTTCAGCCTGGGGTGCTGGCTGTGGTTGTTCTGGTGTCCTTTGTTGCACGCCACCAACATCGCTACGAAGTGGAGCTGGTCCCCACTCTGGCTGACTGCGCGCTGGTATCTGCTCGATATTTGATGCTTGGGGGCAGTGCCTCCAACCATGGCCAACTTGATTGCAGTGGTAGCACCTCCTCCTGTCTGCATCGATGTTTGCTGGCATACTTCTAAGTGGTTGCTTCACTAGACGTGGGCAATCTCGTTTCCAATGGCCAGCTTGGCCGCAATTGAAACAATTGTTGCTCTGGTCCCCAGGCAGCGATGATGATGGTACCCTTGCAAATTGTGATGTCGCGTTGGTTCTCGATCGTGTTGGTGGAGAAGATTCCACTCTGGAAATCAGCTCTTCCACTGCTTTCATCATTCGCCTCATAGCGCCGTCTTTCTCCTTGGTTGCAGGGCTCTTCTGCTCGACATCATCAGTCGCCAGTGCTCTGCTATACCGCTGCGACCGACCATCGCTTCTCTCCGTCTCCATCCTCAGGAAAGCCTCTGTACTCAGTGCTGCTTCAATCGCCTCATCAAGTGTGCGGGGCTGGGCGCGGAAAAGACCTTCTCGTATCTCTGGTCTTACGACCGCGTCCATGAAGTGGCCTCTTGCTAAGCGATCTTGCCCCGCCTCGTCAAATTCTTGGTAGGCTAATGCAGTCAGCTCCCGAATACCCTGCCCCAACTCCTGCAGAGTTTCCTTTGGTTTCCTCCTCCTGGTCCGCAGCTCAGCCAAGAAGACCTCGGATTTGCCTGCTGGGCCGAACCGTTGCTTAAGCCTATTTACCAGCTCACTGTACGTTAACCTCCTTCCTGTCTGTTGAACAAGGACCTTTACAGCTGGGCCTCGCATGCTGGCAGCCAAATACTGCAGTGCTTCATCTTCGGACCATCCGTTCACCCCTGCGCAGGCCTCAAAATGACTCAAATAGTCAAGAATCGGCCCCCTGCCGTCGAATCTATCGGGAGTCATCCGCAGCTTATCTCCACCTCTATATCTGCGCTGGTAACTGCCTTCGTCCCACAGTTCTGGTCTTCGCCACGGTGTACCCATTGCTGATGGCGCTGCTGATGAATTACCTCCAGCACCTACCAGAACTTCATTTACTGGTGCTGGCTGGTTGCCCGTTGCTGGTGTCTCCCAACTGGTCTGCTGGATCCTGCTGGGGCCGCCTGCCATCCTACCTTCACATGTAGGACCACTCTGCCATTGCTGACTTCCAGTCATCATGCCGACACCAAGCCGTTGCGCTGTAACTGGTTGTTTGCGATACCTGCTGTATCCATCGTTGACTGGTCTGCTTTCAGGTGTTGCAAAGCTACTGGGGAACGAATGAGGAATCTCAACGCTTCCACCAGATCGCCTTGCAAAACTAGCAGGAGGAGCTTTACTTCCGGATGACTCTGCTGCAGCATTTGGTGCTGTGGTGAAGCCATCCTGGTCTAGTGGTGTGCTGCTGCTAATTCCTGCCCTTCCTGAACTCATCGTTCCTGAGCTGGGGTAGCTGGTGGTAGCGGGTCCCTGCGACGGAGCTGGAGTTCTTCCGAGTGCTGCACGAAGATCTGTCATCATCGCTTCCACGTCTGCCAGCTCCTGTTCTAGCTGCCACCAAATTTCCGCTGGAGCTTGCCGACGCACGCCAGCAGTCCTTGCTGAGTGATGCATGTTGCGCTGCCCTGTCTACTGCCAATCCCACTCCTGACACCACGTGTAGCCTTCTCTCCTTGTGTCGCTAGTGTATATGTTGTTATACGCTGTGTGCCATCCGGCCCCGGCAACTAGCTGGAGAAGGGTCAGGATGGTCCGAGCTAGGCTGGGGCCCGTTTGGTTGAAATATATAACCAGGCGTGGAGAACGGCGTTGAAATGTACCATATTGCTGGGTTACTTACTACCAGTCTATTCCCATTACTTGCTTACTACCAGAATACTACCAGTCACAATTCATCCAACGAAGATACCAGTACCAGAGCAGCTCATCCACTCGCAGATACCAATACCAGTGCAGCTCATCCAATCGCAGATACCAATACCAGTTCACTCGCATATCATTTCATCAGTTCCGTAATTGCACTGCACTACTCACCAATACTTGTGTTATACTGCAGCAGACTTCAAAGGAAACGGTCCAGGCAGTAGTATCCACTTCAATCAACGCTTTATTAACACTCAATAACACTAATCTTCCTCACTTTGGCCCGTACCCGGGCCCACCCAGCTGCTTGGATACATATTCGACCTCTTATTATTCTTCGACCGCTATATTTCCGAAACAGTTACGCATTTTACTTACTGACCTTTTCCTCAAATACTAACGCTTATTAACCTTCCTCATCATACGGAAATGATTAGATAACTAAGCAATAATTGTATGAAAGATTATTACTGAACATAATCGCATCTCCAACAATCATTACCCCTCTAAAATTCCTAACAAAACAATCCATAATCGTCAGTTTCCTTGAAACTGATCGATTCATGATCGATTGCTAAAATAATCGATCGATTATATATTCGACCACAGAACTCTCAATATTTGACTAATTTTCACCGTTTTCTTACTAATACACTAATCTACCAATTCTTCATTGGTTACAATATATATATATATATATATATATATATATAGATAGATAGATAGATAAGAGAGTAATCATTTAAGAGGAATTACTTTAATTTACGTTTGAAGACATTTCAAGAGATGTAGTCTGATTTGTTAAGGGGCAAATCATTCTAATGTTTGCAGTCTTGTAAACATACTTGTATCCTTAGCGAAAACTGTTCGAGTACGTGGACGGTGATAAGTAGGCCCCTATGAATCACTCTGTAAAGTAAATTATATATGAACCAAATGGTTTCTTTTGAACATGTGTTGTGTTGAAAAGTTCTTGGTAATTCTTTTCCAGGCAAAATGTATAAATTACATGAAAATTCCGATTTAAAAGCATGTGATGGGAAATGTAAACAGTATGTGCGAATGCTTCTGTTTCCTGCTAAACTTATTTGTTCGTGGGGAAAAGAAAAGAAAAGAAGAGAGAAGTCTCGCTCTACCACGTCTACATACCACAACGTCTACGGATATCTTTGTTTCACATTGTTAGTGGGGAAAAGAAAAGAAAAGAGAAGTCTCGCTTCATGAGAGATGTGCAGATCCCCCTCTACACCACAACGCCTACGAATGTCTAGGCTGAAGGTGGGTTTGATTGTCTTATAGGGCCTATAGAGCACCAACAGTAAGTGCAGATGAATTGGCACGCTATCTTTTGAATAGAAACAATACTTTGTTTCACACAAGATGATAGCAGAAAGACAATTGATAATCATCCGCTCATGTGAAATCAAGCAGAACTTTTTTCAAAACATTTCAAGAGGCATCTTGGTGAGTTACAGTCTGTTACACATGCCAATATAATGTGAAAAACAAAATTGAAGGCCACCTGCAATAGGCCTCCTGCAATACATACTCGCATTTTCCAACATCACAAAAACTTTGATCAACACGTTCCATATGTACCTGTGATGGAGAGGGAAAATAATAAACAACAACATTGCAAGATTGGTGCATTTCTGCCAAGACAACAGACGGGAACTGATTCCACGTAAAATACATAAACATGTATTTTGATTTTCCCATGCATTTTTCCCATATCATTACACACAATCATTATACACGTATACTTGATATGGTGTTCAGCTCACTGTGTGCAGACTGAGCACGACCTGATAATTCAGAACCTCTGCCTGAGAAAGGATTGTAGCCTATCCCGCGAATCAAAAAGAAGCTTTCTTATATATATATATATATATATATATATATATATATATATGTATATATATATATATTTAAAGATATATATAGTCTAGGTCTAAACATGTTGCGAATTCACGTATTGGCTGTGTGAGGAGGGGGGTGGACTGAAGATCGATGAAGCCAATCCTGCCTACCGCCACCCCACCCCCCCCCCCCCCATATTGAAACGCATATCGACCAATAGGCCTACACATGACGAGTAATGCATAATGTAACAATTTTCGATCTCCGTTGATTGGTGATTGAAATATTAACAGGAAAGATTGAAGGGAAAAGGAGTGGAGAAGAAGCGCATGGATGGAAAGCTTGAAGGGAGAGTAGTTGAAAGTTATGGAATAGGCTATACAATGGTACATGTACATGCATAAGAGTTGTGAAATAACATGTACATGTATTTATTTCTCAGCCCCCAACCCCCTCTGTTATATCTGTTGCTATTAAAGGCCCCTAAGTTTATCTTCAGACTGATGGTATATTATTTTGTTTCTCAAACCTGCCCCTCTTTTCTTCATATATACTACTTTCAAAGACTCACTCTGCATATTAATTTTCCGACCTCTCTCGACTTCCTCCTTTTTCAAATGCATATGACTCGTGTATTTTTTCCCTTCCTCGATCACTGCTTGAATTATCACACAATTTATTTGTTTCTCATACTCTCTCTGTCTCTCCCCCTTCTCTCTTTCTCATTTTAAAACTTTACAATGTTTGTTTACAAGACCACTTTCTATAACTCTCTACATTGATCAGTTTGTCTAGAAACATGTACAGTCACGTGCAAATATGTACGAAGGAAAATTACACAACTATTGCAGGAATTCATTATGCATTTTATTCACTTCTTTATGTTCAAGCACTTTTTTTTCATGAAGATATACTGAGTATACAAATGTAATCTGATCCTCCAATATCCAAGAAGTATTGTAATACAAACTAGAACTATCACTCAATGTTGTACTTTAACACTAACATCTCAAGTAAAATGCTCAAAACCTGAGTAAGTAAATAAATCAACAATTTCTATGATTTTCATTAGAGATACTGTTACCATGGCAACACAATGTTTGACATTAAGAAAAAATGAAGTTTGCACAGCTCTATATCATAGCTGTCACATGTGCCAAATTTCAAGTCAAATGCTCAAAAACTGAGGGAGTTAAGTTCAATTCACAATATCATTGTATGATTTTCATTTAAAATAAAACTATGCTGTCACCATATTGTGTCGAGCCCATCAATGTCAACAATATTCGACCACTAATGTGGCTGTCGTATCTTTAAGCTATATATGCTTATTTGACGGCAGTCTTCTGCATTTACACTCCCGATCTTGTGCCATAATTCAGTGAGATCATTTATTCCAAATGGTTCCCAATCGACGTGTTCTCTTACTCTTTTCTTTAATCTGTACACGTACAATCAGTTTAATATTCGAATGTACACACTGTATGTTCCATTCTCTTGTAAACAACAAGAAATGACTATTTCATTTTTGTAAAATATGATCGATGCAGAAAATTCCTAATTAATTTAAATTTATATCATGTAATGTCATAACAACCACTTATGTCATAAGACGTAGACGACAAATTTCATAACGATCGCTAATGTCATAACACTCCGACGACAAAGTTCATAACGACCGCTAATGTCATCACACGTCGACGACAAATGTCATAATGACCACTAATGTCATACCATGTCGAAGACAAATGTCAAAAATTTCCATTTTTATTGCAAATGTCATAACACGATGTGTTACACGACCACAAAATGTTAATGGCAAAACCAATGCTGCATTACAGGGGCGGATCACGGAATTCCATAAAGGCGAGGCGCCTTTGCAAAAGTAAAGACTGCCGCACCCACTCCTTTCTTCTCTTTCTTTTTTCGTGTAAACAAAAGAAATAAGAGGAAAATAATAAGGGGGAGGGGGTTGCGCCAGCCTTTCATTTTCAAAAGGTGTCTCCCCTTTACGGAATTCCTGGATCCGCCCATGAAATGCAAGCAATGAGTTTGACATAATTATTTTGTGGATGACGCAATCGCCGGTTGAGAGGGGGCGCACCCCCTTTGATGACCCTTTCTGTTTTTGTTAAAACAACAGAAATAAAAAGAAAAAAATAGGGGGTTGCGCCAGCTTGTATAGTTTTGAAAAGTCGCCTCCCTGTAATGCAAGCATTGGGTTTTGCCAATAACCTGTGGCTGACGCAGTCACTGATCTAAAGGGGGCGCGGCGCCCCTCCCCGTCTCTAGTTTTGATAAAATCAAAAAAGGGAGGAGGTTGCGCCAACCTTTGATTTTGTAAAGGTGCCTCCCTTTTACGGAATTCCTGGATCCTCCCCTGTGACGCATTATGACATTTGCAGTAAATTTGGAAATTCTGACATTTGTGGTTAATTCGATTTTGACATTTGTCGTCGACGTGTTATGATATTTGTGGTTAATCCGACTTTGATATTTGTCCAATGTTATGACATTTGTGGTCATTATGACATTTCTCGTCGACGTGTTATGACATTTGTGGCTAATCCGACTTTGATATTATTGGCATATAGACAAAATGGTTGGTAGACGAGTTGGTAGTAGACAAAGTGAGTTTAGACGAGATGGCATAAGACTAGGTGGACAGTGGACAGGGTGGGTGTAGACGAGGTGCCAATTTACCAAATCAACATCATATCAATCAACCATATTTTCACTTATTTGAGTACTGCATTTATCTAATGTTAATCCAATCCAGTAGTGGGTATGTTGGCATAACGTGCAAAATATTTTATCATTCCGACGTCATGTTAGCCATCGGGCCAACATTGGCCAAACAGTGAAAGCCTGACGTTGGTCCAAATGCTGACAATGCCAGACCAACGTTATATCAACCATTTTCTACTTTGAATGCTGCGTTGGCCCAATGTTGGTAAAACGTCATGCGTGTATGTTGGCACAACGTCAGAATATGACGTTGGTTCAACGACATTTTTGTCGTCGGGACACCACTGGTACAACAGTGAAAGTATGACGGTGGACCGACATTGGATCAATGTCAGACCGACATTATACCAACCATGTTACCACTTTGAATGCTGCGTTGGCCACATGTTGGTAAAACGTCATGCGTGTATGTTGGCACAACGTCAGAATATGACGTTGGCTCAACGTCATTTTGGTCGTCGGGCCACTACTGGTCCAACAGTAAATCTGACGTTGAGCTGACGTTGGCACAATGTCAAATACATCATATCAACGAAATTTTCACTTTGAACCCTGCGTTTGTCTAATGTTATTCCAACTTGAATGTTTGTATATTGGCACAATGTTAGAAATATGACGTCGTTCCGATGTCATTTTGGCAATCGGACCAACGTTGGCCCAACAGTGAAAGCCTGACGTTGGTCCATTGCTGGTACAATGTCAGACAAACATTACATCAACTATATACTTTTCCACTTTGAATGCTACGTTCGTCCAACGTTGGTCCAACGTCATGCGTGTAGGTTTGCACAATGTCAGAAACGTGAGGTTGGCCCAACGCCATTTTGTCCGTCGGGCCAGCATTTTTCAAAGAGTGAAAGCCTAATGTTCGACCAACGTTGGTAAAATGTTAGACCCTCATTGTATCAACATTTTTCCACTTTGAATGCTGCGTTTGTCCAACATTAGTCCAACGTCATGCGCGTATGGTGTCACGTCAGAAACATGAGGTTGGTCAGTGCTTTGGCAAAGAGTTGCGTGAGTGTTAGCCAATGTTGGGGAGATTATAGCGTATATGTAATTCACAACCGGATACTTGTCCAAAATGTTGATGAATTGCAGCATACATTTGAGTTAGCTAGAAATGGTCTACTGGAGTGGGGTTTGTGTACTCCTTTTGAAAAGAGTCAAAAAGGTGCCCATCTTTAGTCAAAAAGGTGCCCATGGGCACCTTTGAAATGGTACTCACGAGCACCATTTCATCGGGAAAAAGGTTCTAATGGGCACCTTTTGCAAAAGGTGCCGACAAGCACCATTTAAAAAAGGTTCTCACGAGCACCAAAAAGGGTGTCGCTATTGTGACAGTGCTGAGAACCATTTAATGGTGCTCAAAAGAACCTTTTTTTCTTAGAGTGTACAACAACTGTACTATGTAGTGTCGTGTGTATGTTTACAAACACGAATTAAAATATTAGTACCCTGTAGGTGTGGATTTGGGAGGTCGAGTGCGCGCTAGCTAGCTGAAAACGTGTGCATGACCAGAAACAAAACATGACCTTTGGCATAATCTGCATATTTCCCCCGGTGTTTCACCGAGACAACCTTTCACGCTGGGCGGTCTCGGTGAACCACCGGGTGATTTCCCGTTGAACTATCAGTGTTTACCCAGGACGCTTCTCGGGTAAAAATTGCCCAAAATTTCATCGGTGTTTCACCTAGGCTTCCCCTAGGTTTCAACCGAGTGACCTTTCACACTGCGGGGTTCCCCGGGTGCCCCCAGGTGCCCCCGGGGAAGATTTTCTTCAGCGGGAAGGGGTATAAATACCGCTCTTGCTATGTTTAATTGGTTCCTTATCATGGTGTTTCTTATTTCATCCATTCGTGTTATATCATATTTGTATTATATTGTATTTATTGGAATTGACATCATGTATCAATGAATATAGGCCTACTACCATTATATTTGTGAGTATATGCAGTAACTATCCTTAATCGTGTCATCAATTGTCAATGCCAAATATGTTGCCATTAATAGAATGTAATCGTTAGTTTAGACTGAAAATCTCGCTCAATTAAAAAAATGTATTTGTTATGCTCTTCCTCTTTCATTTCATTTCATTTCATTTATTTCATTCTCATTTTCATTTTCATTTTTTTTCAACAAAACATAACACAAAGTAAATCAAAAATTCAATCATAAGCATATATACATTAAAAAGTATGAAAATCAATGGTAATCAACAAACTTACAAAGATATGCACATTGGAATTTATATAAAAAGTTATGTTTGAAGGGTAAAAAATGAGAACCGAGAGGTCCACTAAAATGCATTGCTTGTAGATTGTGGACCACTCTGAAATATCTTCAAAAACACTTATTATAATTACAATTATAATTATTATATTATTATTACACTTATTATAATTACAAAGTTATGTTTGAAGGGTTAAAGTTGAGAACCGAGAGGTCCACTAAAATGCATTGCTTGTAGATTGTGGACCACTCTGAAATATCTTCAAAAACACTTATTATAATTACAAGTACATAATACATAATACAGAAAATAAGACAAAATGAAACAAACAACAGAGACACAACATTGGTACCTAATTATGATGACAAAATGTTAATGTCATGCATGACTGAGCAAATGAACTTAACAGACAACAATGACAAATTGCACTTTGTCCAAGTTTAAGTGTCACATGAAGGAACAAGGAGTGTCTCACTGAATGGATTCTGTCAATGGAAGTGGTAACAATCCTGCATGACTGCATGTTTGTGTTTAGGGTTTCTCCTAACCTTTATGATCCGTAACCTCCAATATGGCCACCAATGTTGATAACTTGGTCATTTGGTCACGCCCAAAACCAACATTGCGCCCTCTGTAGCTGACAATGGAAGCCCTCCAAAGTTGGATTACCTCTTTTTTTTATATGCTCTGTACATTTATAAAATGTATGTGTGTGTGTGCGTGTGTGTGTGTGTGTGTGTGTGTGTGTGTGCTTGTGTGCGTATGTGCGTAAAAATACAAGCTTACGGATTAGCTGTATATGTAGTTCTTAGTCCTATACCCTAGATTACATGACTTTCGTCGAGAGAACAAACGACAGTGCTTCACGTGTTCAGAGACAAAGAAGTTTTTTTTGTCTTGTTTTCTGTGGTCTTTTTTTTTTTCCAGGCCAGCGCTCATGCCCATCCCTCGCTGTAGTCCGCATTGTAGGGTATGTTCATTGATCGTATTCATCCACTTTCGTCCACAACCTTTTCTTTTTTTTTTTGTTGTGTGTAACACTCGTATTTTGCTTTTATTCTTTCTATCATCACGTGTATGATCATCATAAGACTAACTGTTTCTCTTACATTTTTTTTTCTTTCCCTTGTTCCAGGCGAGTTCGTTTTTGCTTGCTTTAAATCTGTCTTTGTTATTTCAAATCTATCACATGTCGAGCGAGTGCCGCAGCAGGGTGTGAATCTTACTTTATCGACATTCTAATTCCTGCACATGGCACCGAGAACCTGACACAGACATCGTATCTATATATGTGATATTGAAGTATATCAACACTTCGCTTACTTTCAACCAGGAAACTATTTCAGAAACTCTTCCACAAAGAATTCTGCCAAGATGGAAACTGCCAAGTCAGATCATGTCACCAACGGGTTTCAACACAATGACGAGGAGGGCCTGTATGAGGTATAGTAATCTTATTGAGATTTTTTCGCTTTAAAGCCTCCGTAAGTAGATAGCTTTATAAGTTCAGAGGGCCATTTAAAGGAGAAAATGTTATTCGTCCACACACTGTACAAATTTATGATCTGTGGTATTTTCCCCCTGTATTGAACGTCACCTGAAGAGACTTCATTGTATCTTAAAGTCAATGTGTAAACTCGATACACAATGGTATAGGTATAGTCACATTATGACCGTAAACAAAATAAAAAATAGGGAATTCCTAAATTTGTCTTCACAAAAGGTATAAACATTAGTAGGAACCGTCACCCATCTTTTCATCTCTTTCGCCCTATCCTATATATCTCATCTTCATTCTCACTCGCTCAGTGTTATTTTTTTTTCCATATTTCTCTGTTTTGTCTTCATCTCTTACTTCGTCAACTGGGAGAACTGTAATGTTACATCCATGAATAATGATGTGTTTTTAGGCTTATAATCTGGTTACAATTTTTTTCTTTTTATATTATGCAATTGCCTTTTTTAACCGTATGTATAAGGTTTTTTTTCTGTATTCATGAAGTTGCTGGTTCGTTCCTTCTTTGTATAGTATATTAGCATTTTCTCTGTATATTTTAATCATTGCTGGTAAACCAGACCCAATTCAGCCATTGGGCCTGCCAAGCCTGATAGGCCTAATGACTAAACCCCATTTAATCCATTCAATTCAATTCAATTCAATTCAATTCAATTCAATGCATTTAAATTGGTAAAAGGTGATGATGCTGTCACCTCAAAAAGTCCAAATGGCTTCAAATACATTTTCACTAAATTATCATTGTTGACATGAAATAGATACAAATATATAAGTTGGATCTTTCCTATCGAATTACTGTGATCCTGGGATAACCTGATCAACATGACTCTATCTAGGGTAAAATGTGGGTTGCCAAAAGCATGATTCAATACTGTACATTTAAATCTGAATGTCTTTGAGGTAATAACAACATTGGATCATCTCACTTGCGTGCTGTTTAGAGGTGATCTATCTTATTTGCAAAAAGAAATGACACTTTTGAAAATTCCATACTTTTCTTATCTTTTCATCAGATTTTGATAAATTTAAAAACTCTATTCATTTGATATTCCTGTTATTAAAAAAAAGATGATGAAGAACTTCACATTGTAAAAAGTTAATATTTGATTTAGAATT
Source organism: Diadema antillarum (assembly GCF_040938485.1). Taxonomy (NCBI): domain Eukaryota; kingdom Metazoa; phylum Echinodermata; class Echinoidea; order Diadematoida; family Diadematidae; genus Diadema; species Diadema antillarum. Next base: position 648,537 of record NW_027271058.1, read on the forward strand.
AAAATTTTCAAACAAAATATCTCTTTTAAAAAAAGCAACATTATTATATAGTATCACCAGGTGTTCTCAGTTGTACAGAATATAATTCTTCCCGAACCCAATTTCATCTCTTGTTCAAGACTATAGAAAGGAAATGTTGTCTCCACTTTTTACGTGATTAGTATTTTGTCTTTTATCACTTTCATTGAATCTAACTGCTAATTTTCATTCAATATTTATTTCTTCATATAAGACTGCATATGTCATTGCTGCTCGATTCCAATGTATTCTTTTTGCTATTCGTCATCTTGTGGTGAATCCACTGCGTTGCAAGCATATGCACAACGTCAACTGTTTTTTCTCTTTTTCTTTTTGTTTTCGGTTGTTTTGATAAGCCGGTGAAGATCCAAGTGTGTTCAAATATTCAATGATTTTACATGACAAAATTAAGGCAATTCCATATACCTGGAATATTAAACAGTCGGTATTAGAATTCAAAACTAGAAGCAAGTTTCACTTAAATGCACTGCTGTTCAAAAGGTAATCATTGAATTATGCACTGCATCTATAACTGCATGTATGAAAGAAATCATATCACTCGATTTATTCCTACATATCGCCTGATATCATTTTTTAACTTACCGGAGGTAATCAAGAAGAAAACTTGCATACAAACAAGTGTACAAAATAAAAGGGATTTTACTTCTCTCTTTTGATTTTGAAATCAGATATGTTCTTCTCATGTAATATAGATCTAATTGAAGGCACAATGAGTGCAGATATCGTACAAATATTATTTTGTCCATCTCACTTATACTTGAAAGAGAACTCTATTTTCATCATTCTATCATCTTCTGATACGCATCTCGAATGCATTTTGACAGATTTAGGCGGTACTGGGACAATTCCTTAACTTTCCCCGTCAATTTGGTACTACGAACTTTGGTAAAGTTTTAAAAAATTCCTGTCAAAAATTTAACGCCGACAATTTCCTGAAGATATTGTGTAAGCGAGGAAAAGACTTCTATAGGCTGATATGACATATATCGTCACCTTACATATACCTTAAGCAGGTTATATATGGGACTCGTCATTTTACAATGCCTTAAGCAGCTTATATTATGTGGGACTGTGACTGACACAACCGTTCAAGGAAAATTGTTGATATATAAGAATTTATAACTTTCCCACTTTCATTCAGATATTACTCAAATTTCACCGTTCTGTTCGTTAGTTTTCTCTTTATACTGAAGTCAGCTTTGATGTACAATTGATTTTCACTTTATATCGATACTCACACGAAACTGTTCCGACACATTATCATGTAAATATTGCTGTTGTTATAAATAATTTTTCTGTTCCAGAGTCTTATTATGATTATTTTCCTTCGTTTCTGTTCTCCTTTATCTAGATTTTCTTAAAGAAGGTTGAAAAGCTTGTCTATGTTTTTAGGGAGTATTACCCTGACAAGAGATCGGATATGATTTCTGACTGCAGGAAGCTACTGAAGAGAGTCGGCATAACGGTATTACATGATTCGAGCACGATTCTTTTTTTTTTTCTTTGAACCACTGGGTATTTTTTTTTTTTTATGCCTCCGCCACGAAGTGGTGCCGGAGGCAATATGTTTATGCAATGCCAGCAGGATTATTTTTTTTAACACTTGGTGTATGCACGTATAACCTAATAGAGTTTCTCTGGAAAGTTTTTGTTTTGTTTTGTTTTTGCCTCAAAGGTCAAAAGGTCAAAGATCAAGTGAAAGTGCTGAACTAAGTTTTTTCCTTCACATCTCGGAAGTGGCTCAAGTTATCTTTAAACTTTCTACATATTTATGCATGTTCTGCCTGACAGTGATTATCTTATGAATTTTAGGGTCAAAGGCCAGATGAAAATGGTAACAATTTACTATTACGACTGATATAAAGAATACATGGAAGATATTGAAGCAGGCTATGAATATATCAAAAAAGAAATTAAATATTACAAAGTTAAAATATGATAATAAAATTGTTGAAGATCCTAATGATATAGTTAATATTTTTAACTCTTATTTTTCAATGATTGGGGAAAATCTGGCAGAAAAAGTACCACAGTCAAATATGCATTTTTCTACATTCTTAGGTCAACCTAATTCTAGTTCAATTTTTTTTGTTCCAACTACCAAATATGAAATAATAGATATTGTTACTGCAATGAATAATAAACGAAGTGCCGGTTATGATGATATAAGTAATTTTATTTTAAAGGGAATTATATCATCAATTGCTGACCCACTTTCATATATTTTCAATAAATCTATACTAAATGGTGTTTTTCCTGAAATTATGAAAATAGCTAAGGTTTTTCCTTTATTTAAAAAAGGAGATGAATTTGATGTAAGTAATTATAGACCCATTTCTTTGCTTTCATCCTTATCTAAAATTTTGGAAAAATTGGTGTTTGTAAGAACAATTAATTTTCTTAATATTCATAATGTTTTTACAAATTCTCAATTTGGGTTTCGTCAGAAACACAGTACCATTCATGCCCTTTTGAAGTTTATTGACCACGCCGCGCATACTATTGATAATCATTCTCATCTTATTGGTATCTTCCTGGACTTCTCCAAGGCCTTTGATACGATAAATCATGACATTTTATTATATAAATTGTCTCATTATGGAATACGGGGGAAGGCCTTGGAGTGGTTCAGGAGTTACCTACAAAATCGAAAACAATATGTATCTCTGAACGAGAATGACTCAAATCTAGAATTTATTAAATGTGGCGTCCCACAGGGTAGCTTATTAGGACCATTACTTTTTATCATTTATATTAATGACTTTTGTAGATCATCTGATATACTCTCATTTATACTTTTTGCTGATGATTCCAATGTTTTCTTTTCTCACCGAAATCCAGATACTCTCGTAAGCATTGTTAATTCTGAACTGAAAAAAGTTACTCAGTGGATAAGAGCTAATAAATTATCACTTAATCTCAAGAAAACTAAGTATATGCTTTTTAGCAATTCTGTAGAAGCTTTGCGCACAAATATCATTTTTGATGACACTCTGTTAGAACGTGTATCTCATATAAAATTCCTTGGTATCACAGTGGATGATAAACTTTCATGGAGACCGCACATTATTAACATTAGTACAATCATTTCACGTAATATTGGTATCATAAATAGACTCAAGTCTCATATTCCAATGTCCTCTTTGTTGACCTTGTATTTTTCTCTGATTTTACCGTATCTTAATTACGGACTCCTAGCATGGGGTAGTGCCCATCAAACTTTATTAGATAAATTACTAGTACTGCAAAAAAGGGTACTTCGTATCATGTGCGGCGTCCCGCCACGTTCCCATTCAGAGCCATTGTTTACTAAATATAAGATTTTGACAATTAAAGATTTGTATTTTTTTCAGCTTGGTCAGTTCATGTTTAATTACAATGCAAATGCACTTCCCAGTATTTTCAATTCAATGTTTCCACGGAATCAGTTTTTTCATAATTATCCGACTAGACAATCTAATGAGTTTCATTTGCCCCTCCTGAGAACTTTATTAGCTCAGAGTACATTTATATACACCGGTCCTAGATTTTGGAATTCATTAAGCTGTGAAATAAAAAATTCCCCTTCTTTGCATTCTTTCAAGCGCAAGTTGAAATCATTTCTGTTAAATCCTCTTTGATATATTTCGTCATTAGTTAGATCTCATCAACCTCAGGGTTCATCATCCATCCACCAATCTTTCGTTTACTGACTTCATTATTACGTAATGGATTACATGGATTATTATGCAATAGCCATTAAATCCCTGCACAGCTGCGTGCAGTACCAGCCCTCTGAAGCACATTCTCAATCACCCCCTGTTCCATTTCCCTAGTTCAGCGTGTAGGCATTCTCTTATTCTCTTTCTCTTTTTTTAAAAAAAAGAAGAATGAAAAATAAATGAATTGAATTGAATTGAATACTATTCAATACAGAAATTGCACTTTTTCTCCATACCTTGGAAATTACTCAATGCATAAACGTATGAATTGGTCAAAGTCAAGTTAAAGACCTTAAATCCCAAATCATACATGCTCTCCTATTCATCCAATTAAACCTAGGTCAAGGAAGGTGAACATTCAACACATTTGTAACAAACTTGTCATTTTAATATTTAGCCAATTTTGTGAAAATGTAATCACACGTTGTCCACATGTACTATCTAGACCTATAAGGAGAATCATGCATCATGGCGGAGGCATACCAGTCGCCATAGCGACATTTCTAGTTCTTTATTATAATTATCATGGTGGGGAGGGGTATTATGTCTAGAAGAGGGACGGTTGGAAAGTGTACCGTGTATCCTGTTGTGAACACGCTGGTAAAGGAGTAACAGTGACGTCAGTGTGTAGTAGAATTGGCCAAATGGGAAGTACTCTATTTATTGTGTGCAGTTTAATCCATGTGTTTCATACTGTAGAGCGAGTAAAGGTGTGGGGGGCAAGGAACTTTCATTGTATTGAATGTCGCAAGTTAAGAGATAAAGATTAGGTAGAAATGTATGCAGCTAACTGAGTTTTTCAATGAAATTTTAGTATTTGCTTACTTTATATTGTATCACTTTTATTCCACTCGTTATTACAATTAACATAGTCGTTTTGCTGTCATGATGATGATTCCCATTTGTTACAAAACATCCTTACCGTATCAGGGCAATTACCACCCGTAAAGATTAAAGTTAGGCAGTTGTTAGGTTAAGAGTTTAGATAAGGTTTAGGATACGACGAGGGTTAGGGTCAGGGGAAGGGTTTGAGGTAATTGCCTAGGGGGTAATTGCCCTGGACCCATCCTTACTTGTAGATACCATGTAAGACGCTCACTTACATCGGCAAAAGAACGACGCCACATAGAAACAATCTATATGCTGAAGCACGATCTATTAAAATCATGCGAGGACCTAGCCCTCCTATGATAGTAGAAAGAAATTTGAATTAATGAGAGAGAAAAGAGAGACCGCATTCGCGTCGTTAGGACCAATGGTCATTAAAGTCCAAGAGCATGCAGGACACTGCAATGTGTATGTGAAAACAAAACAAAGAAAAAAACAAAAGTAGTTGGTCTTTAGAAAGTAGACCCAGTTTGGTATTAGACTAAGAGACGGTAATTGGTGGAACGTTTCTTACTCTCAAACAGAAAGAGGTGTTGAACTCACTGTCCTGCATTCACGTAGCGGGGACCAAGGGCAAGGGTTCAACGTGTGCTTTGACAGAACGCATTCTCAGGACCTGTGGATACAAAACTGGACTTCTGACGTGAGCATGAATCATTTTTTTTTCCAAGTCGCTTTTTCGCGGTCCCGTTGTATTAAAATTCGACATTATGGAACAATCAAGGGGCACAATTTTGTGATTTTGTGTACATTTTCTATGGAAAAAAGATGTTCTGTCATGAAAGTCATGAAAACCTGATTATTTTTACAATTAATCACTTTCATTGATTAGTTTTGTGCTAATTATGGTAAAAAAGTGGTCAGTGACAATTTTCAATCGAAAAAAAGAAAAAAACAAAACTTGAAAAACAGAGAAATACATAAGACATTTTGAAAACAATAGAATACATAAGAATTGAAACGAGCTTTGGAAGTTTTTGTGATGTACAATTGTTGCATATGCTGAAACAGATTTACAGATCAAAATTTAGACTCTCAATGCTTTTAATTAGGCCAAAATATGATTTTGAGCTTAATTTGCATAATTAATTAATTAAAATTAGAACTATATTGATTATTTCAAAAAATCTTATGACACAATCTTGTAGATTTTGACGTGGGTCTCACACATGTGAAATTTCATCGCGATTGCACCACTGATGGCCAAGATTTTTGGGGGCCGAGATTTTTGGAAGGCCGAATCCCCCCTCCGGTTTGAGCATAGCCAAAAAAAAGTCCGGCCGGCCCTTTAAGGGTTAAATTTCATCTAGAACAGCCACTTTTTGTTCCTGTTAACAGCTTGATTATGTTTTGGTATGTCATGAGGATCCTGAAAATGTAAGTTTCGAGGAGTCCTGGGGGGGGGGGTGCACGGTGACCCCCCCCCCCCCCCCCCTTAGGTATACCCTACTATAAGGCGTTGCATCAAAACCTTGCAGGATCCTGCACGATCCTGCACGATCCTGATATTTTGCAGGATCCTTCAAGGTATAATTTTGATGCAACGCCTAAATTTATTCTTGGTTTCATTTTTGCTGAAAAACGATCCACGGGCCACTTGTTTGCTTCAATTTATTCACAACGTTTGCTACAATTCATTCTATGCAGTTCACCACCTCTGATTGAAGTGAGGGAACGAATCCGTGTCGGGGGTGCAGCGCTTCCCAGGGAGAAGTTTGCCCGTTACGGCCTGGACTTCCTCGAGATGATCGAAAAGAATGCTTATATGAATGCAGAAGATCCACTGTACTATGAAAACTTGGGCCATTACCAGCTTTTCACTCTCATGTCGTTCTACATCTTCCTGCAGGAAAAAGTATGTTTATGGTGTACCTTACTTTCGTAAACATGAAAAAAAAAACACCGATGCAGCCTACAATTCCATTCCTTTTGGGACAATTGAAAAAGAAAAGAAAAAACATAAAGGCCCTTTCACTACAAAAGTTCAAAAAAAAATTAACTTGTTTCGAAATCCATTAAGTTCACAGTGTCAAATTATGAAACAAAAAGAAATGAATTGAATCGCAGAAACAAATACTAATGATATATCTCCTTTTTTCTTTCATTACTAATATTCGCTTTGCTTTCCAAACTACATCTTGTTCAATCATCATCTTTCATATTAGCACGGACTCCATGTAGGTTTCTTTTTGTTTGGTTTGTTAACATTTTGTATAGCCATCACAGCAAGTGATTTTTTCTGCTTTCTGTTTTCGCGGTTTCTGTATCTGAAGGTGGACGTTGCAGTCATTGAAGTAGGCTTGGGAGGCGAGTACGACACGACGAATGCCCTTTGGTGAGAAGACATACCTCAACTCTCCTGTCTGAATGCTATTGCAAAATGAATATTGTCTTTAAACTCATAGGTTAAGGACCGTAGGAAAAGAGGCAGGGACATCTATCTACCTTTTGTCGTGATGGGGATGGGGAAACAATTATACAATATGTTACATGATTATGCTATAAACAGTCACACAAAAGGTGACAAAAGGGTATTAAAGTAATAGCTAATTTAGAGCACAGGACAGTATTCCCAGCTGTTTTTATATTTACTTCTTTTGAGTGAGGGGGGGGGGGGGGTACTCTGAATTTACATTAGATGTCATGGTGACTTCAAATGTTAAATTGCGCCCTCTGTAATGACATCATGTACAGAATCCAATGTCACATACCTAGGACTATAAAACATTGAGTGGGAATGGACTCAGGGCAAATATAAATGCGTTTTCAACAACTGATTGATATTTGCAGTGAGCTGTGATAAGAAAGATATCGGGTTTAGTTTACAAACAAAGACAGAAAAATGGTGAAAATAAATTCTGCTTTTCATCATCCATGCTCTCCATGCAGAATGTTCAACAATCATTGTACGTCATTTGTGCAATAGCAGTTATCATTCGATTTCTTATGAGTTAACCAGACTTCTCATTTCTTCATCGGATATCTTTAAAGGTCTTCAACAGTTGCCGGCGTGACGTCACTCGGCATCGATCATGTTCACATTCTTGGACATACCATCGAAGAAATCGCCTGGCACAAGTCCGGCATCTTGAGGGTTAGAATCAATCTAAATCGGTTTGACGTCACAATAACATATCATCATATGTTTGTGAATGTGTCCCTGAAGAGCAAAGAAATTTTGTACAGTATTATGGACATGTCATTTAATGTTTCAGTTGCTATCTCATTGAAATGAATGTTGACACCGAACCCGTGCACGTATCTTAAAAGAACAAACGAACAAGCAAACGAACAATCCAGAGTGTTCTATCCAGAGTAGCTGTAAGTATAGGGTCTCCATACCGTCAAGCCTCGGCTTATTTTGGAGACCCTTCTGTTTAAGTTCCCTAAGCTGTATGTACTTGTTTTATTTTGTACTAAAAACTATGTGTCGATATACTGTTTGTCATAAATGATTTGTACTCAATCATATCTGATGCAACGGAATTAAGCAGAAATAAATCAAATCAAATCAAAATCATATCAAACAAAGAAAAAAATAGGATGTTTAGAATAAGATGTTGATACCAAACATTTTAAGCGCAAATTAATCATATGAAAGAAACGCTTCCAAATATAAAACTGTATTGGCAGTAACGTTCATAATTTAGTACAAAAATACAGTCCCCTCTAAATAAGTCATGCTGTCCCCGTCTCGTAGGAGGGTCACACAGCCATCACGGTCGCCCAAGACGCCGGGGCCATGCGAGTGTTAGCCCGCAGAGCTGCCGAAAGAAAGGTATTATAATGTTTGTATTATCTGTATGGTCTTGTGTCAGAAATTTTTTTTCAAGGATTCTTCGATTCATATGCATGTGAATCCAAAACGACTATTATTCATTTATTTATTCTACGATTATTTGTGGTAAAGATACACTAACAGGTATACCTTTTTTTGAAAAAGAGTTTTAAAAAGATAGACAGGAGTTGTTTATGATTCTGTTTAATTCTCTTAATTGCTGATAAGAGTTACTTGGGTATTACATGCGTGAATCAAAATATTTGTTAATGAATGGTTTGTGTGTGTGTGTGTGTGTGTGTGTGTATTCACACAATATGCAATGTGTTGAGGTTATATAAGATGGAAATTTATAGATTCACTACAGGTATGAATTTCGCCACTTTCTAAGTTGCCGTCAAAAAAGAAATGAACGTTTATTAGATTAAAGTATTTTGATAAGCAGGTATCTCCAGTAATCGAAATATATCACGTTCATTGCAACCTGCGTTGTAACATTATTAGGTAACATGCATTGGGAAGCATTTACATCGAATTAGTTTGTGTCATATGATATGTAATTAAAAACGGTACCTCTGTATGAGAAAAAATAGCAATCATGGTAGCCCTCTAAACAAATTAAAACTGTACAAGGTCTCTAATCGATATTTCCTGCCTCATGTATTTAAAAGCCTAGTTTGTTTTAGAAATTGTTTTCATTGACCGAAACTTCATCGCAGTCAATTGCCATATAGGGCTGTGTGTGAATATATAAATTTATTATTATTACTATTTGCATTATTATTTTCATTAATAACACTTTTCTGTGAATAATTAAGTCAAATTTTTGTTCTTAATTTTCGGCACTTCGAGTGCTTGCTGCAATGCGTTTAAGGTTTTGTACTTCCAATACAATATTAGCCTGGATCTTCATACATATTTTGAATTTTTTTCTCGATTATTTGATCTCATAACAGTAGGAACAGTTCAACGTTCTTTAGACAAATTTTCATGATACAAAGAAAAAACACTATGATTTGGCAAATCAGCCAAAACGAATATAAATAATTTCATAGTAAATATAGAATGATTGATTTTGCAAGTGGAATTGTCAATGAATTCTTTAGAAAATTACCCTGCATGTTCACTATTTACACAAAATTTATTCAATTTCTATATCGGTAACGCGCAACGCTCAAGTGCGCATTCAGTGTGATCAAATTTAAATGATCTAGAATATGAAATAATTACAATTATTTAAATTATGAAACAATTATGACGAAAAATTAAATCTAAACCGAAAAAAAAATCATATTTTGCGCGTTTTTAACAAAAATTATATTATTCCGTTCTTCTTCTTTTTTTCATTAAAAATGTGTTTCTTTAATCTCTTCCTAGGCGAATTTTAAGCATACAGTGTAATTACACTTCGATATTTGCAAATGGACAAAGAAAAAAAATACTGCAAAATCCAAAATTCGCACTAAATCACAACCCTTTGAAAAGGGGATCTGTTAAATGGTTTTCCCCATCCAGATACAAATTGATAATCTGATGTCAAGTAATCTCGTCTAAACAAAATGTTGCTATTCGTAGTTTGAAAAACAGCATGTGTATTAGAACATGTTGAGAAGAAAACAGTCTTAGCGGAGGAGTCTAAGCAAGTAAAGTTCACAATGTGTTTTTTCAAAGAGAGAGAGAAAAAAAAAATGGATTTTTTTTTTCGGCGTCACGACCAGGCCACTCTCAGAGTGTGTACGCCACTTGAACACAACGACTTTCAAGGCAACCCAGTGAAAGTAGGCCTCTTCGGAAAGCATCAGCTTCTCAATGCATCCCTAGCCGTGCAGATTACCAAGGCTTGGATCGAGCAGAAGGATTCAGGCAGATTCCGCTTTCAAGGTGGGTAATGCATATTCGTACCCTGATTGTATAAGACACATAGAAGATACATTAACTGAACTTTATGACCTACTTAAATTCCCGATCTATTTCATTTCATATGCTTTCTACGAGGAAGTTTGAATGAAAGAAATTAGAATATATTGCCCCTACAATTGTTTTGTTTCTTGCTTTTCTCTTGCTCCCTCAGTTCCGGAGCACCCCGTGGATCCGGACTCTGTCACGGGACTGATTGACCCCACTGGTGAACAACAGTTGACCTACGGAGAGCTTGAAAGGACATTGCCCTTTACTCTTCCTTCTGAGTTTATTCGAGGTGGGTAACGCAATTCAACAGATAACCATTCGGCCGTAGTCGTACTCGTAGTCCATAAAAATAAGGGGGAGGATCAAGAGAATATGCTGCGTATTGTCGGTTATTCTCATCCGTGGGAAAAGCAATAGTAACAAATGTGACCCTGCATCACAAAACCAACAAAAAGTCGCCAGACATGGATTTAAGAGCAGACTCTAAGCTTTAAAATGATGTATAACTCAATTCAAATGGGCTCCCCTATAACCTTGTAAGTATTGGAAAGAAAGCACACACTCTGGAAAAGTGTGAACTGAGAAAAGCGTTTCTGAAGTACAGGGTCTATTCAAGCATTAAATCGTTACCAAGCTGTGCTAGCTGGGCAATGAAAGGGACTAAACACAGGATGTAAACTACCCGAGCGATGAACAAAGAAGGGATTCTATTAACACGTTCTGTCCATGATTAATGCCAACTTTCAAGGCAGTGAAGTTATCAAAAGTTATTGGACTTGAAGGTCATGAGTGTGTAAAGGATTTCAAGAAATGAAAAGGGGACTCTAAGACATATCTGATCATTCTATTCTATTCAGATAAACTGCTGAAAACACACTTTACCATTCATGTTATGATCCCGAATTAAAGAATAATGTAGAAGGATAACTCTTTCAGAAAATACGAAAAAAGTCAAGACTGAATCAGTTGACCCATTTCACCTTTTTGAGTCCTCACGTAAAATCAAGGGGTGCGACTTTTTGTTCGTTTTGTGATGCACGATCACGAATGTTTTCGATGCCAGCTGAATTGATCAAACAAATTTTCCACTCCAAACTTTTAGCAAGAGCTCCTCACATTTAAAATCATATTCATATAGTGAACTCGGTGAAAGTGCACGTGACTGTTTGTGTTAAAGTGTTCGTGCAAAATGTTTATATATATATATGTGTGGGGGGTATATATAAATAAATAAATAAATATATATATATATATATATATATATATACAGTGTGTTTGTATATATATATATATATGTATATATATATATATTTATATAGATGCATTCATAAGAATAAGATTGGTTCGCTTTCAAAATACGAATAATATTCCATCCGTTTCATTAAATTTTTCTTCGTAGTCTTTGCAGTTCAGAATTTCAGTTACTTTCATCCAAATCAATTGTAATGAGAATATGAGTACACATTAAGTGCCTTTATAGTAAATGTCGTAATTATGTTCATAATGATGCTCCTATTCAAATAATCTATGTTATATCACAAATAGAAGCAAAATACTGATCCCCCCTCAAAAAAAAAAACAACACACAAACAAATGTATGTATATGTATATTATGTGATAAGCCAGTTCACAGTTACAATCTGAGCATGTGCAGATAAAGGTCATAGCAGACCTTCTCTTGAAATGGATTTGCAACTGAGGTATTCAAAGCCTAGATAGGGCTTCTTGGCAACTGTGTTGTAAATGATCGAGGTTCAGATTGGTATTTACAGGTGAATTTGCATTCTTTTCAGCAACATTAACAAAAGCCATTCATGCAGCACTGACATGTAAATTAACACTTCCTGCATTACTGTTTTCAACTGCTCTTCTTGGTTGAGGACTATTCCATGTTTTGCAAAGTCTGTGGTTGGAGAGGTCATTGCAGACTATAGTGCTAACTGTGAACTGGCTTATGGTATCATTCAACTACACTGTCGGTCCAGATCAATAAAATTTACATATCATGGCTACTTTTTCTTTCAAAAGGAGCACTTGTGCGAGTTCTTGTAATTGTTTTGACCAACTGATGTATTACAACTTCTGCACTACGTGCCTATGATCTTCCTTTTTTCTCGTTCCAGCGCTGGCGTCTAGTCACTGGCCTGGCGAAACCAAGTGGTTAAAGGCAGCCACGTGACATACTACCTCGACAACGCACACACCACCCACAGTGCGTTCATGTGTAGAGACTGGTTCGCTGAAGTGGCAGAGCGTGAGGCGGGGGACATAGGAGGGGTCGTCAAGCGAGTACTGATGTTCTACCTCGGTGGAGATAGACAGGCACAAGACATCATGGCTGCTTTTCTGTAGGTCACCCAATCAGTTTAAGGCTCAAATCTCCGGATATCGTTCCACACCATTTCTCTCTGCTGTACTATCAACATTGTGATGTGTAAAAGAATTCATTATCAACGCTCACAGAACGTGTAGAAGTGCAGGACTTCATGGCTCCTTCTGTTATAAGCGGCTGCTGAGCACCTGACGATTACGATTCACCTTCAAACAAAACAGTAATATGTTATACATGTATTCCTTACATGATCATGTAAAGTCAAGTTATTATTCAAAATACATTCCAAAATTTAGTACCCGTTCGTCCAATTAATAATTTCCCATCTATACAAAAAATGTTGCATTCATCAGGTTGACAATGCAGAACATAGAAAAACATACAATTAGTTTTTGAAATGTGCAATGATAATCTATTACATTTGAACCGTGAATGAACTCTCAATAATTCAGTAATCTAACATACTTACGCAAAATGTGTGAAATATAGTAATGGGCCGAGTAAAACAGTATATCATGATCTATGTCAAATGCCTTACTAGTATAACATACGGTCCATGAATATACCAATAACATAATTATTATTTACGTGACAATCAATTTATTGCCTTATGATACATTTCAATTATAGCTTTATCCGTTGAATGAAATTTTCTAAAATCATACTGATTTGATACAAATATTCTATTACCAACTAAAATATCATGAAGAAGGCAATGCATTATATTTTCTCAAGAATTTTTGATATGGCTAGTAAGACCAATATTGGTCGATAGTTAGACACAACTGATGAATCATCTTTTCTTTTTTTTTAATTGGTACTACTTTGGCTTTTTAAAGAAATTTGGGCAAGTACCCGCCACGCCCGTGGTAAGAGATAAATTAGATATATAACACAAAGGAAAAGGTATAAAATGAATAACCTTTTCAAAAGATTTGCATTCATTCCATCGTGTCCAGTTGACTTACTACTTTTGAGAGATTGTACAACATTAACAATTTCATACGGGCTCGCTTTGCCGAAAAATAATCATTTTACTGGGGGATCATGAAGAGGTGAATTCATCACGAGAAGTTTCGAAGTCGGAAGCCAATTTTCGACTAATATTTTTTTAGAATCTCGAATATCTTGACCCTCATTCTTTTTTATTGTTGTGGTGGTAACTTTCTTCTTGTCTACCATTTCATTAATAATCTGGGAAAGTGCATTTTTATCATTCTTATTGTTTTCTATTTTATAAATCATGATCCCCAAACGGCAAAAGAAAGAAAGTAATCACTCCTCTTCGAGTAGCGGCGTCAATGGTGCTGTATATCTTTTTAAAAAAAGACATTTCGACGTGTTTTTTTTTTCAGTTTATGTCTCTGACATGGAGTCAGTTCCCGTCTGTTGCTTAGGCACAAATGCGTCATGTGGAATGTGGAATGTGTTGATCAAAGTTGGTGTGATGTCAGAAAATGTGAGGCGGCTGGCTGTATATTGCTGGTGGCCTTCAATTCATTTTCACATTTTGTTGACATATCTATAATAACAGACTGTAACTCATCAGAATGTCTCTGGGATTGTTTTGAGAACAGGTTCTGATTCCATATGAGGGGGTGAGTGTTATCCGTCTATATCTGCTATCATCTCGTGTGAAACAAAGCATTGTTTCTCTTCAAAAGACAGCATGTAAATCCGCCCTTACGGCTGGTGCTCTACAATTACATTCCAATCAACGGATGTCTCACGGCTCCTTTACACAGCACAGCCTTGAAACATTTGTTGTGCATGGTATACAATGGCGGATCCAGGTGGGGGTGGACCGGGAGAGCGCCCCTATTTATATTATGTTAAAACAAAAGAAATATAACAATTGGAGGGGGCGTGCTCCCCCTTTTTTCGAGTTTGTAAAGGCGCCTCCCCTTTACGAAATTCCTGGATCCGCCCCCTGGTATATACAAGTCATGTACGTTGAGCGGGGTCTTCCATCCCCAGTGTCACCCTTTTCATCACTCATGAAGCGAGACTTTCCTTTTGTTTGCTATTCTTCTCCCCACTAACAAATAAGTTCAGCAGGAAAGATAGAAGCATTCGCACGTACTGTTTTCGCTAATTCATTTCCCATCACGATGCCTTTAACGTTAGCAAAGTTCATACCACTCAATCATCAATGATGCCTTTTTCACCGCTCATAGTAACCGCAATGCTATTTCCATGTACCCCTCCTGAATACAATGGGTTAACCCCCAAATGACATTTAGGGTTTGTGTGTGTGTGTGTGTGTGTGTGTGTGTTTTTATAAGACGAAGTTAATCTCAGATCACAAAAATAACTTAAGAATCGGCTTTCAATTCTTGACCCAGAAAATCTCTTAAACTGATTTTGCTAATGAATAAGTTTTATAATGTTAGTTTTCAATGACTACTTAGGCCTACCTTTAAACCGAGATGGCGGCCATATTGGATTTTGCCAATATGGCCGCCCCAGAGGGCGCCCTTCTTGGCGCCCGTCAAAAATCAGAATAGTATATGGTTTGGGTTACATGTGTGCCAGATTTGATGCTTTAGGAACAATTTGAACCATAAAGTCCCTTGCCCGCCCACTATGTGGTGGTGGTGGTGGGGGGGGGGGGGGCAATAATGGCCCAATATATTGAAAACAAAAATGTGATAATGCAAGTGAAAATTGATAAACAAACAAACAAACATCTCCTTCAAAGCGCATGGTTTAATTCACACCGAACTTGGCAGGCATATAGCATCTCTTGGTCGATTGGAATACAATTCGTTCAAATGATGTGCACCATGCCCCTCCCTCACATGCCGCCATCTTAAAAGAAGTCTTAAAAGGAATTATGCAACGCCTCAAAATTAAGCATAAGTGATACAGCTAAATTAATGTTATGGGTGAGTAAATTTGTTACTGCAGTTATTAAATTTGTTCCATTCATTGATTTATGCCCCCTTGGGAGCCTGAAGGACCCAATAGAGGCCCACTTTTCACATTTCCATTTCCTTCTTGAAAACACACGGTCAATGTTTTTACCAAACTCGGTTGGGTATTATCTCTAGGGTGATATACATTGTACTCTCTTGTTTACTATCTTCAATGCATGGAAGGTGGTCTTGCGATACTCAGATGAGCGCGAGCCCCCCGTCGCTTTGAATTTTACCGTATTATGGTCAAATTGTAACCAACCTTGGCAGAAATCATTCATTTTTTAGGAGCAAGAAATACACGTCTTTCATCATCTTGTGAAATGGTAGATGTGGCCACCGTAGGGAAGTTAAAGCAGATCCAAATGATGAAAGAAGATGTTGTATGTGACATTTGCTTTGATACGTGAATGCTTTCTCAAATAAAATAAAATAATCTTTCTGGGTTTTGTGACTGTGATAGGGTTGCAACTTTGATGCTGTGATTCTGTGTGGAAATCGCACCGTGACTGACAAGCACAACGAAGTGATGGGTAAGTTTAGTTTTCCTTGTCAATTAAATATCCAGACTTCCAGACGACCGCCATACAAGACCTGAAAACAATCCCTAAACAGATTTGTCTTCTTGTTAGCTGCTGCACTTCAAAATGCTAAGTTCATTCTATTTTGTGCAATTTTGAGACTGCATTAGGTGTCTCATGGACGCAAATGTCTAGGTTGGCGAATTGGTCTTGAGGGCATACTCTCTTAAAAAAATCGAGTGAAAATATTCACTCTTGAAGGAGTGAAAACACAAAAGAGTGAATTTTGAGTGAAAATGTTCATTTTCACTCTTTTTCGAGTGACCTCAGGGATCACTCCAAAATCTTCGAGTGATCCCTGAGGTCACTCCAAAACGAGTGAAAATGAACATTTTCACTCCAATTTCACTCTAAATTCACTCTTTTTGGCTTTCGCTGAGCGAGGAGCTCCTCAGTCGGCAGATCACCTTCAGATCCTTGTAACTGGCAGCACATACTTGGTTGGCTCGGTACTAAATGTCCTTGATCCAACCCTTGCAACCGGGACCATATGAGGACCACGAGGAAGACTAACCAATCGAGATCGACCAAGGATAAGGGGACTAGTATTACTCAAGCTTATTGATTTTTATAATAGTATTGTTTGGTAGGTCACCTTTCATCTTTCTATATATCATGGTGTATAAGCCAGTTCGGAGTTAGCCCATAGCCAATTTTGTCCGAATTACCTTTCTTTTTTCTCAGTCAGTTAGGGGCACTTCACTCATTTTCAGAGCGACAAAAGGCGTTTTCACATCAGCCCAATAAAAATCCAAGCTCGAGAAATTTTTCGCAAGTGAGAATTAGCGCGCTATTTCATTTCTTATTCACATCAGCCCGAAGAGAATTAGCCCGAATTTTTGTCGAGCTAATTCGACAGCTGAGTATGTGCAAACAGCATTAGTAATGTGTGTGCCTTCTCAAAAATTCCTCATGATTTGTGTGCAATTTCCCTCGATCGATCGGGTCACACACGCTAGGCATGATGGGATGCATCGCGCTAATTTCTCGAGTCGTTATCACATTAAGCGCGCTACTATCCCGCTATTTCAGAAATTTCCCGAGTTGGACTCGAGAAATTTTCTCGATCAGAGCGATACAATTAGCGCGCTAATTTGTGTTCACATTATCAAATAGCGCGCTATTTCGTTATCGGATTAATTTCCCAAGTCAGAAAATAGCGCGCTATTTGGCAACATCGGGCTGATGTGAATACGCCTCATATCAAATAGCGCGCTATTTCACTATCGGGAAAATTTCCCAAGTCAGAAAATAGCGCGCTATTTCGAAACATCGGGCTGATGTGAAAACGCCTATTATGCATAAGCTTTACGTAACGATTTATGGTATTCATCAATCTTGCTCAAACAAAGAATGAACTCGCATAGACCAGATGGCCAGAATGGTCCCTCAATTAACACTAGGCGTTTTCACATCAGCCTGATAAAAATCCAAGCTCGAGATATTTTTCGCAGAAAATGGTCAGCAAAATAGCGCGCTATTTCGAAACATCGGGCTGATGTGAAAACGCCTACTATATAGGGAAAGTATCCATTTCATTATCTTGCATTGAATGTATATCAACAATCTCTTTCTATTGATATTGCCAAAAACCCGTTTTGCTGTCAGGTGGATGTTCTGGCAAGCAGCATCATCAGGATTACATGAATAATCATTCTACAATAATACAATTAACACAGATGCTTATCCCAGTGATTTTAAAAACTAACATGCATGTTAGCTGGTTGGTCTTTCGAACTAGCTTATCAGTATTTATTGAACGATACAAAATTTCATATCGTATCCTGCAGTTCTTTAATTTTTAGAAGTAGGCTCTACTTTAGTGATTATGATATAACTGTGTAAATGAAATATGAATAATTGTGGTGATTGAAGTTTTTGACATTTATTAATCGTTAATGTAAGTCCAGTCTGCTGTGTATAAAAGCAAAAATGGGTTCAACGGTGAGGATTTTGTCAATCACCATAATAACCCAGTTCTGAAAACAAAATTATTTGATCGTTGTCTTCACTTGGAATCGCGTAAGAATCGAGGGACCTTGTGGCAAGGAGCTGTATCTCCATATAGCTTTATCAGAAGTTTCCTTCATCGTCCTTGCATTTGGCTTATTCCCTCATTTAACATTTGACTTGAAGTTTAGCACGTGTGACCATTGTAGTTTTAGGATGTGCAAAACACGTCTCTCGTCCAATGTTGAGCAATGCGTTGATATAGCAACTACATTTTTGAAAAACAAAAATTGTAGATTGAGCTTACTCCCCCTACTTTTTTCAGCATTTAACTTGAAATTTATCATATGTGACTGCTATTCAATGAAGATATGCAAACTTCATTTTTTTTTGTCAATGTGCTTCCATGGGAACATTTTTTTTTATGAAAGTCATACAAAGTAAGCCTACCTATGGACTTAGCTCACTCACTCGCTTTTCGCATTTGGCATGAGATTTGGCATATGTGACCGACATAATTTGTAAATGAGCAGAATTAATGTTGAACAACACGTTCCTATGGTAACAGCATTTCTTTTGCTCTATAAAAAGCATATGGAATATTGTGGGTTGAACTAACTACCTCAGTTTTATATCTCCACGCATCATAATTAAGCAATATATATATTGATATCCTTCTATCCGGTATTAGTGAAGGCACTGTCAGTGCGGGTATAACTCCTGTGATCGTGGTGAAATTCGTAAATTTGTGAGAACACAACATTGTAAAATGGCGCCACACAATATCGTTACTTTCACAATTATCGCATCTATTATCGCTCTATCAATATATATGTCATGACGAATGTAGCTTGTTCTTTTAAGCAATATGTGGGGGTATTAAAGGAAAAACCTCTTGAATACGATATATCCGTGTGAACACCCTCTGGCTTTAGGTTGCAAATAGGTCCTTTCAGTGCCGTATATACTGGGTCCTATATCAAATACTCTGACAGATTATTCACATAAACTCCATGAACTAATCTCTCTCCTTGAAAACGATAGCATCTTTTTCTTGTATAACTTTTGTAACTCCCAGTTTGGTTTTAGGAAAAACCACAGTACGACCCATGCCTTACTCACTTTTATCCATAAGGTTGCTCATGCTATAGATGATGTATCCCACACTGTTGGAGTTTTTCTTGATTATTCAAAGGCCTTCGACACAATTGACCATGATATTTTGATTTACAAGCTACGGCATTATGGCATACATGGGAAGGCTTTATACTGGTTTCGAGATTATTTATCAAACAGAAAACAATTTGTGAGTATAAATGGTCGTGATTCTCAGTCAAAGTTAATTTCATGTGGTGTTCCAATGAATAAAGAACTTAAATCCGTGCAATCTTGGATATACGCGAACAAATTGTCACTTAATATCGATAAAACTCATTGTATGCTTTTTAGCAATAGTCTTAAAACCCTTCCTTGTAACATTAAGTTTAACGAAACCGAATTAAATCAAGTTAGTAGCATAACATTTCTAGGGCTTTTTATTGACAGTGATTTGTCTTGGAAATCCCACGTCAGTTATTTAAGTAATATTCTTTCCAAAAATACGGGTGTTCTTATCAAACTGAAGAGTGTCTTTCCAAGTCAAATCCTGCTTAATCTTTATTATACTTTGATTACTCCGGACCTTATTATGGTATTCTTGTTTGGGGGAAATGCACCTAGAAATCTTCTTGATATACTGTTCCGTGTTCAAAAACGCGCCATCAGAAATATCAACCATGTTGGATATTGTCCCACACGAATGATTTATTTCTCAAAAATGAGATACTGAAAACATCAGATTTATTTAGTTACAACGTCGGCATATTTATGTATAAATTTTCTGCCAAGGAGTTACCGGATGTTTTTACTCGCATGTTCAGGAAAAACTATTTGATACATAATCATCCTACCCGCCAAAGTGACGCATTTCACCTTCCACGTACTCGAACAATTTTCGAAAAAAAAAGGATAATGTATAAGGGCCCTAGATACTGGAATGACCTCTCCACCGAAATAACAAGCTGCTCGTATTTATATTCCTTTAAACGCAAATTAAAAGAGTCTTTATAGAGTGCATATCTTGCAGAAACTGAATAATTGCAATGTCTTATGTAATATTGTGGTATGTTATTGTCCGATCAAACATTCTTGTCAACACGCTGCAGATTCCATTTTGGGTCTTGCCGTCATGCTCTCCGAATTCATCATTAGCAATTCCACATTCTACTTCGTTTCCCTCTCTTCCTCTTTCCCTCTTCCTCTCTCTAACTTTCTATACAGAGCTTGACGGCAGGCACCATGGCTTAAGCAGCTGTACATGTTACTTTTTGTGTCTTACTGATCATATCCTGGCGATAGTTTTAATGCAACAACAGCTTATAGTGTATATACCAAAGTAGGCTCTATGATTATGCAAATCATGTTGTACTCCTGAAACCAATGATAGCTCGGTCACAGTAATGGTTCACATTTTAGTTTTTTTTTTTTCCTATTTGGCACCATTACATCATCTGGTCTTATCTTCTATCCGTTCTCCGTTTCTTTGTCACAAACACTGATTACTCGGGGCTTACAGCCAAACAAGCTTGCTCCATGTAGGTCCCGTCATACTTTTCTTTGATCAACCCCATCTCGATTTCCATTTTGACCAGTTATCATTACATGTAATTACTGTGTTATCACCATATATATTGTTTGTGTTTTGCACATTGTTTGCAAGGTGAAAGAACTTGTTTAATTTCCGTTATAATGTCCATAATTGAGAAGTATGGAAATAAATGAATTGAATTTAGTAGTCTACATTACTTAATCTCCTTATTCGATATGCATGTGTGTGTGTGTGTGTGTGTGTGTGTGTATAGATACATATCCATAATATTATGTATATGTATATAATATATTCATTCATGTATAGGTATTACATTCATTAGGATATCATACCAGTAATGAAGCAATAGGCATTTGTTAGCTGTTTCGCAAGGATGAAGTTGTCATTTTTATTTGGAGTAGAATTCTGCTAAGGTTTAACAATTGATCAAGTCACCTTAATTGTACTCCCCCCCCCACCCCCGCATGAGACGGGAGAACATTTATTTCTGTCGTTGTTGCTGATGATGAATCAGCTGCAGCTCTCCCCCCCCCCCCCCCCGTTCCACGGCCCCTGTAGAGTAATATACATCCCGAAGGCATTGAAACAGGCATGATTTCCTGTTGATTAGTCTCATTTTTCCCACCCCCTCTTTTTTTTTCTTCGGAGCCAAAAGATGTGAGATGGGGGGGGGGGGGGGGAGGGCTGCAACCATGCTCATCAAGTATAAACTCCATGCACGAATCTGCATGTCAGTTATTATGTTCCCACTTAGCTATGTCAAACTTGAGCTAACAGTCAGCTTTAAAAGCTTGTCGAGATTATCATTTAAAGATTAGAATTGCAGGACAGATTTTTTTTTTTTTGCACATGATCTGAGGAAATTTTTTGTTTGCATATCATTTGAGAGAAAAATGAGCAACTTCAGAACAAAAAAAAAGGAGAAAAAGATAAAGGGCTGAAAATAACGAGGAAGGAGAACTCTATCGTATTTAGGATGGCTGAATCCAAGATCGATCGATTGACTTGATTGTTTGATTATTTGATTTATTTATGTATTTATTTATTTCATTTATTCATTCATTTATTTATTTATTTATTTATTTATTTATTTATTTATTTATTGTTTGATTGATTGTTTGATTGATTGCTTGATTAATTGGTTGGTTGATTGATTAATTGATTGATTGATCGATTGATTGATTGATTAATTAATCGCTATCACCAAGGAGAACTCTACAGGGAAAGTGCAATGAAAGGTCAATAGGTGTAGAATGTATTATTGTTTGTTTTCACCATAGTTCACCGACAACGATAGGTTTTATATCCGCCCACATATTGCATCTCCAAACACATACCATAGAGGAACCTCCATGCACATACATACAAGCAGATGATGACTAAACGAAAAGAGCAAATAGGATTTAACGCACTATCAAAAGTGATTGTCAAGGCCGCGACAATACATCATGATTGTGTGGTACCTAATGTGAATATTCGGTTTGACTCATTTCCAATTGTTTTGGTAACCTTACGAGATTTTCGAAATGAGTAATCAATTTCATTTCGCAATCTTTCACTAGCACCATCCACTACGTTTACCATCCATGAGGAGATCTTCACAAGATATATGATCATGTGACTTCTTTTTCTTTTCTTTCTTTTTTTTTTTGGATGCATAAATAGTTAGAACACCGTGAAGTTTTTATAGAATCTCTTCTCATAATTTGCGATTTTTTTAAAGTTGTATTTTTCCAATGCTTGGGCTGTCATCACTAGATCAGGCTATATCACAATATGTTACAAAATTACATAATGGAAGCATTATATGATTATATATATATATATATGTATACATATATAATATTAAAACAAACAAAGGGAAAATTCACCAGAAAAAGAATGATGAAGAATCCCGATGGAAACCCATTTACTTTGCTCAAAGTTCTCACTATATATATATACATATACAGGAAATGCTACACCTCGTGCATACTCTCCCAAATTGGAAAATAAATTTGACGGGAAACATCTCTCTCCTTCCTTCTAAAGGAGATAAGTCCATTGTTCTTTTATGTTAATGGAAGAAGGAAAAAAGTTCTGACGGCATATCTGTAATGTTGACAACAACGATGCACGAAGGAAAATTCTCGTCGTGCTTATTTGGTTTGTTTTTGTTTTTGTTTTTTATTTAATCGAATTGAGCAATCAAGTGCTAGAATACACACATTTGCAATTTGATATTGCATAGATTCATCAAATACAGAAGTGAATGTTTATAATTTGAAACTTCTTATCTTTTAGAGGGTTTTCAAGGTACAACTATAGTTGGCACGAAACCTAGGCAACGATGAATTTACTAATCCAATAGAAGGTGTAATGTTTGTTATAGATTACTCTTTAGTCTTTATGTCGTAAGCAGATAGAACACAGGGAAATAACACATCTCACTTGCCATTCGTCATTTGCAAGTATTGTTTTTGAAAGGGGTTTGTGCTTCCATTTAAAAAGAAAAAAAAAAACGACGTTTCGAAGGCAAAGCTAATCGGCTACAAAGACTAGTTCAGTATCCCCATATGACGTTATTAGGGAGTTTTCGCTACACTACGGGAAGCAATCACCCGTGACAGTCCCCGTACTCGTAGAACTCCCGTCCTCATATCTAAGCAGTTTCGCTTTCCTGTGCAGGACGGAGGCGTGTGGACAAGATAGCTGATTGGCTGGCTGGCTGGCTGGCTGGCTGGCTCACTCCTGCCCAGCATCGGGACCGAACGCTATTTTGGCCGAGTACCGTACTCGTTTTCCCCAGGACGGGACGTTTCTCGGATTTGATCATGCGCAGAAGCAAATTTTGCACTCGGCACGCTCAACTCCCAGCCGCGTCGTGCTTGCGAAAACTCCCTGTGTATAGTACTCAACGCCATCTTGGTAAATTGAATGGTCAGCTGTTTTAATTATTTTTAAAAGAGAACGTGAATCCCATGGGGTTCATTAACGTGGTCAATGTGTTTTTAAAAACTCTTTATGCTGTTATGTGTTTACATTTATGCATATCTCCATGGTTTGCATTCAGTGACAGTGCGGAATGATGGGGGCGGGGCTATGAGTGTTGTCTGGTCACGGGTTGTAAGTTTCGACTAGTCATAGATTTGTTTGTCGTTATGTTACATCGTATAAAAGTCACCGATATATTTCGCACGTAACACTGAGCATCACAGTGTGACTTGAGAGGGACAGCACGTTTCACACTTTGATTACAGCCCAGTCATACCAAGCAAGAATCCTTTCCAAACGCTTGAGCCCAAGGAGTGTCGAGAAATTATGTTCTTCTTCGATGGAAGAGTCTTGGCCTTTGTGCTGATATTTGTTGTCGGTGAGTAGGTAACTAGGGCCTGACGATCAACAGACCGTTTGATAACATATCAAAAATTATGAATGCTTTTCCGTCCTGACTAGTAACGAGTTATTGAAATACTTGTACTTCAATAACACTTTTCAATACCTGGAAACAGGTTTGCAGGTATTGAAAAGTTTTGTTGCTACGTCGGGCTCTCCGGTTTTCAAGAAGAGTCATTGTCAGAAGGCATGCATAAAACTTGAACATGTCGATAAACTGGTCTATAAACACTGTGCGATATATTCTTGGAAATCAAACCGAGAAATGCAATAAAGGTGAACCGCGTAAATATACGAAAATAATATGTCAAATTCAAATAAATTTTCGTCAGATTTTGAATCAATTCAATAGACTTTATAAAAGTCAGTTATTTGATAAGCTTGAATAATAAATGTAATTCGTGAGATTTGCAGTCGAAATTCGCTTTTTTACTTTTCCTGTGCACTTCGTATCTTTAATGTTTTAAGCGTGATTCTGGTTGATGATTTTTCTTTGTATATCTAATATACGTTATTAAATTTTGTATCCCGGAGTCACTGTCAACAAGCCTCTTTGTGGGCTTTTTGTGATTCCTCCATTTTGATTTGTATATTTGCTGTCTGCCTGTATGCCAGGTGTTATCTAAATGCTTGATGGGGAAATAAATTCTGTTGCAAGTGGCTTGGTTTCAGTTACCTCAATTGTGACTCGTACGGTTGGACAAGCCATTGTTAGCCTAGCTCGTCCCGGCTTTTACGGCGAGGTGGTTTTGCTTTCTCCCCTTGACAAAGACACAGTTGTGGGAAACAAGTATGAACTATTACAGTGGATACATCTACTACAAATGAGTTTAATGAGGTGTGAAAGCTAACTTGAAACAGGAATGTTCGCATTCACTAAATTTTTTGAAAATATTGGACAAACACTAATATTTCAAAGAACTCATATTTACGAAATTCAAGCTAAAACATTTCAGCCATTTGAAAACCAATTTTCATCAAATAAACTGAATCCTTCTTAAAATTACATCATATTTCATTAGAGGCTTTTCATTATCTCACTTAGGAATATGATATGCTTTAAGTTAGGTGAAAGCACCTTCGACGAATTATGTATTTATTCAGTGCAATCCTATTCCACAAATTGATTATTCCAACAATATTGGCAGAGTGAAAAAAGCCACTGAAAAATATTTGTACACAGGTCCTGAAATCTTGATTTATTGTACTCCACCAAATGCTCAACTACCGTGGACACCTCTCCTTGCCATGGGAGTTAGTTGTCATGGCACATTTTGCAAAACTTCGGCACTAAAAGCAATGAAGTTTCCTGCTTAAACTTCCGCTATCTAATGTGATTTTGAGGTATTTGACATAGTATCATTCATTTACTTTAATTTCCATTCATCACTCATATAATTTGTTGTCTCGTGTGTGTGTGTGTGTGTGAGTGTGTGCTCATGTGTGCGTTGTGTGTTTGTCTTTTCTGACTCCCATATTGTTGTCATAGAGGTGCTTACTATAAAGCCAAGTAGACATGAAATTTTTCACCATATTTTCCCTCTTGTTTATCAGTGGAAGTAATAAATAAGTAGACACTGCATATCATTATCTTCATGGGTTATTCGTTTTTAAAGAATGTTGATATTCTATACAGACGAGTACTATCTCCAAGCATTGCTTTTATTTGGTTCTGTCATAAATCAGCTTTAGTCGTTGTAGACTTATAACGCGTTATTTACCAATTTTGTGTTCTTTATCAATGCCTACTTCGTTTCATTTCCTTTTTCTGGTTGATGCCTATTTTTTTTTTTCGTATTTAGATACTTCTAGCATTCTGTCCAATAACGTGCGTTGTATTTAATTGTGAAATGATTGCAATAAAGTAGAGTAAATTCAATTTGATTTCACACACCCACCTGATATAAAATTTATTGAATTAAGGTTAATTGTTATCGATTGACCTAGCCACATGGCAAATACACGATTCGTGGCGCACATACTCAAAGAAGAATTCAAAGGGGCAGGCAGTAACGTCTGTAAATACTGTGATTGTATTCAGTCAAGTTGAATGGGATATGTGTGAAGAGATTCAAACGAACTTGATATCTTCCCTTGCTCTTTTCGAAAGCTGCTCTGGCGAAACCATCACCAGCCCGACAACAACCAGTCGCCGAGTCACCGGCTGCCTTTTGGCAGCAACGGGACCACCTGCCACCCGGCCTTGTGAAGGCAGACGGTCATTTGTTGCCATGGGAACGAGATGGTTTGCTTCCGCCAAACTCTAAATCTGACCGAGGCGCCTCTCAGGCGACGACCAGACATCGACATCCCCTTGACCGATGGTTCGGGCGATGGGACTGGCAGGGAACCGGCACTTCGGGCCAGACTCACGGATCCAAACCCGGCGCTGGTCGAGGTTGGGGTAACGGCTTCAATGGACGAACCGAGGGCAAAACCGACTTCAACAACCATGGACATCGACGACCTTGGTGGTGGCTGTGGTTGTTTGGAGACTGTGATCGAGATACAACCATGACAACATCGTCAACCTCATCGAGATCAACTCCGAAAATGAGAACCACGCCCCCTCCTCCCGAGTTTCCCGAAATACCAGCAGCGGAACTAGTTGAGAGTACCGCTAACAAAAGATCATAGGGATCAGATGCAACCCAATGTTCCTTCGTTGCTTCTCTTCCCTTCCATGACGAACAAAGTAGAAATGTTGAAGATTAATCATGTATGCTGCAAACTTATGATCATACACCTATGCCATATACACACTTATTCATGATTTACAGAGCTCGGGGTGTGTGTTTTATCCTTCTCTGCACTTAATAAATGCAAACTTTGACGTACATACGTGTACAATCATGGCTTGTCACTTCCATTTCTGTGAATGTTACTTTATAAGTTACCTAACTACAGCCAGTTTAATATATAATATATATATTGAAACAAAGAAGGAAAACTGACCAGAAATAAATATAGATAGTGAAGACTTTGAGGAAAGAAAATGGGTTTCCATCCATTGTCTTTGCCTTAAGTTTTTTACTATACATAATTATTATATATGTAATGTATATATAGGTTTCTGCTCGGAATCCAAGAAATTATTGATTCACGACAGTATAGTTCAATATGAAAACTACGTCTCTCACGGAGTTGAGAATCAATACTGTTGTGAATCAACATATATATATATATATATATATATATGTGTGTGTGTGTGTGTGTGTGTGTGTGTGTGCGTGTGTGCGTGTGTGTGTGTGTGTGTGTGTGTGTGTGTGTGTGTGTGTGTGTGTGTGTTTGTGGAGGCCGGGGGGGGGGGGGGGTAGGAATTCCTTAACACCTCCCACAGACCTGCCTACTGTAGGAGCTTAAAACTACATTTTTTAAAGAATTTCAATGAAAATATCTCGCATACGCATATATTTTTTTTCATGTCACAAAGCCAAGGAGATCAGGAGGGGGTGGGTGGGGGAGGTGCTTTTAATCATAGGACCCTGCACCACGCGGGGGAGATTTTTGCATTTTTAAACTTGAAATTCAAGAACTGATCGAAGCACACTTTGGACGAAAGTAATTTGGAAAATTTTCAGTCAATAAAAGCAAGAAATTGTCGTCATCTCGGGAATCGATTACAGCACGTTTGTTGGGAGGGGTAAAATGATCGGGACCTAGGCCTACTGTGTGCGCCCCGACCACACCCCCCCCCCCCCCCCCCCACCCCCATCGATGCCCCTGCGATGTATTCAAATAATAAAAAATTACCACCACATCGACGATATCACCCCTCGGCCCTCTCCCTTTAAATAAAGACATGAATTCATGAATGAACAATGGCAGGGAATGGCATATGAGCTCCCTACCATGCATTCACCATATAGGCCTACCCTAGAGAAGTATCGAGTGGTGGTGTCTTTCTTTCTTTCTTTCTTTCTTTCTGTCTGTCTTTTTTCTTTTCTTTTCTTTTTTCTTTCTTTCTTTCGTTCGTTCTTTTTTTTTTCTTTTTTACTTGTAGCCACCATAGCCCTGACTCCCAACGTGTGTACATATACATTTGACTGTACATTTGTACTTAGATCGTACATGTATGCACGGATGAGGATGAATTGCTGAAGAAACAAGCTTGTCAAACGATATGGCCGGATCTGGACAACGCAAAAATGTTCGACTTTCAAAGAACTTGTCTCAGATGAAGGTTGGTTTGTTTCTTTTCTGTCGAAATGGTGTACGTAATAGTTAGACAAGATACTAATAACTATGTGTGAAAAAGCTTGCGTGTGACTTGGAATAGACGCTGCATCTCACAATCGCCATTAACCCCCCCGCCCCGCCGGGGCGCTGCGGCTGTCTACACTGTGGGTGGGAGTGCCGTGAGTGAATAGCGGGCTATTTTCGTTGTTTAAAATCAGCATGTGTGTGAATTCAGGCACCTCTGAGTGAAAGTGCCTATTTCACTAACGTTAGACAGAAAGATCCGTCTGTCCGGCGGAGGAGTCTTTTATGTTTTTTTTTACGTTATCGCCTTCCTCCGTAGACATATTATAAGGAGGGGATCCGTAAAGCCAGACGCAATCTCCGCGCCCGCGGAACATTCGGTCAACTATTTCACTAACTGTTAGACAGAAAGATCCGTCTGTCCGGAGGACTCTTTTGTATTTTGCCATTAACGCCGTCCTACCTATACGGAGGGGATCCGTGAAGCCAGACGCAGTCTCCGCGGAACATTCCCCGACGGACAGATACAGACCGATCTTTCGGTCAACTATTTCACCAGCTATAGGCTGGCGATTAGAAAGAAAGGCCTAGATCCCTAGACCATGCCTTACGGGAAAGTTGCATATATATATCCAGACTCATGACTGTTCCCAGATTGTCTTGAAAAGGTTTTTCTTGTTCTTCAATTAAACTTACGCACTTGCATCCAGGCACTGCACACTCACCTCAGTGCTCGGGTGCCCGCCCTTGTGATACGTAGGAGAGTAGGCCCTAGATCCAATCACCGGACGCCTTTTCTTTCTTTTCTTTTTTTTGTAGCTTTGATTTCCGTACGCAGAGGATGAAATTTCGGCTAAAAATAACACCACTTATTCACAGACTCCTGGAAATTACGAATTCAGCCTACTTATGTAAATTGTTCGCTCCAGTTTTTAGAATATATGCTTCAAACATACCCCTTCTAAAAAAAGTTGTCTTTTTGCGTGGTGCAAAATCGCATCGGCCATTGTATTACCGGACACGATTTTCGCAATAAAATAATCGACGTCTTTCACACCTAGTCCTTGCACCAGAATCACAATTCATCCCACAAATCACCATACACATTCTCACCGAGCAGATGACAAACAAAAAATCGGCAAATGAGGCTCAAATTTTGTATTTTACGGTAAAAATCAAAATGTCTGTCTTGAACATTTCGAACAGTTCATGCAATAAAACCTTGTGAGAAATCGACAACACTACAACTTCTATTTTACCTGCTTTGTCTATGGGAGCTGCATGCGCAGGTGATAAGTTGCGGGGCCCTATAATGAGGCTGTAGCGCACAACTATTCCGCATCATTCGCATTTAAGGATGATAGCTACAAATTTCCGATATCGATCTGTGATCTTTTGGTTCTATTCAAATCTTCAGCATTTTTCCTGTATGTGAGTGGGATTTCATCATAGAATTTCAGTCACGAAATTTGATTCACACATGCATGATAGAATATTAACTATGACGAGGTGTGGGTCACTCAACTATAAATTTGAGGTAAAATGTGATTTTTTTCGTGTTTTTACATTTTTATATGGCGTTTTTTTGTGATTTCGGTCCACACAAAGTTCTCTGAGGCTAATCTACGAAGTCTCGCGTGTACAGGATGTCATTAGTACGCAAAAATGTGTGTGCCCAGTAATACCATGGTGTCCGGTAATACCATGCTTGCATGTACACACACATGTAAATCTGCAAAAATCTTCAGGATTGAAGGAGGCAGAATAAACACAAGAAGAAGAATGTTACATATGTCTTTCTCACCCCAAATCTTGCTGTGGGGCAATTCCTTCCTCATTCATATTTCACGAATTTCGCGAGTCAGGTGCAATTCGCGAAATTAAAGACACGCGAAAATATTGACTGATCCCGATGTGGATGTGACGTACACATGTACATTTCTCCATTCAGTGCAGGACTCCATGATCGCGAATTTAACCACTCGCGAAATTGTCGGGAATTCCCGATTCGCGAAAATTTAGACTCGCGAAATATATGGCGTATACAGTATATCACTGAAGCCTTGATGAAATAGAATTGCTATTGCCTAAATATCGTATTTCTACTTCATCTTCATTTGAGGTCTGCCCATAGAATGAAAATGATACGAGTGTTGATTGTTATTGGTTTTAGCCTATTCACACTGAGCAAGCAGGGATGCAGGCTTATCAAGTCATGCTGTGCTGTGCTGTATCTCAAACAGTTTTAGTATCAACCTCAAAATGTTTGTATTCTAATCTTCAGTTTATGCAGCGGCGCTCGAGGAAAGATGCCGAAGAGGAACTAGAGACAGAGAAGCAACGCCAGATAGATGACACGCACTGGTACTTGGATCTACCAGAATTGATCTCAAAGGGGTAAGACTGTAGTCGCAACATTCTTTGCAGAGGTATTTGTGTACCACATGCTCACTGGTGGATCCAAAGGGTGGCACAACATGCGCATGCACCCCCCCCCCCTCTTTATTTCTCATTAAGAACAAAAGAAATAAAAATGAAAAAATGAAATGAAACCCAGAAGTGGCACCAGAAATATTAGTTGTGCCCCCCCCTTCCTGGATCCGCCCCTGATGCTTATGACTACAATGTATTTGAAGCCTTACTTAGTACGTGTACTTTGCAAAGTATCCAACTTACATTGTCTGCAACAAAAACAGATTAGATATCGTGTTTAATTATCCAATAGACAATAATCAAAGCTTTTTTTCCAGAGAACGGGAGCGGAGTGTTGTGCCCTTCATTGTCTAAATGGCCTTGTGACCTGTTGACTGCAGGGTATACTCACTGTCGTGTAAAATTTGGAGCGTCAATAATGTCTTTTGACTTCTACTGAGTGAAAGAACTAGAACTGAAAGTTGTGATAGTTAGGACAGGTGTCGTTTCCTTTCTTTCCTTCGATTGTATCAACAATGGAAATCTTTCAACGACTTTTTACTTCAGGAATCGATATGAAACTGTGGACAGCTTAGCAGAATGCGAGGACTTTGTTTGCGGTCGCATGTCATTCAAGGGCATGAACCCAGCCATTGAGGTAAGCTCGCTTGGGAAGGAAAACCAAGATAATTATGTTCCATACACATTCATTTCTTAATTCCTTGTTCCCAAGGAGATATCTGTAAGTTTGTCCTATTTCTTGTTATTTTAAAGGAAACATGCTTGATAGATTTTCTTGAGACCTGGCCTGAGGTGTGCTGCATGAGATTTTGATAAACTAACCAAATTTTGAGTAAAAATCTAATGAAATTCAAGGTTATATCATTTTTATATGCAATAGTGGGCAGTTAATTGCTGGTATGGCGATGCGTTTACAGATGTGCATTTGCATTGCCAGTCTTTGCAAAATGTTCATCAGCTAGTTTTGTAATCTCCTATGCTTGCATGTGTATTTCAAAGACATTTCTTCTTTCTCTCTTTGTTTTCATGGTAAACTCTTGTAACTGATTGACCAAAAAAAAAATGATAATGATGAAAATAATCACCAACTATTTAGTGTTTTAGAGTAATTGCCATGGTAGAAATCATGGGATTACGTACTCAGATGGGATTGGGATTTGAGTTCTATTCATTTCAACAATATAAATTGAGTGGAGATTGTGGTGTATACGTGATTCATCTTTCTTTCCTTTTTCTTCAGTGCCTTTGATGTGAAATTATGCCAAAAAGTATTCCCTGGCCACAGGTGTCAATATCAGAGCTGCCAAGTCTCCCTGATTCTTCAAAAGTCTCCCTGAATATCTCAAAATGTGTTCATGTCTAAATAAGAGAATATTAAAATCTCCCTGATTGGGGAATTATTTTTCGGCCATTGAAATGCATGTGGCACACAGGTATCTCCGTGATCGCTGTGTGGAATCACCCTGATTTGGATGTGGGAATGTTGGCAGACCTGCAGTATGATAACCACCCTTGTTTTGCTTCATTTTCGTTTCGCTTGATCACAGAAATTCATGGAGAATCTACAAGCGGAGGCTGACGATGAGGAAGATGAAGATGATGAAGGAGCAGTCCAAGTCTCTGATGAGGAAATGGCTGAAAGGTAAGATTGTAAGATTGACCCTCGACCAGGAGTGTGAGAGT
Source organism: Diadema antillarum (assembly GCF_040938485.1). Lineage (NCBI taxonomy): Eukaryota > Metazoa > Echinodermata > Echinoidea > Diadematoida > Diadematidae > Diadema > Diadema antillarum. The sequence goes on from NW_027271058.1 coordinate 680,973, forward strand.
CCCAACAAGAACATATTCACAAAAATAATGAAGTGTATAAAAATGAACATACAGTACATACGTGTATTTACCACAATTAATTTGTATGAAAATGAGCATATTCAAATTAATGGATACAAATGTTTGCATTCTGAATTTGTTAATTTTTTAAACCACTATAAACTGTTACAATGTTGTGTTTAGCACAGTCACATTGTAACATGCACTGGTTGTTTAACCACCCTGCCACTTCTAGTAGTTAAATTCACTCTAGTAACTGTGTTTTCATTGAAAAAAAAACAACAACAAACTTTCATCGATAAACTATTTAGAAAGTTACAACATTACTATTGTAATGAATTTTATAATTTTTTCAAATGGCACCTGTTATCTTCACTAAACAATCTACCCATTTGGTAAGCACAACGTTTTATAAAGCAAGGTATGGATCTACTATGCAAGGCTAATTTGAATTAAAAAGGAAAAATTGTGAAGATGTCCTTATCGTGAACAGGTGATAGTTTCCAATTGCCAATTACTATAATGTTTACCAAGAAACCTTTGCGTACCAGTGTGTGTCTGTCTGTTTTATTTGTTGTGTCAACTGCTGTAGACAATACAATATTTAGCCAAAACTTTGATTCATCAATTGTTCTGTAATGCCTCACCTCCTGAATAAATGTGATGAAATCACGTCTTCAGTCGCTGTGTGAACAGCAAAATTTCAGACTTTGACGTCATCCCAAACCATTTCATGGAATTCCTTTTACATGGTTCATACTTGTTCAATGTTTGAACGATTAAAAAAATAAAGAATGATACTAATAAAATGATATAGATAGATAGATGCATTCAACCTTGCCTAAGTCAAATCTATGTGGATTGAAGTAATAGCTTTGACTTAGAAAAAATTCTACTTAAAGGGGTTAAAATCAATAGAATAAAAAAAGAAGAGGACTTGAAAAGACCTTCAACTTAGGCGAATATTCAACTTATGCGAGGTCAACTTAAAAGACAAGTTCACCTTCATAAAAATGTTGATTGAGAAACTGAGAAATTGAGAAACAGTATTAGTAGAATACATTACTGAAAGTTTCAGTAAAACTGGACAATCCGTTCAAAACTTTGAATTTTTCTTGTGTAGTAAAAGAGCACATGACTTGTCTCTTTCAGAAGGCAGGGCGAGTACCATGTCAGTTACAAGCTTAGAGAATGTTTTCCTTTCATGAAATTTTGTGTAATTTTCTTTATATTTTCGTTGTATCGTTCTACGCATGTGACATCATCAACTGTAGCAGTCTTTTCATCCAGCAGTGACTCCACAGAAACTATAGGAATTAATAACTTTTGAAAAGATTGTCTGATTTTCCTCAAACTTTCACTGATGTGTTCTACTTATATTGCTGCATAATCTCAATCCACATGTATATGAATGTGAACTGTCCTTTAAGCAAGGTTGACTGTAGATAGATAGATAGATAGATAGATAGATAGATAGTTACAGTAGATAGATAGATAGATAGATAGATAGATAGATAGTTAAGATAGATAGATAGTTACCGTAGATAGATAGATATATAGATTGATAGATATTTGTGCAACCATATTTTATTGTGTGTTTTGTTTTTTGCATTGCCTCCCCAGGTACTCAACCTTAGTCGGAACTGTGGGAAAGATGTTTACCAAGAAGAGGAATCGCTCACAGACGGAGGATGACACTCCAATAAAGAAGAAGCATAAAAGGGCTTTCCTCAAGCCTCCTGATGAATAACATTTATCTCTGTGCTTAAAAGTTATTTTTATAATTGAATTTTCAATTTGGTACATGTATTTGTGAATGACACCATTAATAGATTCATAATATGCAAAATTTTGAGGACCTTGTTTTAATTTTGATTCATTTCCTATCAATTTATAATATCTATTTATTGCCAAGAGGTGTAATCAATAATTATTGTTCCAGTCACATGGACATGCTGGTATGATATTGGTATTTGTGCGTAGAAGTCTGTCATCTGCAATACTAATATTTGGTTTGGTGGTGCTTTCTTTACTCAGAGAGAAAAGAAACAGGTGTATTTTGTCAGCAATGTGGAAGCAATCAGGTTTGATGGTTCTCTACAGTGGGTAGATGTTTAATGTGGTGAGACACCCAATGATGAGGTATGATATTTATATCTCTGACTCGGTAATATCACTCCAATATACATTCTAATACATGTATTACAGTAGTTATAATCAATTTGATGAATATTCATTTCCATAGAAAGTAATTAGCATATTTGATGCTATGATGATGTGGCCTGATGAATTTATTTCCTATTGCATTGTTATGTCATGGTGTCAAGAATTTCATACTGTCGGTAATTTCAGGTGTCTATAGCTTGATGTGTCAAAAGTATGTACATGTATACGTACACTAGAAAATGATACCCACTTGCCATATAAAGTTTGTATGTTTTACTTCCACGTGTCGGGTCCCCAGTTGTCATGTGTGCCACATGAGCATTGCACGTGGGCCTGTTGAAAGGAGGCCTTTTAGTACTCACATACAGAGTTGTCAATTAGTGCATATGTTTTTTGTTTTTTTTCTTTATCAAAAGTAAGATGATATGTTTTTGAGATGAAAAAAGAAAAAAATATGCAATTCAAAAAAAGCATACGTATTGTCTGAAATTTTGTATGATTTTGCCTTCAAGGTATGTTTTTTTATTTGCCTTTGACTTTTTTCCACTTTTGTTTTCTTTTTATTCTTGGGGGGGGGGGGATTAATACTGTGCATCAGTGGGAGCACAATGTATTTTTTATGTTCTCCAGAGGTTGGCAGCCCTGCTCTGTAGATGGCGCTATACAACAATGTACCAAAAATCTGTGGTAGAAATATTGTAGAAGACCGTCGAACCCTGGGTGACTGTTGGTGATGGTGTGAAATACATTGTACAAAGGATTTAAGATCAGCATAGACCAAGTACAAGAAACGTGGGCACTGTATATGATGAACTTTACTACATATGTAACCCAAGGTCATAACTTTGATTAAAATGAATCAGTGACAAAATGTGTTGCTCTAGCTAAGGAGTATTTTCTTTCTTGTGCAGGTGTGTAGTTTTCAGATGTTTAAATTCATATGCTTTGAGTGGTCCTAGAATGAATTCAACTCAAGCGTGAGGAGAAAGAGGTGGAAAAAGGAAGATATAGTCTGTGTGTGTGTGTGTTGTGTGTGTTGTGTGTGTTTGTGTGTGTGTGTGTGTGTGTGTGTGTGTGTGTGTGTGTGTGTGTGTGTGTGTGTGTGTACATGTATACATATACATAATGCATTTCCCACTAAAATGCAGTTGGCATGAGTGCTGTATTCACAGAGGTAATATGGCACACTCGGCAAAAATATATACAGTTGTATATGTATTTCTCGTAGAATATTTGGCTAAATATTCATATTTATATCATTTGAATTTGAGTTGATAAAAAAATTTTATTTTCCCCCTGTGGTTTCCTACTTTATTCATGTTTGAGGATATAAAGAGATACAACGGAACTAAAACGTAAGTGTTTTTAGCTATTCATTAATGCCTCTCATTTTGTTGAATTAGTCTTTTGTTACATGGGCGTCACCAGGGGGGGGGGGGGGGGGGGGGTGCGTTGGGTGCGAACGCATCCCCCCCCCCCCCCTTCAGATCCTTTAAAAAAAAAAAAAAAAAATCAGTCTGCGAGCGACCTCAACGCCGGATGCTAGATGATTACTCTTTTCTATTTTTTTCTTTATATTTTGCACCAGGGACACACACACACACACACACACACACACACACACACACACACACACACACACACACACAAATCAATTCGCACCCCTGGTTCTGGCAGCACTGATTTTATACATATCTATTAGTATTCTACAGTGTTTACTATTTATCGACCGTACTGTACATCCGTACGATACGGAGATACGTGTGCTACTTAGGGTCTATGTACGTTACTTCTGACCAATCCATTGCCAGCCCAAGAGCGAGCCCTAGCCTCACTAAAAAACGATGAAAAAAATGGAGTGGCAAGCGTATCATTTTGCCCACCCCCCTCCATAATTCCAGAGACGAGAAGATTTTCTTATCTCTTTTTTTGACAGAAAAACAAAAAGTTACCCCCATAAAAATATTGGAGGGGCAAGCATATTTAAATTTTGCCCCCCCCCCCATAATTAATAATTCCCGAAATGAGAAGATTTTCTTGCTTTTGAAAGAAAACAAAAATGTTGCCCCCATAGAAATGTTGGAAGGCAAGCGTACCATTTGCCCCACCCCACATAATCATAATTCCCGCGATGAAAAGATTTTCTTGTTTTTTTGTTAGAATTCAAGAAATCTGTCCAATTATTTCACCCAAAAGCAGTGGCGTAACTACGGGGTAGGGGGGGGGGGGTAGGGGTGCGCCCCCTCCCAATCCGCTGGTTAAAAAAAAAAAAAAAAAAAGACTTACCGAAATAGTAATTCAAGTGTTAGTAAACTGCTTTTGAATGAAAGGGTGATCAAGAAATAAGATATTTTTCTATGATTTCTTTTAACCATAATTAGATAGGTATAGATACAGTGTGAAACATTGTTTAAAAACCCCGGACCCGATAAAAGATTGTGATTCAGCGTGATTCCTGGTTGGCATTCTGCATATAAGCAGGATGTGCGCAGTGTACTCGGTACATCCGAACGAAGAGTCGCTACAATGTTGCGCAATGTGATGTAGAATGTACACCTTTGTACCTTACGCTTCGTTATATCAAAGCTAGATCATTGATTTTGCAGTGTTGCTTTACATACTATAGTCTATGTAAAAAATGTCTTGCATTGCCAATGAAAAGACTTGACCTGGGCTAATTCCTAACTTTTCCATGTACATTATAATACACACACACAAACAAACACGCACAATTAGTTTAGGGGATGCTCTAAAGTGCAGATTTTGGACATCCTTTCCCCGCTTGGTCACTTCGACGCCACCTCGCTGGTCATACCTCCCCCAGTCATGAACATAAACCCACACCCTTGACTACCAGTGGCGGATCCAGGGAGAGGGGCGCACCGGGCGTCCCCCCCCCCCCTTTAATTTCCAAAGCGAAAAAAAATATAGCTTCAAACGGCAGTTTTTGGACAGTAAAATGTCAAAATTTTCAAGCTCGCTCGCTCCTCTCGCTCGCATTTAGTCGTAATGCCATTCTCCTGAAGTTGCTGCCAGTAATTTCCGGCAGTTGCGCCTGGTGCGCCCCCTTAATTTCCAAAGCAAAAAATATATAGCTACAAACGGCAATTTGGGGACTGTAAAATGTCAAAATTTTCAAGCTCGCTCGCTCCGTTCGCTAGCATTTAATCTTTATGCCATTCTTCTGATGTTGCTGCCAGTAATTGCCTGCAGTTGCGCCCGGTGCCCCTCCCCCCTTAATTTCCAAAGCGAAAAAATATTGCTAAGAAAAGAACGGCAGTTTTTGGACTGTAAAATGTAATATTTTCAAGCTCGCTCGTCCCGCTCGCTCGAATGTAATCATTACTAGTATGCTCTCCTGATATTGCTGCCAGTATTTGCCAGGAGTTGCGCCCGATGCGCCCCCTTAAATTCTAAATCGAAGAAATATAGCTACAAACGGCAGTTTTGTTTGTTTTTTACTGTAAAATGTCACAATTTTCAAGCTCGCTCGCTCGCTCGCTCGCATTTAATTGTTATGCAATTCTCCTGATGTTGCTGCCAGAAATTGCCGGCAGTTGCGCCCGGTGCGGCCCCCCCCCCCCCCCCCCCACCTCCTTTATTTCCAAAGCGAAAAAATATGGCTCCAAATGGCAGTTTTGGGACTGTAAAATATCAAAATTTTTAAGCTCGCTCTCTTCGCTCGCTCGCATTTATTGTTATGCCATTCACCTGATGTTGCTGCCAGATATTGCCAGCAGTAAGATGCGCGCGATGCGCCCCCTTAATTTCCAAAGCAAAAAAATACGGCTACAAACGGCAGTTTTTGGACTGTAAAAATGTCAAAATTTCAAGCTCGCTCGCTCGCTCGCTCGCATTTAATTATTGTTATGCAATTCTTCTGATGTTATTGCCACTAATTACCGGCAGTTGCGCTCGTTGCGCCCCCACCCCTCCTTTATCTCCAAAGCGAAAAAATACGGCTCTAAATGGCAGTGTTTGGACTGTAAAATATCAAAATTTTTAAGCTCGCTCTTTTCGCTCGCTCGCATTTAATTGTTATGCAATTCTCCTGATGTTGCTGCCAGTAATTACCGGCAGTTGCGCCCGGTGCGCCCCTACCCCTCCTTTATTTCCAAAGCGAAAAAATATGGCTCCAAATGGCAGTTTTTGGACTGTAAAATGACAAAAATTTCCAAGCTCGCTCTCTTTGCTCGCTCGCATTTAATTATTATGCCATTTACCTGATGTTGCTACCAGTAATTACCAGCAGTTGCGCCCGGTGCGCCCCCCTTAATTTACAAAGCAAAAGAATATGGCTACAAACGGCAGTTTTTGGACTGTAAAATGTCAACATTTTCAAGCTCGCTCGCTCCGCTCGCTCGCATGTGGTCGTTATGCCGTTCCCCTGATATCGCTGGAAGTAATTTGTCGTTTCACACCGTCATTCTATAATCCATTTATAAGGGGTACAACCCTCTCCGGCACTTCCACACCCTCACCCCCCCCCCCCCACCCTTGCTCGCTCCCTCGCATATTACCCCCCCCCCCCCCCCCCCCCAAGATGAAATCCTAGCTACCGGTGCGCCGGTTTCCCTAAAAAAACTGTAAGGGATTGAGAGCTTCCTATATTCCAAATGTCTGTCCAAAAAATATCGTAAACATTTAGTGTCAAAACGCAACCCCCTTGAAAAAAAGCTGGTGACGCCCCTGCGGAGGTAATAACTCGTTCACACAGTACATGTAAATACCCTTTTGAAATGTAAGTACTGTTCTCTGAGGGAGCTATATAGTCCTCTACCAGGTACCAATTCATACACCAGTCCTCGTGGGTAAAATGGGACAGGGTCATGGTGTAGGTACAACGCCATGTCTTAGGAAATAAACCCAGAAAAGCCTGTTTGAGAGAAAAGAGTCCCTCGGTGCTCCTAATACAATTGAAAACATACATAATAATAGAGAGGTTGGGTATAACAAAACCCTGCCAGGTGATTTTGCAGTTCCAATTTCAAACTCCTTATATTTCCTTATATTTCTTTGTCTTTGTGTGCCCCAATAATTATACAGTGGGAGACATGGGAGGCATTTTCATCAAGCGTTTTGTAAGTTTTTTTTTCTTCTTATAGCAAATTTGCTTTCAGCCAATCAGATCCAAGGATTCCAGTAGCTTAGAAAAGTTTGTCAGAACAAAAATAATAGTGTCTGACAAAACGTTTGATGAAGCCCCCTGGGACCCGGGTGTTGTTCAGTTGTTGTTGTTGTTGTTGTTGTTGTTGTTGTTGTTGTGACAACCATGACAGCCATGTCATTTATCATCATCAAAATGACAAAGGAAAACTCGGGGAATGACGGAGAAGGACTTTTGTTGTTGTTTTTTTCTGTCAAAGACGATATAGATTTGGAACACTCCCAGCTTACAACCGATACAGAGGAAAATGAATGGAGGTGGGGAGGGAACCCGAATGTCGAGCGGAAAAATCTCATTGTACCTCATTTTCATTATGAAATATGATTTATAGCATTACAAAGAGGTTGAGGAAAACCTTTCTGTCGTAATCTTAATTGTTCGTCTGTCATTATTGGAAATGCCCTTTGTCATGTTTTCACAACCACAAGAAAAATGGAACGCATCGTCTGCATTTTCGGTTCTCACGCTATATGCCATGTTGTTCTGCAAATCGCAGTACTTTAGGCTGAAAACGGAAAACAATATTGCTCTAGTCTGAAAGGAACGTACGTAGGCATATCAATCCGCTAAATAGGTGGATTATAGAATGAAATATAACCCTTATCCATTACACCTGACTGGTGTAATGACCTAGGTAGGTTGGTAGGTATTTAGGATCTAGGAGATCCAGTTTTAACTACACCTAACATTCCCTTTTATGAAATTTGGCTTGAATTCTGATATTCTGTTCCGGGAGAGCCAGTTTTAACTACAATGTACATTATTGAGTGAGACTTACAATGCTGGTGGAAAAGAGACCTTACATTGTTTTTGTTTTCTCCCCCTTACTCGCCCTCCATCCACATTTAAACTTACACACATACGCGCACACACACACACACACACACACTCTCTCTCTCTCTCTCTCTCTCTCTCTCTTTCTGTGTGTTTATCTATCTATCTATCTATCTATCTATCTATACCTAGCTTCTTTAAGCTGCAATTAACTTTGATATAGCTATTATATATCTAGCTCTACTTCGTGTTCAATTACCAACTTTAGAGGGGGAAAAAAGATGATATTGTGTTCAGGGCCAGAGATTAAATTTTTCTACTCCGTTTTTTGTTACGACTTAAGTAGTATCCATTACGGAGTGACACGCCTTACCAGTCCTCTCCATTATCCCGTTACCATGGTGATGACACAGACGGCAAACAGCATAGGAGATTTTGTCCATGTCGGAATCAGGGATCTGGCCATCCCATATATAGGCTTACACGCGATGTTTACTATAAAAGGACCAGATTACTAAATTGAACGCATGTCGTTCTACAATGGAAATGTATATTATTCTATGGGTGAAATCATGGGGATATAACACAATATTTGTTTTGAAGCTCCATGGTGAAATATAGGGATGAAAACTTTCAGTATGTGGCAATAAGCATTTTATGATGTGTGATGCACTTAATTTGCTTGTTATATTGTGTAGTACAGAACTCTTGTATGTCGAATGGAGTACGGTCTGTATCTCCCTGATATTTTTAAAGCTTTATTCTTGAACTGTGAGAGGCTACAACGTAGACCCATTTCTCGGCTTTTATACAACTCCTTGCAGGGGAAAACTTGGCAGTGGTTGAGTCAGCTAGTGGTCCTTCCATATCAATCCTTTAACTTTGTTGAGGATCCTTATACAATGTACAAGTATAGAGCACCTGTAGTGGGTTTTGCCTGCAATTTTACTGACGTCTTTGCGAGGATTCGACGCTTTGTTCAAAGTTGACAGATGTCAAACAATCTTCAGAACCGCGGTGGGAAGAAATGTTATTATGGTATCGAGTTTCCCATATCGCTTTAAAAGAAAATCCCTCGGTCTGCAAAGAACGGGGTTAATAGGGATCACAGATTTTGACACTAGATAATGCCATGCAATTGACGCGATGAACGTCAACCCAGAAGATGGTGTAACTTCAAAGTTCGGAGGCCCTGAAAATAAGTATAATCATATAGGCCTTCATAGTTTTACATCAGAGCCGATACTAACATTTTTTCTCTCTCTGTTGGCCCATTCCGGCCACTAAAATCTATACGTCTGAAATTTTGGTGCCCCCCCCCCCCCCAAAAAAAAAAAGAAATTCAATGGCCTGAAATAAACATAACAATTCATTTTTAATCTGAAGTGCCCGATCAGGTCATAAGATTAAAGATAAGTCTTTTGGGAAATTTGATGTTCCGACACCAATTTTTAGTGGACCCGGGCTACCGGGCCGACGCTAATGTCGAATCCTGCATATATGACGTTCTAAGCTATACACTTAAAATACGTTATGCAATTTTTATTCATTATTTCATACATACAGGGGCCGCGATACAGGGGGTGGCTCTTCATCTCTTAACGTGTGACCACCATGCTACCACCATGAGATATGAAAGGGACCCATGATTTAATTTGATGTAAAAAAACAAACAAACAATATAGCAGCTATACCAAGACATACAGGAAATGTGCATCCTCTTGCTTGTGGGCTGCGATAATGTATACCTATAATACGAACTCCTTTATGTCTGAATGCGGACCATCCTCCTAAATGTAACATTTTGCAGAAGGATGTATGATTATTAACCACATCCAGTTCGTTCCATTGTTGTTTCAATGTTGATATTTCCTATGTTTTGTGAATTTTCCCTCACTTTAATGCTAGTATAAAATGATGGGGCGCACGAAGGTCCATTCTTTGTACCGGTACAGCCAAGCAATATAATCTTAGCAATATGTGCTCAATCTTGAAAATATTTCAGTAGGCATTAATTTGGTTTCAATAAACGTGATTCAATATTGAAACCTTTTTTATTTAGTTTTAGTATGTTTTTGTTGTTAGTTATCATTGAGTTTTTGGGGTTTTTTTTTAGCCCGAAGGTTGATTGATTTGACATACTTCATCGTTCGCTATCATTTGTTAATTTCTTTATATCGTGACGTTATATGATGTATACCATGTACGTCATGCAGCTGTGGTGTATATAAGCATAACTGCATTTTTAGATTCTTTTATCAATTTTCACCTTGCACTTTCTTTTGTGTGTGTGTGTGTGTGTGGCTGTGTGGACGTATCATGCGTAGCATCAATCTATAAAACTTGATTTCCAATTTTATCAAAGAGATCGCAAACGAGAGCGACAGAAGGAAGGAAGAAAAGGAAGAGATAGACGGACAGATCGGCTGTAAGAGGTGATTTGTGTTTGTTTTGCTTTCCCAGCTTATTTGATGTGCATGGGCGTTGAGACGCAATGATCAATGATTTTGTCACATTTGTTGCGACCGTCTGTTTGCAGAGAACAGCGTAACGTGTCGTGTAAACACAACCAAATGACATCGGTGCTGGGGTGGAGCTCTTTAGTTCGCAAATGCGAAATGACATACCGGCATATAACAAGTGATAAAGCTATTGTAAAATTCGAGAAAATAAAAAGCTGGAGACGGAAATAGAAAGATATCAAATATGGTTTAAAAGACGTGAGAAGTGGCTCTGCAAACATGAATTAACTAACTCATGTTTATCCGGGTGAGGTCAAAAGGGTACAAGACCTCTGGAAGCATGCATATTTGCTTAATGATTTTAATTCAAAGGGTTCTATTCATAAACATACGAGACCTATATGAAAAGATACAGTTAGGTTTGATTTCAGATGCAATGACGGAATAGCACTGAGAGGAGATCATGCAGCATATATTGCGATTTTCTTTCTTAGTCACACATCATAAAGGTACATCCGTTTTGTGAATGTGTATGGTATGAAAGTCTTTTTTTTTTCGTGCCAAGGTTGTCCCATTGCCAATGTATGGCTTTAGGCTACACCACACTTAATACAAAGGTATTCGTGCTTATGACACGTTTTCACAAGTTAACTTTAATAAGTTTGTGTTCCGACCTTTAACTTCTTTCGCTCTATTGCTTGTTTGATGTTAATTCTTCTGAAAGTGAAATTGTAATACAATTATATAATTTCATATTGTGTCTCTAAAGGTTGTTCGCATGATAATTGAAGCTGATCATTGTAAAGTGCAGTGGGGATAATCATTTAGTTATATGACAGTGGTCATGCAACATTTTGAACCTACTCATAATATAAATGGCTCACCGTCGGTGTATTCTTTATTGTTGTTGTCGGGTTTTTGGCGAAATTATTGACAGATTTTCTAAAAACTTCAGATTTAAACGCATCTTCAGATTTATATTCTGTTAATACTCGTGTGCTCATAAAAATGAACGATAAGGGTCTTTTTTTTTTTGTTGACGTTGGTTACCATTCAAAGCTGAGCACATTAATGTCTATCTACATTTTGTTGGACGACCTTAAACGCGTTCCATGACTTGTTAATCTACTACATGTATACTGTGTTGTGACGTTGGTAGTAATCATGTAAAGTATACTGCTCAAAGATGTAAAAATGTGTTACATGTGATGTATAGAGACATAATCCAAATGAAGTAGAGGGACGAGTTAATGAAGAAGATGCTGATAAGAAGAGGACGATTTTTGTTGTTGTTGAATCTTTAATTACGAAAATATTATGATATGGATTTTTTTTGATGACCTTACAGGTGCAATGGTCGCGCAAGTATACTTGTTAATCTACTACAGTGTTGTGACGTTGGTATTGCCATGTACTGATCAAAGAGATCAAAATGTGTTAATTTGTATGCATAAAGACATTATATGAAGCAGAAGGAAGACTCTAGTATAGAGTTGATGAGGAAGATAAAGAAGATGCTGATAAGAAGAGGACGATATTTTGAATGTAGAGTCTTTAATCATGATATTATTATGACTATGGATTTTTGTACATTACCCAATTAGATTAGATGTAAATCATGCAAGATATACGAAAATAACAACATAATAGTTTTTATACATTTTTAAAAGTTAAAAAGTAAAACATGTTTGTTTGTCAGGTGTTATCTTTAATGTGGTATGCATATGCTGTTCTTTGAATACAGTAATTATTATTTGTATTTATTTGTTGTACGTTATAAAATGCTGATTGAAAGCACATTTTCCTAGTCAAATTTGTGGACAATAAAATAATCAATTCCCAAGATGGAGTGAAAATTACTTGCCTTCTGGAAAGCTTTAAACCATTAATCACCCAACCTTTAATCATCGATAAAGGACATTGCACTGTGATTACTGTTTGCTTGATAAGTACTGTATTGACATTGCCAAAGCACTTGTAGGGCAAACATATTTCAGCGTAACAGAAGGGAACACCACATATATCATGTGTATGTACATAATACTATGTATCAAGGTTCCCATAACTGTGACAATAGTCGCACCTTGATCTATCTTTTTCAAAAGACGATATTGTTATGTCCAGCTGTCTTGATATATAACACAGGGTTAAAAAGTGTCACATGACACCGAATAGGAAAGCGAGATCACTTGATCAAAAGAAAAGCAGAGGGCTGATTTCGGTGTAACGTGTCTTGAACGTATCGAATCGAAGATTCTTTTCCCACACTAACAAACCTAATTTGTGTTTTCATACAAAGAAAATGGATTTAAAAAAAACTTAGCAATTCGTGAAATTTTCGCCATGACGAGTATATCGGGCAATGTTTGAAAAATTATGACAAGTCTATGATGATAAATAAACGGAAAAAAAATGTTAAAATCTATAAAAATCGAATGCATATCAAATCAAACTTGACTTCCATCTCATTGCTGAGACTTTGCAAGAGAAAATAACTCTCTACTTTGAAATGGCCACTCTTGTGAGTAATCTTCATCACAATGTTCGATTCATCCACTATGTTGGGGATGTTGTCTAATGTATATAAGGCTCAAGACAGGGGGTAAACAGGGGGTCCCGGTTTCGAATCATGGCCGATGCCCTGATGGTCAAGATATTTTACCAATAAAGTTCGGATACAAGTCACGAGTTCGACACCCACAAATCAATACAACCCACGAGTTATACAGCCCATGAGTCATATACAGTCCATGAGTTCGACACACAAGGTCCACGAGCCAGTGTTGCAACGTCGAACTCGTGAGCTGTTTTTACCTAGGTTTTAGCGTCGAACTGATAGGCCTTATTTGCCTAGTGTCGAACTCATGGGCTGTATGGCTCGTGGGTTGTATGATTCGTGGACCTCTTTTCCTTGACGAACTCGTGGGCTGTATGACTCGTGGGTGTCGGTTTTGTAGGACGACCCCTAATGTCCCTCTTGACCCACCTGTATTATGATGATACATAATGTACCTGTACGTCGATGCCGATGTATTAATCATGTCAGATACGACCCTTTGAGAGAATAGTGCTCTCACTGGAAGGCTTCCTTGAGTTATACCATATGACTGATATACTATCCTTTTCATCATTATTACCACCGTTGTAATTTGACATTTTTTTCACTATTATAGCTGAAGAATCTGATGGAAATATACGGAGAGTAAATCAAAACTCTCACTTGTCACCAAGACAACTGATGCCAGTTTGACCTATAATGTACGACACGATTGCTTCCGATGCTGTTTCATACGAAAATCAATGAAAATCAGTAAGACTCAAAGAAGCATAACACAGCAGAGAAATAATGCATTATAATATAAGATATAAATGAAAGAAAGAAAAAGAAAGAAAGAAAGGAAGAAAGAAAGAGAGAAAGAAAGAAAGATATAAGATATAAATGAAAGAAAGAAAGAAACTATAAAGGATATAGTTTGAAAGAAGCCGTCTGGAAGTAAATAGGCAAGGATCGACATTAGAGGTGGCCGGGTGGCCCGGGGCCACTAAAATTTGATGTCGCGCCACCAAATTTTTCTTTTGGTGGCACGATGGGGCATCTAAAATCCAAAATTAAAAAAGACCTCCTGATGATTTTCAAATTTTACATTTGAACAAATATAAATTAGTTATACTGGGTACAGAGTTTCAGGATTTATAATGATTGGGATGACGAGTAAGAATGTTTTCGAAATTTCTAACAAATTGCAATGAACAAGGATGATGAAATGGCAGGGTCACCATAAGAATGCATGAGTTGGGGCTCAAGGAAGCAGAACAAAAGAAAAAGGCATGCATAGATTATACACAGGTGAGCTTGTGAGCATGCGGTATTGTAATGGAATGACACTGCTAAATTTCTGAGAATTGCGAGGCTCCTATGTCATCATCTTTGTTCAGTATAATTTGTTTAAGATATTTGAAAGTACTGTTTCTCTGCTCAAGAACGACAATAAATTCCACAAATCTATACATGAAGCTGTTGATTTATGTACTACATGATGTGAAATTATGAAAATCCACCGGAATGCCCCTTTAATTTTTATATTTCCTCTCATTTTGGGACACTACATTTTTTCTTCGGGCCACCAATTACTAAAAATTTCAGTTTCAAAGATTTTAGTGGCCTGAACATGAAACCAGAGAAATCAAAAGGTAGTGCTGAGCCCTGAATTAGGAAATTTATTTTGCGAAGAGACGGAGAGATACATGAAAAGTAACAGACAGTAGGTATACTTTTTCTTTATTTCTTACCATTATATGCTTCACCTGTCGTCTCTGTGTTTATGTTGGCAATAGTTAAGCCATTTTTGTCCTATATTCTGTAGAGTTCAGTTTGTATCTCGTCACACACACACCCATATATATATATATATATATATATATATATATATTTGCCTATTCATTACATTATAAGTAAATGCATTTTTTTAATGGTGTTGTTTCTTAAAGGTTGCCTGAAAATGTTCACAAACCTAGAATTATTTCATTTGTCTTAAGGGTATAAAACCCATTCGTCGGCAATAAAATATATCAGATGCAATGATTATGCATAATAAATGCTTAATCATATAAATGAAATTCATGCATAAACAATGCATTAACCTGAATACTATATATTATAAGGTATATCAAGAAAAAAAATGTGATGTTCATTGCAGCGGGATCTGAAAGACAGTGTTTATCTTAAGGATAACACTGTCTTGTTCGTTCGGTTTCAGATATGAGTTCACAATTTCTATTATGAATACATATAATTATACTTTAATATCTATTATGAATGAAGCACCTCTATACATAACTGATAGTAAACGGCTTTTCTTAAGTCAATCTTTAGTTTGTTCTGTACTAAAACAGTGCTGAACGACAAACACAGTCATACAAACACAACAAAATAGTGTGTCTTTACCACTTATCAAAACATTAGAATCTTTTATTTTCTAGGTGGAGAGGGGATCGCTGTTTCACAAAACTTGTCAGCGTTGGATTCGACAACATATTGTGTCCTTTATCTGAACTATAGCGTTTACCACCCGTGAAAGTCCGCTCTTTAATAGCACGTAATTGTATTCACCGTCCCCTAAGACGACAATACAGTACTTGGGTTAGTATGTCTATAAAGTAGAATGGAGATATAGATAACGACGTCTTAATCGTGTTTACTTGTTGTCGAGTGGCTCATTTTTTTCTGCCAAACCAGACCTTCTTCAAAGTTTGTATATTGACTACACTAACATACTTCAGACGTTTGATCAACATTGATTGGAAAGCGTGTAGGTTGCACCTGATCCAAAAAATGCAGTTTTCTCTTAGCCTTTGTTGTATCATAATATTTACCATCAAAATCATCATGAATGTGAGTTTATGATCCTAACATACCTCCCATTGCTTGAGAATTTGCTTTCATGTTTGCCGGTCTTAGATCAAGATGTGGTGCTGTTCCTGTGTAAATGAAATGTGTATTCCAAGGGGAATTGAGGGCGTTTTCTTGACTATCCTCATGCTGGGAGCTAGCTAGCTCGTGTATATTGACTTAATAGGCGTTTTCACATCAGCCCGATGTTTCGAAATAGCGCGCTATTTTCTGAAAGGGGGAATTAAAAAATATCTCGAGCTTGGATTTTTATCGGGCTGATGTGAAAACGCCTTCTGGGACAGATTTTGCTTGGCCTGCAATGCCTGGCTTTGAAATTGATATCATGGGCTCCATATGCGGTCTCTCGTCTTCTTCTTTAGCCCCTGATACGATTTTTGTCAGTCGGTCAGTCAACGTCTACAAAAGCCCTTCTGTCGATGATCGGCGTTGATTGGCAAATTTATAGTTATAGCCATGAAAAGTAGGTGTTTGCTGCATCGTTGATATTACACCACATTGGCATTGATGACCCACTTATGATGTTTGCATTGAAATGATGCCGACTATCATGTGATTTCATGAGTTTACATTCATGTTTGGCGACACAGCTGTTGATGGTTGTTGCCTGGTGAGGGGATCACGAATTCTTTCAATCGGCACACCACCGTGCAGCAGCAAATCGTATTACCCGCTGATTACGTTGGAGATTTTTTGTGCACAGGCGCCGGCAAGACGCGTTATATCAAGGAGTTTTCACCAAAAAAAAAAAGTAATTGGCTTACATTACCTGGAAAGGTACACGGAAAATATGCTAACATGACTGTATCTTTCTTTTGAATGACTGTAAGAGAACAACTATAATTTAAGCCGGATGCAAAGGAAAAACATGTCAACGATATTTGCACAATTATTTTCCATTTTCGTATTTGCTAGCATTTCAGGCAAATAGACACACCACGCACACGCACATACACACACACACACACACACACACACACACACACACACACAAACACACACACACACACCATACACACTGAATACACACAAAATTCATGCCATGCATCTGTCTATCATTATGTATCTATCTCGCTCTGAAGACCGACGAAAGGCGTCATTTATATGTGTACGTACAAGGGGGCGTTGGCGGTTCCTGCATTGGCATCGAAGCCAACGTGAACATCTCGAACCACTTTGCTCTGAGGCACAGTTGAGAATCGGTCACACCGTGGGCTGAGAGAAGTTCATCTCGTTTCCTTCTCATTGCGACATACTAAGTTGATAAAAGTTTATGAGACCAGCAGAGACGGCTCACCATCCTCCTCTTTCTTTGCACTATATATCCTGGCTGCTTTCTGCCACTCATGGCAACAATGGTAGTAATCAGACTGGTATTTGTCGCCGCTTGTCTTGCAGCAATAGGTGTCGTGCCATCAGTCGCCAGTTTTCCGGAGGCTGAAGACCTGGCGGATGTTGTGGATTTCGAAGATGCGGTGATGGACGAGGAATCAAATGATTTGAAGTCGAGAAGGAAGCGAGCCACGGATTACACCGGTAATCCGTTTCTATATTCTGACGCTGAGAAGGCAGAGATCGTGAACTTGCACAATGACTACAGGCGCCAAGTCCAACCAGAAGCAGCTAATATGGAATTCATGGTAAGATCTATATTGCACCCTTCCATCTGATCAAATTTCTTTCTGGTCCAATACTTTCCTTTACTGGATGCAGCACAGCAATTATATACATTGCCGGTTATAGAGAAAAAGATGGGGGAAATTTTGTCCATAATTCCCCATCCCCAATTATCAAAGAGACCTAAATATCCCATCGGGTGCCCTTGATCAAAATTATTATATGCAAAGAGATGCCCTAATGAAATCCAATTTGAGAAAGTATCAGATAAGATTTTATTTTTGAAACAATTTAAGGTAATTCAAGCGCAGATTTAGTTTGTTATTTGAGCTATAATGTTCTATACAACATAAAACATGATGAATTAGATCACTCACACATCATCTTCATAAAGATACCACAGTATGTCAAGAAACCGTGTTGCATGGATGAACAGGCATGGGGGAGGGGTGTTCCATAAAGACGTTCGTAAAGTTACGAACAACTTACGAGCGACTGGTGATAAGTTGTGATGTGCTATACTTATCAGAATTTCCATAATTCAGCACAAGAACTGATCACCAGTCGCTCGTAAGTCGTTCGTTACTTTACGAACAGCTTTATGAAACACATCCCTGGTCTTTGAACAGGACTATTGCTTTCCTTCAAGAATTCTTCAAATCACCTTGTTTGACGAGGAAAATAGGTGGGACAGGGTCAAGGGTCATCACCTTTTGTCATTAACACGGACAATGAAAGAGCATTACGAATGAAAACTGGCAAATGATGAAATGGAATCCTAATGGTCGTTAGTGGTCTGATAGAATTAGATGATTACCTTTCGTAAGATCTACAAAATGACTGGAAATACTGGAGATATAAGACGAAGGAAGAGGACAAACAGGAAAAATATCCGACCAAATTAGCGAAAGCTTAAGTTCCGGCAAATTGCTTATTGAACAGTGGACATCAAGCTTATAATTTGTCAAAATTACTTCCAAATCGATATCAGACATTCTCTTGCAACATGTCCTTAAAAGTCATGGTAGAGACACTTTGTGCAATTTAGGCAAAACTTAAAAAACGAATTAGGAACCTTATGAATAGCTTCGAATTTTGAAAACGCAGGAATAAGCATGTCAACTAGATGGTCAAAGGGCAATAACGTATTATCTCGATAGGAAGGGGGTGGTATAATTTCCATATTTTAGTTTCTTTCCAATTTCCAGCATTTCCGTATACTTATGATATTCCGTGAGCTTATCTTTTATTATGTATTGTGATGTAGTTTATGTATTCAAATTCTGTAAATGAAAATGAATGAAAAATAGAGAGAAGGGAGCAAAACCATTTCAACCACGAGTCAATTTTACCATGTCATATACTAAATCAAGAAAAAATAACGATAATGAGGGGATTTTTTTCTAATACTGTGTAAAAAAAATAAAAATGCAAACAGACCATTGATGTCAAGTATATGAGTATATTTCATTGTGTGTAAATTCAACTAACTTGTCCAGATCAATCCAAAGAAATGATGTAGAAATAATTCAATAGAGTGTGAATGCAAAACCAGATAAACCCCATATTTTATACTCATTCATTCAAGTTCAAGACATAATATACATCTCACTTTCTTTAGTGACAGAAATCATGTAAACAAGGGAATGTGGTTTGTCCATAAGGTCGTCAATAAACAGAAAAATTAAAATCTGATACTGCACTCGTTACATAAGAAGAGATTGTCTCGTAGATATTATCAAAATAATCATATGTATTTTTCTGTCTTTTGTTTGCTGTAATTTCGAAAATTCCAAATTAAAAAAGAAATAATTCTTTATGTAATATACATATACAGTCAATCGCACACAGTCATAACGCACACACACTACACTTATAAAAGGTTACTGTCATGGATCTTACAACATATTCTATATAGAACTTTTTTTTGCATGTAGTATGAGTTTATGCATTTTAATACTATACTTTCTTATCGTTTTATCTTAATTTTTAAGTAACATGTTATGTTAAACCATGGTATCCTGAAAGCGTTTTGAGTACCAAGACGTGACCCTGAGAGGTGTCATTCTTTAAAAATTCATATCTTATATCATCACCATCACTACCATGAACACTATGTTTATCATTCTTTTTATCATTGTTAAAAGTACTGTATAATAATTCATGTTGGCATAACCTTTATCATTATTTATAGACCATAATATCTTACTCACCGACAAGTCAATTAAAAAAAAAAAATAGAAGATGACAAAATATGATTCTCTGTAGAAGGAATTGTAATTATTCAATCAGTTATTAATTATTCAAACAGTTGCAAGTTCGGTGTAAGGGGCATTTCGATTTTCTTTAGTCATCGCTTTCTCTGTATAAAGTACACCGATATGTATGATTTTATCAAGAGCATATAGTGTAGAGTGAACAGATATGAGCAGAATCAATTCATAAGTTGATATAGATGTTATTACATCTAACTGCCCATAAAACTTGTATTTTTGATACTTGAACGTGCGTTTGTATTCGAAGTTATTGAGCTGTTGTCCTGAAAACGATCTCAATTTTCAGGTGTGAGTTTCTTCAATTTATCTCACTCTTATATACCTTGTATAGAGGCAGACAAATTGAAGAAACTCACACCTGAACCTTCACCATGTTACGGCACATTTTGGTAAATCGGCACATTTTGGTAAATCACCAAAATGTGCAAGGTACCAAAATGTGCCGAGACATAGTGACGGCACATTGCATTTTTTGCACATTTTGGTAATTTACCAAAATGTGCCGATAGTGCAAAATGTGCAGGTAAAAGTGGATTTGCCTGCACATTTTGGACAATCTGCACATTTTGGTAACTGAACTAAAAACCCGTGGATGGGCTTGAGATTTATAATACGGTCAAGGAGTTAAGGTGATATGGTCCTGCAGTAAAGACAGGTAAGACACTTATTTAGCTCACCCAAGCTGAAGGCTCGAGTAAGCTTTGCGATTGCTGTTCGTGCGGGTATGCTGTGTGACCTGAGTGCTAGGTGCGTCGGGCTGACAACTCAGTGAAGGAATTCCTCTGAAGGAATGGCATAAGTGCCACAGAATGTCATTAATTTGGCCGCATACGGGGACTGCAGAATACAAATGTGGGAGTTGCCTGCGAGGTGCTGCCGCTAAGGGCCTCCTACTGGCGTTCTGCGTGTACCTCTGCGGGCAATTCCCACGACTCACCCGCAAAAAAGTTTTGGACATGCTGTAAACCTAGCTGCTGGTAAATCGGACTTGCGTGCGCACCTCCGGGCAAATTGCGGACCAACTGCAGAGAGCTTCGGGTAGCAAATTTGCTTCCCCGCAAGTCAAACTTTCCCAGATACGGTATGACAAGGCTTTGAGCATGTTCAAAATATGTTTCGAGTGAGTTGTGGGGATACACGCAGAACACCAGTAGGAGACCCTTGCAGACAACTCCAATGCAGGTACTTCCCAGTACCCGTAAGTCGCTCGTAACAGAAAACGCCGGACCGGTTGCAAAGTTCTCACGCAGGTCAAACAGAATACACGCAAGTAGAAGGTAAGTAGCACGCGTCTAGCAAATAAGACACAAGTGCGAAACTCGTAAACATTCTTGTCCACCCGCAGAAAATTTTCCTGCGTGCTGACAAATCCCTACTCGCAACAAGCCCGCGTAGCTTGCCCGGTCCAAAAGGTGTGACACGGCCTATAAGGCCGAGTCACGTCTTTCCGGGCAAGCCTTGCGTGCGACTTGCGAAGAACAATTTTTACTACCCGGAGGTCCCCGCAGATGACCCTTTTTACCCGTTACCATGTTAAGGCCTTGTCACACCTTTCCGGGCAAGCTACGCGGGCTTGTTGCGTGTGAGGATTTTCCAGCATACCGGATAATTTCTGAGGGCGGACAAGGATTTCGGCGAGTTGTGCATGTGTCTTACTTGCTGGATGCGTGCTACTTATGTTCTTCTTGCGGGTATTCTGTCTGACCTGCGTGCCAGGCGCGTGGGGGCTGACAACTCAAAAATTCATCTGAAGGAATGGCAGAAGTCCAACAGAAATGACAGAATGTCATTATCTTGGCCGCGCTGACCGCATACAAAGTACATGCATGTGCTGCTCAAAACTTGGCTGCGGGTAAATCGGACTTGCGTGTGCAGCTCCGGGCAACTACGGACGAAATAATTTTCCTGCGTGCTGGAAAAATCTTACTCGCAACAAGCCCGCGTAGCTTGCCCGGAAAGGTGTGACACGGCCTTTAGGCTGCCGAACTTATTCGGTGGGGACAAAAACCAACTGCACTTACAATTTGTTTTTGTGATGATTGTGGAGGAGCAGAAAGTTACCAAAATGTGCCGTCAATGTCCTGCACATTTTGGTAAATTTACCAAAATGTGCAGTTACCAAAATGTGCCGTAACACAACCCTCTGAATAATATCTTGCTTTGATTTAACATGCCTTGTCCGCCTTGGACTACTTGAATATAACAATGTCGGAATTTCGGAGCTTAGGTATTTGTTCCGTGTTCATCGTGTCACTGTCGGCAACCAGGGACAGCCTGGTGGTATTAGAGGGAGACATGTTTAAGAAACTAACACCTGAACCTTCACCTCTCTGAATAATATCTTGTTTTGACCTCAATTTGCTTGCATGATCTTCGTCATCCTCATTCACACATTTTGAGTTACTTCCATTTAAAAATTACCGGGAAACATCAAAACTTTTTTTTTCTCCAAAAATCTCCAGGTGCTTCAGCTGCGAATAGCCAACAAACGTCAACTGACAACGCGATGTGTTTTTTTTTCTTTTAATGGTGCATCATACCTGTCAATGCGTTTTCTATCATTCTTAAAACCGTGACCATCGAGGGTCTGAAGGGCTTTCGACTCGATGAACTTTTTTTTTTCTCATGTCGTCAGAAACTTGGTAACAATGTACATACGTATATACAAACTGATTTCCCCCAGGCCGTATCTCTTCTTGAATGACTTTATTCCTGGTAATGACAGATAGTACAGTACTGCCCTCTCCCCCACAAAGACACAACAATAAACAAAAAGGGAGCCCCAAACACACACTTTTTGTTGTTGGTTTAAAGAACGAAAGAAGAGTGAGAGAAAAATGGGGCAGAGCAAAAACACTTTTTGTTCTGCCCCCAAAAACACTTTTTGTTTTGAAACAAAAAACAGAACAAAACGAAAACGAAAATAACACACACAGGAGAAAATCCCTAACTCCCATAGGATTCCGCCCCATTTTAACAGTGATTGCTTTAAGCTTATCAGTAAGTTCATTAAGTAATGTTTGATTATGTTTAATACGAAGAACCACTGAAATGTACAATGATTGCTGTCATTCTGGCACATATTGTCGTGGTCAATCTTTTTCTGATTAATCGATCTTCGCTGAATTTTAGATTCGAACATAAAATTATACACAACTCACTCGTGTCCTCCTCTTGTGTGTGAAAGGCTTGGAAAACGCTGCCCAGGCAATGGATGTAGCAATGACATCTTCCATAGCAACGGGCCAATTATCATAATATTTAATGGAGCCGAGCAGGATTGGGAATATGGTGGGCGATTAAAGTTCACCGGCACTGGTTGCCACGGTAACAATAGCTGAACACAACTGTATAGCAAGTGAGTTACTAGAAAGATTAATATTTTACAACTGGAGTTGATATCATTTTCACGACATCACCGTAATTTTCTTACTCATCCTATAAGTATTAGATGGGGTAACTAGAGGTTGACCGTAACTCGGCTAAAATGGGAAAATTTGAAATTCAATGTTAATTACACGTGCGATGTGATAGCGTCTTACTTTTGTTTCCCCTTTTCTCATCATTTTTCAACAATGCACACACGGCCTTTAGAGTAAGAACTGCTATAAACTTCGATAAGTTTCATGAGTTAACTCAACGGAATATCTTCACTACCAACTTTAATTGAACTGCCAGGCTAATCATAACACACACACACACACACACACACACACACACACACACACGTTAGATCTTGTTACTGGCTATTGTGAGAGAGCAAGGGACGTGCATATCATATCATTTTTTGAGCACCTTTCCATGAATTCCATGGCGATAAAACCTAAAACATTTTTCCCAGTTGTTGTATTTCCTTCTTTTAATTGTGATATTAATTCTGCAGCTGCTGAATATGAAGGGTGTTGAACTCAGGAGACTACAAGAAAATCAGTTCAAAACTTTTTTCCTCCATAACAATGTGATATGAGCATCGTCAACACCAAAGCGCCCAGAAGTACTTCACCTTTTCAATCACATTCAGGCTTGGTGTCTTTTTGAACACCCGAAATGTTTGGAAATCGTAGCCATAGATACCATCCAACAATCCCTGAAAATGATGGGACCACTAATTGGACACAAGCTTCAGAGAGTCACGCACCAAATTGTGGTCATCCATGACGCATTGTGGCTGCACGTCAGCGGGAGATAATCAGGCGTAACAAGTGAGAAATGATTAGTGAGAAGTTTTGCTATCATCTCAGACATATTCGGTGTGGTTTTCAAGTTGCTATTCAAATGGTTTGCGCTATACAAAGGAACAAGTCACAACGCACGTGCAGGTACTCACACACGCACACACACACGCACGCACACACACTCACACACACACACAGACAGACAAATTGACACATACAAACTTATGTACGCACTTTTGCTTTTCTGTACTACAGGCTAAGCAACCCAGACCATTTTTTGTTAATGTGGCTTCAAAAATAGAATAGAATGAAACCGCCAGTCCACTGTGGCAACTTCCACATACTCCAGCCACGGAGCTACTAAGCTCCAAGCCCTAACTTTAACCCAATCAGAGATTACGAAATGATTTCACTTATAAACCAAAAGTGCAAAGACTTCGTCTGTTCTATAAGATCAAATAATCTTGAGATAAGTAGCCCATGGTGCCGATCGTTGATTTTATTGTGTCCTTAGGTCGATACCAGACAATGTGTTGCATGCTTCAAATATCGCATGTACAGTTATGTTTTTACAGCTGTAAATTTGCGACGTATTGATTGCAGCACGGAGACAATAATTTTGCCCGCCTCTCTGAGCCCGTCGCAGACAATGGGCTACACAAAGAATCCACGCTGCCGCTGAGATGTAATGTAGGGCAGTTCAGCTAATGTCTTGATATCGTCATGAAATAATTTCTGCTCCAATTACTTAACAGCGTAATGTTTCAATCTCGCGTTTAGCCTCTCGTTGGATAAAGAGAACATTCAAATTCATCCCTCATGTCATTTTCACCATTTCATGCATTATCGTCTGGCAGCTAGAAAGGAGTATGAGACCATGAAATTGACTTGTTCCCATTAGAGTCGTGATAGCCTTCTAGCAATCAATGAATCCACCGCAGACCAGTTGACAATGGCCTGTCGCAAATTAGAATGTCCTTCATTTGGCTTTCCCCGTAAAAAAAAAAAAAAAAAAGTTAAAAGAAAGATTTCTAGGCCAAGGTATATTCATACATTCGACTTTTGCTGGAACTGGTAAGGGCGAATGTTGGAATCGAGAGCAAACCAAATATCGCCCATTCTTCTTCCTTTTTTACATTATTGACATCGTATTGTGTGGTTGCTATTGGTAACAACACATTGAAAGGGGAAGGTACGTCTGATACGAATTCAAAAAATTGTTGTTTTTTAAGACTGGATTTATTACTCCACCTCTAAAGCAGTGATAATAGAATTTCAACTCCATATCTCCATAAGAAAGCAATACTTGATGATAAGTTAGTTTTTGAGGTTATAAGGTTTTAAGGTTATATGTTATGATATGTATTCATAATTACATATAAATATATACATGAAATATGAGGAAAGGGAAAACGGATGCTATCAATTACTCTATTCAAGGATGTCTTCTCTTTTGTAAGTACAAACATCACATCACCTGCACTCTTTGCTTTGAAGCACGAGATGTAATGTTTACCATAGCCTTATAACTAAATAGTTTGTACGATTGCCCTTTTCTATAGTTAGTGAACCTTTTAATTATTTATGTCTTTCTTCTTGTCTGAAAGTCATTTGAGCAAAGCGCGGAAGAAGCGTCATGGTCTAATTAGCCAACTTGTTCCATCCTATATGTTATGGAGACTAAGACTCGTTACCAAGGACACGGCAATGTTTGATAATAACAAAACGTTTTTAAACAGCAAGACACAACGTATACGTCGTGAAGCGAAGTTGTTACAACGTAGACCCGATTTCAGAAAGTCATGCGGTTATGCAGTGAGATCCCCATGGTAACTTCCTCACACGTTTCCAACATGAAAGGAAATGCGATATATATTACCACACACACACACACACACACACACACACACACACACACACACACACACATACACAAACACGGTGAAAATATCCTCGACCACTTCGATTCTGCGCTTCATTTGCTACCGATGTAATTTACCCAGAGTCTATCAATTTTTTCTTAATGATAAACTTGGATTGATTAACGAACAATAGGGAAACCAGACCATTATAACATAACCTATTTCTGCAGACATTGTAAGTTATATATTGTTAGCGCCATCCGTGCGGATTGGAAATTTATCAGTACCCGGTAAGTAAGTGCTGGAATTACCAGCCGGGTATAACCTAAACAAGAATACATGCTTTTAACATCACAAAAATACAAGCCAGGGCGGTGTCGAAGAGAAGAACCCCACACGACATGAACATTAAAGGGAAGCCTAACCCAAAGCGCAATGGGGATTGAGCGAAAGCAGCAAAATTAGTCGAACATATCAGTGAAAGTTTGAGAAAAATTGGACAATCGATGCAAAAGTTATGAATTTTTAAAGTGTTGGTGTTGGAACCGCCGGATTAGGAGACTACTAGAGGTTATGACGTATAAAAGGACATTAATATAAAGAAAGCATAAAGAAATTTTTTTTTTAAAAATCACTTTTCTGGCATAATGTAAAAGCACTTGACTAACTGCTTTTGGATAGCAGGGGGAATAATTGCTGCTACCCTTAACATATTATGTCAGTATCAAGTTGATTGAATGTGCAATTTTCATGAAAAATGATTTGTGTGTGTGCGTGTGGAATTGTCTTTACATTTTCCTACTAGTATATTGTTGTCCACTCATACGTCATAACCTCTAGTAATCTCCTCATCCAGCGGTTCCAGCACCAAAACTTTAGAAATACATAGCGTTTACATCGATTGTCCGATTTTCTTAAACTTTCACTGATGTGTTCCACTAATCTTGCTGCTTTCACTCAATTCACATTGCTCTTTGGGTTTGGGTTTCCTTTAATTACAACCTCCTCTGCCTCTATACTATGTAGAGATCCTTTGTATCATTATTTCAGTCCTGATCAGCTCTAATTTTGATACATCATAAATGCTTGTCCATTTGTCTTTCTCATAATCATTAAGTAAAAAGCCAGGCAGAACTTGAACATGTCGCAAAAACAATAATAATGATGCCTATGTTATCAAGCATCTCGGAATATCTGATACGAAATGTAACAATCATGCATGGTACATCCCCCTGTAAAACAAATTCTGAGTCTATATTTTCATGATTATGATGATGATTTAGAAAAGGCGTTGTTATATTAAAATTGAACACTATGATTATAGACACCGCGCACCCTAGTCAATAGAATGATTGGTCCCTCTTATCAATCAAAAAACAAACAAAACAAACAAACAAATTCCTGCTTCGGTTCATTTATGATTTCCTGCATCGCTTTCTTTGTTTCATTCTTTCTCAATCAAAATGATGTTCATCGTATCATTTAATTCCTCTTTGGCGTGTGGTCTGGTTTGTTTGTTTGTTTGTTTGTTTGCTTGCTTGCTTGCTTGCTTGCTTGTTTATGTTGAGGAAGAGGAGTGATGTACTTCTTATAATCCGAATACTTGGATGGGAGATAAAATTCTGCCCGTCAATTCCCTTTTGTACTGAAAAAAAAAGAAAGAAATATTATTTTAAGGCATGGTTAACATAGACTTAGTGAAAAATAAGAACAATGCTATGGCTAGCTAGGTCATCGTTGTTTCGCTACAAGAAATGCATTATATTCTTGTACTGGGATATGTCGTTGCAGGGTTTGATCTTCCACCCTTGCACGGCAATATGTTTCACTGTGATGCTGTGTGATGCAAAACAAAACCCAGCAAGTTACATCAATCAGCATTATTTTTCTGATGCTGTAGCATTTGTTGTTATTGTTTGTATGCGTGTGACTGTCCGTCTAGCTGCAGTTTGTTCTGATGCTAACTTTTATCGACATTATATGTGATATCCAGCTCTATTCTGTGAACAACTGTACAATAATCGTTTGTTATTTTGCGGCTGTATTTAAAACCCGCAGTACTGGGACGAGACACTCGCCGCATGGGCGCAAGAATGGACAGACGGCTGTTACTTCGAGCACGGTTTCCCCGACGAGGCGTCGAACCAATTCGTCGGCCAGAACCTCTGGCGGGGCTGGGTGGCGGACGTGCCCGAGCCAAGCGGACCAGTCGGGGCCTGGTGGAATGAATATCAGTGGTACACCTATGAGGATAATTCCTGTGAGGATGGGGCGATATGTTCCCATTACACTCAGGTGAGTGGCTCTCCCTCTCCCCTCTCTCTCTCTCTCTCTCTCTCTCTCTCTCTCTCTATATATATATATATATATATATATATATATATATACACACACACACACATACATACATATATATACATATATATATATATATTTGCCTGAAGCCCACAATAGGGAGACAAATGGGGGTTATAATGTGGATATTAAGGAGACAATTTCTCAAAGGAGACAATTTGCTGTCTCCTTAACGATTTTACACCTTGTACCATCTTGCTGAAAGGATGTTGGCGTCTTTTGCACTCTTTTTCGTTTAGAGGGAACCAACCTAAGTCTGCAATACCACTCGGTCTTGTGTTATGATTTAAAGGTGGAAGACAGGATAGGTTAGTTGTTCTCATCGTGTATATCTGTAGGGGTTATAAAGCGACATAAAGGAGACTTTTAGTTTTTGGCCTATTGTGGGAAGAGTTGTCTTTATATCTTCATTACAAAGGTGGCAGTCGATCGGCTTTTCGTCCGCTTGCGCGCTACGTACGCCTCCCCCGCGCGCGCCGTTGCATGATAATGTCGCGGCAGTACCAAAACACTTGCACCCAGAACGTGTGAAGAAGAAAAGAAAGAAAGAAAGAAAACACCTAAAATATAGACAGTTACTAACGTTATTCTGTACATTGTACCAACGGCGTAAATCTGTACTGACGAGTGAGGGGGGGGGGGGGGGGGAAGAGGGGAGAGAGAAAGAGAGAGAGAGAGAGAGAAGCTTGGTGCCCCCCCCCCCCTCCCATACACACACACTTTACAGGGATTGAATGTCCCACTCTTTTGTATGAAATAAGAAGTGGGAGGAAAGTGGCAGCAAAAATATGAATACTTTTGTTGTTGTTGTTGTTGGGTTTTTTTTTTTTTTTTTTTGCTTGTCAGATGACTTTCGGCGGAAAATCAGACCTTAAAAGTATGAAGACCTTTTCTGTGTTTGTAATATCTGTGCGAGGAAGAGGAGCGACCAAGCGGGAGGAGGGTGTGGGAGGGGGGTATCCCACAAGAGGAAGATTTTGCATTTTCAGACCCGAATTCCAGCGATATGGTGCACACTTTTGGTGAAATTGTGCATTTTTCTGTCAAAAAAATACAAATAAGAAAAGAAAATGAATATAATTGAATGACTAAATCGGGGTATTTCAGCTCTTGCTCCGCCTGTGCGACATAACTGTGAAGGCCTATCACCGGCGTAGCCGGGGGATGCGAGGGAGCGAAGCGAGCGAGGGGGGAGGGTGTAGGGAGGCCTTCCGCTTCCCACGGTGAGAACTTTTTGCATTTTCAATCTGTAAATGGTGCAATTTGATGCAATTTTTGCGTGTTTTATCGATTTGAAACAGTCCCACATCATTAAGGTAGCACTTAATTGTGATATAGATTATCATTGAAAGTTTTTGCCTATAAAATATTATGATTTATAAACATCTTGTACTAATTATTACACTGAATATCATGAACACGACCGAGCCCGAGCGAGCGAAGGGAGCGAGGGGGGGGGGGGAGGGGTCCCCTCCCACGATGAGAACTTTTTGCATTATGATGTTGTGCATGGTGCAATTTGAGGCATTTTTGTTTAAGGTATATCAGTACATTTTGATGTAGATTATCATTGAACAACTTTAACTATAAAATTGTATCATTTGAATAAACTTCTTGTACATTTGTATTAATCATCACCGTGGGAGGGGCTATCTCCCCTTCCATGGTGAGAACTTTTTGCATTTTGATTTCGAACATGGTGCAATTTGATGCATGTTTTTGCGTGTTTTATCGACTTCAAATAGTCCCAATTGTTTAAGGTGGCAATGAATTTTGATGTAGTATTATTGAACAATTTACCTTTAATAGCATCATTTAAATAAACTTCTTGTATTAATTCTTCAACTGAATATCATGAACGCAACCGAGCCCGAGCGAGCGGAAGCGAGCGAAGGTGGGTGGGGGTGGGGGTGGGGAGGGCGTTACACTGAATATCATGAACACGAGCGAGCGGAGGGAGCGAGGGGGCGGGGGCGGTGGTGGGTGGGAGGGAGAGGGGTGTCCTCCTCCCACGGTGAAAACTTTTTGCATTTTAATGTTGTAAGTTGTGCAATTTTATGCATATTTGCGTGTTTTATCGACTTGAAATTGCTATAAAGTACAGCATGTTACGTGCACGAAGAACGCACGAAGGAAATGCGAACAACCCAAATTTTTCAATAATCATGGGAGAATTTAATGTACCCAAGGGTTGGTGGGAGCTGTCTTGAGTTTTTTTTTTCTTTCATGAAATTTTCCTTTCTTTTTCTCTCATTTCTCTATTGTGTGCTGGCCTAGAGTTTTTTCATGGGACCTATCTCCACTAGTAAACCATTTGATTTTTTTTTTTTTGGGCAGTTTCTTCAACACATAATCTCTAGTTTCAGATGTAGTTTTGGCATACTTTAGATTCTGCGATTTTTTGTACATCAAACATTTCTTTCTCTTTGGTGGTCTTTAATTTCTTTTTTACTATATAGTTGTTAATAGTTGTTCAGATATATGCTACAATTCTGATTTGTAGAAAAAGTAGGTCATCCAAACAAGCGCTAAACGTGCGTGAGAATGCCTCAGAAAGTACGCGAACAGTTTGCGGTTTGAAGTAAAAACGACATTCGCGAACGATTAACGACGCTTCCGAACCTTCACGCTCGTTTGGCGATCTACGGAAGCTTATAAGCGCCAACCAGATGATGAGATAAGAAGACGAGAAGACAAGTTAAATACCGAGAAGCCGAGTTATTGGAACTCGGCAAGTCGACTTGTTTGGATCAAGAAGACAAGAAGCCGAGTTGTTGAGTCGATTTGTTTGGGACGAATAGACAAGATGATGAGCTGTCGAAACTCGGCAAGTCGACTTGCTTTGGACAAAAATACAAGATGACGGGTTGTTGGAACTCGGCAAGTCGACTTGTTTGGGTCAAGAAGACAAGCAGCCGAGTTGTTGGAACTCGGCAAGTTGACTTGTTTGGGACAAGATTTCAAGATAACAAGTTGTTTGGGATAAGAGGCCGAGTTGAAAAAGATAACGAGTTGTTGAAACTCGGAATTTGACTTTTGGGGGATAAGAAGACAAGATGATGAACTGTTGGAACTCTCCAAGTCGACATGTTTAGGACAAGAAAACAAGATGACAAGTTGTTTGGACAAGGGGACAAGGAGCCGTGTTGTTGAAACTCTTCAAGTCAATATACATATTTCTTTGCGACATTTGCAACCTCATTGCGTCGTGGATTTGCATACTGAGTTTCTCTTCCACACGACAGCAATATCTGGGAAAATTGACATTCTTCCTGATTTTTAAGCTATTTGCCATATTCCACGAATTGTTAACATGGAAAGAATAGTACTGGAATACGTATTTGACAGACGGAAGGCAGCAACTTGCTCTTTAAAACATCTGAAACTATCTGAAATTATATTAAACTATAGGAATTAATTGCGACAGT
The DNA here is from genome assembly GCF_040938485.1 of Diadema antillarum. Classification (NCBI taxonomy): domain Eukaryota; kingdom Metazoa; phylum Echinodermata; class Echinoidea; order Diadematoida; family Diadematidae; genus Diadema; species Diadema antillarum. Next base: position 712,665 of record NW_027271058.1, read on the forward strand.
AAATAAGCCTCTTCATTTGACATTTTGAAATTTTGTGGAAAAACTGAAAATAAATTATGCAACTAATTGGGATTAAAACCAAATCAAAGACATGGACTATTGAGCCATTCACTCTGGAAATTTAAAATAGAATCATTAAATAAGCGTTGACAATTGACACAAGTATTATCATAAGCATTTCTCAACAAAATGTGATATCAACACATAGCATTGATTTACCAAGGGCGGAATGGGGAGAGGGCATAGATTTTATCTACGGCCACTAGCACTAACTTTTTTGACAAGCTGCAAGAACTAGAAAAAAAAAAGATACAAGAGTCAAGCTTATAGATCGATTTACGGAGGTGGGGGGGGGGGGGAGAAGGCAGCTCAGTTCATAAACCTGTCATTTATGTATATTATGGTCGTTCCTTTACTTCTACAGCAATATCATATTTCGCAAACATATTGTTCCCATCTCCCAGAGCACCCCTCCCCACCAAGCAGGGGCGTAGATAGCAGGGGGGGGGGGGGTGGTATGCACAATCATTCCCCGCAGGTTTCAGAGATAGTAAAATATATGTGTTCCTAATAAATCGCCTGATTTTTCCTCGTGAAGGGTGGGGGCAGTTGGCAATGAAAATATTGGGGGGGGGGGAAATATTGTCCCCGGCCCCCATAATCAGGTCGCTTAATGTCAAAATTTGGGCTTACCGTTACAGGGCGGATACAATCACCAAATTTGGAGAGGTGATCCCCTAGGACCTACTCATTGATATTAGAGCAGGAGCCTCTGGATTTTTTTTTTTTTGATTTTTAGGGTGAAAATGCTGAATTTCAATATTTCTCAATTTATGATAGATACATACCGTATTTGCGTAATATATAGGGGAATATGGTGACATATAGGTTCAGATCTGTTGTGAATTGATTTATGTTTTCATGGATTGAAAATATTTAACGTAAACTTGAAACCATGATCAACATCATACCATATGAAACATGGAGTTGGTGGAATTAATTACCGATCAAATATGATATACATATATTACATACCAATCAAATATATGTATACAGTTTAAAAAGAAAATAGTTTCTGACATAAACGGTTTTCCTATACTCAATAGTGGATCCAGGTGGGGGCGCAACGGCCCTCTTCTTTGTTGAAATAAAATAAATGAATAGAAAAAAAAACATAGAGGGGGAGCACGTACCCCCCCCCCTTTTTTTTTTGTATAAAGGCGCCCCTCCCCCTCGTGGAATTCCTGCATCTGTCCCTGCTTCTCCCATAATCTGACACTTATTTTACACTGAAATTATTGTGCAGTAAGATTTTGAACTGTTTTCAGGTACAGTGCACCCTTGTAATAACGAACGTGGTAATAATTTTCGTCATTATAAACGTTTTCGTTTAAAGTTAAAAACCAGGTCCCAAAGCTATCATATATCCTTCTATTAATACTTTACTGTTCGGTTGTAACGAAATTTCGATATTACGGGAAGAAAACTGCTGGTCCCGACGACGTTTGTTATAATGGGGGTGCATTGTACTGCAGTCTTTTGGAAAACATTATTTTGACTCCCATCATTATTTTGACTCCCATCGTAAATCTAGCAAGGTCTAAATTGCATGAAATTGAATGGTCATCGATTAACTAATTACTTAAACCACGAACAACTTCCTGTTGTGCTACGGAAGGTCATGCTGAGATAAGTTATTCATCTAGAAACAGCCAAAGATAGACATCTTAGAAACCACTGGTGAGGATGTTTGACTACATTCAGCTACTGCATTATTCTTCTTGTGCCACCGAAACGTGTCTCAGCAACCGAAAACTTCCCTTCTGAGATTATGGGTGAACTTTATCTTTTACCAGGAATTTCACTGAATCAGATAATCATACCAAATGAGGACAGAAAAATATACACGATGTCTTGTCATAGTTGTGTTGGCCATAATCTATATTTGTGTTTACAGATGTTTGAAGTTTTGTGGGATGAGGGAGGTTTGTTTTGCAGAATGTTTCATCAGACGAAAGAAACTAGCTGACTGGCATAGTCGCTTTGTCCTTTTTCCCCCAGAGGATTACCTTTATCATGTACATGTGTTTTCTGCTGTAACAGCCCAAGGCATTATAAATGTACATACCTAGAGATCAATTTTCACCAGAAAATGTCTTTGCTGCCAAATACATGACAATATTACTCCAATCCACCTTAAGTGAAATGATTGAATGGAATTCAAAGGTTTATACGATGATTGGATTAAATTCCAATACTTTTGCTTTTCAGAATGTAATCCATGCATGGTAATAAAGTGGGATCGTTGCGTGATTTGCCAGCAAGACACCGATGAACCCTTGAAGTGTCCCTTAAAGAGTTCAAGGGCAAGTGGTGACAAGACAGATCCCTACAAGTCTTTCCTGTCGAATGTCGAACAGTTCCGAGTCATTAATGCTGTTCCAGTTTAACTCTGTTTTGGAACGAAGAAAGTGTTGAAAGCTTTGTTACAACTAAACTCTGCTCAATGGCACAGAGCTTACCATTTGCAATTCAATAAATCTAAAGTGGAGAAGCCAAAGAAAAGAGAGTTCACACCCAAAATAAAGACCAAAAAAGGCTCACCAAGCGCAGAGATGTTCAAAAATGTTTCTTCTGTGAGAAAGGAGCAGAGGGTGGAGGATGTCCTCCATGAAGTGTCAACATCCGACGCTGATAAAAATATCATTGACATGATCACAGAGCTCAATGACACCTATACTAATGGCCAGAATAGTCGTAGGAGATGTCATTACAATGGAAGCAAAATATCATTTGACCTGTCTCCTCAAGCTTAGAAATCAATATCGCAGTCACACTCGCAAGACAGGCCAGTCGCCAGAAACATATACAGTGAAACCCCGTTATAACGAGGTCCGTGGGACCGCCGAATTGTAACTGGTTCCTCGTTATCAACGTACGCACTAAAAACAAAGAAAAACATAAGCGTGGAGTCGCATACCAAGGAATCAAACTTATGAGCAGTCTTTGTATTGTTATTACACAAGTAAATGTATCATTATTATTGAGAAAGAATAAAAAGGAATCATTTGTGAGTTGATACCGTAGCCAAAAGAATAAAAAAGAAGGGGTTGAAAACGTGTTCTTTGTTTTTCTTCCGAAAAATCTCTTCGCGTGTGTTGTGCATGCGTTCTTGAAAAGTGCACGGCAGGGTTGAATTCGTAATCCTTTCTACACCTATCTCTTCCTCGTGTTTTGAACCATTCTGAAAGAATAAAAATATCATTTGTGAAACACAGTATAAAATTTAATAAGCAAAGTCATATTGTATTAAAAACGTTTGTTACTTTTTTTTCTGAACATGGGTGCAAGCAGAGTAACATGCATTATTCAAAATCATTTTACGCTGTGTGCGCCCAGCGGGATCGCGATGATTACATTAATTATTTATGCTGTACTTAGTATTCCATGTCTGCACTTTGCGTTATTACATTACACAAGTAAATGTATCATTATTATTGAGAAAGAATAAGAAGGAATCATTTGTGAGTTGATACCAAAAGAATAAAAAAGAAGGGGTTGAAAACGCGTTCTTTGTTTTTCTTCCGAAAAATCTCTTCGCGTGTGTTGTGTATGCGTTCTTGAAAAGTGCACGGCAGGGTTGAACTCGTAATCCTTTCTACACTGACACCTATCTCTTCCTCTTGTTTTGAACCATTCTGAAAGAATAGAAATATCGTTTGTGAAACATAGTATAAAATTTTAACAAACAAAATCATTATTGTATTAAAAACGTTTGTTACTTTTTTTCTGAACATGGGTGCAAGCAGAGTAACATGCATTATTCACAGTCATTTTACGCTGTGTGCGCCCAGCGGGATCGCGATGATTACATTAAATATTTATGCTGTATTCCATGTCTGCATCAGCAGGGGTTGAAAATGCGTTTTGTATTTTTCTCCCCAAAATCTATTCGCATTTTATACATGCGTTCTGGAAAGGTAGACGACATGGTTGAATTCGTGATCCTTTTTACGCCTATCTCTTCCTCATTATAACGGACCATTCTGAAAGAATGAAATTATTCATTTGTAAAGATACAGTGTGAAATAATAATGGACATCACGATGATTTCATAAATTATTTCGGCTGTAATCTTTTACGTATAGTGTACACATCAATGTTTCCTAACCAGCAAAACAACTGGAAGTCGGAACTAATATGGAAAGGATTATGATAAGCTGCACATGCATTCCAAAAATATATTTCTCAATGTTCTGTCACCAGTTTGTTTTACTGGATGAAACATTTTTGAATGAGTTTTTTTTTTGGTCACATATTATAAGGCTCAAGAAAGGGACACAGAGCGGGAGGGTTTAGGAGAGGTACGATCCCCTCGTAAGCACAAGAGATTTTACATTGCATGCATTCTGGTGCATACTTTGGAAAAGATATTTAGACAAACGCAAGAAAATTTTCCTCATTTCGGGAATTATTTGGCGACAAAATGACATGTTTACCCCCACCCCCCCCCCCCCCCGTCGTCCAGAATCTACGTCCCTGCATACGAACTGGGCTTTTGCGTTCTTAGAATACAGATACAAATGAAAAAAATTTTGATGGCAAATTTGGAAAGCTGTCAACCCCCAGAATGTACTATAAGGTTTTTAATGGAAAACAAAGTGGGGAAAAGATGGATTCAAAGAAGATATCCCCTCCCACCGCGATGGATCTGTCGTGTTCTCTCTTGTAACTGAAGTGAGAGACCTGGTGCACTCTTAAGATAAAACTTTTGGGAATCTTGTAATCTAAAAAGAAAAAAAGAAAAGGACCGAAAGGGGAGGGGGTATCCCCCTCCCACGCGAGATATTTTTTTTTCGCATTTTCAGAATTGAAATTCTGCAATGTGTTGCACACTTTGGATAAGATGTTTGGACAGTTTTCTATCCAAAAACGCAAGAAAAGTTTCCTCATTTCGGGAATCATTGGGGATCAAAATTATATGTTTGGTAAAACACCCAAACACTCCCATAGGGGCGGGGCAAATGCCCCTTTGCCTCCCCCCAGATAGATTCGACGCCCCTGCATCCCTTAGTATACCCATAGATGTATCCTGACTGAGTCAGCAGAGTCATCATCGTTTCTCAGGAATGATTCAGGAATTAATGGAGAGGGTTCAATTATGGCGGTATAGTTTTTGTTATTGTTTGTTTGTTTGTTTTTCGTACATATTTTGCAGATGGTCCCGAGTTGCTCGCGTCATAGCACGTTTACATGTAGGTCTATATCTATTGACGTTGTTAACGTCTGGGCCATTCCTTACAGTGTATGTCGATTATTACTTTCTTCAGCGCTTGAGAAAAATATGTATTTACACAACATCCTACAAGATAAAGTACTGTTCAGTTCTGTTACCTGTATTTCGGGGGGGGGGGGGGAGGGATTCATACCCCCATCCCCTAGTATTTACGCCCATGCCTTGTACTCGTGGTAGGGTCATTGTCATGCTACTTAAATTCTGCAACATTGAATCGTGATATTTTGCAAATTGTATAAGCTTGCGTACTGATCATGGAAGATAGTAAAAAAAAACACTACAAATACAAATGTGCGAGCTTTTTTTTCTTACGATTGACACCCATGACACTATGTGACCGTGCACACAAAACGAACAAAAAGTCGTACAAACTGATTTTGTGTGAGGACTGAAAATAAGTGAAATGGGCCAACTTAACCGATCTTGAGTTTTTCATATTTTCTGACAGAGCAAGTCTTCTTCTACATTATGCTAAAATTTGGGATCATAAAACGGGTAGAAAAGTGTGTTTTTTAGCAGTTTATCTTGAACATGTTTTGGTAGAATAGTGTTATCAGGTGTGTTTTTAGAGTCCCTTTTTCATTTCTTAAGAACCTTGTGTGTACTCTTCACTTTCAACTCTGATAACTTTTTAAAGGATGATGCTACTGCTTTGAAAGTTAGCATCAATTATGAACAAAATATGTTGATAAGGCACGCTCAATTTCAGTTTAATCTGATAATCTCTTCATTATTGTTACTTTTGTGGTTCACATCCTGTTTTTTGTCCCATTCATTGCACAGCCAGCGCGGCTTGGTAAAGATTTAGTTAGCGCTTGAATAGACACTGCACTTCAGAGCCTCTTTTCTCAGTTCACACTTTTCCTGAGTGTGTGTTTTCATTTCAATATTCAGATAAAAATATGTTAGGAGAGTCCATTTGATTTGAGTTATACATCATTTTAAAACTTAAAGTCTGCTATTTTAGACTATGCTCTTAACTAAAATTTCATGTCTGGCGATTTTCTGTTTCTGTGCGTTTTGTGATGCAGGATCACCTATAGTCTGTGGCAACATCTGACAGATTTTAGGATTTGTTAGGATTTAGCCCCCCCCCCCCCCCCCCCCAAAAAAAAGCCCAAGCTATTTTGACCCTTCCCAAGCACGGGGGGGGGGGGGGGGCTAACTTTTTTTTTAAATCATTTAATGTATCACCGTCATATTTGGCACATGGATAGAGCAACTCACATGCTGCATGACCGTACATTTGAATTTTCTCATGGTCACCCATGGAGGGCGCTATTTACGAGAAACGATAAAGAAATACATAGGAAATATGCTAAAAACATGATTTTCCTGTGTAATATCTTCATCCCGGTATACATGTCTTATTATAGACCAATCATTCTCATATTTGCCACAAATGATAAGTAAGTAGAATCTCATTATTGGCTATGGTGGAAATTTCTCAAGATCATCACATGGAGCGCTATTCATATGACATAAAAAATACATTTTGAGACCTGTGACCTGGGATAGGTAGGCGTACATGTATAGTTATCACATTTCACATTTGCATGATATTGGAATTTTGAGTTTGTAGATAGATAATAATTGATTATGATAATGTAATGATATTACAGGCATAACTAGAGTGAAGGAATCAAAATGATTCATTATAGAAGGGCAATCGTTGTAAAAAGCGGGTTTTTTTTATTTTCGCTATCAACGTTTGATGCTTTTGTCACATACAAACAATGGACATGATAAGAAAAAACATTTTTAGGACCATAATCACTTCACATGTTGCTTCTCCAGCAAATTTCAGCCCAGAAACGCCCATTCCATTCATTGTAATTTTGTTAATTGAAAGTGGAACAGAAAAAAAAATGAATCTGACTGACATGGTTATCAGTTTATGGTTGCCATGGTAGCCAGCAATATCAAATATAGCTAATGTATATCGAAATGTTTGCAATAAGATGTTAGGATAAGTCACTAAATCTGGTTGAAATTGGATAGAGGGCAAAGGAAAGGCAAATGAAAATCGGAACGGGCTCAGTGCCCCCCCTCCCCTTAATGGGCTTTAAAGGGTTAAGCTTATGGGGAAGGGTATGAAACTTTAAGTTACGAGTACTTAATTATTAAAACAACATAAGAATTGAATATTTCCTTGTGAACAATAGCAATAGCGTAGCAACAGAAATGCTATTAAAATAATAAGAAAAAAAAGGAAGAAAAAAAATAATGTACGTATTGCTGTCAATATGTATGTGAATACGTGTGTACTTAAACTCTGTCTCCCTAATATGTGATACATAAATATGAAATGTGATATTGGCACATTATGGAAACAGGTCTCCCAGAGATACTTGTTTTTCAAAGTGTCTCCCTAAGGTGGACTCTTGGGTTAGAAAACCTAAAGGAGACAAAATTATCACTTTTAGAATAAATATCTGAAATGAATTTTCTTGGCTCCAATTTATATCTCGGATTAAAAAGAGATCTTCATTTCCAATGTTTTAACGTAATATGCAAAAATAGAAACTACGACAAAATCACTCTTTTCAGGGTTTACCATATTGTCGCTGTAAGGTATGTATTTCACGAACGTCTCCCTAAGGTTTCTTCCAGGAGTATATATATATATATATATATATATATATAACTATAAATTTATATTGCGCAGTTTCTATGAAGCATGTATACTCAACTGCGCATAACAATAATAATCAATGAAAGCCAACCGATTCGAGAGTTGTGTATCAGTGCATCCTCAAATGTACACATTTGTTTTGTCGTTCTGGCCTTTTTTTACCGAATTATGAATGATGATTGTGATGATAATAATAATGATAATAATAATAATTATACATTTCATTGTGCGCTTAATACAATGTTTCTAAGCACAAGGGGAAAGGACGAAAAGGAAAAAAAGAAATGAAAAATGAGAGACAAAAACATATCAGAAATGCAAATTGCATATAATTACTAGCAAAAGAATATTGTTACATTTATCGATGTGTGTCAGTAAATAAACGCATGGAATGATTGGGCTTGCACTCAGTACATTAACTTTGGGGAAGTAATCAATCTATTATGGAAAATTAGAGTTTTCAGAATTAACTTATAAAAGAACCAACATATGAAACATAAATTCTAATGATTTTTGAAATCTTGTTTCCGATTCTAAATGATCTTCCATACTGTTGATCGATTTTTAGCTCTTTGAAGATATTATTTTGCTTGAATTTAGTTGTTTAAGGAGATTACATAAAAACACATTTCAATTCGAATGTGTATCGACTATAAAAGATATATCGTCGATATTCTGCATGTGATAGTGCAATGGCACACTCGCCCCAATAAATTAGGCAAATTTACCGCAAAACTGAAGGAAGACAAAAATCATTAATACAGGAACTTCCATCCGTAAAATCAGGATAGGGAGGGGGGTGACGAGGCAAAACCTGGAGAATATCTGCGAGGGAACGAGTGGGGGGAAGAGAGTGGGAGGGGTGCCCCCCCCCCCCCCCCCCCACACACACACACGAGATATTTCGCAATATTGAATTGAAATTACTCTAACTGGTGCAAAAGTTCGTATGTCTATTATAATCTATATGGAGATGGACCGAGCTGGATAGGGGATATTTCCCGAACAGAGTTTTTGAACTTTAGAATTGAAATTGAACGATCTGGTAAACACTTTTTTGGAATATCTTTTAGATTTGTCAATACCAAAACGCGTAATTAATCTATGGAGGTGGACCAAGAGGTTGTGCAGAGGGTATGAATTCATCGTCCCACACGAAGGAGCTTTTCCAATTTTGAAATTGAAATTACACGATCAGCTAGTGCACACACATTGTGTCTATAAAAATGTACCGAGCGGGGGAGGGGTATCCCCCTCAAACAAGAAAGAGGTTTTCCTTTTTTAGGATGGAATCGACATAAAACTATCGAGTGCACACTCTTTGTGGAATATTTGGAAAAAGAATATGTTTTTAAAATGTAATAAATCTATAGAGATGAACCACTCGCAGACAGGATGTTGGAGGGGGATATCATCCCTCCCACACGAGGGAACTTTTGCATTTTTAGAATTCAAGAATTAGAATATATTACAATTTACTTTGCAGTCAACTTCTCTTTTTTTATCATAACGCCTCTTTGTTGGGTGAAGGCTTGAATGGCTTGATTTAAGAATTTTCTTGACAAAGTCGTCTTGATCGTCTTTTTTCAACAATGCTTTTGTTGTTGTGTAGTTGGTGTGGGCTAAGACCACCAGAGTCGGATGCGGCCGAAGTTTTTGCCCACTCGGCCACGAACTTGACGGAGCTGGTGGAGAGACAGAATTCCAAAACAACTACATGATGGCCTGCAATTATCAAGATGCGTGAGTTAATGACTGTTGAAACGCTTGGAAAATAATATATGTTCAGAACATATCTATCTTATATTTGCTATACGTGGTGTGGAAGGTGAGCAAGACATCTAATCGTGTGATAAGAGATCAACGTGAGTAAGGGATCACCTCCCTGGCTGAATCACACTTATCTCCGAACCAATCTGCAAATTTCTCCACTCCCATGTTCATAACCTGTATACAGTGTGCACGAGTGTTGAATTGCGTTTGATGTTATTGTCGTTGTTCAATATGTTTTGTATAGTTTTTCGGAGTTTTTTAAAACTTTTTGTATGTTACCTGCATGGGTTTGAAGTTGTGTGTTCAGAAACCTTGATTATTTTCTACTTCCATACTTTCCTCATAATAAAGCCTGGATGCATACAGTGATAAACGAAAGTCGTGATCCCAACGTTTACCCATGCATTTCCTAAATCCTATAACCGTTGCCTATTTTTATATTCGCTCTCTTAATTTAGCGCAGTATACGAGTGTACGGGAATAGAGGAATCCAGGGTTGCAGTTCTGGCCTATTTTCGTGAATAAAAAAGACCGAGATAGAGAGAAAAAGGAAAAAATACAGAAAAGAACCCTGGTGTAGAATACAATCTGAGTCAAAATGTACATACACCTTCTCACATGTTGTACGACACGCGTGTTCATTATAATAGTTCTACAACTGGAGATTGATCGATTTTCACCCCGTCCTTTGAGGTAACAAGTTCAACAAAGTCAAATAGAGCGATACATATTGGGTCACCGTCAATAACGACAGCAAGCGGCCTTATTTGGTGATTAACCCATTTTTAGCGAGGCCTTTTGGTCGGGGGAATCACACCCCGTACAGCCAGACGGTAAAATAGTGCAAAGTGAAAGGCGGTATTCACGCTTGATGAGAAACTCTTCGTGACCTGCTTATATTCCAACGAAGGTCATGTATTCTGTGATAATGAAGAAGTTGACCTGTTCCATACTGAATTCTGAAATGCTCATAGACTTAACATGCAGACGGCCAGGTTCCCGTACGGAACAGGTTAATGTTCATGGGAATGGCATCTGCACACATTGTGACTTTCGAGCACACAAATACGGTGGTGGGTTTGCTCAATGTGTGTTAACTATGATTAATTGACCTTTATACGTAATTAAATACTTCGGTTACCAATAAAAATGCCGATTTTGCATGTCAGTTGAAACGTGCGTTAATATCGGAGGCAGAATCACCACTGATTAACGTTTTGACCTTACAAGTTTTTCCTGAGGTTGCCAGTTAGAAAAGTAGTAGGCCTTTGTGATATGCCAAAGAGATGTCTGACATGTATTCGTGGAGAAAGTTGTAATCACATCATGCTGCGAAGAAAATACAAGTATTGTAAAAGACGATTTGAAATTACCCAGTTTGGATATCCAATGTATAAACTGATGTAGTGCGAGAGCGGAAATTCCAAAAACAACTTGACGATCAGCGTGGAAGTGGGATTACTCAGCATTTCTTATGGCACAAGCTTGGGATGATAGCTTTTGACTTCTTAATAATTATGTTGAAATTGTTTCATGTGACGGACCTCTCCCAGACTACTGGCAATGTTTACAAATTATTTTCGAAATGATCGCTATTTACTTTTCAGTATCGAGGCCCTACTACTGCTCTGAGGGAAAACAAAACTGAAACTGTAAAATCAATTTTCGGGCAGGTCTTGATGAAAATGTTACTGTTCTGATCATCTAACCATGGAGCTACAACCATCTTTCATCTAACTTTACTATATATCTGACAATTACTTTTCAAAATGTTGGCATTTTACTCTGCGGTGCATGAGCAGAGGGAACTGGGTCGGTCAATGGCCCTACGACGCAGGCCTCAGCTGTACCAGGTGTGCTTCGGGCATCGGGGAATGTGATGACAAACTGTGTCGTGAGTATTCCTCGTATTACCATTGACTAATTAAACATGGACATTAATCGCTCGTTAATCATTTTCATTTACTTGTTTCTGCCAAAAGTAGGTCACAATAACATAATTTTCTCATTATGACATTTCTTTTCTGCTTTGATTTCATTAAGGAGGTTCGAGAGATGAAGTTACAGCTGACTATAATTATTCAATCAGCTGTCGACATGAATTCATTTTCATCAACGTGAATTCATTTTCTCCCTCTGGAGGGGCAGATCCAGTTAGACACATACTTCAAATATTTTTGAGTGGCGGCTTCGACCATGAAATCAAAGCGAATAGGCGTTTTCACATCAGCCCGATAAAAATCCAAGCTCGAGCTATTTTCCAATTTCCCAAGTCAGAAAATAGCGCGCTATTTCGAAACATCGGGCTGATGTGAAAACGCCTTATAAGACTGTTGTGACTCCATTTCTCGAACCTCCTTGATTTCATCATCTCCGCCGACAGCCAGTCTTGATTAAAGCAAGACGGCTGTTGAGAAATCTAAAAATAAACAGAAAAAAAAAGAAAGAAAACTACACGAGCGGATGATACGAACTCTCTTTAATCAAGAAGAATGCGCGTGCGTCATCATGATCTCACAGATGTTGAATCGGATATTTTAACTATTTCTTTTTTCCCTTCCTAAGTTAATTCAATGTCAGTCGACATTGTTTGTTTGTTTTTATTTTGTGTATGTATTTTCCGAAGGTCCCATACCCTACAAGCTTTGCTTTTTTGTGGGACCCTCCATTTCCATTCTAATATTTGTATTATGTATATGACTGTATATACCTTAGAAAAGGAATTTCTGTTGTTACCCGTGATCACACATGTACGTTTTTTTTTAAATTATTACGAATATGTTCTGTTAATGTATTGTATATAATTTTCCCTGTTTATTCAATGGAAATGGAAATAAAGTTGGAAGTTGAAAGAAAAGTTGAACTATACGTGATTATCATAGAAACCTAGCGTTCTGTCTGAAATAGAAAAGAAAGCGCATTGTCTGTTGTAACACAATGTTTTCCCTATTTTCTAGCATCTTATGACCCACGTACGACCGCGGATACTACGTTTCTGTAAAGTGTTTACGTATTTTTGATGACCACAAGCTTGCCCGAGGTTTGCCCTAGCAACAACAACTGATAATTGCTATGTGAATTCCTGCCTAAGAAACCTAAATTGGAGTGGACATGCAGGTGTATAAATGGCTAGTCACTAAATCTCGCTAATATCTAGGCTAAATCATTCTAATCTAATTATTAGATATATTGCATCCACTTCGCTGCGCGTTCATTTCAGGCTGATAAGCACAAAGTATGTATTACAATTCATTCGAAGCTTTGAGGGCAAAAGGAGTACAGTAATGAAATCTAGTTTTATACTCTACTGACCGTGATAAACCAATATAATCAAGCTATATAATGAATGCGTATCAATGACAGAAGACCTAGTTTTCACGCAGCCGCCTAGACAGAGAATAAACAAAAATCTCCCACGAGGGTTTGCTAGTCGATTCCGACAGTATTCTTTAAAAACTGATAAAAATCAAGGATGGCGAGAGAGGGATTTATCCTCACTCGGCAAATATGGCAGAGTTTGGAAAAGAACTAACGCAGGGAAACCTAAATTACATATTCTTTTTCTATGTTCGTTATTCAGAATGTTCGATAAAATGAAATAAGGTTCTTTGTTCCGATGGTCCGCTGATCCAAAAATGAAAAAAAAGGTCGTTATTCCGAGGGTTCTCCAGTCCGAAGATGAAATGAGATTCTTTGCATCGAAAATGAAAGAAAAGAAGAAGAAGAAAAAGTGTGCGTACTAACAAACCTGCGGGATTACGAACCTTCATACTCACTTCGTTTTCGGATTAACGAACCTTCCGATAACGATTTGTAACAGTTTTACTTCTAATATGACTACATATAATATTTTTACCTATAACATCTTATTATGTTTTTACATCAGATATTTTTACTTAATATCGGCTGTCAACCTATCATTGTCATTTCTTATTATTTGGGTCAGTATTAACTAATCACTTCTGTTAAAATTCTCAATGTTGTGAATGAAGTTATTTCATGTTCTTCCAGCAGTGCGGTTAATTCAAAGCTTTGTTCCTTTAAAGGGACTGTACAGTTCTGGTTGAGGTGAGGATTTAGCTTTTAACGTTTTGCAAGATATGCAGAAACCACTCTATGAGACGTCAAAGAGCATGCAAGTCTAAGGGGTATCAAAAGTTTATTTGATGAAAATCGGTTTGAAATGGCTGAGATATCCAAAAACAAGGTGAAGCAAAGAGGTCCTAATAAAAGGCGTGGCCTGTCGCCTTTTATTATTATCACTTTTTTGAATATCTCAGCCATTTGAAAACCAATTTTCATCAAATAAATGTTGAATCCTTCTTAAAATTACATGCTCTTTCATATTTCATAAGAGGTTTCTCATTATCTCACTTGGGAATGTTAGAAACATGAACCCCCACCTCAACCATACTGTACAGTCCCTTTAAAAGGCGCATTGAATTTATGCCTCTGAGTCCCGCTAATCGGACGAATATGTACTTCCGTGACGTATGACTATACAGTCTGAGGACATAGATTATATTATCGATCGACCGACTTGTTGGTCAGTCAAGCAGTGTACCTGCCTATCCCACAATGCAAATTTTAACGATACTTTCTATTTTTATGAGCCGTGACACCAGCAAGGCGCCAAGAGGTGAATCCTAATAGGTAGCTAAACATGCATCACACGAATCCACTGCTGGACCTGCTGAACAACGATGATTGCAAAAACAGCCATCAATCAAGAAAGCCGTCTCGTTTCAGTCACTATTTGATAACCTCACACGATATCGTTTTGATAATCATGGCATAACATAATATCTCTCATGTATCCAATTACATGAGTCATAATGAAATAATCCACAGCAGCTTAATAAAGGCGACCTCCGGACGATTTTCAGACCTTTACATTATTTTGAACAACTATAAATCAGTTATACCGAGTACAGAGTTTCATAATTTATAGTGATTGGGATGAGGAATAAAAATGTTTTCTAAATTTATAACAAATTGCAATGAACAAGGATGATGGCATGGCAGCCTCACCATAAGAATGTATGAGTTGGGGCTCAAGGAAGCAGAACAAAGAAGAATCATGCATACGTTTCACGCAGGCGAACTTGTTAAGCAGACGTTATTGTAATGGATTACACTGCTACATTTCTGAAATATGTGAGGCTTCTTTGTCATCAACACTGTTCAGTTTAATTTGTTTAAAGATTTTTCAGAGTATCGATTTCTCTGCTCACTGTAAGGACCACAATAAATTCCACAAAACAATATATATTTAGCTGTCGATTTATGTACTACATGATGTAGTTACGTACCTTTCATATTGATGGGTCGCATTGATAGTTAAAGTAGATGCCATGATTATTCACTTTTCCCCTGATCATAGAAACTAGGTTATGGGGACAATGTGTTCTTTGTCAATATTTATGAGGTGTCTGCTTTTCTGGTTATTTTTCCAGCAAACATTAATGCACGCTGAAATTACCTCGGGATAAAACTAATTTGAACTAGTCTTCACACATTTCTCTATTTGTGATTAAATACTGTAATCATATCGTGTTCTTTTTGTCCCCCAAGGGCAATGCCTAGCCGATGAAACAGCTGAGGGTAAGTGAAATTAATAACGGCACATAATTCACCTTGCCTTCTCCATTCTTCTTTGTCTTATTTTTTTTTTCTGTACGATCGTTATATCAATTAGGTCTACACTGCAAAAGGATCGGTATTAGATTTAACACCACTGGTGTCAAATCTAACAACGATCAAGTGTCAATAGAGGACCACACCGACAGGTGTAGAAAGTATGTTGTGATGCAGAGTGTTAAAAAGTGTTCACCTGACACTTCGTGGTATTAATTTGACACTTTAGCTGGTGATATTTTTGACACTGCGCTGATGTTAATTCAACAATGATACTATTAAGGTGTTGATTTGACATTGTCGGTGTTAATTTCAATGGTATAACACCCACCCAATGTCAGAAGGAGACCGCACCAACTGGTGTTAATGTGGTGTAAATGTGTTCATATTTTTTTTCTTCAAAAATCAAGTACCTTATCCATGTTATCGGGAAGTTCATGTTCGTCTTGTTAAAGTTCAAATCAACAAGAAGAACAGGAACTACTAAGTACTTACCTATCTAATAAGTTTTATATTTGAAATGACACCCGGAGGTGTTAATCTATAACGCCACAAATAAGCACCGAAAACTAAACACCAGCTAAGTGTTTCATATTTAACACCCGATTTTTACAATGTAACAGAAAGTGATTTGCTTTTTGACAAGAAATCAAGAGAAAATGGATAGCCGCCAGACTGAATCTATCTCACTCAACAGTGGTTTATAAAAGCACTAAAAAAAGGACCTAAAACATCATGCTAATCATGGATTTATAATCGTGGATAAACCATGCATGCATGATCAGCAACCCCTCGTAATATTTAAATCACAAGATCATAATTATACAATATATTTCTTTCATTGGTATCTGATTATTATTCTGTCTTTCATGTTATACTCTTCTTTGCCAGTGTACATAATCTCTCCGACAGTCTTCCCTAAGCGAAATAGCAAATATTTCTTATCTTCTATTTTGATTCAGACTTACGAGCTGCGTATCTTAAGTTGTTGAATAACTTTTCGTAATATGTTATGTGATGCTTATTTTACTTAAAGGCAGAAGTTATCATTTGCAGATGAAAAAAAAAAAACCCAGCATTAGTGCTTTAAAATAGATCTAAAATGTGAGTTAGGGATAGAAATGACCACTGTTAAAAATTTGAATCGGTAGAATCGATATTGTTGAATATACAAAATGTAAACAATAGTTGTAACAAAAATGTTTTCTGACTAAACCGTCTACAATTACGGTTTATTGAGAAAAATACAGATATATTTTAGGCTTTATCGTGAAAATCTTATATGATATGATGTTTTGTGGTACAACTGACCTACATATATGAATTAAATGTAATATCTTGATTTTTTTTTAAATTACTGTTCCCAAAGGGCATTTAAGTATTCCAAATCAATGTTGTAGTGATAAGATGATAGAGTTCTTTGGTTCCTTGTGGTGTATTCATTTGTTTATTTTTTTTTTTCTGTATCACATGCAATGATCAAAATGTTAAAGAAAAACGGGAATTATTTTCGGAATTTATCTGGCCGAATGCTACATTTGTCGTGATTATAGATATAAATTTATTCTAATCAGCTTGTTAGGAGTTTTATTGTGGCTATAAACCTTCCCCTCTATAATCAATATTTTCCAAGTTAATTTGCAAATTCAATCTGCTTTGGGCATCTAGCAGATATTTCATCATTTACTTCAGATCAGCGTACACAATCGTTTCCAAGGCGTGAAAAGTTGTAGTAATATAAACTTTTGAGAAATTAAACTGTACACCCTCCCAAATTACTCTTGATTTTTCTTAATTTGTCAGAATGCTCAACTGAATGCAAAGCAAATTGTTTGAACTGTGGAACGCTGAATGACGACTGCACATGCACCTGTCAACCGCAATTCTTTGGTGCGGACTGCTCCGGTAAGTTCAAATCAAGTCCTGCATATACCCAGTGATCTCCAGAATAAGACGACAAATGTAGGGCAGCAAATAGAATGAACGTGTTCAGCGCACTCACGGTGTGGCAACCTGAAGAAATCATAGATTTTCCTTGATTACGCGTTTTTTCCTGGGTGGTTTTCACAAGCATGGATAAAGACACTGTGAACGTGCAGTGTATGGTATAATGACAATGATTTTTTTTAAAGAGATGTGACCATGAATTAAGTAGAAGCCTAAATGTACGACATGAAACATTATGTATATATATATATATATATATATATATATACACACACACACACACACATATATATATATATATATATATATATATATATATACTGGCATCAAAAGACTTAACCACAACATGGCGGGCGGTGCAAGAACAGTAAATCTATTGACATCAAATCTTGCACATTAATAGACGTGGCTGGTGTTGGGTAGCACCCCTTTAATCATCGAGCTTTCGGGCGAAAAGCCCTTCTTCAGGATCTATACAGTCAATGACAACAACGTATAAATAAAATCAACCTAGGTATAAAATCATACTAAACTCAACTAGCCTCATATACTATACATTTCAAAATATACTCAACATAAAACATACCTCAATTCAGCGCATTTTATAACAAAAAACAAATCAGCATACTATTACTAAATACAATCGCAAAAACAAAACTTACTGTGTTGGTGCTGAGTGTGGTCTTGTAGTGTTGTCTGTGTGAAGATTGTGGTCGGGTGTATCTTATATGTATTTGTGTATATGGGGGGGGGGCGTTCCTGTACTAAGGCTCGTTCTCAATAATCAATCAAAAACTACCAATACTCAAAAATTTTCACCATCCAACAATACAAAAAAACTTCCAAATTACCATTACAATTTCTACATATTAATACACCTCTTGTAATACATACAAACATACATATCCGCATACATAATATAATTTATACACATGAATCTATTTATCCAAATACTTACATACTTACAACCACGTTACTTTAACTACAGTTCAACTTTCCCAAAATACATATACCATTATTACATTACCTATTATATATCTACCTACACTTACATCAATCACTAATTCTATCAGACTAAAAATTATTCTAACCTTCTCAAACGATAACATATTTATCATATACTAACATTCAATTAATCTAACAAATATTATAATAATCTAAAAAATAACATATTTTTATGCACTAACATTCAATTAATCTCCTCTCATCTATCTCTATATAATACACCCTCATACATCTATTCAATACTTTCCCATGATTCAAAAACAAAATATATATACAAACATACATACATACTTACATTTATTTCTACAATTACTCATACATATCTGACAATCAGTAATTAAAAAAAAACAAAAAAAAACAAAAAAACATTAAGGTTCTATGTTAATTCCGTTTGGGTGGAGGGTTTTTAACTTGTCAATCCAAAAGGATTCTCGGCGTAATGTTGTCGTGTGTGATTTGCTCTCGATAGCTTCGATGGCTGTAAGTTGTAGGTTGGATAATGAGTGTGAGGGTAGGTTGAAATGTTTGGTGTATGGGAGTGTTTTGTGATGTGGGTTGTGGTAGTTACGTATTTCTGATAGTGTGTTGTTGATTCTTGTGTACAGTGTTGTTTCTGTTTTCCCGACGTACTGTTTATGACAGAGTGAGCATGTTAGGAGGTATATGACGCATGTGGATTTGCAGTTGATGTGTGAGGAGATCTTGAATTGTCTACCTGTGGTTGTGCTTTGGAATGTTGTAGTTTCTACGATGTGTTGGTGAAGGTTACATTTTCGTGAGTTGCAACGGTAGAATCCGTTAGGTTTGTGTGATGGCGTGCTGGGGGAGGGGTCTTTGGCCCGAACTAAGAGGTCTCTTATTGTGCGTCCACGGCGGAGGGAGATGGTAGGGGGTTACCCCACCAAGAAGGCATGCAAGCATGCAAAGAAGCACTCAACACCAGAACAAATACACACCCACCGA
Organism: Diadema antillarum; assembly: GCF_040938485.1. Lineage (NCBI taxonomy): Eukaryota > Metazoa > Echinodermata > Echinoidea > Diadematoida > Diadematidae > Diadema > Diadema antillarum. Next base: position 731,921 of record NW_027271058.1, read on the forward strand.
CAGACCAACTCCTCCGCCTCCTCCATCTCGTACTCACACTCAACAACTTCTCATTTAATGGTGAACATTACCTACAGATCCAAGGGACCGCTATGGGAACCCCGGTTGCCCCCACATACGCCAACATCTTTATGGGCAAAGTAGAACATGCCATACTATCGTTGACAAATCCTCCTCTCCTCAAAACTTCATGGCGACGCTACATTGATGACATCTTCTTCCTATGGAACGGCTCCCCCCGCTCCCTCGCATCACTCCAAGAGAAAATGAACAACATACACCCAACCAGGGAGGTGGAAGGGTCTTCCACCTCGCTGACCCAACCATCAAATTCACGTTTGACTCCTCACCCGAACAAACACACTTTCTCGACGTCACAATCAAACACGCGGACTCACAACTTCACACAGAACTTTACACCAAACCCACTGACACCCACACATACCTCCTCCCCACATCCTGTCACCCAGCACACTCTTTCAAGGGTATTGTCTACAGCCAAGCCCTACGCGTCACACGGATATGCTCAAACACAGAGTCACTGGAACACCACCTACAACAACTCGCACAACATTTCATCCAACGAGGCTACAACAAACAAATGGTCCACAACCAGATAACACGGGCAAGACACACACCACGTGATGAACTTCTCTCCTACAGAAAGGGAGGCGACACACATAAACAGGACATATTCTTTCCAATCACATACTCGCCTGCCACTGCCAAACTACCTCACATCACACACAAACACCACCAGACTCTACAACAATCTGACAACACCCGGGAATTATTCCCCAAACCCCCTACCATCTCCTTCCGCCGTGGACGCACAATAAGAGACCTCTTAGTTCGGGCCAAAGACCCCTCCCCCAGCACGCCATCACACAAACCTAACGGATTCTACCGTTGCAACTCACGAAAATGTAACCTTCACCAACACATCGTAGAAACTACAACATTCCAAAGCACAACCACAGGTAGACAATTCAAGATCTCCTCACACATCAACTGCAAATCCACATGCGTCATATACCTCCTAACATGCTCACTCTGTCATAAACAGTACGTCGGGAAAACAGAAACAACACTGTACACAAGAATCAACAACACACTATCAGAAATACGTAACTACCACAACCCACATCACAAAACACTCCCATACACCAAACATTTCAACCTACCCTCACACTCATTATCCAACCTACAACTTACAGCCATCGAAGCTATCGAGAGCAAATCACACACGACAACATTACGCCGAGAATCCTTTTGGATTGACAAGTTAAAAACCCTCCACCCAAACGGAATTAACATAGAACCTTAATGTTTTTTGTTTTTTTTTTTGTTTTTTTTTATTACTGATTGTCAGATATGTATGAGTAATTGTAGAAATAAATGTAAGTATGTATGTATGTTTGTATATATATTTTGTTTTTGAATCATGGGAAAGTATTGAATAGATGTATGAGGGTGTATTATATAGAGATAGATGAGAGGAGATTAATTGAATGTTAGTGTATAAAAATATGTTATTTTTTAGATTATCATAATATTTTTTAGATTAATTGAATGTTAGTATATGATAAATATGTTATCGTTTGAGAAGGTTAGAATAATTTTTAGTCAGATAGAATTAGTGATTGATGTAAGTGTAGGTAGATATATAATAGGTAATGTAATAATGGTATATGTATTTTGGGAAAGTTGAACTGTAGTTAAAGTAACGTGGTTGTAAGTATGTAAGTATTTGGATAAATAGATTCATGTGTATAAATTATATTATGTATGCGGATATGTATGTTTGTATGTATTACAAGAGGTGTATTAATATGTAGAAATTGTAATGGTAAGTTGGAAGTTTTTTTGTATTGTTGGATGGTGAAAATTTTTGAGTATTGGTAGTTTTTGATTGATTATTGAGAACGAGCCTTAGTACAGGAACGCCCCCCCCCCCCCATATACACAAATACATATAAGATACACCCGACCACAATCTTCACACAGACAACACTACAAGACCACACTCAGCACCAACACAGTAAGTTTTGTTTTTGCGATTGTATTTAGTAATAGTATGCTGATTTGTTTTTGTTATAAAATGCGCTGAATTGAGGTATGTTTTATGTTGAGTATATTTTGGAATGTATAGTATATGAGGCTAGTTGAGTTTAGTATGATTTTATACCTAGGTTGATTTTATTTATACGTTGTTGTCATTGACTGTATAGATCCTGAAGAAGGGCTTTTCGCCCGAAAGCTCGATGATTAAAGGGGTGCTACCCAACACCAGCCACGTCTATTAATGTGCAAGATTTGATGTCAATATATATATATATATATATATAAATATATATATCCCAATTTCTTCTTATCAAAATTTGATTTGATTTATTTCTGCTTAATTCCGTTACATCAGGTATGATTTTGTACATGTCATTTATGACAAACAGTATATCAACACATAGGTTTTAGTACTAAATAAAACAATACAAACAGCTTAGGGAACTTAAACAGAAGGGTCTCCAAAATAAGCCGAGGCTTGACGGTATGGAGAACCTATACTTAGCTACTCTCGATAGAATAAGGGATAGAGAAAGGGGGAAGAGTATGGGGAAAAGGGAAAATTACAGAGTGTATTATGTACCACTCCAACTACTTTACAACTATACTTTACAGTAATGATAATAAATATGTCTGCTATCAAATTTAACACGTTCAGTTGCCTTTGCCGTATTAATAACCGAATATGCACTATGAGAATAGTAATGAATGGATACAAAACATTCTTACATATGATTATCTGACATAAAATAAAATATATCGTAGTTAAAATTGTGCACAGTAATGGTAAGGCACATGGTATACATACATACATATACATACATAAACATTATGTACCTATCCTATTTATACACATACATACCCATATTCATGATATGTTTATGGATAGATAAGATAAAATAGATTGATATTATTATGTATGCACACATACATGCATCATATACCACGTATATGTTTATATTTGATTATAATGCATAACAATGAAGAAATCAAAGAATTATCCTGGGAATTTACAGCCTTCTTAAATGAATACAAAGTGGTCATGTTTTTAATTTCGTAGGGAAGTGAATTCCAAGTCTGGTAGAATGATGCGCGAGAGCAGCTTTGGGGTTAAATAGTAAATGCAAATTTGTGGATTGTCTGGTAGGATAAGAGTGAATCTCTGAATTTGACCGAAATATTCTGTTAAATATTGGAGGAAAGAGGTTTGACTTGAGGCAAAACATGAATACAGCTTTTTGGAGAAAATTCATATCATTTATCTTAAGGGATTTAAGCTGGAAAACAATGGGTCGGTGTGTTCTCGAGAACGTGCTCGTCTGCACACTCGAATTGCTTTTTTTTTTTCTGCAGAAGAAGTATCCGGTCTGTGTTACATTTGTGGGTTGCCCGAACAATGTTGCAATACGATATACACGGCAGGATCACAGCATTATACAGGGTAAACAATACAAGAGTTGGTAAAAAATACTGAAGCTTAGTTAACAGGCCAACGTTTCGGAATACAGGCAAAATAACGTGTTTTTTCATGATCATCCCATTTTAGGTTTTCATTTATATACTCACCGAGAAATTTGTTAAGTGTTTTCTTTTCGAGAGGTGTACCATCAATATACAATTCATATTCTGATAAATCAACTTTTTTGCGTTTAAAAATCTTTTCTTCATGGTGCTGCCTATAGCAAGGGCCGAAAAGTGCTAACAAAGGTAACCCGAAGTTGTCACCTGACAAAACAATGATCAAACTCTGACAAATATTTGAGGTCACGAGCCAGAACATTTTGTCGTCATTGTGTAGTCACTAGTCAGACAATGCATATATGTTTTGTATCAAATTGTTTCTTTTATTTGCCTCTTTCGTATGCATTGAGGGGACATTGAGGCTCTCACTTTTTAGGAATGGACTATGATACAAATTGGATATGTTTTCTCAAGAATATTTTGGTCCCCGTCAATGCCCGTGTACTAGGATCACGATAAAACTTTGTGGTTGCTTTATGCTTCTTTTACCGCTCAAAGGTTTGTAGGTTTGTATACGTGTATATAGCCCACACAGAACGGTAATGGCAACAGGAGTTAGCCTCTTCGAATTGATAGTTTTTGCGTCGAGTTGTTTTTATTGCAATTGATTAACAAATTGCTCTTCATCGGCCAAAAAACACACCGATTAATCAGTGTTTTTGAGCAATAGCAATAATAAAAATCTTTGGAATACAATACTTGGCCGGGATTGCTTCGGACATGCGTCATAATATCCACGAGACCAACGGAATTCCTCTCGATCATGTCGATAGTCAGTGTTAATTGGTTATGATCCCGGCAGCCGGTACTGTACATATACGTGTGTTGTTCAAATCTGTAATTGTTGTGTCGATTGTTTTTTCATTTAATACTACTTATTGACAAATTGCCCTCCATCGACAATAACACACACCCAAGTACGTTCCCATGATTCTTCTCATGGCTGTTATCACAAAATTCAAATTCAAATTCAAATTTATTCCGTTTTTCGACAAGAATAACCTAATATGCATCTCACTTTCTTCAGTGATAGAAATCATGTAAACAAAACAGTGTGGATTTAACAGAGTAAACAAAATAAAATTGTGAACTTAGAGTAAAGAACGCACACACACACCCACACACACACACACACACACACACGAAGAAATGAGATGGTCATTGAAAATAATGTCGATGTCTTTCATTCAATTTGCCTTTCAGTCTCCTGCGGCAACTATGATACCGGGTGTGGAACCAGTTTTCCGGCGTTTGCCTGCGATTTTGACGGCTTCGAACACATACCGGAATTATGCCCAGCATTGTGCGGGATCTGCAGTAAGTACTAGTGATGAAAGGCAGGACTTATCTATACTCCATTATTACCCGTCCTAGGGTCCATCTTTTCACGACCTTCGCAATGCACACAAAACAGGTCGTTTTGTATTTGAAGAGTCAGAGTTCAATCTTTTAGTCACGAGCGAGTCAAGCTGTCAGAGTGCCGTGGTGGAAGAAAGTGATTGAGAATTGAATTGAATTGAATTGAAATTTGAATTAAACTGAATTGAATTGAAATAAATTGAATTGAATTGGGTTGGATTGGATTGAATAGGATTGAATTGAGTTGAATTGAGTTGAATTGAATTGGGTTGGATTGGATTGGATTGAGTTGAATTGAATTGAATTGAAATTAATTGAATTTATGAATTCAATTAGAAACTGGCCGGAGACCTAAGGTCAAATTGCACGAATATACATGATTATGTACAAGACTCGATGAGGAATACTATTGACTTTTACATGGTAACGGGGAGATTTCGTTTGTAGGCATGCTGTACAGTCAGATGTAGTTGGAATGGAAAAAACTCCGGCATTTGACATAAAATCTCGAAACTTGTATTGGTCATTTCGTGAGTTAGCTTTATTTGTCAATGATTACACATGACTTGTTTACACGTGACACTGTAGCTGAACGTGTGGTCAGCCAAAATTTCCGTTATAGCCCATAAATCTTTCGTTATCGCCCATCATTCTGAATCCCGTATTAGCAATATCATATAGGCTAATCGTATGGTCTCATTCCATCATGAAGTATAATTGATTTTCGCACGCTATATGCACAATGACGTCACCCTTCTCCCTTCAATGTGATAATGTAATCTGAAAGACTGAAATATTGACTGAATTGGAAGCTTTCATTGAGATAATCATAAACGCGCTCTCACATTTACTTCATTTTTTATATTACTATTACTGATCCAATTGGTAATGATATCGTCACCGTTATTATCATCAATGATATCAATGGTCTCATCATAAATTAGAGTTTGAATATTTAATAATCGTGGCAAAAGCTATTACAAAGTAATACTATCGTCGGCATTATGCCAAAAGGGCCTTAAAGAACTTCCCCTGATATGCCAAAAGGGCACTAATAGTGTACAAAGTCCAAAGTGTTAAGGGCCTTTTTGGCATAACAGTGGAAGAGGTCTAAGCCCTTTTGGCATAAGACCGACGATATCATGTTAGAAATCTCTTTGAATAAATGGTTTATCATCACAATCATACTATAGTGCAATTATATACTTTCTCCCCCTCCCCTTCCTCCTCCCCCCCCCCACTTTTTTTTTAATCTTCTTACAGCTGTGGATGATGGCAGTTTCCAGTGTGGTAAGGAACCTGAGGTGACGACACAGTTAAGCGATTGCATGAGTGACTGTTTGGCACAATGTTGAAGTGTGAATTATAAGTCTGTAGCTATTTATTCATTATGTAGACTTGGTTGATCACATTTGCGCAATATATATATTTTACTGGCAGCAAGCGTCGATCAAGCATCCTTTATCATTATGAGGGGATGGGACAAGCAATATTTATTTCACCTGGGCCTGTCGACTAAATAGGGTTATCAACCGGGAATTGGTACACCTGTAAATCTTATTATCTGAAATTGGTAAACCTTTAAGTCCCATATCTCAAATTTCTCGACCAATGTGTAGAAATGTATACTTGGAAACGCTAAGGTAATGATAGTAATGGCAGGGCCCTCTATTATTATTATCATCGTTATTATCATCATCATCATCATTATCATTATCATCATCATCATCATATCACGATTCATGCACGCGATATGATACGTTTTATCAGCATCAAGTCAAATAATTTTCTGTCCATCCTTTCCAAATTTTCGTTTGCCTGCAAGCGGAGGATTTTGCAAACAAAAGTTCGATGACTGTCTTGTATGAGTTGGCTATAATATTACGCTTTCATCGTAAATTGAAGTACTAGTATAATGTACAGATTAAATCATACCAGATGAATCATAAAGTGTGAAGATTTTCCTTTTATGTTATAATCGATTTCATGTTTTCAAACAGAGTAAGAAGTTGAACTTTTGCTGTTTAAGATCAAGAATCTGTATAAATATCGTAAAGGGCATTATATAGCAAGGGATAATATCGGCCGGCGAATGTTTTCAGATCTTATGCAGATGTTCTCTTTAAGAGCTCTATTTTACCAGTCCAGAGCTTACTCGAGGTCTGTCTAATCCAAAATGTTTTCCGATTTTCTTGCTTGTTGGTTTTGTATACTGTACAATCTACACACGAAAGGATGTACCACTGGATTGATTGTCGTACTCGATCACAACATCGACATCCACTACATTTAATACGTTGGGAATCCTTTACCGGTATATACCAGTTCAAAGTTGGCACATGTCTCAGTCGATAATTTCAGTCACCACATTACATGTATTCGATGTATGAAGTAGCAAATTTGTACATCATATTTTGTTTTTCTGTCAGGATGAAAAGGCATAAAAGCGATGCAGGCTTATATATCATTATTATTATATATCATATTCAGTTGGGGTTTTCTTTGGTATGACGGAAGAGACACAATGCTTGAGTCATGACTGCATGATGTGGATGTTTCTTGTTTTTAAGATTGATATGCCGGTCCTCTTATGTCCTCTTCTTTTGCATCCCATGATTGTGATTAAAATAGTTAATTCAAATATGCTATTTTCCCTCTACTATACAAAAACAAAGCTCAAACGCCCCCCCCCCCCAAAAAAAAAAAAAAAAAAAAATCAGAGACTGTCGCTCACCATGGAACAGTTTTTTTACGACAGGTTTCAAAATGGTTCAACTGTGAGCCCCAAAGAAGAGCAAATGATATTACCGAGAAAAAAAAAAGAATGTCAGTTTCTCACCACCTAATTACAGTGGTCATCTGATTACAATGGTCACCTGATTACAGTGATCACCAGCTGCAGTTCATCCTAATATGACAGAGGAAGAATCTAGTTTCAATCTTGACTAGTTTGTTATGAAATGTCTTGAAACGGTTAATTCTGTACACCAAGTAACGAATACCAATCTGCTCAGAGTGTCATTATGATAATATTGCTGAAATTCAAACACTTTACATGCCTCTAAGGATTTCCATAGCGTTTTCGTAGTTGTTTACTTTCCTAAAGTAGCAATTTACTGAGAGCTATATACTTCATTTACTGACGTTGTATGCATTATAACATATTAAGTTACAGAGTGTTGGTATATCAAATGCCAACAAGTTGCTAAAAGTGACAATGAATACAAAGATTTTTCGTTGAGATATTCAGACTGAGATATTCCTACGTGTGACTGTCATGCAGATGTATGAACAACGAAATTTATTATTGTTTTTCTATTTCGTGGGTGACAAAAAAAAAAACAACAACAACAACCGAAGCGTCAATGGTTATAACGTTGCAAACCGTGGTCGAGTTTCCCGCTTATAGCACCGAGACATCACGTCATAATTATTGTACGTGTATTGCTTACAGTGCCGATCACTTATAGTCATTGAATAAAGGAGATGGACGAGAACTATACTTTTATATCATAATCACGTTGAGTGTTATATTTGGTGTCGATAGATGATGTTGTTGATAAAATATGACCTAATATTTTCATGGACACCCACCTGGAGTAGATATTCATATAGCTACTTTTCAGTAGCTATAGGGCCTACTTTTGCGGTGACCATTCACAGGTGCATTTTGAAGAAGCTGAATTCAATAGCATGAATCTAGGTCCAGTTCTATCATCCAAAAACATGATCATGTAGGATTTTTGTTCAGAATTTTTAAGGGTTTTAAGATTGATCACTGACTGTCTTTTCTTTTCCTTCAGAATGATTATCCCTTTAACTGCAATGGATATCGTCTTTTATAAGTTTTTCATTGATGTATTGCACCAATTAAACTTTCTTGTCAACGAGTTCAGCGCGCACTGCGTATACGTCTGTTTTCTGGTACGGCATGCATGCACTTGTGTAGATACGATCACAAAGTACACCTAATTGCTTGCAAAGTGCACTCACTGCCTAAAACTTAAGTTTCAAGAAACAAGTGATTTCTAGCGAATCATTACACCCGATAACAACCGGAAGAATAGTGGACGACATGATTGTATACATATCTAATTACTTGAAGAATACTGCGAGAATAGGCCCTCACCATGGCTGCATTGTTAACGTCGCTGTTAACACTTTTTTTTTGGACAATAGTTTACCAAGTTTTAGATTACACTGTGCTACGGCAAAAGACTGCGAACAGAAGTTATCACAAGTACCACGACATTTGGTTGCATTACTACACTTGCAAGCAATGATGTAACAATATCAAGTTCAGGTCGTTTCTATATCACTGTGCATCTCCGATCGGAATGGATGTGTTCAACCTCGTTCGCATGATAATGTTTGTGAGGTTGCTATGGCTGTGGCAAAGTTTACCCTTTACTCGTCGGTGGCTGTACTGCGACGTATACCCAGCGCAAGCCAAGCATTTGTGAAATAAATCTGTTTTATAATTGCTTGTAGTCGACCGCATTCTGAGATGTTTTTTTTTTTTTTTCAATTTAGGCTGCACTTCTGCAAGAACGTAGAATTAATGGGCAATTTGTGATGCGTCAGTTGAGATTGCGATGTATTAATTGATCGGCTAATTCATGATATTACATAATCATAAAAAAGTTTCAAAATGCTGAAATTAGCCAGTGCCTCATTTCTGGAAAAGCATGAATGGCAATGTGCCTGAGGGAACTGTTATGTCCTTTTGTTTATGGGTAAGTCAAAATTCCAACGGTTTGTGAGTACGTGTAGTTGATTGTTGCAAAAAACAAAAAGATTATTAACAATTATTGACATGTCTGTAGCTTTTGGGATGCATGGGCCACGTGCAATATTTCATGAACCAGCATAATCACAAGCTCCCTGGTTTGAAGGCTCACAAAGAGGGTAGGTACTAAATAAACATGCGTGCAACCTTGCATGTGATTTTTGTGTGTTGGCGTGCGACAATAAAATGTCTGAATCACAGATACACAAAAGGGATGCATGCGATGAGGTGCATGAAATCCTCTCCCGACACCTTCCCTGCCCCACGCCCACCCCTCCTTCACTGGTATAAAGGGCTATAACAAACGCCTCGGGCACATTACCCTTTCCAACGAACATTGCCTCCACGCCCCCTTATACATAATAGGAGTGTTATGGACAATACCGGAGAAACATGTCTATATTGTGCCTTTGTTAGAATGCCTCCCGGCAATGATCAGAAGATTGATATGATTATTATCAAATCGACCAAACCTAATCTCTTTCTGTTCACAATATCTGTGTAATGCATCGGTTCTAAGAAATATTCAAGCGATATGTGACTGAACGAATTTGAGAGATATCAATAATTGCCTCGAAGCTTTTTAATGCTGCTTCTGGCCGTGCGTATCGAGTCTTTTCAACTTCAGTCGTATTGGAAGAGAAATTGATTTATGTCTGAACTTTTCCGTTAAAAACAACTTGATAATTTCAGAGAATCAAATGCGTTTATGAGGTGCTTTGGAGCAATGTCACGTTTAACCCCTTCCCCTCCCTCGATCACTCCCTCCCACCCCCCCCCCCCCCCAAAAAAAAAAAAGAGAAGAAAAAAAAAAAAACCTTGCGATATTTAGGTGACATGGAGAATATTCTGCATCTTCCGGTCTTCAAAGGAATGAAATCCCTCATGATTTTCCCGCCTCAATGATCTGGGTTTTTGATGAGTTAGTATACTTGCATGTCAAATTGGGGGGAAAAGGAACTCTGAAAGGTAGTAGCTCTCTCATAGACAGAAGTCGTTGGTTTCTTGAAAAAGTACGAGTCAGAAAGACAGAGGAAAAATAAAACATCGTGGCAGAGTTATCGAATGTCACGTACACCTTCGCCGGATGGAGGACAACAATGTCTTTAAACAGAAAGCAAAAAGCAAAAACAAAACAAAAACAGTATTCGAAGCCTGGAAATGGAATCATGTTTGTAAGTGCTTGCTGAAATAATCATGATTTGGAGTGCTACTTCTTTTCATTGAGGAAGTTTGAAAGGTGTCTATTAATGGAAGGTTGTAGTGGTATTTTTTTGTTTTTGTTTTGCGAAATGATACAAAATGCACAGCCTTCCATGATGAACGAGAATAAGGTGTGTAGCAATATTTTGTTTGATGTTTCGGTAGATCGTGTTCGTGCTTTGCGTACCTTCATCGATTGTCTGAAAAAAAGAGACTGAATATCATTGGTTCATCTACCCCACTTATGCTCCCTTTCTGGTGCTGCGAATATAGAGGTGTTTACATGCATGATGTGTGTTTGCTAAATATATATATATCGGTAACAAGATAAAATGTATATGTTGAGCAGCATGCGCTAGCCTTTATTTACAATCAGGCGGGGTTCCCATTTTAAATTCTATATTCACTGACACTAAGAACGAGTATTAGCACTATATCAACGAGCAATGTTATTGCATGACAACATGTTGCTCTGTGTATAAATGTCTTCTAACGGTTAAGGATAGGTGGATGGTTTTGTTTTGAGATATTCACATAATTATATACTGCTATGGAGTATGACTTTTAAATCAACGACATTATTGTAACATGCTCTGAATACGAACGCTTATGCGTAGTGCAAAGTGTATAAGTGGATCTGAGAGGAAGTCAAATTTGAGTAACGTACCAGGGCCCTGTTTCATAAAGCTGTTCGTAAATTTACGAACAGCCTACGAGCGACTGGTGATCAGTTCTTGTGCTGAATTATTGAAATTATGATAAGTGTATTCTATAGCACACCAGAACTGATCACCAGTCGCTCGTAAGTTGTTCGTAACTTTACGAGCAGCTTTATGAAACAGGGCCCAGGAACTTCCCAGTTATCTGTGGTGCATAATATAATTACGTGAGGGTTTGTGACGCCATTCTTTGACGGCGTGTGTTTCCCACATATTGAAATCCGTAATTACTTTTATTCACTAAGGATATTGTATCGATGGAAAAGTCGCTTGTAGATCATGGTGATGAGAGCCATAAAGATGGGAAAATTCTAATGCTAGTTTGCAAAGAAATGGCGGCTTTGGATGGAGATACATTTTTTATGCCTGATCAAGGGAAATATGTATGTCTTTTATCATAGGTGCCAAGATATACACACAATGGGGTATAATATACATCGCACTTTATGCAAGTTTTAGTGATATTGGGCAACTGTGGTTGGCGAATACACGTGCAGTGTATATGATATTTATATTCACGCGCATACTTCCTTCACATAACGTGACGGTCCACTATACTATTCCTAAGAATCGCCTCACGTTGGATGAATAGTTGGGGAGCGCAAATTCTAGCTAATGGGATCATAAAGAGACGGCGTCTTTAATGCTGCTAATGATACGAATGCAGATTATGATAATAAGATTGATATTAGTCCAAAGACTTAATTGGTAATAACAAAGATGACTTGATTATACTTATTGGAGTTATTTCTTAGGAGTTAAAGGAATTTCGATTAACCTACTGCCAACGTGATAACTGTGCCAATTAACAAAAAGAAACAACGTGCAGGAGCGGTTCCAGGAATTCCGTAAAGAGGGGGCGCGTTTACAAAATTAAAGGGAGAGCGCACGCACCCCTTTTCCCATTTTTTCTTTTTATTTCTTTTGTTTCAACAAAAAATAAAGAGGGGGGGGGGAGCGTGCGTCGGTTGCGGTCCTCCTTGGATCCGCCACTGACGTGTTAAAAGCTCGTCAAATATTTATGTCAGGCCGAGAAACATCAATGACTTTAATGACTTGAGCTTCATTTTTGTTCTATAAAACTTTATATTTCCTGCTTTCCAATTTTCAACTCGTATAGATAAGGCCACTACGTTGTCAGCTTCTTCTTCACCACCGACGACGGAACCGTCGATGACAACAAGCCCGACCACGGCGTCGATGACAACAAGCTCGACCACGGCGTCGATGACAACAAGCTCGACCACGGCGTCGATGACAACAAGCCCGACCACGGCGTCGATGACAACAAGCTCGACCACGGCGTCGATGACAACAAGCCCTACCACGGCGTCGATGACAACAAGCTCTACCACGGCATCGGGCACTCAGGACAATCTAACGCCTGCTGCATCGACCACATCGGGTAGAGAGTCGATTCCGAATGAATAATAAATGATAAGCACGAAAAGAGATGTTTCTTAAATAGCAGCTTAAATACATACCGCTTAATCGTTTTCGTATTATCGTGGTTATCAAATGAGATGCAGTCAGATTTGCACCAAGACTAAAATCATTTATCACTGTGCGATGTGCTTAGGTGGCGATAGTTTAGAGTCTTATAAAAGATTAACTTTAATCCTGTAATTGCTGTTTCTACTCCTACATTTATGGTACCATATTTTGTTATGTATACAAAAAGTGTAATAAATGGAACGAAACCCATCAGCCGAATTGTTTAGATAGTTCAAAGTGTAATGGTGTGAAAGGTTTTGAGAAATACAAGGTTATGTAAGGCAAACATTTGACTTAAGATCTTCTTGCATTTTCCTCTCATTCAAGTTTCCATCACACAAATAACAACCGAAACCATAGATTTACCCAACATTTGTGGCACTCATACAATATCAATATGGCTTGAAATTTACGAAAACAAATAACAGCGTTGATTTGATTTGATTTGATTTGATTTGATTTGATTTAATAACGGTTTATTGAAACAAACGTGCAAAGTAGTAGCCCGAAGGCTAAATGATAATGCATCACATTGAAAAACGTATATTAGTTATATCAAACGACATACATTGTATGAACTTTTTCAACAACGGCAAATACCAATTACATTAACATTACAAATATACAGCATCATATCAAAACGATTAACATACCAATTATCATACAATGATGGTGATAATGAGAATGAAGAAAGCAACAATAACGATAACAATCTCTAAAGAGGTAACATTGATATCAATGATGATGACAACTAAAATCATAATAGGAATGATGATAATGATAATGATAATGGTAATGACAGAATCATTGATAATGATGCTGCTTGACAGAAAAATGTCTCTGAAAATGATCCAAATCAAATACGCTGATATCCCGACCAGAAACATCAATGGATTAGATGTGATATAAAACTGTATCTCTCCATGTTTTCTGTTTCCATTTTCTAGATGATACCACTACGTTGTCCGCCTCTACTTCCAAACCGGCAACGGAACCATCGATGACAACCGAATTGACCACGACATCGGGGTCCCAGGAGAACATAACGCCCGCTGCATCGACCACATCGGGTAGCAAGTCGACTTCACGTAAGTCACGGAATACGACACGCGCGGAACGGGCCGTGTCTTATCATAAGTAGATATAGATAGATAGATAGATAGATAGATAGATAGATAGATAGATAGATAGATAGATAGATTGATTGATTTTGAATATACTCCATATGATTATATCACGAAATCATTTTACGTTTCGTCGTCTATGATTTTTTAGTGACGTACCGAAAGAGTTGCCCTGGATTAAAAGAAATGTAACTAATATCATCATAAACTGAATTCACCATGAGCATAAGAACTTAATGCAAATAGATAACGATGCTCGTGGGGAAAATGAGCATAACGAATGCGGTAATAACGACAATGATATTACCTCTCTATAGACATAGACATTACGTTGAAAATCTATTGATAATGATGATGACAACAAAAATTATAAACATATTGATGGGGTTGACAAGGGTGATAATTATACTGATTGTAGCAATAGAAATATATTTGTTGGAATCGTTTCTTGACAGATTAATAAGAAGCCCTATAAGGCTTGTCAAAATTAATCAGGCAAGAAACATCCATACGTTAGATACATAAATTATCATAATCTTCCCATGCTTTCCTTTTACTAACTTTTAGAGGAGGCCACAACGTTGTCTGCTTCTACTTCTGAGCCGGCAACGGAGCCATTGATGACAACCAGCTCGACCACGTCATGGGGCTCTCAGGAGAACCTAACACCTGTTGAAACGACCACACTGGGCAGCGAGTCGACTTCGCGTAAGTCAATGTCACACACTCATTCGAACCTCGTAGAACTGACACCACAAGCTCGGATATATTTTGGTGATAGCTGGTGGGAAGTAAAGGACCAAGAGATACTCCATTCGAAATTCTCGCCGATATCGCATATTTGTGTTACCACCTGCATAGAAATAGATCAAGAACGATGAAGCCAGCAGCAACTCAATCGGCATGACAGCGACTTAGTGTAGGGATTTGTTCAGGGTGTTTGTTTCTGGTTAGTTAGGTTAGTAAGAAATGTTATACTGTATAGGTCTCCATGTCTTAGTTTCTTTTGTTTTTCCACTTTTCATGTAGGCCTATATCGGTCAATCAATCACATTGTTGTATTACGACGCTTATGGGGAATGCACCCTACACGCACTATACTTTTTAGCATTCCTCCCGATTTCCAGCAGTTCCGTACAGTTACAATAATTTGTAAACTTATCCTTTATTTTGTATTATGATGAAATTTATGTATATAATTTTTGTAATATATTCAAATGTTTCTGTTGGAAATGGAAAAATTGAAAAATGGCAAAATGGAAAAATGAATGAATGAATGAATGTATGAATGAATGAATGAGTGAATGAATGTAATCAGAAAGACCCGATTCAAAGGAAATACACTTGTATACATAAATCGAATACCTATCCCGTAAGTCTTTATGTAAATGAACTGTGCATGTTAGGTGTTAGTCAGGTGCCACATAGGGTAGAAAGGGAAAGTCGCGAAATTTGTATGAAGGTTTGCTTTTGTGTCGTATGCGAGAAAACTCCTTGATTTCGTCTGTCCCCACCCCTCTGTTCTTTTTTATAATGCTTCTTCGGTTTAGCAGCTACCGGAAAGGATATGTCTTCTTCAGCTGCGCAACAGACAACGATTTCGATGATGACCACCATCTCGACCAGTAAGATGGAGACGACCGCTGACGTAGAGACCACGGAATCGACGACGGTCCAGCAGTGCTCGCTGACAGCGTGCGAGAACGGCGGCACGTACGACCAGACGTCATGTTCATGTGATTGTACAACAGGCTACCAGGGTGACACCTGTGCGGGTAAGACTAGATTGTTCTTCCCTTTTCTAAACAGATGGTTCTGGTTTAATGAAAGAGCATTATCATGAACTTGAAACCATAGGGCCTGATAATGATTATGTACTGGTTGCGACACTCTGTATCATCACAGATGTGTGGGTTTTTTTTATTACCATTTCGATGATAATGCATTCCTATACTCAGTTTAATAATGATTGCAGTCAATTGGTAGTGATCCGAATGTGGCTCTGTGTGACAGCAAAAACATAACGTCGGTTGTAAGTTGCTGACTGGAAACGCAGAAACAGATCATGCGTCTTCCTAAAACATTAAAAATTGTATGAAATGAGTCTGTGTGTGTGTGTGTGTGTGTGTGTGTGTGTCATGTGGGGTTTTTTATAGCTTGATATAGTTTGTTTTTGTAAGTTTTTTATTTAATTAATTTGTGGCGGCGGAGGAGTTCATGTTTATGGATGGCTGACTCCTATATTTCACTTCGTGTAGCCACATCTCATTTAACACTGACCAAACAATTTTGACAAATTTGTAGGGCATGGAAAGTATATCTAACGACGTTTGTATTAGCTTGATACGCTGATTTAAGCAATTGAGCCCAGGGTAAAAATATATTTCTTACGCTTCACTGTAATCACACAGCAATATGGTGCTGTAATCTCTATGTAAAGCTTTTAGAAATTAATTGTTGACGCCAAGTTGTTTCGTAACAATCAACGGACGCTAGAATCATTTGAAGCATTAATATGCACATTTGGAATATCTGTGTATAGGTTTGCATGAACCCTCCGAAGCTAAAATCAGATTGAATTGATGGTGGGGTTATTGCCACTTCTTTGCTTGGTTTTTTTTTTTCAGTCCCGAAAGCAGAAATTCAACACTCGGTGGTTCTCTCTATTAGTGGATCCCTACTTCAGGTAAGTTTTGATAATTCGTTGGGTTTTATTTGCCGCAGTCGTGTTTAAAGATGCCATGATAATATCAAGGTCAGTTGCCTATTCAAAGAAAGAAAAAACTACACTTTACATTATTTTTTTTTATTTGGCACTACTCCCTGAAAACGGATAAGAAAAATAAGTTGTCGACAAAGCCATCATATGGTGATCATGCTAAGAGACTTTGCAAGTACATTCACTTAAAAAAAGGAAACCTTTGATGCGAATATTCTATATGAAATGAAATACATGTTTGTCAAAGTCCTGTGAACGCTCATGTCTGAGTGAAGAATATCCCGACACCATCCCACGTCGATTCGTTCGTCTCAATTCACATATCTAAGACCACATGCCGTGAATATATTCAGATCTTCGACACTGGTAAAATTCATTGAATTTTGTGAGTAAACAATGGTGTCCATCGAAAATTTGGAGCGCGCATGCGCCCAAAAGGGGAACGAGTGTACATGAGTGCACTGTTACAAACACCATTCTACAAAATTCATCTGAGATTGTTGCTCTTATAATTATCTTTCCGACAGTGGCAGAGAATCCAACCGCTCCTAATCGGTATCATTGCGCAGATGACGACGGACTACTGCAACAACCACTACACCGTCTGCTGCCCTTTATCAGGCACAAAAACCAAGTACGAATGAAATCAAGCATTACTTTTCTCTTTCTCCCCTCATAGCTCTCTCTCTCTCTCTATGTATATATATATATATATATATATATATATATGATTATATATATATATGTATATATATATGACGAGAGTTAAGAAGAGGCAGTATATATATATATATTGTATATGTATATATATTATATATGTATATATATTATATATATGTATATATATATATATATATATATATATATATGTATATATATATATCAGCCGGTTCATCTATATGCCTATCTATCTATCTCTATATTATTCATTGTTTGTATATTTTGTATCTGTGACTGTAGGATATCTATCTATCCGTTTATCTATCAAATAATATCATCTCTATATCCATCTATATTTATCTATATCATTCGTCTATCTGTATATCGGTCGTTCTATATACTTTTTTAATCTATCTATCTACTTTTCTACCGCCCTCTATTTCTCCTCTTCTTCTTCCTTCTTTGTGTTTATATTGAGCTCTGAGACAAGGCATTTGAGCTCATCAAAAATTATGTTGATTTTGTTGCTACGCAGTAATGGTGCCCTACAATGAATATTGCAGTCACTTTTCAGCCTATATCAACAGCATTTCAAAAGGCATCTTTCCAGTAATTGATGTTCCTTATTTCAGTGAACATTCGTGGACATTATACAATGTAACTAATTGCTCTTAAAATATCAACTATGTTGCGTGACTAGGCAAAATATAGGTAATAACCTCGTTTCTGCATCAGCAACGGCGCAATCAACATACTTTCTAGGCAAAATATAGGTAATAACCTCGTTTCTGCATCAGCAACGGCGCAATCAACATACTTTCTAGGCAAAATATAGGTAATAACCTCGTTTCTGCATCAGCAACGGCGCAATCAACATACTTTCTAGGCAAAATATAGGTAATAACCTCGTTTCTGCATCAGCAACGGCGCAATCAACGTACTTTCTACATTTACGAAATATTGTCATTGCACTGTCATTAATATAGGTAATCGATAAGGGGGAAAATTATCAAAACGGTATGATCTGGTTCATTAATTCCTGCCTTGCTTGACGTCACAATGTAATAAACGTTGAATCCTTCTTACAATTACATGCGCTTTCAAATTTCATAAGAGATTTCTCATTATCTTACTTAGTGTTCAAAACATGAATCCCTTAGCTCAACCAGCACTGTACAGTCCCTTTAACTCATTGACCGTATCAACTATCTAGCCCATCCGAGGATTTTTAGTTCAGTTACGAAAATAATTATGCAGATTTTCCAAAATGTGCAGGCAAATCCACTTTTCACTGCACATTTTGGTAACAGTTAATCCCGTCAGGTGTAAAGTTATTCAGTTCTGGTTGTTATTCAACCTATCTAAAGCTTATGAAGGCTATATCTAGTTGAAAGTTCTGGGACGAGTTATGTGGCTTTCAATTAAATAGAAATTTTTGAAATATGATATAATGTTTCTTTAAAGATTTGCTTCTATCTCATGCAATGTCGGTTCTGTCTTCATTACATTTGTGGATGACCCTTGTGTGATATATCTTTAACTTTCATCGTGTAAAATTCGAAACTAAAAGCTTCAGACATCTTTTATGACATCTATAGAGGCGTAATCTCTGTAAATCAATATTAATATATTTCTCACTGTCCTCTTTCGGCAAAGAAAGCTCTTGTAGCATTAAAACAAATCACTAGATAATTATTCGTTTTTTTCAGCATCGATGAATTAGCGCTAGTCCTTTGTCGGTGCAGCATGAGTGATGCAGAGCAGTAATTTCTCATTAGAAATTCGTATGGATTATGTGCGTATTAAGAATATATCCCTGGATGTATCAGAAACTGTGAGATATTTATTGCGAGGCTATAATAATAGTCTGCTTACTCGCCTTGTGGTCAAACCCACGTCCTCGGCTGCCCCAAACGTCTTTCTGTTTTGCTTCACCTCGTTCGAAATATAGTTTGCGCGAAGGCATACTTAAACACATGCAAATGACATTTACGACCATGAATGTTTCATAACATTCACGCTTGCATACGATGTATCCTTTTCTTTTGTTTCTTTGTAATTAAGTTATTTTTTGTTTGATTCTTTGCCACTAAACAATTCTATTTTCTTTTGACTTTAAAAGCGGAATTAGTAATGACAATAATAGATAATAAACTCTCAAATGGTAGTTTTACTCTCTTTTTTTTCGAGGACCGTAACCGCCATTGCGAGAAAGCTAAAATGTCAATCAGGATTTTGTCCACGACCCGACAGGTTCCATGGGAGTTGACGTAATCATTATCTATATGTCGTGATTCCGTCGAATATTATTACCCATAACAGTGTCATTTGTTCTCTCTAAATATTTGACAGCTCGTCGGTAAAGTTTGTTTTATTCAGTTTTCTTTTTTTTTTACTTTATTTACTTTTCTTTTAGCAGGGTAGCCCTTTCAGTTCACTCGGAACTGTTCTGTCAAGGGGCCCTGCATCACGGACAAAGTACAATTTGAGTAAAAATAACAAAGTTACAAACACGGTAACAAAGAGGAAACATAAAACACAAGATAATAAGTTCATAAGATATAAGCGTACATGAAAAAAGGATAGTACACAAGCCAATGAAACAAAAATGGAACAAACAAAAATACAATTAAATCCGGGAGAGATAGAAAATTATGATAATAAGAAAAGACCTCACTTACACACACACACCAACACGCACACACACACACACACACACACACACAAACACAAACACTTTCATCTCCACACCAGTACACCGGCACCCATCCAAACCCGTACACGCACACAGATACACGCGTTTGAATCTTTACCGTGTCCTTGTTTCTTGCAGAAACAGTAAAATCGGTGCATGAAGATACTCTCTCCTACCTCTCTGATTCAATTCTTTCTTCCACCTGGTGCAGAAACTACTTCCCGATCCATTTTCGAATATTTAGGAGACACACCAGGGGCGGATCCAGCTTTTTATTTGCTTAAAGGGGGGGGGGGGGGATTTGACCCAATGACGATAGGTCACGACAAGAAAAAAGAATGATATTGAAGTCTTCACATATTTGCTGCCAGTTCTCTCCCCCCCCCCCTTAAAGAAAGAAAAAAGACATCCCAAATTGAGGAGTGGGGAGGATTAAACCCCCTGAACCCCAAACAAAACAAATGGGGCGGGGGGGGGGGGGGGTGGGGTTAAGCCGCTTACCCCCGATCCGCCCCTGCACACTTCAGCCGCTCGTATCATTGTTCATCACTGATTTTATTTTCATTGACATCGCATCGGGTAGAACATTAAATAGAGGTCCCATGGATGAGAGAGTCACAACTCAATGCACGAAAAAGATCCCGCTTCATTCATTCATCGCGAAAAGAGGAGGGTGCACAACCCGGTGAAGTCAGGCGGGTTCGCCTCACATCCAACCGCACCCCACAGAAGACCACCTAGTGCGGCTGAATACGAGCAATTCATCCATTGATCTCCTCAGTTGGAAAATGAAGCAGACAAATCAATGAAATACCTCATTTCCATGACCTATGATTATAAGCTTTGAAAGAATTGTCATACTTCAGCAGGTTGCATCACTGCATAACTTCTGCAGTTTGCATTATGACATAATGTATCCCGTTTTGGAAGACAGCGAAATCGACAAAAGCAGTCACGTTTATAAAATGAGATAGTTAATTCTTCAGGGTATTCAATGCGGCAACGCGCGCAGGGGTATGCAGGATACCTGTAATATTCGGCGTGTGGACTCCGACGAACGCAGATTTTGGCTAAGCAGAAATGAAGCGCACATTTCATTACGACAGCACTTTAATTGGTGTGCGCAGTGAGCGGTGACCGTACATCCTCCACAGACTGATTCTCTAGTCTTTCAAAGACTCTCAGACTATCAACTAGACAATCCATGACTTGTTTCCGAAGTTGCTTGTCCGAACATAACAGGAACAACAACATGAACTGAAGCATTCGTCGTTTTTACAACGCTTCATCTTGAGATGATCACTTCAAAAATGGAATACAGTCAGCCTCGCGTTCAGGAGCTCAAGAATTTTGTTGTAATTGTAGTTTTGCTGACGCTATTGTCACCTCACATTCTACCATGTGCAGGCGATTTTCAATGCCCGTCAGCATGCAGCTGCCCTGGTTATGGGCAAATTATCAACTGCGAGCGGAGGTCCCTTGAAGTTATCCCATCCATAAATTCTGAGACCACTCACACTCTGTACTCACAGAGTAACAGAATCGACGAGATTAAAGATTACTCCTTCGTAAACGTGACACGACTCAAACATCTTGATCTCGGGAAAAACGGTATAAGTCGAATCGGCCGTAACGCTTTCGCAAGATTGTTCAGTCTGGAAAACCTGTCGCTCGACAAAAATCGCATCACCGACGTATTTTCAATCCACACCATGCCCCTGCTGAAAACACTAAATTTGTTCTCAAACTACATCAATGTCGTCAGTGACAGCGACTTTCAGAGGGTATCTCTGGCAAGGAAGCTCCAGCTGTATTTGCCCTATAACTATTTACGAGGTCTGGCAAACATTTCATCCGCCGTCGAAATGTTACATGCAGAATTTACCGGACTTCAATTGTTCGATCTCCACTTGTCCAGGTGCGCAGTTTACATACGGTTTGCTGACTTGAGCAACAATTTCATCAGACACCTCCCGAACTTAGCAAACATGGTGTCTCTCGAACACCTGAACCTCGACCGAAATCTTATTCACACTGTTGGTTCGAACCTGCCACCTTCCCTTTCAGATTTCTTCATAAGAGAAAACCTGCTCACCGCTATACCTGACATCTCTCACTCTCCAAATTTGATAGCTATCGATTTAGGAGGAAATATGTTGAATCTTACCCAAAGCACTGCAAATGTTAGTCATTTGCAAAGCCTGGCTCTGCATACAAATATCACGGGAAATAATTTCGTACGGACACACTTGTTCTTAACCTCTCTAACTTTAACGGAATGTAGGTTAAGCGGAGTTTTCTTATTCAATGTATCAGTGACTCCAAACCTTAGAACTTTGAATCTACAAGGAAACGATATCACGCGATTTGAAGCTTACGCATTTTTAACCGATGACGTTCGCCTTTCTATATTAAATGTCGGCACCAACAAACTAACTGAAGTTGCATTTTTATCTCATTTGAAGAACGTAGAGTATTTCATGGCTCAAAACAATGTCATTGAGAACTTGAACCATTTCCAGGGCGACGGCCATTTAATGAAAATCCTTGTTCTAGCAGGGAACAAATTAACCGTCTTAGAACACGACTTAGAATTAAGTTACCTAGTGTTTGCTGACTTTGATAATAATCTCATATCGTATATCAAAGATGATTTTTGGAGAGGATTTCCCTCGCTTTCGAGACTATGTCTTGCAGGGAATAGGTTGACACGTGTCATAGCTATGCCGACTTCTCTGAAAACTCTGCATATGGAAAACAATCTCATTCAATCAGTGGAAGAGCTGAAAAAGCTAGAAGTATTGGAAATTCTAAATTTGTCTGGTAACAGATTGCGCAGATTCGCAATCAGAGAGTGCCCTTCATTAGTCGAATTAGACTTAGGTAACAACGAAATACAAACGATGGCGGATGTTTCTTTAAGGGAGGTACCAGATCTTAAAAGACTTTACCTGTACGGAAATCGCATCGATTCAGTTGGGAACAACTCAGTGTTCAATAGTAGAGTGTTTTTTGTTTTCGATGTTGGTGATAACCTCATTTCTGAACCAGGTGTTGTTATCTCTGCGGATTCATTTCTAGGTCAAAGAAATCTTATCTTTGCTTTACCGTATTCCTTCTTCCATAAACTTAGAAGCGCGGACGTTTCCTATAACCTCCTTACGCATCTTGACGATACTCATTTTGCAGGCGGAGGCACGTGTATCTTGAAAGAGCTTGTCATAGATTGGAACAGACTAACTTACATTTCCAGCCCAGCTTTTAAATGGTGTTCATCATTCAATCGTCTGTCCATTCAGAATAACCCTCTTACACAAGTATCCGGATTCCAGGTTCTTGTGCAAGATTTAATTGCAATTAAACTGTCTAACCTCTGTTTAGACGAGTCTTTACGCGTCTTTAACCATAGTCATGTTCAGAATGTTAATATGACTAATATGACACACGAAACCAATAATAGGTTCAAAACAATCGATTTAAATCTGTCGCTACCAGAGTGCAGATTTTTAGCTTTAACTCAATCGGGTCTCATCCGTATGCCATTTTTATATGCCCCCTATTTAATGACACTGGTTTTGTCTTACAATGAGATTGTGTCTATAAGTCCACTCATGTCAAGCAGAGTGTTCGGTCTCTCTTCTCTACATCTCAATAAGAACCATCTGACCAGCATTCCAGCACGGTCTTTTGCCAATTGTTGCCCCTCTCTCGACGAAATCGACATCGCCGACAACGACATCAGATATATCGAGCATTCGGCGTTCTACGGGACCATTCTCGCAACCGTACGACTAGACGGCAATGAATTGATGACGATTTCTCCGGGAGGTTTGAGCACTTTCCTCGCATTGCGTTTGGCCCGGAACCCATGGCGGTGTGACTGTGAGATTGTGCCCTTTCGAGACTGGCTCCTCCGTCAGTTGAAAGGCTTATCTGATTCTATCGTCTGCTCCACTCCACTGGCGTATAAAGGCATTGATGTGAAGCATGTGCCAATATCTAATGTATGCCTGGCAGGACCACCGGCACGAGAAGTCTTTCCTCTGAATTCAGATGTTTTGTCGATGAGCTCCTCCGCATCGCCTTCTATCGGAGGTGATAACTTTGAACGATCTCTCACAGCACTGCTGCTAGTGTTGCAGATTATTTTCCCCTCAGCTGTTCCGTTCTCAAGTATTTTTTTTTTATTTTAGTTTGGAGCACATAAGGGAAATTGATAGTTTATAATAATCATAATTGATACATGTTTTATGGCGTCTTTGGTAGAAAGAAGATTATCGAGCAGATCCAAACGTGCGCTGTTAGTGGTAATCGTGAGATTTAATTGACATCGTATTTCTTTGCATCGTTAATTGCAGTGCTGTTGCCATTATGTATATTTCAAAGAGCAAGTAAGTTGTCTATCAACAATTTATGGCCTTTTTACACTAAGATCATGACACTTGGCTCTTCCTGTTCAACTGGCTCTTTTTATTTTTGCCATAATAATTATATTACATAAACGTGTACACCTATGGGTTGAAGGGTATATGCACTCATGTTACCCAGGTTGCCCCAGTTTGCTTGGACAGCCTCACTGCCTACTCTACGAAAAAAGTGACATTTTAATGAAAGGATACTATAGAAAGTGATAAAGTGGCTTTGGATATTATAAAAATGTACTTCTTCTGTCATGGCGTATCTTGGCGTATTATGCCAGCAAAAACCCTGAATCGTGGATGCCAAGTTTGTCTGATCAGTACTAATCATACGACCGAGTCAACGAAAGTCATACACGGAAGTACAACATTCTATAGATGCAACAAGAAAAACATGAAAAATCGAAAGACTTTTTTCTATCTCCCCATAAGACAGGTAAATGTGTTTGATTAGACAATGAACATGTAGAGAAAACGTTGACACTATGAATGGCCTGATTTGAGTTTAATATGGACATTTTCGTCGTGGTTGGTGTTACCAAGTTTGCTCCGAAAATTTGACTCAGGTTATCACTTTTTTTTTTGTTTTTCAATGATATTTTATTGATTTCATTCAAATCAATCATAAATCAACCCATTCTGGGTGTAACATGAACATAAAACGGTACAAATGCCATTCAAAAGACAAATCCATTACCAACTTATACTGCCCATCATCTCCCTTCAAACATAACAACTCGATTATAAATCAACCTACTGACCATTTCTTCACGAGAAAGTATTGACATGTACAAAAATATATATATATATATATATATATATGTATCTTTGACTATGGTATACTTATACTGCCAATCATCTCTCTTCAACATAACAACTCGATTATAAATCGAGTATGTAAGGGTATATATATACAAGGGTATATACATAAAAAGCAACAAAAATACGTTATACAAAACTAGAATGAAATCATTTCATTGAAATCAAATCCCCATCCCCACCAACCCCGATGCACTCAAACCTATCCCACACCCCCACCACAACCCCAAACACATACATCCACAACCACCACACACATACACCCCAAACACCAACACACATACACACCAACACCAAAAACGCACATACACACATACACCCCACACACAAAACACACCCGAAGCGATACTACCTTCCTTCCTAATGAAAACGACTTCCAAATGTTGATTGATACATACAACATACAAGCGTGTAATGGCCGTATGCAGAAAAGCAGCGTCCGCCCGCACCCAAATACCGCTCCAAACACCCATTCAAATTCACCAAACAAAACTCATCAAACTCCTAGCTGCGGACAAAATCCTATAACGTTTACACCACCAAAAACTTATCCCTCCCCGCGCGCGGCCAATGACACATTATATTATATTGCCTTCACCACTGATAACTACACTGTACTAATAAAAAGAAAAAGAAAACAAAACAATACTTAAGCTCTCGTTTCAGAAACATTTTCCCATTTCAGCAAATGTAATCCCAACTTATTTCTTTTTCTTTTTTTAGCAATTTCTTTTTCTTCATCCCGAAAACTTATTATTAATTACCCTTAACTTATGACAATGATGAGTCGAGGAAATGTCAACTTTTTTTCAAAAAAGTGAAATTCTTTTTATATTTTTTTATATCGTTGTTTGCATGTGACATCACACACTGTAGTAGTCTTCTCATTCAGCAGTGATTGTGCAAAAACCTTAAAAATCTGTAAATTTTTAATGGATTGTCTGATTTTCCTAAAACTCTCACTGATATGATCTCCTTTTTATTCTTGCATTTACTAAATCCACATGTATGAATGAAAGTTAACTTGTCCAGTAAGTGGCACAGATATCCAAACAAATAATGAAGTAAATGGTCCTATTATGAGAATAAAACTGTCACTAGGATTTCTTTGTTTCTGGATATCTAAGCCTTTTCAAACCAATTAACATCCAATAAAATGTAAATTCTTTTAAAATGTCATTTTTCGGTTGCACAATTCATAACAGGTTTGTCATCATCTCACAGAAAATATGGCAAACTGCAGTCCCATCTCAACACATGCAATTACATTCATGGTATAAAAAAGAACATTATAGAATTAACACAAGTTAGGTGTTGACATTGCAGCAGCAATAACATCAAGAGAGTTTGCTATGCTCTCAAGGTGGGAATTTTGCTGCCTCAAAATAATAAGACGCTCTCTTTCCAACGCAACGAGCTGCTGACTAGCAGGTGGATGGGTCGTGGGGGGATGTGGAGTAGGGAAAGGAATTTCAAAGGGGCATGTTGCAGAAGGAAGAGATGCTGTCGGGTGGGTTGCAGGGGGATCAGTTGCAGGGGGAAGGGAAGCTGGACGATCTGGAGTTATGGGAGTTGGTTGTTGAACTGGAGTGGAAATCGGGAGCACTGGGGAGGATGCCGTCCCTTCAAGCAGCTGCCTCAAAAGATTTGAGGCAGTGTCATTTTCGCTTTCATTGGTGCTCTATTAAAGGGACAAACGGTAAACACAATCAAATTGGTAATAGCTAATGTTATGTATTGAAGATGACTATTCTTACACAATTATCAATTAAAAGATTATCTTTTGGGATTTACTTCATGCATCTTTCCTTATTAGCTATCAATTTTATGACATATAACTTGAAACAGAAATAAACCTTTGAACGAAATAGTGATGCATTAAAGTAATTCATTATTCAAGTCTTTTAATCAAAATGTAATTCCTTTTACAATGGTTTATTCCTACAATAAAAAAATGAACACAAAGGCCTACTTCTTGATTAGAAAATGACAGGAATTTGAATGTTTTGTTGGAAACTTCATTTTGGTGAAATTGAACAATAAACATTAAAAGGCCCATTAAAAAAACATGATAAATGGCCACAAAACACTTTACCAACCTGAGATGAACTGAACCCCGCTTCAGTCTCCTGTCCCTTTACACCTACAACAGCCTCCTTGGCCAACACTTCAAGCACCGCCTCCATCAAGGGTTTGATTTCAAGGCTTCCTCCACCTGCATGTAACATAACGTGTCAACAGTCGGTAACTTGTATGTTGATTTGTAACATTTGTAACATCAGTCAACATATTTGAACTGACATGCTATGCGTACATATCACACAGGGAACAATACACTTATAGTTGAGAGAGATAGACTTTAATAGATGACTATGTTTGGCCAGAACTTGGAATAAAATTCCAATACACTGTGACTGTCTGCTCATACACTGATACTACCTACAAAGGGAACACCTGCTTCTGTAACACATTGTGATCTCTGAGTGACGTGTGGTTGAACCCTCTGGTCGATAGAGCTTAGAGGCCATGTCTTGCCTCATTATGTAATATACTGCTTATTTCAGTTATCTGTAGCAATCACAATGGTAAAAGGATCCCTCCTTCCAATACATTTGCCAATTTGTGCATGTTTTCTGGTTGCCCTACATTCAATAGGAAAAGCAATTTGCTGTTTCCCTACAATCAATAATAAACTCAGTCAATCATCTGCATGTTAGAAGTTTTGTATAAGATGAGAGGTATCATATATGACACAAAACTAATTTGAATTATCAATCCATAAATGATCTAGTGAGGGATTTAAGTTTATCAAAATCACATACTATCAATGTGTTTGTTTCATTATAAATGCTGTTTGCTTCGATTCATCTGGGACTAATTGGTTGTTCATAGCAATCATTGTGATCACTGTTGACACTGGGTTAGGATATGACTGGAAAAAATTGCAGAGGCTGTACGTACAACTATCAATTGCACCAATACAATAATACAATATTATCTGAAAATCAAAGAGTTGTGTAAATTACAGCAGTTTGCTTCAATTCATTTGGGACTAATCTGTTGATCATTGCAAGCATTATGATCACTTTTGACACCGGGCTAGGATATGACTGAAAAAAACATGCAAAGGTAATTTGAATTATGAATCCATGTATGAGGACTTAAATGACCTAGTGAGGGATTAAATATGTATCAATTGCATGCTTTAAATGTGTTTGTTTCGGTAGAAATGCTGTTTGCTTCAATTCATTTGGGACTAATCAGTTGTTCATAGCAATCATTAAGATCACTTTTGACGGTCGGGCTAGGTTATGACTGGAAAAAATTGCAAAAGTAATTTGAATTATGAATCCGTATATGAGGACTTATATGATCTAGTGAGGGATTAAGGTGTATCAATTGCATACTATCAATGTGTTGTTTTGAAAGAAATGCTGTTTGCTTCAATTCATCTGGGACTAATTGGTTGTTCATAGCAATCATTATGATCACTGTTGACACCGGGCTAGGATATGACTGGAAAAAATTGCAGAGGCTGTACATACAACTATCAATTGCACCAATACAACATCTGGAAATTGAAGAGTTGTGTAGATTACATGTATATGTATCTTTAGTGTGCTTGTTTTGGTGATTAATTCAACTCACCAAAGCTTAATTTATTTAGAAAAAGCCATTACAATGACTAATGACACAGTACCAAGATATTAAAGAAATATGTTTATTTTGACAGAGGCTGTTTGCCCAACTGTAATAAATGCATTGATTCAACACTAAGCTGTGTGATTTTTTTTGTTACTTTTGTACGATGTTGATGTTTCGTGTCATTTGGGTTTAGATATTTGTTCATTGCAATCATTGTAACGAATTACACTGAAATCGGATACAGATTTGTACAATTATTATAAAAAACAGCAGAGGCTTCAAAAGAATAAATGGACTGAAGTTTGAGGCAAAACATAGTTATGGTGTGCCTGCAAATCTGTCAATTAAATTTTCGGTCCAAAATGTGCATGTATGCCTAAAAGAATGTAATGAATAATGCTTTAATAACAAGATATTCGTTGGATAACGATGAAAAATGCAAAATATCAACAATAAATGTTTGCATATCTGAACTTATCTGATCGGGGTCAGGCTAACTCGGACTCAGGGACAACTCGGCCCACTTGGATGGCAGGGCTGAGTTGTCCCTCTGGACTGTAAAGCGTGTATGGGAGCGCATCATGTTCTGGCTGGTCGCAGTTTTGGGCCGAGTTGATACAACGCAAACATCAAAGAACCCCTTTGGCGCGTCTAAAAAATGAACATACGTGCCTATGTATGGCGATCACTAACTGCGTATAAATTGTCTGAAATAAAGTGGGCTGAGTTGTCCTTCATACCGAGTTAACCTATATCCTTTTGCACTAAAAGTTGGTATAAACCAACTTTTAGTCTTTATCTCAAAATAATATGAAACTCATCATCCCATCAAATTGTGTCATCGAAGTAAGTTTCTTGGTATACTCTTTCAATATATTGCAAGCAAATACGAAATGGTGCCAGACAGGTTTATTTAACTTTTCACTTAAAATCAATGCAATATGTAGTCTGACGATAATTTCGGGTGCTGTTCGTTATTCCGAAGGTTCGCTATTCCGAAGGTTCGTTATTCCGAAGGGTCGTTAATACGCAAATTCCCTATTCCTAGAGGTTCGTTAATCCGAAAATGAAAAAGGGTTTGTTAATCTGAAAATTTGTGGCGTTATGCCGAAGGTTTGTTATTCCGAAGATTGGTTTATCCGAAAAGGAAATTCGGAACAATGAACCTTCGGAATAACGAATCTTAGGAATAAAGAGCCTTCGGAATAACGAACCTTCGGAATAACGAGCTGTAACCAATAATTTCAGTGTAAATTGCAACATTGAATTCTTCAGCGTCAATAAAATATGATAAATGTCATATTGCTCTGTTAAGGCATGGATTGGTGTGTTTAGGTGTATGGGTGTTTACAGAATCATGACAATGCATTTCCCATTCAAATCATACTTCATTTCTTTTCAGTAATGTTTGCATGAAAAATGCTATAAATGCATGGTGAAACATTACAAGAATACGGCGACTGTGAACAGAAAAGACATGCATCGGTATGTAACGTTACCCGTTGCATTTCTTGCTGTCTTGTATTTCAGCGCCCTCTGCTTGAGGTCCTGCCATTTTCTTCTCACTTCCTCCTCCTCCCTGGAAAACCCCACTGCTTTCAAATGTATGGTTGCCTTCCTCCAATACCTCTTTTTCCGCTTTTCCACCTGAAAACATAAATGAAAATGAAGAAAGTAATTATGACTACATACAATATGAGCAGAGACATGTATTATTGATTTATAATATTCTGGACTACACCTTCACATCTTTCACCACTATTTATCTCAATCATTTCCAGTTCTAGAGGAAATTTGTAAAGATTCCTTACAGGAATTGGGGGGGGGGGCACCCCTGCCCCCCCCCCCCCCCCCCCCCCCCCCCCCCCCCCCCAGGTGGGGTATGTTGCCATTTTGATGTAATTGAGATTCTATTCCCCTAGGGATGCTTCCTGCCAAGTTTGGTGAAAATTAGTGATAGGGTTTTCAATAAAAAGATGAAAATTTACAATGTCCGTCCAAATTTAGGCCCCCTAGGGCCCCCAGGTGGGGCATAGTGCCCATTTGATGGGAATGAGATTCTTTCCCCCTAGGGATGCTACCTGCCAACTTTGGTGAAAATTCTTAATGGCATTTTCAAGAAAAGATGAAAATGTACAATTTGGGCCCCATTAGGACCCCTCCCCACCCCCTCCCCTGGGTCCCAAGGGGGGGGGGGGGGGGGGGCACCCCTGATTCTGCTATGAACAAACTTGAAACTACAGTCATCAATGCACTAATTCATAGTATAAACTTAGGTCTATCACTACTGGTTCTACAGAAGAAGATTTTTTAAGATTCCTTAATTTTGGGGGATTTGGGGGTTTGGTGCCCACTTGAACAAATTGAGATCCTATCCCCCTTGGGATGCTACCTGCCAAGTTTGTTGAAAATCGGTCAAGGGGTCCTCAAGAAGAAGATGAAAATGTAAAAGTTTACGCACGACGTACGCCGGATGAAAAGCGATCGCAATAGCTCACTAAAATAGCTAAAAATACAGGCAGTATTGCACCAAAACAATCAGAATGAATAGTGAAGTTCTCATGAAGCAAGTGTTAATATAAGTTTGTGTAAAAGCTTTCAGTACAGGCTAACTTACCGGAACGCTGGCATGGCCTGCCTTGCCAAACAGGGCAGACTTATGTCTGCCCACAAATTGGCACAAAGCCATAGCCTCTCTGTCTGTCCAGTTTCTTCTTCTTCTTCTTGACAGATCTTCCTGAAATTTAAGAGGGAAAAATGCAGATTTCACTAAATGTATAGTTTAATGTCCGTTTACATAATTTATTTTTCTTCATGAAAACTATAAATTATGAATATATTGCTACCTCCAATAGCGATGTATGCTAACACTTTACTGAAAAACCTAATACAAAATGAAGTTTGGCAAAAACTGCTGATACTCTCATTTTCGGACATGGAAAATGCTTAGAAGTACAATTGCAACATCTTGAAGGATTTTATTTATTATTTTTTTTTGGTGTGCAAGTGATACAAAAAAAGTAATGGAACTTGTCACTAACATAATTTTTAGGGTAATATCAGTCACCTTGCTTTCTGAAAAAGGTTAACTGAATGCTTTATTATTAATATGTAATGTGAAACATTCTAAATATTCTTCATAATTTCCTGATATTGATCAATACATCATATGGTGTACAGAGTTCCTATCCAGATATGATTCCACCAAAACTGAAAGATTTGCAACCTTTTATGACAAAGTTATGTCAAGCTTTAATGGATATGCATTAGTACTACTGCTGCTGTCACTCAGTCCACATTCATGTTGGGAATATAGTATCCTTTGTATTTTCATGCCCTGCTTATTTTGGATGGATATCTAAGAGTTGTTTGTTAGTTTGTGTTTGCTGTTGTTTTATTTTCTACAGAAAACATGAAATAACAGATCCAGCATTGGAAAATCAGTTATAATTTACTTTAAGTGAAGAATGCCAAATTACAGCCAGAATTGTTCATTCAAACTTCTCATTTGTATTGGCAACACAGACATGCAGAGTATATTACACAATTATTAACTTCAATTTGGCAATGACAATAAAACACAGATTCTGAAAATGACTTACCATCTTGATGATATGAGCTAGCAACCTGAAAAATAACACAGAGAAAATGTGTGCTTAAGATAAATTTCAGAACCATTGCAACAGAAAAATTCAGTAAGTGATTAATTTCAAATCAGTTAACATCATTTAATAGTTAACATCAGTTAACATGACATTAGGACTATGACAGCTGACTTTGCAGACTTGTATAGTCACTATGAAAGCATCTGTATTGGTACTGAATTTTAGTCCACTTCATTGTGTGAGCAATCCATTATGAAATAATCTGGAAATAAAATACCATATCCACAGGTCAGTGCATAAATCACAGAATAACGTTACCCTACAAGATAACGGAGGTATAACAATGTCATAAAAAAGTACAGGCTGTTAATGGACAGTACAATCATCAACAAATTATTCTTCACTCATCAATTTGTCCATGTAACAATCAAACTAGGGGAGCAAAGGAGACTACCTGAAAGTATTCAAAGAAGGACCACTGAAATGATTCCAGGAATGAGACATTTGTCATACTCTTCTAGTCTGTGTCATCTATCCCTACCACCTCTCAGTAATATACAGGCAAAAAGAGGGGACAGGATAGATGTGTACAAATATTTGCATGGTCATTGTCACACTAAGTTTGACATGTTGAGTCCTAACAGTGTTGGAAGAACTCGTGGTCACTCAATGAAGCTTGGAAAATTGTATGTCATTAAATTGGATGTGAGCAAGTATTTTTTCTCTTCTTTTTTTTGCCAACATTGGTCCATATGTAGAATTCTCAGAAGATGTGGTCTCAGCATGCTCTGCTAATGCTTTTAATAAGCTGGACCAGCATAAGAAAAACTGTGCATTTGATTAGGAATAGGTTCTAAGTGCTATGTAGAGTAACATGCTCAAGTTTGGTACACTTCATGATTTTCATGCTATAGATGAAGTCCTGAGTGTATCTTTCGGAAGATTGTTTGTCAATATAATGACATTCTAAATGCATATTCGAGATATGAAAATTATATAAAAATTTTGCAAAAAACTAATGGAATTTATGATACCTTATCTTGTGCCATGCTAGGCACAAAGGTCCTTGATTCGTACACACACACACACACACAAATGTCACAATTTCTATGCACTGTAATACAACTACATTAATTTGCACGCTTAAACATTATCACCAATAAAAATCATGTAGCTGTAACAATCATGGCACAGTGCTGTCTGGAGGCGAGGCTGACTAGCATTAAATGTAAATATCTCTGTGAGCTCACTAGTCATTTGTAATCTGGCTACTGTTTACTAAATATGACAACCAACTTCACTTGCACAAGACGACTATTCAATCACGATTCAGTGAGCAACAACTGGTGAACAGCGGTCCAAAACAAGAACCGCGTCTAAACTCGCCTGCTAATTTCCAACTTGAAATCAAGTTTGGCAAGAGGTCATAAAGATCAAAAACTTTTTTGGGAAGCTTCAGGTCTTTGCTGCCCTGTTTACTATGAATTTTATGAGGTAGCAGCCTAGCAGGCTGTATCAAGATTTCAAACATGTAACAGTTATAGGTCTAACGTTAGATTTAGCTTGTAGCTACATGTACTAGTACTAGTAGTTCTATACAAGACTGCTTTGTGAATTATTTATTACTTGTATGATTTAAATCAGCTTCAGTGTTACAAAGAATGTCCTTTGAAACCCTGTCCGGTTGGTCCCAAATAAGGGGTGTTGGACAGTAAACAACCAGAAGAAAAAGAATATGTCTAGGCCTACACTACTACACCCTAGTAGGGCTAGGCTGTACCAATCATGGGCTTGTGTACGCTAAATGTCCTTGGTCTTAAGCAGTTCTCACCACTCCCTGCCATAAATGTCTGTCCCAAGGATTTTTTTTTTTTTTTTTACTCAGTAACATGTTTAATAAGATTGGCTCAGCCTCAGGCTATATTTCTCATCATAATAAAACAAGTTAAGACTATCATTAAACGTACGTTTAATACACATTAGTTCGCATTGCTAATGCTATACAAGTGCTACAACCAACCCAAAACTAAAGCAAATGAACAGGCAAACACTGAAACAAAACTAGCCCTATAGGCTAGGGCTAACAGTTTTTCTAACGCTGTTAGGCCTGAAACAAGGGTTTCTGCAGTGTTGGCCCTATAATATTTTTTTTTTTTTTAATAACATCTACCACAAACACAAGTAGCGTCAGACGATTTAGACCTTATGTGGAACGGAAATACAGCATACTTCACAGCGTTCAGCGGATATTCACGCATTCGAAACTACAGCCACTGAGCCGAGCCAGTTCTAATACACATCAGCATCTTCACCGGCCGCACGACCGTACGATCGTGAGCACGTAACTACAGGAAACTATAGCCCGTGAAATGCTTATAGAACGAAAAGAACTTATCTATGCTTTCAATGTACGTTAATTAATTGAATCTGTTAATAATTCACGCAAAATACCATCATTTCAACGGCCAAAACGTATTAGTCGACTTCATTTTTACCAATACTCACCGGTGGAGCAGCAACAGGCAGGGAGCAGACGACTGAGAGCTACGCTGACTAGACGCGCGTTCCGTTTTTTCGGGGAAATACCGGAAATTAGGCTCGTCCATGACAATTCGTTCCGATTGCGCGTTTATCAATCAAGGGCTCACACCCATAAATATTTCCCCATAGGGATGTGTGTTAAAAATCAAATTTCAAAAAATTCTGTAAAATAGCTGGGAGAAATGAAGTGTTTCAGCTTCACTAACCTGGATAAGTTAGATGTAACCTTTCATCAATCAAATTCTCAGGGTGGATAATTCAGTTCAAATTCTGTCCAGGGGTCCGAAAAGCCAGACTACGAGTTCTTGTCACTCAAAAAATCACCCATTTTCCGTACACGTACCCAATTCATATTCATATTCATATTCAATAGAACATTTATTTCCAGATCAATTCGTGTATAAACAGCAGTAACAATTCAGTAATGACAAACTGGAGGTGACAACTCAGTAAGCACAGCTTGAAGTGAGTGCACCTTTAACATTTGAAAATGTAGTTGAATCTGATTGAAACATAGCTAAAAAGACATTTTTGTTTAAAATACACATATTTACAAGACGAAGTACAGATACACAAGAGACTAAAGCTAGGGATGCAGGAGGGAAAACAGATAGGAAGAAGGAAAAAAAGAAAGAAAAGAAAAGAGAAGAAAGAAAAAAATACATTAAGGAGAGGTAAAGAGAACCTAAAACACACACTTGTAATACTATAACAAACAAGGCAACATTGTACATACATGTACATGTATTTCATTTTAGTATAATCAAGAGAAATTTAGCAGCCCTCACTATAGACTACCTTATATGGATGAATACAACTTTCTCTTGAGTCTTATCTTAAAACAATTTTGAGATGGTGCATTTCTTATGTCTTTAGATAAATTGTTCCATTTCTTGGGGCCCACAAAACGAATATTATGTTGGTAAGACATGGTTCTGGGTCTGGGCAAATGCATTAATGACGAGGAGCGTGTATTGTAATTATGCACATTCTGATTGATATCAAACAATTGAACAAAATGGTCAGGCATAAGTTTGTTGACACACTGATATACAAAAATACATTGCTGATAGGTGGTGATATTTTTCAAAGTAAGCAATTTTAGTTTTGAGTATAACGGGCCTGCTTTAGATTTCGGGTTCGCTCCATGTATAACTCTTACTATTTTATTTTGCTTTGAAGTCAATTTCTTTAGACTGGACTGAAAAGTACTTCCCCACACCATGTTGCAATAAGACAAATAGGGCAGAACAAGAGTGGAGTATAACATCCGTAATACATCAGTAGGTAACATGTAGCTTAGTCTGGATATAATACCAATGCTCTTTCTTTTTTCTCTGTCTCTTGTATATGAGGCTTCCATGTTAATTTGGAATCTAAAATAACACCAAGAAATTTAGTTTTCTCTACCCTGGGAATTTGAACATCATTCAATTCCACTTTAACAAAATCAGTGTCGTATGATTTGTTACGATTACTAAAAACAATAAAGTTACATTTGCGGGGGTTAACAGATAATCGATTTGCCTGAAACCATGTACACAATTTTGAAAGGCTACTATTTACTTGATCTTGCAAAGAAGGAAGATCCTTACCACTGAACAATATATTAGTGTCATCAGCATATAATATGTACGATGAGGTATCGGAATTAGAAACATTTCCAATGTCATTTATGTATAATATAAACAACAGTGGTCCTAATAAAGACCCTTGTGGAACTCCACATAATATTTTCTTTAAGTCTGATATACAACTGTTATATTTTGTACATTGGTATCGATTGGAGAGGTAGCTTTTAAACCAATTGTATGCTACACCTCTAAAACCATAGTGCTTAAGTTTAGCTAACATAATATTATGATTAATTGTGTCAAAGGCCTTTGACAAGTCAACAAAAACACCAATAAGAAAGGAATTTTCCTCAAACGTATCAACAATCTTATTCGCAATGTCAGTTAGGGCCATGGAAGTTGAATAGTTGCTGCGAAAGCCGTACTGATAACTACCCACAATATTATTTTGATCAAGAAACTTAACAGCACGGTTGTAGACAATCCTTTCCAAAATTTTCGAAAAACAAGGAAGCACTGAAATTGGTCTGTAATTTGACAATTCACATTTGTCACCATTTTTAAACACAGGGGTTACACGAGCAATTTTCAATTTATCTGGAAAGACTCCTGATGATAAAGATAAATTGAATATATGACATAACGGTTTGCTGATTTCTTTTATTGTATGTTTGATTATACGAGGACTGAAATCATCAATTCCAGAGGCAGTATTATTCCGAAAAGAGTTGACAATGCTACATATTTCTGCTTCAAATGTTGCATGAAAATAAATGGTATTCAAACAAGGGTTCACCAGATAACTCATAAAGTTAGAATTATTTTGTGGTATCAACTTATCAAGATTTGGACCAACCTGAGTAAAATATGAATTAAAAGCATTTGCAATTTTGTGAGAGTCAGTAGTTAATTCACCATTACATTTCATTTGCATATCAGTAACACATTTACCACCTCTATTCAAAAGTGTATTTATAAGATTCCAAGTTGCTTTAATATTACTTCTATATGCAACAAATTTCCTTTCAAAATATTGTTTCTTCACATTTCTTATTGTAGCATTCAGAGTATTTCTAAAACGTTTATACTTTAATTCATTAAAGTTGCTTGGTTTACGCATATATTTCTTATATAACAAATTTTTATATTTGATAGAACGTAAAATACTGTCAGTCATCCAGGGATTAAGCTTTCTTGCACACTGACTTTTTTTCTTTAGGGGAAAGTGTTTATTATATAACCCTGACAGAACAGACTCAAAATAATCATAAGCTTCGTTAACATTTTCCATAGTATACAAATTATCCCAACAGTGTGAACCAAGTTCAGTCCTGAAAGCGTCAATACTGTCTTTGTTTACAGTTCTCACATAAATATCACTTCTTGGTCTGTCACTTTTTATTTGATTTAGATCAGTTAGCTGGAAGACAGGTAAATGATCAGTAATATCACAATACAACAGTCCACTTTGAATAGGCTTATTGAACTGGTTGGTAATAATATTGTCCAACAGAGTAGTAGTGGCATTGGTAATGCGTGTAGGCCTCGTTATAAGAGGGAGACAATAGTTACTAAAAAGTGTGTTAACAAAATCAGTTACATCATTATCCGTGCTATATTTTAATAAATCAATATTAAAATCACCCATAATATAAACTAATTTGTTTTCTTTCAGTAGCGGAGAGATCTTTGAATCAAAAGTAACATTAAAGTTATGCGTATTTATACCTGGGGGCTTATACATAGTGCCTATCACAATATTTTTTCCTACTGATTGACAAATCTCAATAAAAATAGATTCACACATACCATCATCACTAACCAGATCAGGTCTCTCAAAATAGGAGTAAGAGTCCTTTATGTACAAACCAACTCCGCCACCTAATTTCCCACGTCTATTATAACACACAGAGTTGTAACCTGGTATATTAGGCAGTTTGTCGGCATCTTTGAGCCAGGTTTCAGATAAACCAATAACATCAAAGTCAAGTTTAAGCAAGTTTATGAAGTTTAAAATTTGATCAAAATTCTTCTGAACACTTCTAGAATTGAAATGTATTGAAGAGAAAAAAGCTTGACTAGCATTAGCATCCTTAAAATGACTAACAAAATCATCAATATCATAATACTTGGATTGTAAATCATAGCAATTTTGAAAAAAATTTGCATCGGGATCAAGACCCTGATTTTGTAGTAGGGCATCACCAGCTGAGAGTACGTCAAATTGTAGGCCGTCCAATCTATTCTGGCTGGCACTATTTCCATGCATATCATTTAACACAGATTGAAAATTTAGTTCATCAAGATGATTGAAAGGTAATATATTAGCAGAACATAAGATACAAGAGGAGTAAGATTCATTCCATACCAGCGGATCAACATAACAATTGCATAGATTGCAATAAGGGATTGCATTCAATTTATCCATAGACATTGGTAATAACTACAGTGTTCAATAACAGTAAGTCATTTGACGAAATACCAGATACACTTGTATTTGAATGGAGATTATAGTGGGTGTTGCCATGGGAACTATACACACAAAACACTAAAACCGGAAGGACACATATGCACATGTACAAAAAGTCACACAGCAGTGTGGTAGTAAAAAAACTAGCAAACATGTCAAAATCTGACACAAGCATTCAAGGTTAAATGTAAAAAATATCTCCAGCCACCACTTGGCCTGGGCTGGCTATAAACACCCAGGATACACAGTGTTGTTATTTAGTGTCAGGATAACAAAGAAAGAACATGTCATTGAAAACTTGACACTAAACACATTATTGTTTATTTTTTGACAAGGTAGAGAAATCTTAAAGAATATTCAAATGTGTCAGGTGTAGAACCTTACCTGAAATAGTGAAGGACTAATTTAAAAAACAAACAAACTTGGCACCAAATGATACACCATGAGAAAAATGAAATATAGTCCCCTCAAATTCCACCAGAAAAGCTTTCATCTTCTAACCAAAATGCAATTTGTAGAGGAATTCATACTCAATATCTACAGCTATTCAGTTTCTTGCCAAACTACATCACTGATTTTTAATTAATTTTTTTCTTCATTTATTTTGGTATCTTTGGTACGAATTTGTGAAGGGGTCTCGGACATTCCATTGTATTTACGGGTGTGAGCCCTCAAACGCAAGTTGCAATCAAACGCAAGTCTTTTCTAGCAATGGCGCGCAAGTATCCTACGCAAGTTGCGTGAGATACTTGCGTAGGATGTGAGTTGCGTTTAAACGCAATTTGAGTTTCTTGCAACGGGGCCCAGGGCCCCGTTGCAAGAAAGTTGCAATCAATTGCAAATAATTGCTAATTTTGAAACAACCATTCTGATTGGCTCAGAGTCTGCCCTATTAAGAAGACATGCATGCAACAATGATTTTGATTGGCCAGTGACAATCAGTTGCAAGTTGCATTTAAACGCAAAGTTTCTTGCAACGGGGCCCTGGTCTTATGATATAGAGAGTGTGCCCTCTGTGTGGTTAGATAGTATTGATGAACACGAGTGTTAACGACATTAATTTCAGTTAATGTGTGCCATCATGGACTGCACATCAATATTAGTAAAGGGGAAGTACATACAAAAAGGATTGGAGTATATACTAGACAACAATACACAGACATGCAACATAATTCACTTCTTGCAAAACGATGACATGCAGTCGTACTTGTGAAGTTATGAGTTTTTAAAAACACAACTCATCAAACTTTGCAATGGTCATGCTAAGATCTGTGACAGTACAATAAAAACAAAGCTGTTATAAAATGTCATTGAACAAAGTTGGTTTCACAGTGAGTTCCTATTTGAAGAATCTTAAATGCATGACACATATTTACTATGCATAATGAGTATGTGAACTTTGATCAGCACAATACAATCGTGTGAAAATGTGAACTCACAGCACTACATCAGGTGATGCATTTAGTCATGCAAAGACAGTACAATGTTGCTTGTTTGTTTGTTTACTTTTAGAATGATCTCAGCAATTATGGAAGGGTATTCGGTATGATAGTATGAATTACGCTGGATTCACTTACATTATGATTTCAGCCTGATGCATCATACTTTCCAGAGGACAGGAAAACAGAGGGATGAAAGACTGAGTGTAAGACATTAAAGGGAACCCAAGCCCAGAGGGAAATGTGGATTGAGTGAAAGCAGCAACATTAGTAGAACTCATCAGTGAAAGTTTGATGAAAATCGGACAATTGATGCAAAAGTTAAGCATTTTTAAAGTTTTGGTGTTGAACGGCTTGATGAGGAGACTACTAGAGGTTATGACATATGAGTGGACAACAATATAAAGAAAATGTACAGAGAATTCCACAAAAATTCATTTTTCATGAAAATTACACATTCCATCAACTTGATACTGATATTATGCTATGGGTAGCAATCATTCCCCCTGTTTTCTGAAAGCAGTTAGTCAAGTGCTCTTTCATTATGCTGGAAAAGTAAATTTTTGTGGAATTTTCTTTATATTTTCTTAATATTGTTGTCATACCTCTAGTAGTCTCCTCATCCAGCAGTTCCAACATTAAAACTTTAAAAATTCATAACTTTTGCATCAATTGTCCGATTTTCCTCAAACTTTCACTGATGTGTTCTACTAAGTTGCTGCTTTCACTCAATCCACATTGCTTTTTTGGGGTTTGGGTTCCCTTTAAATTCTGGGTTTGCACAATCAAGGTCCATTTGAAGGGGCATCTTACGCACTTTACATGAAAATCTATTCCATTGAATTGAACTTTTCTGAAAAAGAGATCATTTCAAACAAAAATTGTTTAAAAAGTTGAATTTAAGGTTGGACATAAATAATGACAAATTATATTTCATCTAAATGCAATCAACTTAAATATGGAGTTAGCATATCACTTTAAGGTCAACATTTTAAGGAAATCGGGAGTTTTCTATTCATGAATTACAATATGTTGATGAGCACAGTCTGAGTCTTTATTTCGAGTACCAGTAAAGGTTTGCTTGTGGAACTTACAATCTTCTTTGCTTTTCCTTTCCATTCCAAGACCATCATTGTACTTTCATGATGCATGGTCCCTCTAAGTCTAAGGACTGGCTAAACCCTCCAATCTGCTCTGTTTCTTAATTGCATTGCATTGCCCATTTTCTAGGCACACTAGCCAGCAAAGGCTCATTACAGACAAGTTTCAACTGGCAAGCAGAAAATGAGCACACAGATGATAGAAACAACATTGAGAGTAATCTTTTTAACAAAACTGATTTATGCAGATCTATGAACTGACTAAAAAAAAATGTTCTCCACAAAAGGAAAGGCAGATACACAAATAATTTTGGTTGGAAGTTCAAAAAAGAGACAAAACAGATGCAATCATCACTCACTTTCAATACCCAGTAAAGTTTTATAAGGACAATCCCAATCTGGAACACACTGAGCACTGCCAGCAGAAATTAAATCTGCAATCAATATCGATACTTTTAAATCTTGTTTCTCTGAAATGAGATTTTAAAGTCCTGCAACTGTATGCATATGAGGGAATGCACGTCTATAGGCAGCCCAGCAGCAGCGGTTGGTGCAGTTCATTACTTCAAACAAGACAACAAAATTGGTCAAAAACCTGTGGAAGCTTTGATCTTAATTGTTTGAGAGATCTTGAATCTTGAAATAATAATCCCTGTATAAGCAGCTCGTCGAAGCTAAACTGGGATGGGCTGTGCGATGACGACGTTGGCCGACGGTGCTTGAAGTGCTATTATGCAGGTGTAACTATTTACAATAAAATGTCATGTGCGTGCAAGTAAAAATCAGGCTGCCAGGCTTACAGCATTTTGGACCCTACGGGAGGCTGCAACCTTCTGATAATTGGTAGGGCAGCCTTCCGGAAGGTGTCAACAGTAGGTGCAGAGATAAAAGATTTATAACTCATTGTGGCTTTCCTACAACCGATTTGGTGTCAAATTCACGTGAGAGATTGGAAATAAGCTACTTTTATATTAGGTCCATCCTGTGATTTTGGTGCATATTTCCACTAAGAGCCCAATTTACAGGTATAACACGAAATATTGAAACAGCCCCCTACTGTGTGATCCAACGGTCGCCCGTGGCTAACCTCCCGGGAAGTTCCGGCCGGGCATCTGGCGGTGCTCCGTTCCCCTGTCGGCGCATCATGTACATCGAGTCCTGACGTTGATATGTCGTTGGGAACCAACCGTTTTCCATTCTCCCCAGAGTGTTTAGCATCCGCAAAGTGCAACTTGGAAAGCAATGGGTGCCTCTCGTCGTCACCTTCTTCCTCCGACATTGTGATTTGTCCTGGGTTTCATGGTGGATTCCAAAGTTTTTGAAGTCACAGCAGGTTCCCCAACATGAGTAGCGGTGGTTTTTTGTTGTTGTCGGGTACAGTCACTATAGCCTACTTGCAAGTCGTTTCATTCTAAAGCTTAATATCACATTGATTTTTGACGAAGAGACAGCTATACGGACGCATAATTTTCGGGGGCACGGGAGGGGGGGGGGGGGGGATGTAGAGTAAGATGAAACGCAGAAGAAACAATAGAGATTTAGGCTTTTCTAAAGACATCAATGAGGAACGAACTCAGGAAAAATGGAGGAACGGAATGTGCTACGGTATGAAATTATTTGCGTTTTCTCTCTCTCTGAAAATATTCACTCCTGAAGGAGTAAATACAAAAAAAAAAGAGTGAATTTAGAGCGAAAGCTGAATGAATTTTGAGTGAAAATTTTCATTTTCACTCATTTTGG
Organism: Diadema antillarum; assembly: GCF_040938485.1. Classification (NCBI taxonomy): domain Eukaryota; kingdom Metazoa; phylum Echinodermata; class Echinoidea; order Diadematoida; family Diadematidae; genus Diadema; species Diadema antillarum. The sequence goes on from NW_027271058.1 coordinate 775,619, forward strand.
AGTGACCTCAGGGATCACTCGAAGATTTTGGAGTGATCCCTGAGGTCATATTATGACTCTTAAACGAGTGAAAATGGACATTTTCACTCAAAATTCGATCCAATTTCACTCTAAATTCACTCTCTCTTTTTCTTTTTCTTTTTCTTTTGTATTCACTCCTTCAAGAGTGAATATTTCAACTCGATCTTTTTAGAGAGTATGATTCATGGCATAGCAAGTAAAAAGAGGTTAATTCGGCTATTAAAGAAGACGGGATAAATCTCCCCGTAACGGTTCGAGCGGATAGCAATCCATCCGGGGACGATCCATCACCACCCAGAGGGCCTCATATAGGGGCGAATAATCTTTTCATCCTATATCATCACTGTCAAGTTGATGTACATCGATCGCTTCATCAAATCTTTAGCTAATCTGTCTTTCAACAGGGACGTCACCAGCTTTTTTTAAAGGGGGTTCGTTTAGAGTAACCTGAGAGATTTTTGTTTTAATTTGATTTATTGATTCCTATATCATGTACATTTACATAATACACCAGTGGCGGATCCAGGGAGGACCGCAACCGGCGCACGCCCCCCCCCCCTTTATTTTTTGTTGAAACAAAAGAAATAAAAAGAAAAAAATGGGGGAGGTTTGCGTGCGCCCCCCCCCTTTAATTTTGTAAACGCGCCCCCTCTTTACGGAATTCCTGGATTCGCCCCTGTTATACACTGTATACGATGTATATACTAGGTGTTACAAAAAACATTTCCCACTTTTGATCCCTAATTGTTCATAAAATGCATATCAGAATAACACTGTAATTGATATGAACAATAGCTGAATAGTGTACAATTTTGTTGGAGGCAATTTTGAAGTGAAAGCATGCTTCAGTTTCATTAAATTACACATTGATTTTGCAGATAGGTTTCAGATTTTGCTCTGTTTTCAACCTTCTGTACAAAACTTAAGCTTTGCACAGAAGTCAATTGGTGTGTATGGGAGTGTGTGGTTGATACCCAGACAATAATCCTGGACAATGACCAGGATTTTAATGCTCCATCTAATATCATGAGGAACTCCGTTTTCACAGCTAGTCTTTATTAATTCTTAAATGTGATGTGTGGAAGCATTGGAAACATGTGCTTACTTTTTTTTTTCCATGTGCGTGCATTTCACACCCTTTGCCATGAATTCAGACTAGCAGTGCCCAGGGCAATCCATCATGAATACTATTGATAAAGCATTCATGGATGTGCGTTGGAGCAGAGCTCTGAACATGTGGTATCAATGTCCATTGTTCAGGGTCATTGTTAGTATACTCACATACGCACCATTGGTTGATGCGTAAAGCTCAGGTTTTCTACAGAGGGTTAAAATTTGACCAAAATCTAGAACCTAACTTTGAAATTATCATGGCTTTCATGAAACTGATACACGTTTTCATATTCAAATCACCTCCAACTAAATTGTACACTATTCAACTACACCTGATATATAGTTTTTGAACTAGGCCTATATTTAGCATCAAAAGTGGGAAATGTTTTTGTAACACCTACATTGTACATTGCCAGTGGCACGTATTCATAAGAATTGAAGTTGTTTTCAAAGTATTTTTACGTATTTTTACATTTTGTTACGTTTTAAGTGTTACGGTACATTGTGGTAAATTGCACATTTTGCATGTTACTGCACATCTTGGTAATTGCACATTTTGGTAACTTTCTGCTCCTCCATCATAATCATCACAAAGACAAATTAAAACTGTATCGCCACCCATGACCAAGTGCATAATAAATTGACCTAGCAGCACAGGGACTCCACATTGACATATCTATGCCAAACAAATGCCCCCGCCCCTTCACAAAATTTCTAGCACTGAACACTAGTCCTGCCTGCTGGAACAATAATGGGTTTATCACCTAACTATTGCTCTTGTATGGAATGCTAAATCTCCTATCAATGCACTTGACCCACACTTACTTACAACTTTGGGACCCTACCCCCTAAGAATAATCCTCACCAATTTTGACTGTCTGAAATCCGCCCACTGCATGGTTCTGAAGAAGATGAGAATGTGTTTCCCCCTTGCCCCCTCCCCCCCCCCCCCCCCGTCTCCAAGTGGGATACCGTAGGTATTCCCTTTTAAAAAAAATATTCTTCAGCTGTAAAGATATCCACGTATATACAACATATCTTGCGCGTAATGCTTTTTGGGATGGAGCACAAATTTCTACCTATTTGTTTTTTTTTTTTTTTGTCTTTTTTTGTTTTTTTTTTTTTTTTGTTTTTTTTTTTTGGGGGGGGGGGGGGAGGGGGAGGGCTCCCCGTAGGGTCCATATGCCCAACAGGAACAACCTTATTACCCCTAAGGATGATCCCCACCAAGCTTGATTGAAATTCGACCACTGGCATCTGAAGAAGAAGAAGAAGATGAAAATGTGTTTCCCCCTCGGCCCCACCTCTCAAACTTTCACTCCCATTTTGGGGCCCTATATGGGGCCCCTAACGAAAAACGATCGCAATGTGAGCTAAAAAAAAGTGTCTAGCCTTTATTTACTGCAGGATCATATCGCCTTAAAGGGACTGTACAGTTCTGGTCGAGGTGATGATTTATAGCTTTTAGCGTTTTGCGAGATATTCAGAAACCACTCTATGAGATGTCAAAGAGCATGCAATTCTAAAGGGTATCAAAAGTTTATTTGATGAAAATCGGTTTTGAAATGGCTGAGATATCCAAAAACAAGGTGAAACAAAGAGATCTTAATAAAGTTGTGGCCTGTCGTCTTTAATCATTATCACTTTTTTTGATATCTCAGCCATTTCAAAACCAATTTTCATCAAATAAACGTTGAATCCTTCTTAAAATTACATGCGCTTTCAAATTTCATAAGAGATTTCTCATTATCTTACTTAGTGTTCAAAACATGAATCCCTTAGCTCAACCAGTACTGTACAGTCCCTTTAACTCATTGACCGTATCAACTATCAAGCCCATCCGAGGATTTTTAGTTCAGTTACGAAAATAATTATGCAGATTTTCCAAAATGTGCAGACAAATCCACTTTTCACTGCACATTTTGGTAACAGTTAATCCCGTCAGGTGTAAAGTTATTCAGTTCTGGTTGTTATTCAACCTATCTAAAGCTTACGAAGGTATATAGTTGATACTTCTGTGACGAGTTATGTGGCTTTCAGTTAAATAGAAATTTTTGAAATATGATATAAAGTTTCTTTAAAGATTTGCTTTTATCTCATGCAATGTCGGTTCTGTCTTCATTACATTTGTGGATGACCCTTGTGTGATATATCTTTAACTTTCATCGTGTAGAATTCGAAACTAAAAGCTTCAGACATCTTTTATGACATTCTCGAGGCGTAATCTCTGTAAATCAATATTAATATATTTGTCACTGTCCTCTTTCGGCAAAGAAAGCTCTTGTAGCATTAAAAAAAAATCACTAGATAATTATTCGGGTTTTTTTTTTTTCAGCATCGATGAATTAGCGCTAGTCCTTTGTCGGTGCAGCATGAGTGATGCAGAGCAGTAATTCCTCATAGAAATTCGTATGGATTATGTGCGTATTAAGAATATATCCCTGGATGTATCAGAAACTGTGAGGTATTTATTGCGAGGCTATAATGATAGTCTGTTTACCCGCCTTGTGGTCAAACCCACGTCCTCGGCTGCCCCAAACTTCTTTCTGTTTTGCTTCACCTCGTTCGAAATATCTAGGATGATCTACATGTATATAGTTTGCGCGAAGGCATAAACACATGCAAATGACTATACACGACCATGAATGTTTCATAACATTCACGCTTGCATACGATGTATCCTTTTCTTTTGTTTCTTTGTAATTAAGTTATCTTTTGTTTTATTCTTTGCCACTATATACACAATTCTATTTTCTTTTGACTAACTTTGAAAAGCGGAATTAGTAATGACAATAATAGATAATAAACTCTCAATTGGTAATTTTACTTTTTTTTTGTTTGAGGACCGTAACCGCCATTGCGAGAAAGCTAAAATGTCAATCAGGATTTTGTCCACGACCCGACAGGTTCCATGGGAGTTGACGTAATTATAATCTATATGTGATTCCGTCGATTATTATTACCCTTAACAGTGTCATTTGTTCTCTCTAAAGGTTTGACAGCTCGTCGGTAAAGTTTGTTTTATTCAGTTTTCTTTTTTTAAGCTTTATTCAGTTTTCTTTTAGCAGGGTAGCCCTTTCAGCTCACTCGGAACTGCTCTGCCAAGGGGCCCTGTATCACGGACAAAATACAATTTGAGTAAAAAACACAAAGTTACAAACACGGTAACAAAGAGGAAACATAAAACACAAGATAAGTATAAGTTCATAAGAAGCGTACATGAAAAAAAGGATAGTACACAAGCCAATGAAACAAATATGGAACAAAAAAAAAAGAAACAATCAAATCCGGGAGAGATAGAAAATTATGATAATGAGAAAAGACCTCACTTACACACACACCAACACGCAAACACATACACACACACAAACACTTTCACCTCCACACCAGTACACCGGCACCCGCCCAAACCCGTACACGCACACAAATACATGCGTTTGAATCTTTATTGTGTCCTTGTTTCTTGCAGAAACAATAAAATCGGTGTATGAAGATACTCTCTCCTACCTCTCTGATGTAATTCTTTCTTCCACCTGGTGCAGAAACTACTTCCCGATCCATTTTCGAATATTTAGGAGACACACCAGGGGCGGATCCAGCTTTTTAGTTGCTAAAGGGGCGGGGGGGGGGGGATTTGACCCAATGACGATAGGTCACGACAAGAAAAAAAAATGATATTGAAAAGTCTTCACATATTTGCTGCCAGTTCTCTCCCCCCCCCCCCCTTAAAAAAAAAAGACATCCCAAATTGAGGGGCGGGGAGGATTAAACCCCCTGAACCCCAAACAAAACAAAGAAAGTAAATGGGGCGGGGGGGGGGGGGTTAAGCCACTTACCCCCGATCCTCCCCTGCACACCTCAGCCGCTCGTATCATTGTTCATCACTGATTTTATTTTCATTTACATCGCATCGGGTAGAACATTAAATAGAGGTCCCATATAATTATGGCTCCAATAATCGCCTTGCTTGGCACGATTGTTTCTGCATGACTGGCCTTGTAGTTCACCCGCTTGCTGTTCTCTCATTCTTTTAGGAGATTACCTGTCTTTAATTTGGAAGAAATATTCCGGTGTAGATGGACCTGTCTAGTTCACCTCTACCCAGCATATAATGATGGTATTACTTTTCTTATGTGTTGTGAAGCCATCCATGATGTAACGTTAAGAGTGAGTGAAAAGGTACTTGACAAGTACAAAGTTATTTGATTATTAATTCTTCGGATCAAGATATTTCTGCTCAACACCTTTGATCAACATGGAAAATGAATTTTTCTCTGAAGCACTGTACATTTCTTTCCTTGTTTTCCCTTTATATCGTCTGCTCATTATCACACCTCATCTGATCCCAGTCCGCTAACACTGGACTACGTGACGACATCGGACGTCTCCATAGTGAGCGGCTACCCTCAGCCATCGGAGCAGGGTGGCAGTTTCGTGGTGGCAGCCTATGTCAAACCACCGCCTGACAACCAGCTGTGTGCGGAGGGGGGTTCGACATCCGGCCAGCGACGTCGGCGACGACGCGGCATCGATGACCTTAGCGTTAATCCGACAACGGCCAACGGTAGGGTGCTGTTGGCGACGCCACATAAACAAATATAAATGTCAAGTGATTTAGAATTTTAAACGCTCAATGTCATTCGTATCTTTTGGCGAATTTATGTTAATCAAAATAATGTGCGCGCCACCTGTAAATGCCAATATAGTTCTCGGTTTGTGAAATGTATCTTTAATTTGTCCCTATTTTTCTCACTGAGCAATGTGAAATATATTGGTGGCTTTTTTTTTTTTTTTTTTTTTTTTTTTGGGGGGGGGGGGGGGGTAATGTAACTCGTTATATCTAAACGAGACAGTATACTCTTATCTTTATTTTTTCTCTTATTTTTCGCTTAGGATTAATATTTATGTGCGTTAATATTTTGCATTTGTAGTATATCCCCTTGTTTACTATTCTCTTTTTGTTCTCTTTTTGCTGCTGTTATTATGTATGTAGAATATCAACAGGAAAAAGACTTGACAATTTCTAGTTAAATTTGCAAATCTTCTAAATTGTCATACTCACTGGTAATTATAACCACATCAATGTATTATTCACTCATCACTTCATGACGTCATACTCAGGTGAGAGTGAGTTCCTCCCCCAGTCAGTCCTGTACGAAATCATCAAGGACAACCTGCACCTGATCGAGGACGCCATCAACGCCACAGTGGGAGAAGTCACCCTGGGAGAGGTCGAGCCAGAGAGAGAGGTAGCCCCGACCGGGCTGAGCACGGGGTGGATCATCGGTATCTCTTTGCTTGTTGCCGTACCTCTGGCTATCCTGACTGTAGCCATCGTTACATTGTGAGTAATTTAACAGCACTGCGATTTGGTATACCTCCTGTGCTTATGATCATAGATTTCCCGTAATAGGTTTTGTTTATTTCTTGCTAAAATTGATCACATCACATCATCACGTGAATCTTTATGCTTGGTGGTCCGATCCTGTCACGACCCTAAATTGAACTGTGTCGGTTTTGAAGACCACGTTGGGAATGCATAATTATTTTCGATGCGTTTTAGCGCTTCAAAGAGCGATATTCACCAATCAGAAGAAAGCACGCAACAATAGTATAGTGCCTTTATAATGGTCTATATAAGATAATACTGTTTGGGGACATGGTCATGATGCAATCACTCGACTAATCAAGCGAGGATAGAAATTTTTATATTGTCTGCTGTGACGTCACGTCGGGTAATATTATGATTCTAACATTATCTGCCGACGGGGTTACAATGAAATGATGTGCATTCATATAATATGAAATATATAAAAGATATTGCCTTGTCTGCATCGTTGTAATGTAACACTTGACAGTCCCTTTGGAATTGTATTTTCCCTTGAGACAATGCCAAAATATAATCTCCTTGGGAAATACATGTATATAACCTCCGCGGGGATATCAAGTGCTGTATTACACCTCTGAACAGGGAAAATCTGTATGAGGTGAAGACGTGTGATGATCGTCTGCCATATACTTCTTAATAAGGATACAAGGTCGTGGTGATTGACATTATCTTCGTTGAACTAGCAGTAGATACATCAGCTCTATCTTCACTTCGCTGTTACCATGGCTACGTTTTGACATTATTATTCAGGGGGCTGAAAGCCGTACACAAGCGATGGTGGTGGCAGAGAGGGAGTGTGGATAACAAAATTCGGCCTGAAGACGAGCACATCGAAAGTGAGTCCATACAAAAGGAGCGTAAAATTGTTGTTTTTGTATGTTTGTAATGTGTGTGTGTGTGTGTGTGTGTGTAAGTGTGTGTGTGTGAGTGAGTGTGTGAGCCTGTGTATACGTGTTTATAATACGTGTGCTGTGCGAGTGCGTCGTATAAGGATAGCCAGACAAAAACTGGTACTTTCTCTATACATACGTTGGTCAATAAGGTATATGAGTTCAGGGAGGTGACCTCCCTGATGAGTTAGAGCGAAAGGAAATGACAGGTCAATATTATTATCATTACGACGGCTATACCAATTTTGTAAGACTTCGTTGATTTCAAAACATGAAATAATCTTATATCAATATCGAGTGATAGGCTACATCCAGCAAACGACCTAAACTTTATCAAGAACTCTGAACAGGCCCAAGCCTTGATAATTAGTATCTATAAATATGATGACGTTTTGATTTATACCGCACGGCACACCATATCGTAGGATGACAATTGTGATTATTGTCGTCAGTAATGAAAATCTTTTTTTCTTTATCGCATCATTTATACCGTTTGAAGAATGAGACAGGTAAGGCAATACAGAATTCACTGCTTGTCCCCTACTTTTTGAGCGTCCACAGCAGCAAGTTATGATATCACAGCATAACACAGTTCGCACTTCGGAAGGTGCATTAATCCGAAAATGAAAAGGTTCTTTATTCCAAAGGTTCGTTAATCCGAAAATGAAATAAGATTCTAATTCCGAAGGTTCACTCGGCAGAAAATGGGGGGGGGGGGGGGAAGGTTTGTCATTCTTAAGGTTCGTCAATCCGAAAATGAACGAAGATTCGTTATTCTGAAGGTGCGTTGACCCGTTAATGAAATCCGAAAATGAAATAAGGTTCGTTACGCCAAAGGCAACATTTTTTTAGGCTTGTAATTCCAAAAGGTTATTAGTATACACCTTTGTTTGTTCTTGTTTTATTTTGTTTTCATTTCTTGTTTTTGTTTTTCATTTTCGGGTTAACTAACCTTCGGAACAACGAACCTTCATAATAAAATCATTATGTCACTGCTCTTCGGATTAACGAACAACTACATATATGGACTTCGTGAGTCTCCGATTAACGAAGCTTCGGAATAACGAGCATCACCCTATAGCAGTATAGAGAAACCTGAGTCACGTGATGTGTATGTGGATTTTTGTTCGCTGCGTCAGCACTTGTCGAACTAATTTGCTGCTTTCTTACGGCGTTCGACATTTCTCTCTCCATACCCCCCCCCCTTTTCTCTCTCTTATTGGCCAATTTTCTAGCTTTTTCTGCTTTAGCTGTGGCGTAACAGCGACTTATCTCCTACTTATTTTGCACATAAAATAGTCATATTGATGAAAACATCTATTGTGGCAATAAAAGAAGAAGCAGTTGTACGAGTTGTAGTAGCAGACGTGCCAGTAGTAGTAGTAGTAGTAGTAGTAGTAGTAGTAGTAGTAGTATAGTAGTAGTAGTAGTAGTAGTAGTAGTAGTATAGTAGTAGTAGTAGTAGTATTGATAGTAGTAGATGTAGTAGCAGACGTGCCAGTAGTAGTAGTACTAGTAGTTGTAGTAATTGTAGTAGTAGTAGTAGTAGTAGTAGCAGTAGGCCTAGTAGTAGTAGTAGTGGCAGTAGTAGTAGGAGTAGTACAATGTAGTAGTAGTAGTAGTAGCAGCAGCAGCAGTAGTTGTCGTTCGTTGTAGTTGTAACAATTTTGTTGTTGTTGTCCAGCATAGTTAGTAGAAGGCGCAACTGCAGTAATGATGTGTAGGCCTAAGTGGTTGTAGTTGGTGGTGTTGTTGCTGCTGTTCTAAGGTATTGCTTCAAGGGTGTAGTACATGTGTAGCAGAGGTATTCTTGTTTCTCTAATTTCTCGCAACTAAATATTTTCACAATGTTTATTGACGATACACATTAAGAGCTAACAGCTCACATCATACGACATGATTGTATATTTACTTAGATTGATTATTCGACAAAATCATCTGTAATTTACTTTATCATTGTCATGCATGTCTTCCCCAATATTTTCATTAACTTGAACTTGAACGTAAGATTGCTTGCTTAGTTGACTTGTATTATACGCTTTATGTATATATTAACAAAGATGTAATTGCATCTACTTCTCATTTTCATATGTACCTTGTCAAATTATGTTCTGCAAGTATTACAAATATCCTGTACATATATGCAATGTATACAATTTCTTTGTTTATTTGATGGAAGTGAAAATAAAGTTGAATCTTGAATCTTGAATCTTGCTTACTTTTCAGAGAAGCGCCCTCCCTCGGAGATCGAACACGGCCAGTTCTTCGTGCTACAGGGTTTCTATCACAATTGACTTTAACTCCATGGCTGTTCGTCTTTCACTGCTCCTGTTCAGCCAAACCGTCCAAAATCATCGAGAATAGACAAGGAACAAAGAGTAAAGACAAAATAATTGTCTTAACAAGGGATCTTGCAACATTTTTCTCTGTTATCTATAGGCCTACAAATATTTCGTAAGAGTTTATACTGTATTTCAGTTTGCCGATCGATTGTCTGCTATACCGACTTGTAAACCGATCTGCACAGATGGTCTGAAACTGTCTTTCAGTCATGGATTGTTTAATCCTATTCATCCTCATTATATCAAGCGGCTGAACCTGGTTTACCCGAGTGCGTTTGCGTCCAAAATCACCAATCATGATAGAAAGGGAACAAAGAGTAAAGATATAATAATGGTCTCAACAGGGGATCTTGCAGCATTTTCTCTGTTATCTAGGCCTATACAAGTAACACTTATACAGCGCTTTGTTTGCCGATTGCTCTGTTTGCTATACCGACTTCTCAACCGATCTGACGTTTAATGGATTGTTTAATATCGTATTCATCCTCATTGTATCAAGTGGCTGAACCTGGTTTACCTGGGTGCGTTTGTGTAACTCTTGATTATCCTAATTAGTTTCTGTTCGTTTGGGTAGAGGTGTGTTAAAGTGAATGCTAATAAATTGACTTGGCAGCAATGCATTTGCAGAGTGCGTCGACGTTGTAAACGAAGAAAATAGTGATGGCAGAAAAGAAACATGAAATTCACAATGACCCACGTGTCACTACGTGACTGTTTTCATATCTCTCCAGGACCCTAGCTGGGAGCAATGTAGAGTGAGATATACCTTGAGTAGGAACGACAGGTGATGAACTGTCGGATCACCGAAGAAATTATTTTGCTAGGCACTTTCACATTGTGTCTTTATTTTTAAGTTTTGTACCCTATTGTTGATCATTTATATTGAATGTTAGTATTCTTCAAATAAGCAGGATAAGGACCACATACAATCTGAGACAATGCACTGCTTTTGACCAAGGTAAATCCCTCTAAATTTCAAAATTAAGAAAATCGTATCAATTCTCTAACTCTGTTCACTTAATGTTTCTGCAGTATGTCATATAGCACATTAGTTATAAAGTTTTGACTGCGCAGCGATTAAAAAAAAAACCAAACCAAACCAAACCAATAACCAAACTAAACCAAACCAAACCAAACCAAACCAAACCAAACCAAAACAACAGAACTATTATGAGTAAGTAGGCCTGCTGGTTCTGTTCCTACATAATAAATATTTGGGGGATGTTTTCATTCCTTCCCAATTACAGTGAGAGAAGAGAAGACATAGAATAAGATAGCAATGGAGACTTCTGAAATTGAAAGAAATTGGATGAGAGAGTGAGGCTGTTCCTTTTTTGTTGTTGTCAGGAATGCAGAGAATAAAATTTTCTGACAAGACAGAAGAAATCCATGCGTAAAAACTTGAGTGGTTTTTTTTTTTCTGTAGCGAAAATAATCGCTCGTTATATAGGCAAGGACAACTGAGTGCAATAAATTGATAGGGAATTAAATGGTAGGGAGTAAATTTATATATTGAAGGGTCATCGATGAATAAATACGGACCACGCCATCCAAAGCATATAGCCAATTTAGAATGTCATAATGTGTACGATCAGTAAACTCAATTGTGTTGAATTCATCGCTTGCAACCAGACGAACCAACCCATAGACATAGGTAAATGAGATATTCCAAAATACATGTACCAGTCCAGCTCTCATATTCAAGGATTAGAACTCTTTTCTTTTATCTGAATAACAATAATCGAAGACAATGACTCTAATACTGACGTGGTTATGTTTAAAATGGTAACGTGAATGAAGAATCAATGGAAACTTCAACCAAATTTAATCAATAACGATAAGGACACATGGTTTGTTTGTTGTTGTTGTTTTCTTATTGAGAATCGTAATTGGCGTCCTTATTCGCCGCCGGAGAGCCTTTATGATCACGTGACCAAGAGGTCACTTGCGGAATCTCCTTGTACGTTTATAATTAATGTCATCGATTTTAGATTTTATCAGGAGAATGTTTCATTTCAAGACTCAATGGCATGGCACTTCTCATTATATACACTATAGAACACATTGACCTAGACAGGGTTTTGTTATACATTAGCACACACACACACACACACACACACACCACGTTTTTGTTTTAGTCAATCTTTTATTTTTCTTCATTTTTCATGTAAACAATATACAAATTAATTCAAGACAGTAAAGAAACACACACACACACGCAAACACACAAACACAACATTTTAACATGCCATATGATTGACAGACGTGCGTATACGAGGCAAATCGGAATGTGCTCAAATAACGGTCATGGAAACATATATCACGACTAAGTGCATGTCAAAATATTATAGTGCACGGGTTGTTTTTTTTTTTTTTTTTTAGCGTCGTGAAAGAGTATACCGAGTAGTCAATTTTAGCTGTTATTTACAACAGTCGTTCACGAATGCAAGTCAAATTCAAGCTTTTGTAGTATCATAATTGTTGCTCTTCTTCACAATACTCTCTATATCGTTGATTCTCCTCTTCTTTCCATAGGAGGAAGGTTTTATTCGACTCATACGTTCTTACACTTGTTCATTCGCTCTCCGTGCGGACAAAATTGTATAGCATTGTGATATGATTATGTACTTTTGTTGATGCAAAATAACTGAAGCTTGAAGATATTGATATTGATCAAAATGATAATGTACAAATTATCCTCTATGCATTCTCACTTATAACCTGGAAACTTACTCAAACTAGCAAAGAATAATTCAATGTAGGATTCATGTAAATCAAAGCAAAATGCAAATCCGGTGAAGAGAGCGAGTGTAGTTGTTACGACAATGGATTGAACATGTTTTGTTGCTATGGGAACGAATCATCGTCAACCATGCATGCTTATATGAGAAAGTTATTGCTATTTCTTGGTTAGCAGGTGGTCACGGTTCATCTTTTCTCCTGCGTCTGGTTATTGTAGATTCTGAACATGTAGGAAATCAAATACATATATACATATAGGATGTTGTTATATAGATGGGTGTGAACTTAAGGCAAGCTCTGAGTTGTGGTGAGTCTGTAGGGTGATTGGATAATGTATATTACATGTATTTTTAAATGAAATTTTTAAATGTATTTTTTAATGAAATTGTATAATCACAATAAGTCTTTCATGAAGCAGCTGTAATAGATGAAGTGAAATCAACGCAACTTGAATTCTGTAAAGGTACGAATCATCCGTCTTCAATGCACATTCCATTATCATAGTCTAATATATAGTTTCAGTATACTATTTTAATTACCGTACACCATATTGACTCTCTTTGAAAATGCATCCGTGTCTTTCAACGCTTTTCCCAGTCTTCTTAATTGCCGTTAATGAATTAAATAGTTAGAACTTTGCTGTGCAAAGACAATCTTTTTGTCCATGATGTTGTTTTTCACGTTGCATGTCAGTTTGTTGTACATCATCAGTTTTAGCTCTTCAAAGAATTTCTTCGTCCGTCCTGTCACGCTGAAGCAAAGCGTGCATCCTTGATACTATATAAGATGTTGATAATGTCAAAGCCCCCTGTTGGAGTGATATTTCATAAAGAGTTGATACGATAGCAACTCTTGTTGGAATGACAATTATTGTCGTAGTAACGACAAAAATCCAGCTTCCTGATCGGCTGCTGCTATTGGAAGGTGCTATTCCAGCAAGAGTTACTATCCTAACATCTTTTATGAAATGGGGCTATGGACACTAATGAGACTATCTATACAGATCTAGAGGGTAAACAAGACCTTTTTAGATTAAGTATCATGAATTACAGTGGGCTGTCATTTCGATAATCACTACAAGTACTGCATATACTACATCTGGCATCATGGTCAACATCGAGATTTACATTACAACGTGTAAGAGAAGCTTTCCCGTGCCACATTGAATGATCTCGGTAACCCTTTCTGAATTAAATGCTCCCTCGTTATATAGTTCGTCTGTATATAATGTGAGGACAACCATAAATGCATCGTAAATGAGTACCATTATTTATGGAGACCGGTCTTCCGCAACTAGGGTGTATAAGGAAGAAGCGTGATCCCTCCCTCCCCCCCCCCCCCCCCCCCCCTCTCTCTCTCTCTCTCTCTCTCTCTCTCTTTTTCTCTATCCTGAAAAGGCACGATGTGCGTGATCGGCAACGAGTAAAATAATTACATGTAATCTCTTTGGTATAAGCAGTTTTATATGCGTAAATGCGTATGTGTGAGAAATGTTAACAAAGTCAGCTGGCTATTCCTGTTTCTCATGCATCTACCTATCAAATTACAAGATACATCAAGAACAAGGAAAAGTAGAAATTACGCGGTGCGTAATATGTGTCCCCGCCGGAAGTAGCATTTTGTAGCAAAATGTACAATATAGGTCAAAAATCAAGGTCAAAGGTCAAAGAAGTCAAAGGTCAAAATTCTGTGTAGAGGTTTTGAAGCCCTCACCTAGTGCCATCACATAAAGCAAACGGAATCGAAATCGGGTTAGAAATGGCGAAGGAGTAGCATTTTGTAGCCAATGTACAATATAGGTCAAAAATCAAGGTCAAAGGTCAAAGAAGTCAAAGGTCAAATTTCTGTGTAGAAGTTTTGAAGCCCTCACCTAGTGCCATCACATAAAGCAAACGGAATCGAAAGCGGGTTAGAAATGGCGAAGGAGTAGCATTTTGTAGCCAATGTACAATATAGGTCAAATATCAAGGTCAAAGGTCAAAGAAGTCAAAGGTCAAAATTCTGTGTAGAAGTTTTGAAGCCCTCACCTAGTGCCATCACATAAAGCAAACGGAATCGAAATCGCGTTAGAAATGGTGAAGGAATAGCATTTTGTAGCCAATGTGCAATATAGGTCAAAAATCAAGGTCAAAGGTCAAAATTCTGTGTAGAGGTTTTGAAGCCCTCACCTAGTGCCATCACATAAAGCAAACGGAATCGAAATCGGGTTAGAAATGGCGAAGGAGTAGCATTTTGTAGCAAAATGTACAATATAGGTCAAAAATCAAGGTCAAAGGTCACAACTGAAATTCTGTGTAAAAGTTTCAAAGCTCCCATGTAGTGCTATCATATAAAGCAAACAGAATCAAAATTGGCTCATAAATGACAGAGAAGTAGCAAATTGAAGATTTTGATCACACACGGACGCACACACGGACAGACACACGGACGCACGGACACACACAAGTACGGAGCCCGTTTCATAGTCCCCTGCTCGAACTCGTTCGGCGGGGACAAAAATTGAAGCTCATCAGCAATTTTAGGTTACATGGTATATACGTAAACATAATTCCGCATTGTAATCATATATGTCAAATTTCTGACTTCACAATTATGTATCTCAACGACAAATTTATTTCACAACACCTATAAAACGACAGCGTCTTACAAAAAGACATCGCATCAATATTGAAAAAAATACATTGTATATACTGTATAGAATTTTGAAAATAGGTCATCAAACCGAAACTCGGTGAAAATGTTTCTGCATTATATACATCCAATTATGAAATTTAATCTATGAAACATCTACTGACGACCAGTTACGATCGCGACATCATGTTACTGTTTTCGACTACCCTGCATCAATCATCACCTGCATTTACGTATACCAGTAAAGTTGACGTTCTAGAAATAATATTGTAAGTCAAATAGATTACAACTGGTGACACCCAAAATGTGCATATGTCATTGCATTATACGGGCGGGCTTCAGCAATGCCATGGGTACGAGTGCGAATGCAATACTTCATTTATTTGAGCAGCGTACGGTCAAGGTATATTGTAAAGGCAAGGAAGACAAAACTATACTTCGTTTTACAACTATTGTGTATGTACGTGTATGGCACCAACAAGTACATGTCCATATATATGTGCATGTACAATGATAATGCAGGAACCATTAAATCAAATCAAACCAAAATTACATCAAATAAGAATACACGTATACAGTACTGAATTATTCAAGCAATGGATAACTGGGTGTACTGAGACGCTGCATTTGTCAGCCCGATGAGAGAGTAAGAAAAAAAAAATCACATAACATTCACCATAATTTTGTAAATGTTCCTTATTGTTTTCATAATACAATAATGCAATACTTATTCACATCCATTCAAATGATAAAAAAGAACCACGCTACGCAAGTAACAGACGGACATGCACACTCCCACACAAAAACGCACACACCAGTATATGAATGCAAAAAATTAATATATAATCATGTAACAAATGCAAAATACATGTAAGTGCAGCCATACATATAACCCTTTGGCATCTAGATGCTTCTTGCCATGCCATGACCTATATTCACAAAAAAAAGAACTTTTAATTCCATACACATGGTTCAGTGGCTAAAAAAAAAAAATAAATAAAAAAAAAAATAACATATTCTTTTCATTGTGTCTGGACAACAACAGAATGCAACCACTACAGCCCATCACCCATGGACAGAATATTCCTCTCCGAATAAAATCAGAACGAAAAAAAAATGAACAAAACATAGCATTATTTATCTATCTATTTATTAATTAATTTATTTGTTTATTTATTTATCTATTTGTTTATTTTTTATTTATTTATTTATTCATTGGCTTCTTTATTTATTCATTGATTAATCTATTCATTTATTTATTCATTCATTCATTCATTCTTCTTCGATGGGGTCCGTGTTTTGGTGCCGAGTCCAAATATCCAAATCTAATCTGGGCTCTAACGTTTGCCGCAAACAACAACAAAGCGGGTCAGGGCGATTCTAACGAAACAAAGTCAGAGAGCGAACACACGTCGAAAGAGATTTCAGATATACACTTCCAATAGTTTCCAAAAGTCGTTCAAATTGGTGCAGTGGGAATGAAAGCCCAAGTGGGCAGCATCTTGGTGAAAATTTGGCAATTATTGGGGCAAAACATGTGAATGTTGTCCGTACGGGACCCTCTCTCAAATCGGAAGGGTAAACCAGAAGAATGACGGTCTAATCGACCGTGACAGTTTACCGCGCCGTACTTCCTAAAGAGTCAGTTCCAGTCTCTTCGGACAATCGAACGCTGTAGTTCCACCGTGTACCAATCAAAATTTCAGCAAAAATAAGAAATAATTATTTTGACCTATGTATACAAATAAGACTTTCTCGGTGGCCATTCCGATCTGTTCACCTATAACGTGGACAAAACTTGTGGAGCCTTTAACCAACTCTATCTAATTTTTCCCAAATTCAGAAAGCGCAGCAAAATTCCGAATTGCAAAGATGTTGGAAATGAGATAAACGAAATGAACTAAGTGCGTCCTGAGCTTTAATCCTGGCTGTTTAATAAAACCCCTTGATGTACTTCAACGTTGGTGTCGCTCTCTGCACCAAAGCACCTGTCCAGGGGGGCGTTTCATCAACGAGTTCGTCGGAGGTTTTCACCGACAAATTTGCAATCAGCCAATCAGACGCAAGGATTTCAGTAACTTTTCAAATTTGTCGGTGAAAACCTCCGACGAACTTGTTGATGAAACGCCCCCAGGGGACCGTTTCATGAAACTTTTTGTCAGTGATTTACACTGACAACTGTTAAAAGCTACTGAAATCCTTGCGTTTGATTGGCTGATAGCAAATTCGTCGGTGAAAACCTCCGACGAACTCGTTGATGAAACGCCCCCTGAAAGAACCATACTACTGGCAATACTGTGGTGATAATATTGTGAAGTGGCTTACCTGAGTGTAAGGTCATACAATCCATCTTCTGGAATGTCACACACGGTATTGATTGAGGTGAAAATATTTGTAAATAAAGAGTTCTTGTACAGATACAAGGCAACGTGAATAGATGGTGAACTTTGATACAGGTGGTGCATTCAAATTGAAAACAATACAACAATGCTGCGCCTTTTTGTAGCATACACACAATATACATTCTCCTTACATTCCAATGTCAATCAGCACAAAAGACTGAAAAGATTGAAACTCAGTACATCAATGACATTAAATAACACGACACCAGAGCTTGGGAAGAGCTACGCTACTTGCAAACGGGGAAGTCTTCACAAGGATCGCTGTAGTAAGGCACGAAGAGGAAGAAGACGCTGACGAGTGGGAACATGATGAAGGCCCCGACTAGCGAGCCCAACTGCGTCACGATGCCGTACCACGTCAGCAGGCGGTGGTTGTCGGGCTCGTTGCGCAGGATCCAGCCGATGGCGGCCTTGACGTGGGCGAACACGCCGCCGACGATAATCCACGCTGTGACCTGACAAAATAAGAAGCAAACCCACTATAGAATGGTTTGAGATTTAATGATCCACATTCATCATAACAGACAACTTTAGTTTCCACATACTCTTATAATGTGTTGGAAAGGGAAACCCTGAACAGATTAAACTGATCAGACAAGTTAGGCCTCTTATTCATTCAAAAGAAAATAACCCCAAGGAAAGTTGTAAATCCACAGGGGTTTGGAACGGTGATCGGGTGTATTCAATAACAGAATGGACCAATTCGGAGTCAATGTCTAGATTGCTATCAGTAAACGTACTTTTGGAACGGGCATAGGGCAGTCAAAACGCTTTCACATCAACTATTGAAATAACGCACACTCTTCCCAGTCTCCTTGCATATAAAATGTACCTTCGATACATTCGATCAACGTATTTTTTGTTTTTGTTTCTTTTTTACAGTTTAATCAACCTTTAGTAACGAGTTATACACCACTCTATGGGTACCTGATCAATCTATATACCGTCTACTTCTCCTTTTCACTGGCCCCTGCATCTCTAGTTCATCGACATCTTGATAATCTCTATTCTCATTTAGCACAGTAAAATTGATTTATAATAAAATACAGAACATACCACCAGCACACTCCCCCAAACGTTTTCCTGTAGTGGCGGCACAGGGCTAAGAGCGGCAGTGGCCATACAATACGCCCCAGCCAGCACCCCGAAAAGACATGTTAGGGTCACCATGGATAGACTCTTCATCGGGTAGTACATGACGACGAAGCAGCCAACCGGATTGGCCACATGCCCAAGGGTAGCGGCTAGTAGGTAGGTATACAGGCCGTAGGCACCGCAGGAGTAACTTTGAATGGAAGGGAGAACACTGTTACTCAGGGCATTGGCTACTGCTAGGATGACGAAGAGGACGATGTATTCGCCTTTCGAATGTTTCTCGTGCTCGACAACGTCTTCCTCCTCCAGATCAAAAGTCGAGGTCTGTTTGTCGACGTGCTCGTCACCCTTTCGAAGGGACTCGGCCGACTCTTTGTCGTCGACAGTTTCTGGTATCTGGGTGGCGTATTCTTGCTTGGCTGCAGGCAGCGCATGAAGGCACCAAAACGCCACAAGCGAAAGAACCATGGACGCAAAGAGAAACCAAAAGAAGATTTCAGGTGCAAAGTTTGGTTGATTCGTGACTGGCATCCAAGTCGTACAGTTCTCTCCGGAGATTTCGTCCGTGTACGTCATGTTGGCGACGCAGTCCTGGTTGCTGACGCCTTGCCCGAGGGCGACAAGACTTGGGGCTAAAGCGCTTAATCCTTGTCCTACGAAAAAGAGAGTCATGTAGTTGCTCTTGAGGCGAACCATGAAGGGAATAAAGGTGACTGATGACGTGCAGTTCACAAGGGCCAAGACGAAAGACAGAATAAGCAAGGCCGTGCTGCGATCAGCACCAATCGCTCGCCAAAAAGTCGTGACGTCCCAGAAGAATACGAGCAACAGGCAGGAAATGACGGCAGCGACCAGGCTAGCGTAGATGACGGGCACCTCGAGTTTCTTCGCAGACACGCAGCGGCTGGCCAGCGTGAAGGCCACCGGACCAGCGTTGGCGAGTTGAATGAGGATGACGAGGTAGGAAGCTAGAGTGTAGCCCTCGGGGATACCCAGGGCGACAAGGACGGGCAGCTCCACCCAAATTGCATTGATGGCTATCCATGATCCAGAGCCAAATAAAACCACCGACAGCACCATGAACGCATGGAACGTCCTTTCTTTAAAGTCGACATCCATCTCCTATGAAGAATGTGCTCTATACACATGCGTAGTTGAGTTATAAGTCTTTATGGTGCCTGGAAAATAAAAGACAAAATATGAATTTACTCATAATAAGTGACATCTTTATATAATATCACAGATTATCAGATGATGTCACTGACAAAATCTTATTTTGGAAGTTTTCTGTATAGACGTATCAAAGTGATCTGAAGATAAATAGTAGAAAAAAAAAAATAATGATGTGATGAGCATGGAACATGTCACATGTTCTTCTGGCCATATGGGTATTATGAATCGATGAACACGCGATAAAAGTAAACATGTATTTACATTGCATAGTCACTTTAAGTGTTTCAAGACCAGTAGCTTTGACACAGTCCATTTCACTTCTATAATCAAATAAGTTTATATGACGGCTGTGTAGGTAGTCTGTCGTATCTTATATAGAAGTCTTGCACGGCAGTTCCATAATATCCAATCTGTATCTCATTCTGATAACTCGCCATGCAAACACTACACCAGTATTCTGACCCATACGCTCTGAAGGAGTTGAAGCCACACATTGTTCTTTCAACAGATACTGAGGCGTAAACTGGTATTGACATTGCACATGTATTACGCAGCGGACTCGAAGGTTAATCATTTTGATAAACACAAGCCCAATGTTATCTCACACATAACCTAAATATCGTCACCTGCCCGGCAGAAGGGTCGCAAGTACGGCTTGTGTGTTGAGAAAAGTCGCGCAAACAATGCATCAATGCATCTTGTATTATGAAAGAGCTTCTATTCACGAGACAACCACCGTCAACTATGTCATGAACAAAAATTTTGATTTGGGGGGCAAATCTTCTTGCCAGGTGCCTTTCTGTGAGGTAATATACCGGGCAGGTAACGATTATTAGGCCTAATAGTTCAGACCCGACAAGGAAGGGGGGGGGGGGTAGCAAAAAGCACCAGCAGTCGCCACCCCTGCCGACAGTGCGAAGCCAAAGGCCATTTTTCAGCATAAATGTCCCATTTATGAATCCTTTTAAATGTAGTTTGTATTTCCGTTTGTTTATAGAATTAAAAGGAAAAGATTATTAAAAAAATGAGAAAAAAAGATATTGATAATACAAAAAAAAATTCATATAATTATTGAAATAACACGGAAAAAATTAATGTCACTCTAACCAGTCTGGCACAAAAAGGAATGCTCAAGTCAGAAAAAAAAAACCGCAACTGTTTGCAACCCCCCCCCCCCCCCCCCCAGCCCCCGCCTCCCATTAAGTGTCATACAAGAGCCAAAGTTGGTACGGTCCAAACGTGAAATGAAATAAAAGGGCATCTATAAAGTTGTAAAGGTAAAAGGTTTCTTCCGTGTGACCAAACATGAACTGTGACGTCGATCGCATCGGATAAACTGTAAGAAATATGTTAGAATAATAAAAGGAGTTTTTCTCTTTTTTTAGCATAAATTTTTAACACTTATCACCTAGGTAGAATATTACAAATCATGACAAGCAGGAAATTTAATAGTAAAAGGGCTTAATCTTCACAAAATTGGACGTCAAATGTTTCAAAGTGATAAAGGTCTGGACATCCCACGTGAACAAGTCGCGATCAGTCCTTGCACAGAATGTAATATACAGCAACTCGAATGGTACCAATTGATACGTTCTAGGAAAGTTATGGCAGGATAGTCGGATGTCATTTTCATCTTTCGGAAGTATGTAACCTCCGTTTTACATCCCATGTGTTAACACGTTCATAATCTGGAAGGGAGAGATTGATTTGCGTTAGCGATAACACATCTTTACATCAATCCTTTACAACGGTACTGTATAGACAAAATAACAAGAATTATGATGAACCTGATTTACGGCATATTCTATAACTCACGCATGTAATGTGCATCTGCACACTAATCACACCTGTATAATATACAATGTGTAAGTTTATACCCTCATCTAAAAACACAAAATGCAATGCAATATCCAAAGACCCTGAACTTACAACTGCTACATTAACCTATCCACAGAGCAGCACGAAGCAATTTGTCGGTTTTATTTTCTTTACTAAACACATTACAATCATGTAGATATGTGTCCATTATTCGTAGTTTATCGCTGGCATGTCATGTAATTTTCCCGGGTTTATGACGCATCGATCAAGGTTCATGGATTGTTTCGTGTTTTTTTAACATGACGATGAACATTGAGAAAGATACACAATGTACGTATCATAGTTTAAATCTCGGATCGGAAGTTCATGATCAGAGCGCCTTAACGATCCACTTCGATGTACTGGCCTCCTATGATAACAAAAAAAAAAAAAAATGGAAAACTTCAGTTACAAAAGATTCGCATCCACGGAGGTCTTACATGTAATGACATGTCACTAACTACGCAATAGGGGCCTACCTGATACGGTTTGATTTTGCTGGTAGGGTATTTACAAGCCGTCGATCGTAACCGGCGTCACGTCATACTAGACGTAGTATATCACTGTGTATCACGTCAGATGAATGGGACAGGGGGATGAATACCCTAGTATTATACTCCCAAAGGTTGTTTCGTTTTTATTTGTTTTGCTTTGTTTTTTAACATTGTTTGGGAGTCAGCTTGCGAGGTCCGCAAAAAGCCAATTTGACTGTTGTTCCATTATCGCACGCCCTATTTAACAAGATCTTCTTTATATTTGTGCTTCATCCGAACACAGAACTGATCTAAACTTTATATTCATTTATTGTTTACTTTTGTATCATATACCCTGCTCAGAAATGGAGACGTGTTAAAATGAATTGCTATCATTGTGTCTGCATAGAATTTACTCTCCCAACTTGCCAACAAGTCACCTGCACTTATAAAACTCCGAAAACATACTGCGATACTGCGAAAAAAGAAAGAAATGGAAAACACTGGGGAAAAAAGGAAAGCAAAGTAAGGAGAGACATTGCATGTATACCTTGCTGATTTTGATTTAGCATTTTGAGGCCTATAAGACATGATATGATAAAATATATAATGTTTGCCCCAGTATTTTCAGGGGGGGGGGAGGACAACTGAGCGGCAGATCTTGAGACGTCCGACCTACAAGAGCCTTTCATGGGTGCAACAAGCTCTGTATTCATATTTGGGTAGCATGAAATTTGTTTACAGCAATGCGATACGATCCTATACATACATGTAACTAATGCTAGGTCGTTGTGACAGCGACAACCTTGAAGTAATTTTCTCGACAAAGATCCTACGATTAGATTAGATTAGATTAGATTAGATTTTATAGCCTCTTCCGACCCCATTCTGGGGTATGAGAGTACAACACATATACAACATATGGTCATTACAATAACAAAGAATACATGTTTGTGATATATTACAATGATGTATATAAAATAGTCTATACCTACTAAACATATATACAGTGATATACAAATTGGCAAGCAAGGTTAACTAATCCTATGAACCATACGACCAAACAATCGTGACATACAACTTCTAGAGATCGAGTATCACTGGATGCTTAATTTTTCTACCACTACGAGTTACAATATTTTCTCTCTTGACCAAAGTACACTCAACTTATCTAGGCTTCTGCAAATTTGCAAAATATGACATGATCAGCCTCACAAATTATACTAATCTTTTAAGCTGTCCTAAATTATGCGAACATGAAAATAATCTGGACATGCGTACTGAGCAAGGACGTTCAACCACATAATGATTACTTAAATATAACTGTCTTTCCTTTTCAAAGAAGGGGCATACGAAAACATTGTGAAATTCATCACCTGTTTCATGTCTATCACAACAAGGGCATTGAACATCCCTTTCATCAAATGACTGTACAAATCTTCTATATTACGTACACAACGTGTGTGTGTGTATAGGATCTTTGTTGTGCCCTCGGCCTCCGAACCCGAGTGCGTGAGGTGGCGTGATCGACCAGGAGATGGTACTGCCGTTTCACTTGTTTTAGCGCTATAACAAGATACAAACACTTATTATACTCCTTAGCCCAGACTGCGTGACATTTGAAGTCTGGAATACATGTATGGATATCCATAGCTTACCTAATGAATAAAGACGATAAGTTAGAGTTGCGGATCGTTCTTCACAGTAGAATTAGACTCAGTTATCGCGTGGTCGGTGACAGTGAGAGTGCGGGTTGTTAAAAGCGAGGAGGTAACATCGACGGAGGCCGGAGTCAGCGGGGTGGATACCCACAGATGAGATGGTGTGTTGCACGAACCAGGGAACGCAGGGCGACCGATGATACAGGTCTAATTTCACGTCCCACACACACAAATCCTATGGTAAAAGTGGAGGAAATCGAAATCTGCGTGTCATACACAATCAATCACAAGGTACTGCGAGGTTTGAGTGCAAGCTTGCACGTGAACTTCACCTTGTATATAGGTCAATCTCATGCCGCACGCATCCACACACAGTGTGTGGTAAACCATTACGACCTTTGCACACGCGTGGTGGCGTTTGCTTACCATCCCTGGCAGCGGAGGGATTTCAGTTCTTTATACAACCAATGAGCTTCGTATCAAAGAGCGTAGAAACCCTCTTCGTATCTCTGGCTTCAGCATTCACTGTACGTGTACGTACGTAAGCTAGCTACCAGTATGTACATGTAACTTGCTCATCAATGAATGTGGTAATTTAAAGGCAGTGAAGCGTAGCGTGTCACTTTTTTTTTTTTTCGTACCGCAAATGTGCCTGGATGTACCCATCACACTATTATACGTCCATGTATGTGTGGTATGTGTTACCTACAGTACCGGGGAAGATGGGATCCAGGAATTCCGTAAAGGAGAGGCGCACACCCACATTTTTTTTCTTTTTATTTCTTTTGTTTTAATGAAAATATAAAGAGGGGGTGCGCGCCCGGTGCGCCCCTCTGGATCCGCCACTGAATAGTACAAGACACAAAATGTTGCATTTTGGATGGCATAAGCTATTATTGTATAGCTCATGTGCACATTTCGAAAATGACATTTCTATTTTCCCCTATTGGTCAGGCACTTCACTCATTTTTAAAGCGACACTAATGTAGGTCTATAATATAAAGCTTGCTCGATGTAACACTTTATGCAATTCATGTTCAAACAAAGAATGTACACTGGCATAACAGCAGGTGACCAATGGGAAGCAAGGCATTTATTGCTGTGCACTGAATGTAGGGAAAAGCTAATATAATGCCTATTAATAACACTTTGCTGCATTCAGGTGGATGTGTAGGGTTGGCAATTATATTTCTATGAATTATGTTTATCATCGTTTTATACGTCACAGATGCTTATCTCAGCAAATTTAAAACCTACGTGCCTGCTGTAAACTGTTTATGACCCTTTTTTCTGCTCATGCGTCAAATGCAACTACGAAATGGCTTATAATGACTGGGCCGGTTTTCTTTTTTTTTCTTTTTTCCCTCATAGATACCCCCCCCCCCACTACACACACACACACACGCACACACACCCTGAGTGTGTTTTTATACGTACACTGACCTTTCCAATCAAGGAAGTCAAAGGGATCATAATTATAGTTTTGGTTGAGACCTAATTTCAGGTTTCTAACATTTTTGGTGAGATAATGAGGAACCTCTTATGAAACATGAAAGACCATGTAATTCCATGAGGAATTCAACGTTTATTTGATGAAAATTTGTTTTGAAATGGCTGAGATATCCAAAACAGAGCGATTCTAATAAAGTGTGGGACCCATCTATTACGATGGCTTTGTTTTACTTTGTTTTTGGATGTTTCAGTCATTCCAAACCCGATTTTCATCAAATAAACTTTGAATTCCTCTTAAAATGGTACGCTCTGTAAGTACTATTTCATAAGTGTTTTCTTGGTATCTCGCAAAAAGTTAAAAGCCCAATTCTCATCTCCGCCAATACTGTACTTTCCTTTTAATATTATTTCTACTTCCATTTTCCAATCAAGCTTTTTCGTCCTAAAGACGTACGAAAACCCAGAACCCCCCCCCCCTCCCTCATCGTTTCTGTGGGCAAACTATAACCACACCGGGTAGATAAACCAGAGAGGTGTCTACACCTCCTAGTGGATATAATAGTATGGGCCTACAATGTCATGTACCATGAAGCACCAGGAGATTTGGGCTTACGTCACACAAGGACACCCGGTCATGTTACCCAACTGAAATTTGGTTACGTTATTTAAGTACATCCGTTGATTCTCTGTGTCTCTTCATCTCCGTTGTCATTTCTCTGGAATTTCGTGTGTTACTGGGCATCAACCTTGAATCTCAGGGGCGGATCCAGCAATTTCGTAAAGCGGGGGGGGGGGGGAAGCAATTTATATTTCTGGTGCCACTTCCGGTTTTAATCAGCTGACAAGAAAAAAAAAGCTTTAACAGACAGACAGGTATTTTGTCGTACCCTTCCCGGGTTAATCGGCTGACAAGCAAAAACAAACAAACAAACAAACAAAACAAAACAAAAAACAAAACAAAGTAAAACGAAACGAAACAAAAAAAAAGGCTCGAGCGCAATTTTCTATAGTGTCTCTACAAGGCGCCTGACAGGGATCATCGTGCGATTTTGTAAAACACCAGATTTTATGCATACTTTTCTCTCCCCCCCCCCCCCCCAAAAAAAAAAGAAAATTAAAAAGAAAACAAAATCAAGAGGGCACGCACCCGGTGCGCCCCGCTCCCCTCCATCCACAACTTAATTAGAGCTGTGTGTGACTGTGATATACTCACACAAGGGAGGCTTTCATTTTTGCAGCACTAATACTATCATCATGCCTGGTGATTGGATGGTTTATAGGTTGTGATATAAGATCTATGATTGCAAACCCTCAGATCTCTCTGAAATTGAGTCGTCAAACAAAATGAACTTGGACAGCATGGGAGGTGCCCTCTCGCCCTCTCGCCCTCTCGCCCTCTCACCATGAGAACTCGACTTGATCATGAGATGCAGTGCTTCAAACAGGTGCAACGCCATAATTTAATATACTCCCTCCACGATATGTTGTGTATCACTGCATACATATACATAATTTATTTGTTTCCGGGTTTGTGGTTCAGGTAATGCCCGTCATATCGTTAGCTTCATATAAGGCAGGCTGATTGGTCGGTAGTTTTACATTAAAATCGCCATAGCAACAAGAGATTGAGATTTTTACAGCCATATAGACCTATAACAGTGGATGCACAAACTATAAAAACGTGTAATCACATTCACATTTTCACAAAATCACATTTCACAAAATTTCACAAATGAAACAACCATTTCACAAAATCACATTTTGCTAATTGTTTCTCTCTTATGATCATAATAAATGGCCTACTCTGGTACCTTATACGTGGCTGCAGCTAAACAATACAAATCAAGAGTCGTTCATAGGCCCGCGAACTGGACATGATATAGGCACACAAGCTATAAACGCCCGGCAACAAGCCTTGATATAGCTCGTGGCCTGTTTTAGGCCTACTTGGTGTTGATAGCTCGTGGGTTATTTTATGTCGTGGGCTGAATGACTCGTCGGTGTGGGATGACCCGTGGGATGACCCCCTTTCCAGCATGCATGTATTGTATACAAAATAGTGATAAACACTCTTGAATGGGGAATTGAGTAGTTTGTCTGGACCTCATGAATAGCTTAAAGATATACATGTAATCACGAGCAATGGCTGCCAGAACATCGCGACCTTGCCTATAATGCTATGCGGCCTAATAATACGATTTTATCAAAATGTTAGTTATAACAATAATGGGGAGATATCGATGTGAATTCAGACCATCAATAAATTCGACATGTAAATTATCAGAAATCAAGACTCTTATATCGATTTGGTAACTTAGTGCTTCCTGCCGAAATGAATGATTTTGTTTCTCTCCATTTGCCTGGGTATCATGCACGTAAAACTGACAAATCTATACCTATTATCTGATTATAGACGGGCTCGAAATTAGCGGTGACCGGGGTGGCGCGGGCCATTAAATATTGATGACGAGTCACCAGATTTTTAAAAAGATTATTTTTGGAGGCTCGATCGGGCACTTAAAATTCAGAGTTGATTATGTTTCCTTTTATTTCCGGCCACCAAAATTTCAGTTTCAGAAGATTTAAGTAGCCACCAGAGAGAGAGAGAGAGAGATAGAAAAAGTAATAGTGTCGAGCCCTGCCTTGAGAGTATCAATATTGGCATATAGAATATCGACGAAAGCCGATAACATCATTTGTACATTGTTATTGTTACCAATACCATTGTGGGTTTTTGTGAAAACTTTTGAAACCCGTCTCTTTGTATTTTCGTCTTCTATTTTGGTGAAAGCTGTTTGCCAGAATCCACTATTTGTTTGTTTGTTTGTGCATTTTTTTTGAGAATCAAACTGAACTTTAATATGAAGTGGAACACAGCGGTTGAATACTGTTAAAGCGACGGGCTTCTATCTAGACAGCAGCTGTCGCGACTATCTCTCTTTATAGGTCTTTCTATAACTCTGCATTATAAGCCTCTCCCTTTATCATTCTGTGTTTTAATTTTCATCTTTCAACTTCCCCCTCACTTCACATCCATCACTCTAGTTATCTCCATCCCTCTCTGATCCTGAACTCTTTCACTTTGGTACACTTTGGTGCACTTTGGCATGCAGGCAATTCAATATCCAAGTAGGCCCTCTATTGTGGAAAAGGGGGATATCAAAGAGAAATGTTAATACACTATACGTTTTACCTGTTAATGTGTTTACTGTTTCTTTTCTTTTTTCCATCAGTATGCATATTTGGGTAGGAGGTCACCCTTTCCTCTTTTTATTTCTCACCTGCGAAGGTTGCATGTCTTCAATAATGAGTTGTGTTTTGGTGCGGACGTCGTTGAATTTAGGACAAGTTCCCCTTAATAATGGATTGGGTGAAGGCAACAACAAAGAACGCATCAGTTAAAGTTTGAGGAAAATCAGACAATCAGGTCAAAAGCTATGCTTTTTTTAAGTTTCTGCACCTTAAGAAGACTGGATGAGAAGACTATACTAAAGTTTATGATGTCACATACGTAGAACGATATAACGAAAACATAAAAAGAATTCCACATTAAAAAAGGGGGAAACAGGTACACATTCTCTCGACTTGTTACTGCCGTATCTATCGGGTGGAATTACTCCCCCTGCTTCCTGTAAGAAGCATGTCAGACGCTTTTTTATCATGCGAAAAAAATGAAAATTAATGTGAAATTTTCTTTAAATTTTCTTTATATCGTTTTACACATGGCATCACAAGCTGCAGTAGTCTTCTCATCCAGCGACGGCGGCACTGAAACTTCAAAAACTCATAACGGATTGTTCGATTTCCCTCAAACTTCCACTGATGTGATCGTAAATATGTTGGTGCATTCTCTCAATCCACATACAAGTATCTATATTAAAGTGAGCTTGACCTAATAAAGCACAACGGTAGGGGGAACCGACATAAACTAACAGGTGGTGTGGATGGTTCCACACAGAATGCGGAACAATGGCAGGATGGCTTAAGTGAAAAGACGGACCGACCTTGGTACAACATCGATCATATAATATTTATGTTAAAGGAGACCGCCGGATGATTTTCAGACTTTTACATTTGAACAACTATAAATTATTTATAATGAGTACAGAATTTCAGAATTTATAATGATTGGGATGATTAATAAGAATGTCTCCCAAATGTATAGAAAATAACAATGAACAAGGATGATGAATAGCCTAACCATCAGAATGCATGAGTTGGGGCTCAAGGAAGCAGTATATATACAAAAGAAGAAAGCATGCATAGATTATTCACAAGTTAACTTGTTTAGCAAGCGGTATTATAATGGAGCTATACACTGCTACATTTCTGAAATATTATGAGCCTCCTATATAATATGTCATAAATGTTCAGTGTAATTTGTTTAAGGTTTTAAAAGTATTTTCTCAAGTTTCTGCTCAAGGACTATATTCCACAAATCTATACATGGAGCTGTCAACTACATGATGTGAAATTGTGAAAATCGTCTGGAATGCCCCTTTACTTGCAGTTCCCTTCCATCTTCACGAATCCCGTCACTGTGAGCACAGCGTGGCATTAATCACGTAGAGACTGGGCTCTTCCTAACCGTACAAGCCTACACTATTGTTATGAAGGTGAAATTTGATGCCATGAACTATAAAGAGTACACCAGTTGTGCCAGAACTCGAGAAGTGAACAAGAAATTATTTTATATATTCATTTATTTATTTATTTTTGTATTGGCTTAGTTTGACGTCAGCGCATCGATAACACGTGCCCTGCTTATCTTTACTTTGACGTCGAAAACACATGCCCCGGGCACGAAATGAATCTAAAACGACAAAACTGAAACTGCTTACGTCAATATCCTGAATTTACTTTGAGTGGCAGGGGGAAAAGTGCTGAAATCACGAAGACTTTTTGAGTAGGATGCATCAATATAGACGATGTAAAAACTTGACGATGGGAAGGAAGGCGGATGGCCATAACAACAGAGGTGTGCGGTAAATTGATATAGAGGGGTAGAAAGAAATCATTCTTGTTTAGCTCTTGAGGACCTGAAGAGGAAAAGCTAAACGAGAGAAGACAATGTAATTAACTGAATGGATGAAGTATAGTGGAAAAAAAATCAAATTTCGTTCACCGATCCTGATTGTTTTTTTTTTTATTGTTGTTTGGCAGAGAAGGAAAATGATGCAAGGTATATTCGCTATGAAATAAACCATGCAGATACTGTTTACCCATTTCTCGACCAATTCTGTATACGTCTCCCCAACATTTATTGTGGTGACGAACTTTATTCCGTGTCTTTATTGAATGAAGTGATAAACGTTATGCATAACCTTCTAATATCAATCAATCAAATTTCTGGAGATCAATCAAAAAAAGAACTGAGACTTGAGTACTTTGACGCTTCACTCTATAGTGTTTGGAAATGTTTTGTTAATGTATCTGTTTGTTTCTCAACTCCTGTCTTTCAGCTTCTCCATATATATCTAGACACAAATATCTCTTCCCCAAATCTAAGACCGTGCAGTTCCATATACAACACGTTATACGATATTTTAGCTTTAGGTAGGCTGCAGTGAACATAATCAATGAAATGAATAAAGAAAACGCAAGATAAAGCATGTAAACAAAGACAGATTGTCCGAGTGGGACCGACGAGGTGTTACGGAAGCGTATGTTCTTCCGTGGAGGTCAGTGACCGCCGAAAGCGAGTTTTGACCACTTTCATGAAATCTATGAAAGTTTGCATGCTTTCTTCTCTCCCTCTCTCCCACTCCCCCGCCCGCCCCCCCCCCCCTCTCTCTCTCTACTGAACAATAATTGTTTTATGAGGTGCATGCTTCCATTTCTGAGTTTTTAAAGAGTGAACCTCTTATACAGGGTTGTCTATTTGAAGCTATGATTCTTATCAAGAAATAAAGACTAAAAGTGGTTGGCGCAACTCTTTGCTTGACCATTTTTTCAGTACAAGTTTTGATCCAGTTCCATACGATTATACCCTTTCCAATGTGGCGTCGTCCGTGCCAAGTTGAACCTCGACCTTGAAAAAAACTCGTAGAAAACTCGTAGACAAACTAAGTAGTCATAGCAAGGCTGGCAAGGTGTCAGATCGTAGCTGGTGCGTTTAAGGCCCCGTCACACTACAGCGAATGCCCAACGAATGCCAAGCGAAAGCCCAACAAATTCGAAAATGTGAAGACAGTTTGCATGTCTGACGTTCTTTGAATTCATTAGCTATTCATAGGGATTCGCAGAGATACGCTGGAGATTTTGGACATGTTTAAAGGCCCCGTCACACTACAACGAATGCCCAACGAATGCCCAACGAATGTCGAATAAATTTGAAAATTTGAAGATATGTTCACATCCGTTGGTAATACTAGAATAGTTCGTAACATGCTTGGCGTTCTTTGTATTCATTAGCTATTCGTCGGGATTCGCAGAGATTTATGGTCAGAACTGCTCAGCTTATGATCTAAATAGTATCATAAACACATACGCAAAAAGATGCCAGACTGACTCTCAAGAGTCTAATTTTCTAACGCTGTGCAAGAATTCAGACATTGGCTAATACATGCATGATGTGAAGTTCGACTGATGTTAAAATGGAATTCTGGACCAGTTCAAAAGTTAGTCTGAAAAGAGAGAGTACAATTTTGTAAGCACAACATAGTGAAAATGTTGATCAAAACAGGATAAAAAATGGGGGAAATTGTGAATTTGTGAGGTTTCAATAATCATCACAAAACAGTTGATAGTTCTTGAACAGTCAATATGCAAATAGTGAGTTGATGAAATATAATGCATAATCATTTCACAACTTGCCATGTAGGTCCTACTGCTGTAGTAGTTTGTACGTAAAATCGTGATAGATGTACTGTTGTATATCTAGTTTTATGGTTCAAACGCAATTATGCTCCGAAGGTTCCGAAGTTGCGCATAAATTTGTACGTGCATGTCAGACCAAAAATTGCTCAAAAACGTGAATTCGTGTACAATTTCAATGGAAACTGTGCTTACAGGCAAATGTCATAAAAGTATGATTATTTTGGGGTTTTATTGATCAATTAATAGCATATTTTCTTGTTCGGAATAATGTCGCCGACAAGTTTCATCGAAAAAACGATGAAAACATAAAGTAAAAAAACACAGAAATACATAAGAAATTCAAGAAACAATATAATACTTCAGAATTTCTTTCTGATGGCACAATTTTTTTTTCACTTATATTTGCTCAGGACACTAAAAAGAATATTTACACAAAAAAATGTGACCATTTCGAGCTTTATTTAGTGATTTATACCAAATTGTCTGATTTCATGCATCATTATGCATAAATTAGCATAATTTAGCATCAATGATATATTTTTTTTTTGACGTAAGCGGTCGAGATCTGGAGGCCCCCCCCCCCCCCCCCCCCCCCCCAGCTCTATGATCTACCTAAAATGCCCGGCCTAGATCTAGTTAGAGTTAAGTTTAATCTATTGATTTTAATCTCTCAGAAGTCGAATTTTCTCTCAGTCGAAGCTATTTCTTCAAACATTCAGTCCAAATAGATTTGACTTCAAAAGGCAAGGTTACCAATACATGTACGTGTAAGTATTTGAGTTCACCTGGTATCACTCAATGGGAATTTAGCGTCTGTTGATATATGTACATGTATAGTGGATTGGCTCATGTGAGAGTGACATACAGCAAAGCTTCCAAGCACAACACACAATCTACAGCCACATGTTGATACATGTACCACTCATTTATTCCACAAAGAAGACAAAAAAAATCACAAGACAGTTACATCATAAGAGCGTCGTTTATTCCAAAGTTAATTGCGCTTCATCATGGACACACAGTGTTGCCTTGCTATGGAACAGTTGGCATGCGTTGGAAGGAAAAAATCTACATATCATATTCAACTGTACATGTACTGTGTATTGATACACGCAAAATCTTTGTAGAATAAAAGCTCATATTAGCAGGCAATGTGTGTGCGCAAATCATATTGTAAAAGCCCTTCACTATTAAAAAAAAAGAAATTCCATAATTGCAGAAAATCGACATGTACACAGATGGACCATGTGTGCGGATTTTGAGGGAAAGGTATGTGTTCAAAACCAATACGTCTAACATCTGTGACACCAAAATACAATGCATTAAGAGCTATCAAATGTAATTTTCTTTACTGCATAAATTATCAATACAATTCTGGACTCTTATCTCCCCTATCCATCCAGTTTATACTGTACAGTGTATCAGGTGGAGAGTGGGATCATGAGGAACTTATATCACTGTGAAAATAGACATGCAGTGATTGACATACAGTAGATAGCACCCTCACAGGGCCGTTGCAACCAGCAGGGACTAGTTAATGACAACCATCAATTTCTTGATCCTATTCTCCACAAGGCAAGGTTTCTGTGCAGGTTATCCTCACACAAAGACAGGCTGGAGCTGGTTGGACATGATCGCTGACGGAAAAGGCATGTCATGACTCGGGGAACAGTCTTTACTTTACTGGACTTTTCCAGCCTGTCTTATAGGTCAAGCTGATTGCATACCCTCCATAAATTCTAACAGTGGTTGATCCAGGGGAAGCACACTGGATACACCCCCCCTTCATTTTTTTGTTATGACAAAAGAAGAAAAAAAAAGAAAAATGGGGGCGTCTGCGCCCCCTTTACGGAATTCCTGGATCTGCCCCTGTTCTAAGATGATCATACATGCCGAGGATCACTGGAGGATGTGTTACAGTCATACATACACAGACTATCAACTAGTGTATGAGCACAGGGAAAAAAAATCCACTTTGTCCCCCTCCCCCCCCCCCCAAAAAAAAAAAAAAAAAATTTGTTGGGATAACATTCCGTACACTTCCAATACGTTAAGCTGCACATGTAAAAGTAGATGTAATCACGTGCTTAAAAATTAATGATTCATTATTTTGAATTATTTACATGGGGCTCATACATTAAAAAGAAAAAGTTTTAAGATGGGTTAATTCATGGTGGTCACTTTTAATTTCATACAGCAGTACACTGCAGACATTTTCTAAGAACAGGTGTAATTGAACAAACCTTTCTGTTGCCAAAAAATATCAACAAAAACAAAAACAAAAAACACCAAGTATTACACAGCTGATGAAGGAAATGTTAAAGTGTTCTACAATAATGACAATTGATGTATCTGCACTAAAATCCACACGTTTTCTTTCATATTCATATATACACACATGTCTGATTCATCCACATGCATTGATCTGCTACAATCATGAAATGCATACACTAGGCACTGCACTGAAACATTAAATACCATTCAATAACTCACAGAAAAGAGATATACATGTACCGTATCAAATTTGAGTAAACAAATGATATGCAGTACTTGTTACTTTAAAAGTTATTAAAAATCTTTCATATGTACAATGGTCAGAAGCTGGTGAAGATTATACTTTCTTTCATCCAGTTGCAAGAACGTGTAGACCAGGCAACCGTTTTACAAATCTACACTACTTTGACCACGTTCCAACATCCAAAAACAGTCACTGTATAATTAGGTTCCATCTGTACAAAAGATCCTACTCAATATCACGGACACCCAATGCTAAAGATATCACCATTCCCTCCTCAAAGCTTTTGGTCGTAAACAAATGCCAAGAACATGTGTTGTACAGCACTATCTCTTAACATCAATTTTTACAAAGATGTATACAGATGAGAATCCCTTATCTACCAAAGATATATATCATCCTAGACCAGTTAAATCTGAAGAAAAAAAAAAGTCAAAGATATCTATGTTCATGCTGCTACCCATTGACTATTAAAAAAGAGTACATAAACATTTGCTTTTTATCTAACCAGCAAATACTCATATGTTTACTAACAATACAACAAATTTGTAAAGACAGATGCTTGCAAATTGTGTGTGCGATAAATTTGTTTCAAAGACATATCCTATTTCTGTTTCACACATTCAATTATGATATAGAGGAACTGCTGTACAAATGCTGCAATTGGAATATACACATTCTAAATGTAGTGTGATTGACAACGTAAAGTGCCATCTCATAAGTCTTATTACCATCAAAATAAAATACAATTACAGAGAATATTAGGCATATGTACATGTGTCATAGCATGCCACCAGTTATTTAATTTGACCATCCATTCATGCTTGCTCAAAATGGGGGAAAAAAATAAAACAACAAAAACCGAGGAGCAGATTGTTGCAGCAAACAAAGGGTATTTCAAGAACCTAAAGCTAGTCAAGTATATTTTGCACATCAAGGGCTGCTTGGTAACACAGAACTTTGGCTGTTTGGGAAGTCAACATTCTTTTGAGGAGACGGAGCAGCAGTGATAATAGTAGATGATGCATACACAATGCAACTACTGTTGTTAAGTTGTGACGGTTACACTTTGCAATGCAAAAGATGACATTCCTCACCTGCTGGCAAGAACAAATTGATGGAAAAACTGGGGGATAAGACAAGGCTTGCATTATAATGTAAAGCCAGAAACATTCGCAGCATGAAACTTATGCGCATTGGAGCAGATGGCCTTTTTCGCAGCAAAGACACTTCCGCCAATTGGCGACTGGCATTTGATGCATTGTACAGACAAAACTTCTGCGTGCCTTTTACGTTTGAGAATCTTGGCTCCTTGCAAAATTCGCGATAATCTCACTCACACACAAATTTCTGGGTTTACAGTAAATGGGCTGACTGCCTGTCAAATCAATACAATTTTTGAATCAATCATGACTCTAATGAGGACTAACACATAGTCAAACACAGCAAACAGATTACAGTCTTCTCCATAATCATCCCTGTTACAGATATCAAAGTGATCCTGCCAGCTCATTGACATGCAGTAAGATACCAAATGAATAACAGCATGTCTGAGAATACAGGTTATGACATCAAGGAGAAAAAAGAGGAAGATGAGTACATCATATTATTCGAGACATGACCAGCAGCAATCCCTCTTTCTTTATGACCATAATCCCTGATCACTGGGAAGCCCTAATAAAAAAGCTCAGGGTGGTCCACAACTTGAAATTTTAGCATGTTGCAAGCTCAGAATCTGAGAATATTGCAGAAATTGAGTATGTGCGGAGCGCACATGATGAGTACGTAGTACGCAATATTTTGCTGCTTATCTCTCTTTGTGCTGCTTACATTCAATGTTCTCTCTCTTGTTTTGCACACAAATATCTAAAGTACCTGGTAGTTTTGATGTTTTTTATATTATGCACATGTTTTGCACATTTTTGAATACTTTTACTTTGAGCTTGTTGCAAATTCTTAAGGATGTTGCATAGCATGTTGCTGGCTTTTTAGGATGTTGCACAAGAATTTTAGCATGTTGCAGCGACATGCTAAAACCCCTCGTGGACCACCCTGAAGCTGCTTACTATCCAAGTGCCACTTTTCTCTAGGCGACTGAAGTGGTCCCGACTGTTCCATTACTGTATTTAGCTGGTCTCTTTATGCTTACAATGACATACCACTTACAAGATAATATTACACTGTAGCAGTCTTCACGACATCACTGTAACAGGGTTTCCCTGCACGTATTTGTCGAAGAGCCGGCGTAGCTCCACACCTCGCTACTTCTGGAACCTGTCCGAGAAATGAGGACTGCAGGCCTCGGTGAGCGGCCTGTCGCTGGGGACGATGTGGACCGCCTTGAAGTGCCTGACGGGGTTGGCCTTGTGCACCATCTCCTCCCGTCGCATCCTCTCAATCTCGCGACGCTCCTCCTCCTCCTGGAGTAGCTTCTGCTGGTGCATGTTCTCGCGAAGCTCCAGCTCCTTTCGCAGCCGGCACTGCTCGTACTGCTCCCGCTCCACGGCGCGCCGGTCCGTGTTCAGGGTGAACTCGCTGATTTCTGGGTAGATCATTCACAGAGAGCAGAGAGGGACACAAGAACAAAAGATAAAGCCATGAGTCTCTCGTGTACACACCAGAGAAATGGGTCTAAGAGTGGATTGGTTTGCTTAACAATAAATACGGGACTGCCAGCATTCAACCCTCAAAATCAGGGAGATTGTATTTTCACATCCAGAGACAATAAAGTTTTCAGGAAGCCTCCTGCAGAATCAAGGAGACATGGCAGCTCTGTAAATAAAGCATCATATTTATGATGAGCATATACCACATACATGACAGAACATGTCTGCATATATGCACTAGACAAGAAGCTACAAGGGGCATATATTTACAGACTTATGTCACCCATAGACAACGACTAAACGCTTGATCACAGGATCAAAAGTACACATAACATCAAATTCAAAGCATCAGATCATCACCATGTGAAGTTGAGCCTCATAATAAAGAGGTCAGATATAGCAAGAAACCATATGTAACACGGTGATTCAGCAGGTCCCATTTCTTTTATACTCTCGTACGTATCATTAATCTATCAAGACACCCAATGTAACTTGGCAATTTCACTGATCTCAAGCAGCTTCTTGTAACAAGTTTCCCTCGTAATGGAAAAAATTGACAGAAATGTTCACCACTGTAGCCTACCTGTGAGAGGCTTGTTCGGCTTCTGGGGAATGAATGGCTCTTTGTAGATAACCTCAGCTGACTTTGCCTTGAAAGCGCTAGCCATGGCTCGCTGTTCATTCAGCTCTTCCTCCATCTGGAAAAGACAAGGCAAAAGAAATATTTACACTTTCCCATTCTAACACAAACAAAAGTACAAAATTGATGCAATTAAACACCTCAGAATCATCACACATGTCACGATAAAATCTATGTACAGCATACTGTAGACTATTGTGGATAGGAGGAAGAAAAGAAGAGACAAACAGGAATATCATATTACATACATTAGAATGCACATGTAAATTTCAGTGTTTCAAAAACATCAAGAAAGGATTTTTTTTTTTAAAGGATAGGCCAAACTGAATAAACTGACCATCTACTACAAACTACATAGGGAGTTTTGGGAAACCCTGTTATAATGAGGTTGCCAGGACTGCTGATTTTACCTTGTTACAACCGATACCTCGTAAACATGTCATAACAGAGATCAGCTAAACGCAGTAATGGAAAAATCAGAACAGCGGCATTCACTTCATTTAAAACCGTTAGCGGTACCTCATAAACAAGCTTGTTATAAAGGGGTGTCCTCTGTACAGCAAAACTTTCAATATGAAATCACCTGTACTTCACTTGTCCGTGTTTGTGAGAATATGAATAAATCACCAATCTGACATCATTTTTTTTTTTTCTGACAAGATGGGAAAGAATGCACAAAGAAACAGACTGAGCGACTACTTTCCACCTGTCCAGCCAAGGGTGACAGTGATTTTAATTCTCATGATCGGGTACTGTATACGGCACTTCCGGTATTACTGGAGTGAAAACAAACAGCTCGCCTGTTTATCAATGTCCGGAAATGGAGTGTGGTGAATCACCATGAATGCTGTGCATACAGTGTATGAGTCTACATGGCGTCGGTGTTCAAAATCTTTGAACTACCAATCTTTTAAGTAATTCATCACTAACATTTCTTGTGGCTGTCTGAAATATCAAGATGGGCCATATCTGACAGTTTCGTGAAATTTCAAAGCCAATTTTGCCCATCGTGCACTGATCGTGGGCTTGTTTTCACTCCATTTGCCGCTAAATACTCGGATGAATATGTGATGTGGTTTTTCTGACCTTCTTGCTCCATATCTCGGCCTTCTTGGCACCCTGGTCTTCCATGGAGAGACTGAAGGGCTCTAGCTTGGTGGTGGGCTTCACCTTTTTCTCTGGCATCGAGACCTTCTCCAGGATGGGCTTGGCCTTGAACTGACGAGCCTAGAGGAAGGAGAGAAATAATTGATGGTATTAATCAACAAATTGAGTCCCAACAACCACATTTCTTTTTTTTAAGGGTTGCAGGTTGATATGCCATAATGAGTACTATTAATTCATTGTAAGTGTTTCAAAAGAGTTAAATTCTTTGATTTTAGCACTTTGCTGTTCTCTATGATTGCTTGCCTTATTTGCAGTTTTAAAAAGCCTCTTCACTGCTATGTACACATTTCTTAATTTTTTTTGTACATTTCTTTGATTTTTTTTGTACATTAACACATTACACTTTTCACAAGGTTGATCTAATATGTGCTTTCAAAACAATCTAAGAATAATTTGTTCTGACTCGGGTCATTCGAAATCTATTATTCCTGCTGCCACAAGAACAAAGATCTTTGTCAAGTGCACAACTCATCAGCAATGCAACCGACATGTGTAACTTAGACAAGGCCATAAGCAGGGCTCGTCACTAACAATCAGTGGCCCGGGACCACCAAAAATGCATGTCGGACCACCAATATTTCAGAAATGAAGAATTTGGTGGCCTGATCGGGCCACCAAAAAAGGTCAAATGTTTGCCTTTGGGTCACGGTCACCAAAAATAAAAGTTAGTGTGGAGCCCTGCTATAAGCCTCATAGACCCTATGCAGGTGGCCTCACTGCCAGGACGAAGGGAAAAAGAAAGCTGCAGACTAGGCAGTCATAACCTGGTCCAAAGAAACATGCAGCAAATGAGACTGGTGTAGCAATGAAGGTACCTTCTCTTCCTCCTTGTATATCTCTTGGATCTTGGCTTCCTTGCGCGCCATCATCTCCTTGTCCCTCTTCTCAAAGGAGAACGGCTGCGCCTCGGTCATCTTGTGAGACAGCTGCGGCCGGAAGGGCACCCCGACGTGGACAATGGGGTTGGCGTGGATGACATGAGAGTGGTGTTCCTGCAGCACATTGATGGGAAGAAGAATCTTTCATTTACAGCATTCCTTAGGGATACAGTAGACTGGCATCAGTTCTTCCTGTACAAAGAACTCTCACTGCTGATTTTTACAGTATGTTTCTAATTTCGTAGAATGTTACAGGAATCATTACCAGGCTATTTTTTTGTTTGTTTTTTGGATGGCCGATAGACTGATACAATTAAACTGGAATCAGTATTCTAAGTTCAAAGTACTCTCACTATTTTATGGTACGCTTCTAATCCCGTACAATATCACGAGCATTACCTATATTCTTGACATGAAATAGACTGATACAGCATGAGGGCTTAACTGTTACATGCTATTCAAGTCAGACTGAGATTTCAAGCTGTGTTACATCATGAAACTGTAAAGATGTACATGCCTGGTGTAATATATACACCTCAAATACTACACTTCTTTGGATCATACAAAAAGATATCCACACACACATGGCAGTACAAAATTTGAAATGTGAATATCTTGTTTTGTATAAAACTGGGAGACATTCAATACAGATCAATGACAAAGTGCAGGAAGTATCCTGAAGTTTATATGCTGGCCCTACAGGATCACAATGCAACATAAATCTTGCAGAGGTTCATACTTCAGGTTCG
Source organism: Diadema antillarum (assembly GCF_040938485.1). NCBI lineage: Eukaryota > Metazoa > Echinodermata > Echinoidea > Diadematoida > Diadematidae > Diadema > Diadema antillarum. Next base: position 816,234 of record NW_027271058.1, read on the forward strand.
GGAGCACTGTCTTCTTTCACTCGCACCCGGTTCTTCAGGGCAAAAGCTGGTGACTTGGGACACGTCAGAGGACGCTTGAGAGATGGACCGAGACCCTTGGAAGGAAAAATTAAACAGAGTGCGTCATCAAGTCATAAGTCTCAACTAAGGAAGGATATTCATAGAGTGGGAGTAAAATTTGTGTTAAGACTGTGTTCACATGACCTCGCTAGCATCTGTTTGACTATGGAGTGGTCAAACAGCCCCGTTTGTCACGCTGTAAAAGCAAGAAATGTTTGCAGCACAACATTTTTGGCAAATTGGAGCTGATGGCCTTTTTGTTGGCATGAAAATTTTGCAAATTGCCACTGGCATTCCATACATGTATTGTAGCTTGCTATTATCTGCCAATCCATTTATATGCAGTCTTTTCATCTAAAATAAACCAAACAAACACACATAAGACAAGCAAATATAAAACTGTCCACAAAGTAAGATCAAACATCGAGGTGGAACAATGCTTCAGTCCCACAAAAGAACCACTGTAATATCAAAGGGACTAGGAGGATTATGTGATCCCTGTTCACTGACAATTATTCACAAGACATTGTCAATTAGCAAACAAAGTATGTTGGGGGTTAAAGGGATTGTATAGTTTCAGTGGAGACCTAACTTCAGGTTTCTAATATTTTGGGGTGAGATAATGAGAACCCTCTTATGAAATATGAAAGAGCATGTAATTCTAAGAGGAATTCAACGTTTATTTGATGAAAATTGGTTTTGAAATGGCTGAGATACACAAAATAGAGGCAATCTTAATAAAAGGTGGGACCCACCTTTTATTATGACCTCTATATTTTACCTTGTTTTTGGATGTCTCAGCTATTCCAAAACTGATTTTCATCAAATAAACTTTAAATTTGTCTTGGAATGGCATGCTCTGTACTATTTCATAAGTGGTTTCTTGGTATCCCACAAAAAGTAAAAAGCCTAATCATCGCCTCCACCAATACTGTGCCATCCCTTAACAAGGAAAAGTAGAAATTACGCGGTGCGTAACATATGTCCCCGCCGGAAGTAGCATTTTGTAACAAAATGTGCAATATAGGTAAAAAATCAAGGTCAAAGGTCAAAGAAGTCAAAGGTCAAAATTCTGTGTAGAAGTTTTGAAGCCCTCACCTAGTGCCATCACATAAAGCAAATGGAATCGAAATTGGGTTAGAAATGGCGAAGGAGTAGCATTTTGTAGCCAATGTACAATATAGGTCAAAAATCAAGGTCAAAGGTCAAAGAAGACAAAGGTCAAAATTCTGTGTAGAAGTTTTGAAGCCCTCACCTAGTGCTATCACATAAAGCAAACGGAATCGAAATCGGGTTAGAAATGGCGAAGGAGTAGCATTCTGTAGCAAAATGCACAATATAGGTCAAAAATCAAGGTCAAAGGTCAAAGAAGTCAAAGGTCAAAATTCTGTGTAGAAGTTTTGAAGCCCTCAACTAGTGCCATCATATAAAGCAAACGGAATCGAAATCGGGTTAAAAATGGCGAAGGAGTAGCATTTCGTAGCAAAATGTACAATATAGGTCAAAAATCAAGGTCAAAGGTCAAAGAAGTCAAAGGTCAAAATTCTGTGTAGAAGTTTTGAAGCCCTCACCTAGTGCCATCACATAAAGCAAACGGAATCGAAATCGGGTTAGAAATGGCGAAGGAGTAGCATTTTGTAGCAAAATGTACAATATAGGTCAAAAAATCAAGGTCAAAGGTCAAAGAAGTCAAAGGTCAAAATTCTGTGTAGAAGTTTTGAAGCCCTCACCTAGTGCCATCACATAAAGCAAACGGAATCGAAATCGGGTTAGAAATGGCGAAGGAGTAGCATTTTGTAGCAAAATGTACAATATAGGTCAAAGGTCAAGGTCAAAGGTCACGACTGAAATTCTGTGTAGAAGTTTCAAAGCTCCCATGTAGTGCTATCATATAAAGCAAACAGAATCAAAATTGGCTCATAAATGACAGAGAAGTAGCAAATTGAAGATTTTGATCACACACGGACGCACACACGGACACACGGACACACGGACACACGGACGGACGGACGGACAGACGGACGGACACACGGACACACACACGTACGGAGCCCGTTTCATAGTCCCCTGCTCGAACTCGTTCGGCGGGGACAAAAAAAATAATAATAATAATTTGTGGAGAACATTTGTCAAATTTAGGATAGAATACAGCATGCCATATACCAGGGCTCCACACTAACTTTTATTTTTGGTGGCCCAAAGGCAAACATCCGACCTTTTTTGGTGGCCCGATCAGGCCACAAAATGCTTCATTTCTGAAATTTTGGTGGCCCGACGTGCATTTTTGGTGGCCCCGGGCCACCGTTAGTGTCGAGCCCTGCATATACACATTTTATTGTGTTCTTACTGTTGGTCCTTCCAGCATCTTGGAGGAGACAGGGTGAGCATGGAACTCATAGGGCTCCTCCTCCTGCTTCTGTTCCTCCCTCCTGGTCTCCCTCTCCTTCATCCTCCGCTCACTCTCCAGGCTGAACCCTACCGGCTTGGTGGGCTCCTTGTGGGACACGATCTTGATCCCGACGTTGAGGTTACTCAGGACACGCGGGTTCACAGGCTTTGCCTTAAACTTGTAACTGTGGTGAGGGAAAAAAAAAATCACATCAGTCCAATACACTTTGATAATGGTCTTTGCCATGATAAAAATTGTCTGTTGAGAAAGATAAGGGCGATAAGGTGTCATTAAAATCAAAGGTTATGGGAAGTTTAATGCCCTTATTTTACTCCACCACCCATATGCTTTGTATCCAGAGGATGGATGATATAGACACATATAGTATGAAGTGTGAAATAGTATGTAAGATTCTGAAGTATCCTGACGCATTTACCTTTACTTTATCTATCCTAAAATCTATAAATTTGTAACAGCTGCATTAAAGTCCTCATTTTCATCAAAAGCTTTGTGACTCAAGACATCACAAGGTAGCATTTTGGTTCTTTTTACACTATAAACTCCGTGACCTCTAATATGCCCCTAACAAAGTTCTGTGGCTAAAAGTAACCAAGAGCAACTGAGTAGCATTGGATTAGATGTACGGTAAGTTAACTGGAGGTAATGTAAGCAAGTCTTATAATTTGCGCTTGGAGCATTGAAATGGATGTTATGACATTTCAGCAGGTATGGAATACAATTCTGGAGTCTCTACGACCAGTAGTCCGGTCCCAAGCCATACTAAATCACCAACAGACCACAACCATGTGGCAGCTACGAAGAGACGGCGGCATCAAGGTTGATTCTCCGTGTTCCAATTACCTCTGCATCTCCATCACCTCCTGTTCCTCCTTCTCGACAGCACTCTGCACCGTGATTGGTCGCTTCCTGGTTCTGCTCTCCAGGTTGGGGGTCTTGGGGCAGGTCAGCTTGGGCTTCTGGACTGCCTCTTGGCGGAGGGAAGTATCTGCAGGGACAACACATCAAACACGAAGTTTGTAGCCCTTCATTTGGAAGCCTTTCAATAATACTTCAAAACATCAATATTTGAGTTATAACAAAAACTATTCTCTAAACATACTTGCAAAGTGTCTGGCACCTGCATGCTGGACCATGTGAGGGAAGGTATTTCTATCATTTTGTACCAGGTCATGAGGTGTAGTTCTGAGGCATTCTATTGAAACAGTAGATCGAATGAGTTCTTGGTTCTACAGTCAACTGTGCAGCTGTTATATAGAGAACATTAAGAATGCAAACACAATCAAAAGTTGTAGTAGATACTAAAGCTTCGGTCACAACCCACAACCCACTGTACGTGTTTATAGTACGTACATTTATAGCGGAGACAATGGCATTCACGTTTTTCTAGAAACGCGGGGAGGGAGAGGCAAGAGCAAGAGGGGGCACGTCAACCCGTACCTAGTATGAATCCTTAGCCAGAATGCAGCAAAAGTTCTATGACGTGTCTGCGTGCTCCAAACTCCGTACTGAGGTGGTACTTACTACATACGGATCCCCAAATTTTGTCCACATTTTTGCAAGAAGACAGCACGCACTTGCAAGTACAACAGGTTGTGACCGAGGCTTTAAGGTCAGAAATGCTCTGTGAAATAGAGGGGCTAAATACCTCAGTTCACAGTAGCATGTGCACCTGAAAAACAACAATGGTATGAGACTCTACGATGAAGTCACCTTTCTGCTGCTCTCCACTTCGCCTTGTGTGGTAGCGCTGTGGTGTCTTGGTCTGGAACTGATTTATTCTCGTTGCCATGGAGACATACGGGGAACTCTTCACGCCTGCGGCCTCGGCGTTGTCCAGTTTGCGTTTCCTGTTCTCAGTCAACTTGAATGGCTTGGGCACTGTTGGGCCTCGCTGTGCTGGGATCTAGAAATGTGTAAAACCACTGTCACGTGTCACTGCATAGCATATATTGTGATTGTTTTCATATATCAAGTGGTCCATTAGAACTATGAAAAGATCATATACTGGTCGTGTCTGAAATGGTTCATGTTCTCCCCTTAAAGTGATATTGAGACACCAAAATGCAATGGTACAGCTAGTTGTACATTAGCCAGTACTTTTGGGACTGGAAATTCCAAATTAGAATTCAAAAAATAAATATTGAGCATAATATGAAGAGCTGAGCGCTGAAAATCTCGCATGCAAATGAAAATAGCAATAAATCTTGAACTTCAAATCTTGGGAAACACTCACAGGGGAGGACCTGCCCTTGCGCAAGTTGTCTTGGAAGCTCTTTGCGTCCTGCCTGGTGGCCATGGGGTGCTGTTTGATCCTCTGGTCAGTCTCAAAGTTAAATGCCTCCGGCTTGGTGGGGGCGATGACCGCCTTGAGCGGCTGATACGCGCTGGACCCCTGCACCTTCTTGTAGGAGGCCTGGGACTGCTTCTTGCGCTCTGCCAGCTGCTTGCGGAAGTCCGCTATCCTCTCCATCTCCAGCTGCTCAGTGGATTTGAATTGGGCGCCTGGCTTGATGTTATTGCGTCTATTGGAAAGGTGTGTGATAATGTATTAGTCACGGCAAAGTATGGAACACTGCAGTAAAAGACTGCTAAAAAAATTAATTCATTAAAAAAAACCTGCATTTCACTTTTCATTGGTAATAAAATGACCATTGTTGAAAACGAAGAAAATCAACCAACAGTTTCTCCAATAATTTGACTAGATTCTGAAATATACATAACCCTACCCTTATTCTTTCAAACAATAGAGAAACTTATCTATGACATTTCTTTTCTGGATTCATTCAAAGCTATCATAAGCATTCAGACAAGATGCTTGATTTCTTAGATTGACACATTGTTGGGTTCTTCTCCAGTACTCCAAATCTCTCAGTTATTGCACTGACATTTTTGTAAAATGACCATCTGTTACAACTCAGAAACAAGGCAGGGATCTCGCCAGCGTATATCACCCTTGTCGGCCCCGACAAGCGTGCGGTTTGAAGAAGCAATTGCCGACAAGGGTAAAACTTGCCGACAAGGGTAACACCACGCGTGAACTTGCCGACAAGGGTAACTTGCTTGACGAGCTAAGTTCGGACCAATTTCTCGCCTTTTTCAGTCTTTATTATCTGGCTAGAAAAGAAGCTAGATGTTGAAAGCAGCAGCAGTTTACATACTTATACAAGTGCAAAAATTTACCCACGCAGTCATCGCACCTATCACAACAACGCGGCTCAACAGAGCGACGTACTAGCTGATACCAGGGAGGTCTCACCTCCCTGCTGATACACACCACATCACACAGTCTTGCTCACTCACATGCGCTCTGATTTGGGATCCACACACACATGCACAAGCACCCAGCCGGCCACTTACAGCCGCCTGTGCGTGTACAACGGTACAGTGTATTGTGAGAGGGAGAGAGAGGACGGAAAGAGAGGGTTGGAGGCCGAAGGAGGCTGAGGAAGGCTGACACGTGCTCGCTTGTTGTCACGCTTGTTGTCGGGTTACGCAAAAACAAACGATATGAAATGCATGCCCCCCTCCGCCAAAGGTTGTATTTTTTTTTTTTTTTTTTTGGCTGCTTTGGTTTGTTTGTTAGTTTGTCTGCCTGTCTGTCTCTTTTTTCGCAAAATAAGTCAAAATTTGGGAACAGATTAGGATGAAATTTTCAGGAACAGTTGGTTGGTAAAATGGCGCAATGAACAGATGATTAAATTTTGATAGTGAGCAGGATTTATAATACCACCGAAATTCACCGCCAGGATCCAGGATCTTTAGACTTTGTTTCGTATATTTGAAAGGATTCGTATCAATTCTTTAGGAAGCTGGCCATCGGCAATGACGCAAAATTAGATGCGTTCAAAGCATTGCCTCAGAGAGAAAATTAACTCCATTTTTCGTTAAAAAAAAGAAAAGAAAAAAGAACTTGCGATGGAGTAAGCAAATGCAAATTGTTATTTAGGTTTTGGTAGTTTCAGTGGGTTATTTTTTTTAAATCTAAAAAGCCATGCGTTCCATTTTAGCCTTTTCAATTTCTATGGATTTGTAAACGTCATTCGTGAATATTCCATTTTCCTTCTCCGGGCCGAAATTTATAGTAATTCTGTCATGATGGTCTTTCAAGTTCAACGTATACGTAATGCTCCACGTGCTTCTGGCTTGGGTTTGTTAAAAGGTGGGTTAGGGGGCCTTCACAGGCAGAAAATAAATGATGATCATTCATCAACGTTCCCAGTTGGTTTACATGCTATGTACACGCTGTTTACGACCACTGAAGCAAGGTGGCAGTACGCGCGACATTCTTTATCTGACACCTGGCTTTCGTGGAAATTTCATGGAAATTTCCACAAGCCATGATATCAAGTTTCCCCACTGCTTGAGGTCGTGCTTTTTTTTTATTCTTCATTACGAACATCAATTTGTTCAATTTGAAAAGTGTAGATAATTTGCTTTGAGGACGTGTTTCTTTCTTCTTCTTTTTTTTTTTTCATTGCAGCATCGGTAACATTTTGTTTTGTTCATCGTCCCTGCATGGCAGGGGTTTATGGGAGGAGAACGATAGGAATGACTGGGGAGAAAATAAACTGAAAGAAGGAAGCATCTTTTGAGCGAGCTGTCTTTGTTTTTCTCTACACCAGCATCAGTTATCGCCACCAAGATTCATTTTTTTTTTCGTTACTCCGACAGATTAATGATAAAATGATGCTAGATTCTTTATTCTGAAGGTTTGTTAATCCAAAAATGATTAAGAAAAAATGTCCGTTCATTTCACGACGAAATCAGTTTTGTTATTTCGAACGTTCTGCCAGTGAAATTTCGGAATAAAACGACGGCACAAAACAGCGTGTTTTCGTACTCTAAGGGTCTGTTATTCCGACAGAAGTAGTAATGATGAAATAATAAATTGTAGATTCTTTATTCTGAAGGTTCGTTAACCGAAAATTGAATAAAGAAAAATGTCCGTAAATTTCAAAACGAAATCAGTACGTCATTTCAAACGTTTTGCCAGTGAAATTTGGGAATAAAACGACTGCCCCAAAACACTCAGTTGCAGTTTTCTTACTCTGAGAGTTCGTTACTCCGACAGATTAATGATAAAATAATGCTAGATTCCCTATTCTGAAGGTTCGTTAATCCCAAAAATGATTAAGAAAAAATGTCCGTTCATTTCACAACGAAATCAGTTTTGTTATTTCGAACGTTTCTGTCAGTGAAATTTCGGAATAAAACGACGGCACAAAACAGCGTGTTTTCGTACTCTATAAGGGTCTGTTATTCCGACAGAAGTAGTAATGATGAAATAATTATAGATTCTTTATTCTGAAGGTTCGTTAACCGAAAATTGAATAAAGAAAAATGTCCGTAAATTTCAAAACGAAATCAGTACGTCATTTCAAACGTTTTGCCAGTGAAATTTGGAATAAAACTGCCCAAAAAACAGTTGCACTTTTCTTACTCTTAGGGTTCGTTACTCCGACAGATAAATGAAAAAATAATGCTATATTCCTTATTCTGAAGGTTCGTTAATCCAAAAATGATTTTAAAAAATGTCCGTTCATTTCACAACGAAATCAGTTTTGTTATTTCGAACGTTTCCGTCAGTGAAATTTCAGAATAAAACGACGGCCCCAAAACGGTTACAGTTTTCTTTTACTCTGAAGGTTCGTTACTGCGAAAGAATAACGATATAATACTTTAGATTCTTAATTCTGAACGATCGTTAATCGGAAAACGATAAAGAAGAAATGAAAACGGTTACAGTTTTCTTACCCTCAGGGTTCGTTACTCCGAAAGAATAATGACAAAATAATACTCTACATTCTTAATTCTGAATGACCGTTAATAGAAAAATTATAAAGGAGAAAATATTCGTTTATATCCAAACGAAATCAGTTTTGTTATTTCGAATGTTCTGCCAGTATAATTTCGGAATACAACAACGGCCCCAAAAGGGTGTTTTCTTATTCTGAAGCAATCACGATGATAGATGATAGATTCCTTTCTGAAGGTTCGTTGATCGGAAAATAAAAAATAAAAAATGTTTGTTAATCTTCGAACGAAATCAGTTTTATTTTGAACATTCATCTGTAGTACCGACCTTTGGTGTTGTTAGCTGTTGTTGTTGTTTTCGATTACAAACCTTCGAAGTACTCATGAATCGTTTCATTTTATGATTAAACAAACCTTCGGAATAATGACCATCATTACATTTTTGTATGATATCTCTTTGATGTCACGGCCAAACTACCGCAGTATACCCAGAAAGGAAAGTGCAACCATGTCCCGAAAGTTCTCGATCGCTTCTCGCGCATCTGCATGCAATAGGCCTACCACGTGGTCGAGCAGACGGCGAGAAAGCAACACGGCGCGCGTAGTTGCGATGCAGAGACGGCTAATTATTGCAACAAGGAAACAGGAAAGGCCTAAAAGAAATCGGAACCTCCACCATCGGCACCTACTTCTCTTTCATTTATTATTTAGGAACTGCCGCTAACAAAATGTATGGAGTTTCTGCATTGTGTCTGTGAGAATATGCCCCTCACAACGTTCATTACATCTCCGTGAAAATGTCGCATTTAGTGGCATTTTAGCGGCGATTCATCTGTGTTGTATTGAGCATTAGCGAAGGCTTCCGCGCTTCGCGCGGGAGGGGGAACCCCCCTCCCGTACCCACCCCCAGAACACCGCGCATAAATGCCGACAAGCGTGAAGAAATTCCTGGCGAGAACCCTGTAAGGTACTGAGTGCATTACTCTATCAACAAACCTAAAGTTGATCATTCAACCTTTGAGGAATAAGATGCTAATTACAGCATTTAAATGTGAAAACAAGTGGTAAAAATGTAAGCGACAAATATTCCCTAAATGTCTGCTGTCAAATCAATAACACCCATCAGATGTCTTGATGTAAAACTAATCAGTCAGTTGCTTTCAGAAATAAGTTTTCCATGTGAGGAAATAAGATATTGGTCTCTTGCTGTAGATCTTTTTTGGCAGAGTACTTAGGAAACAATCCATTCTTGTTTGCACAGCATACTTCATGACAGTCGGAGTGGTGGGCATGGTGAGCTTCGGCACGAATGGCTTGGCAGGAGCTGGACCGAGAGCCACTGGCTTTGCTTTCTTTGCGCTGCCCTGGCCGCGAGACTGTTCAGACACCCGCCTCCTCTTGTTGGCCGGAGACTCGCTGGACCGGGACTTGAGGCGTAGTGAGCGGCGTTGCATGTTGCCAGCTGATCGTCTCAGATTGCTGTCATTATTTAGGGAGCGGGTTGACCTCCTGGTTGTTGGTCTGGATCTGAATGAAGGTGTACAAAATGCATTTGGTATTACCGTATTCTAATTAAATTTTAATTTGTAGACCTGGGTATATTTTCACAACAATAGTGACTGAGTAGTGTTCTTCCATCAGTTTTTAGATCATTACCAACTTATGATGCTATAATCCATTTCCAAGCTACATTGTAAACTGTGCAAGAGCAAACTGAATTGTACTTCAAATTATATTCTACGAACATTTTATTTGATGCCAATTCTAAAATCCGTTGAATATTTTTTTTCAATGTTATACTGAAAATAGAAAGCAGACGTAATAAGGGATGAATTATATGTTTTTTTCTTCTTTGAATGCTAGTTATGATATGTCCTTAGAAGCTACCTGTAGCTCACAGTCACCCAAAACAATACTTGGCATGACAAGAGATCGGCTGCTCTCTTATTAAACTCCCACTCACTTTGTTTCTTTAGTCTCCATCTGCCGATTGACAGGTTCTCCGCCATCATGATCGTTCCTCGCACCCCATGAAGTCACCATGTTCTTTGGTGCTGGCCTTGCCAAGGGTGCTGTGGGTTCAAAGTTCGTTACAAGGTTTGATGGAATCTTGCTCTGCGGTGAAGCCACTTCCTTTTCTGGTTCACTGTGATATGATTCTGTGTTGAGGATTACAAAATGTTATACATCAAAGATTCGGTATATTGTCAAAACTGCAGACCCAGAATAGGAATAGGGTCCAAGAGGTCTCAAAATACATCTAACAATGTGTAAATCAATCAATCACAGAATTGTACTATCATCAGAAAATTGTTAGATACTTTATGCTCCATTTTGACAAGAATGAAATTCTTGACAAATGTAACTACTGGTGGACACCATGATTTTCTTTTTGAGCATAAGCTATCAAAAGTGATGTAAATGTAAGAAAATGCACACAAGTGCTTCAATCTCAAGAGAATATGGACAGTTGATGATATTGAGAAACACATAGATTTCAATATTCAATTCAGACATCTTCATGAGTTAACAAAAGTCATAAATGTATGTAGATCCTTGGATACCAATAGCGTTGCACTTATTGAAATTCAAAGACATGTATTTACCTGAGTGTTGTTCAGTGGCTTCCATTTTCTGTACGTCATCCTGCATGGGTTCACATGGAGCTTGTGTCATCTCCTGATCATGGTCTGCGCTCTCGACTGGTAGAGCTTCCATCGTTTCACTCTGACCTCCTGCCTCTGCGGGCAACTCGTCAACGACGGCCATGACAGCATCTCTTGAATCCTCTGTTCTCACATCTTGCTCACGACTGTCCTCATTTGACACGGTCTCTCCACTGTCCACAACACCTGCGGTTTCTTTTCGAACTTCTGGCACTTGTTTGGCAGGTGCATGCTCTTTGCATTCTTCAGTCTCTCTGTCTTCTATTCTCTCCACGCCTGTGGCATCATCTGCTCCTCCAACATCTGTTGTCACAGCAGGTTCGGCAGTCTGCAGAGGAGTCTCTGCTTCAAGATTACCGACCCTCTCGTCCACTTGGTGTCTGGCATGTCCCTGGTCACGTGTCATTTCACCTGAAGGCTCCACTCGTTCAGCACTCACCGGGCACTCTTGGGCTGGACTGAGAACTCGCTCTGTGAATTACATGAAGACAGTTGTTGGGCAGAACTGAATCATTTTGTGAACTACACTTTTTTTTTTTCTTGGCATAAATACCAACATTTTGACAAAAAGGGGAAGGAAAAAAAAACTGTTAAGATGTCCAATTGAAAAGGAGTACCAGTACAAACAGCTTCCCAAACAAAAGACTGAAAGATTTCTTCAAGTATTTATGTATGTGACCTTGCATAACCCCCCCCCCCCCCCCCCCAATGTCACGGATAGAATGTGTCAGCCATATCAAATTCAAATGGCTTGCAGGCCTCGAATTACCCGGGAGGCAAAAGGCAATTTGCCGCAATGCCCTATCTACTTGCCGCAATGCCTCTCTCAAAATTACCATGCTTACTGCAACTTTTCCCTTGCTGTCCTTCAAAAATTTTGAGAGAGAGTGCCCCTTAAACCAGAAATTGCCTGTCCCTAGAATTGGCGAAATTCGAGGCCTGGGCTTGTATTATCTAAAAGAGTAATCAATTATAGATCATAGATGTACAGAAGTATAAATTTACAAAAAAGTTTTAAAAAAAGGATTGTTTTATCCTTGTAAACCGATTAATTTGTCAGTCTGACATGGTTTCAGAAATTGGTCACTTCAAGATTACTCTATAAATGTTCAACAAAAATGACAAATACAAGCTTTTCATAGTCTCAAATGCAAAAAGCAGCAAGTACCAACTACACAGAATTGATGAGGATGTGCACATTTACCACAAGTAATTTCATCTTCAGTGCTGTGTATGTCGTCAGCATGAGTAGCTGTATCTTTTTCTGGTTCAGATGGTTCTTGGAAGTCTTGAGGGATTTCTGTGTCTGGTTCATCGCCAAACGTGATTGGCTGTCCACTCTCATGATCAAAGTCTGTAAGGTGGGAAGAAAAGAACAGTGTACAGTTCCTAGTAACTTAGCTGCGACCAGCAGCCCCATACGCATAGCGTAATGGGGCTGCGGACTGTAGCAGTCAGGATCGTGACTAGGTAGTATCGCACCTAAATATCAACTTTGAATCGAAAAATTTATTCAATTTGAAGACTTACCAGTGAAGTTAAAGTATTTACAATAGGGTTTGTGTAACGTTTGGTTCTGTCAATAGTTCCTTTCTGTTCGAATTGATGACTTAATGTGACTCGGTCGAGAGAAACCTGGAAGAGCCAGACTGAATTGACGGCCAGCGCATGCGCACAAATTTCTAATCCATTGACTGGAGAATTGACAAAGTGATTAGTTTGCTAACAAACTGGAGTACCCACCTACCAGGGTGGTGTGGAATAGTAATTTGGAATATAACATATACAAGATCAGGTTAGTACTGATTTCATTTTTCTCGTTACGAATTTGTGTGAAAAGATGTCAGACTTCAGCTTCACGAGGCTGATTCGCGTGCGGAGATGTGCGAGCCGCAGAAAAAAGCACCGAAAATATTTAGACGGATCAGGCCGCTAGGTGTGGCAGTCCGCTCTGGCATTGTGCGAACACGTTGGCGCCCGTGTTTTGATGGGCGCTCTGCATCGGTTTATTAAAACTCGATTTTTTGAGAAAAAAACAGACAGGATTTTTTCTTCTTTTCATCATGGATAGTGGACATGTGTGTGTAACAAAAAATCACAGTGCAAAGTTGCGACAATTTATACGTCAGATGTGAGATGAAAAAGAAGTGAATAGGGGTCCTCGTGAGGACTTCCCCCCGGGGTCAGTATGAGGAACTCCGGGGTCCTCATGAGGCGGGGGCAGTCTTCTTACGGGGGAGCGGTCCTCATGAACGGGTTTCCCGGACTGATCTGGAACGTAGAATTCGAAATATCTACAATACTTCTTCTTCTTCTTCTGATTAAGTCTGCCTCCTTCAATACTGCAATAGACTGAAGATTCTTGCAGACTGGTGCTATTTACATTATAATACAATTTATTTACAGATATTTACAAGCACATAGAAAATTTGACGAAAATACTACTAGCCACTGTGATCAACCGTTTCAGACGGTTTCGAAATGATCCCACAGATGGCGCTGAAACAATTTCTGACGACAGGGAATTCCAGTTCCTTACAGTTCTTGGGAAGAACGAATGGCGATGCGATTCAGTTCTCGAATATGGTACCTGATAGGAGTGTGGTTGCGAGGCTCTCGTTAACTGAGTGGCCTGTTTGATGATATAGTCCTGTGCTGAAAGAGGAGTGAGATTATTGTGTATTTTGTACATCATAATTAGCCTGTCATTTTCTCTGCGCTGTTCCAGAGTGGTTAAATTGAATACTTACAGAGACTCCAACTCTCCCGTTTTCGACGGGAGATCTCCCACCGAAAGCCCATTTTTGCACAATCTCCCGTTCTCCCGTTTGAGATTTGATTTCTCCCGCCCTGGCTCTGTGTCTCCCGGTGGAAAGCATTTCTTACTTATTTCTATCGTATGTTGAAAAAATGAGCCTTAGATAGCACCAGAGAACATCTAGAATCCTAGGAACTTCGCGCTTCGCACACATCAACTTGGAGTCTCCCGTTTGCTAGGGGTGTCGGGCGGGAGAATCTCCAGATCAGAAGGTGCTCGCTGGTGCTTGGGGTTGGAGTCTCTGTACTTATTCAATTAGTTCTACGTCCTCAGTATACATGGATATTAATAATTTATTTTAATATTAAAGTACGTCGGTACCTACGAGCAATGGAAGCCTGACAGTTAGCATTAGTTTAGACTCTATCACATTTTCAACGACCAGACACACACGTTCACGGTTCACCACATCCACACCACACATCCAATACTTAGTATTCAAATTTGCCTAGGCGTAGGTGTCTGCACGGCCTACATGCATGCACGCACAACCATGTCGGTCCACCTACCGAAGTACTCATCGGCTCTATCGTCGTTCGTTTGCGGCATGCTGAAGTCCACAAACTGAGGGCAGTTGTATTCGTACTTGTCGTCGAGTTGCGGTCGTTCCTCCATTTTGACGAAAATAATCAAGCCCTTATCTATGTGATGACTTTCTACGAGAAACTGGTGACGAAGAACGAATACGAGCTCGAGTTCAAATCAACGGAGTGCGGAGGCGGCTGTGCTGTTGCTTTATTGTTGCTCTTCCCGTTTTAATTTCACCGCTTGTATCTGGCCAATCAGAGTCTTGCATTGTGAAGCGAATATAGAGCGCCATCTATTTGCCGAAAAAAAAAATCATAGTTACAGTATGTACAGTGTAGTTTGAAACGCCTTGTCCATTTTGTAATAACACTTGCAGGGGCTGCTGACTCCTCAGTTCAATTTAATCATTTCAAAACACATCATGTACATAATGTATTACAAATTTCCACCTCCCTGATCTGATCAACCACAAATACAGTGGTACATTTACAAGAAAGAACATGATACAGTAGCTAACAGTAATCTCATAAGGAAGTAATGTTACTATAAAAACAGAACACGAGGGCGAAAAAAAAAAATAGTATCATTTTTTGAAGACATCTTACTCAGTATTTCTAAGATTACAATGTATTTTCTGCTAGTTTTTCACAAGCGTAGAACACTAATATGTTTCTTTTTTTCCCAAGACAGACGACAGACAGACACACATTGACATACACGCGCACACAATAACAGACTTCAACGAGTAAGAAGCGAGTACCAGTAACAAAAGTATTGCAATTCTGGACAACCATTATTACCCTATCCTTTGGTTATCTGACGACAGAATGTGAAGAAGTCGCTTGAATTGAAAACAACAACAACAACAACAACAACTGAATTTTCATCTGCTTCAAGGAATTGTTTAACCAGATTTTTTTTTAATTCTATCTTAAAGATTATTACTATTTTCTTCCGAATCCCTTAGTTTTCTTTAAAAAATAATAGGCCCTATATAATTGAAAAACTTTTTGGAAGAAGTCCCCCCCCCCCTCCCAAACGTATGCTCACAGTGGACCACTGCTGTCCGTTTATACCCCTTATCAGATTTTTCACTGTATAAGAGCGACTTACCTGAGTGCAATACATTTTGTTCGAGGTCCATAAGGCCCTACTATTTTCACAGCATGGATCTACAGTATGTTTGGGTGATTAAAAGAGATTTTGGTTTCATTATTTTGTCAGATTCTAGGAGTATACGCAATCGATATACCTAAATGCATCTTTTTTTGGGGGGGGGGTGGGCAATCAGTATTTGCAGAAAAAAAAAGAAATGCAGACGCATACATTGGAATAAAAGTAACGAGATGTCATTACCCTTTTAATCCATTTAACTATAAAGAAACAAAGAAATCTAAACAATGTTAGTTGATAGGCCTACACGGTATAGGCCTAGGGATATGAATACACTGTGAAATAGAGATGGCACATTTCAAGAATGAGTCCTTCTCAGAAGCATCGCTTCACTCTTGTCCATTGGAAAAACAAACCCAAGGGTCCGTTTTGCTCCCAGAGACACTTTATAATGTACGTCTTGATTATAACACCCCACAACGACCCATACTGGAAATAACGCGCGCCCATCAGTGATGAGACCTACTATAAGTTATAATACGGTCAGACGCGGATTCAAATCAACGCATTCAACATGATTGATAACGAAATCACTCAAACCCATAAAAGAATATCAGGTTAGTTGAGCCTTCACGTTGTGTTTTCCACCGCATAGAAACACCACTTTTTCTCATCTTTATTCACTGAGATTAACATTTTGCTCCTAACCCCTTAAAGGGATGGTATTGAGTATTCAGCTAGGCTTGTTTTAACGTGATTCCAAGAGGGATTTAATGTTTACTCGATAGAAATTGGTTTTGAAATGGCCAAGATATCCAAAAGAGAGCGATCTTAATAAAGTGTGAGACCCACATTATTTTTATTACGATCATTTTGTTTGACTTTGTTTTGGATGTTTCGCTATTCCAAACCCGATTTTTATCAAATAAACTTTGGATTCTTCTTAAAATGGTATGCTCTGTACTATTTCATTTGTGTTTTCTTGGTAGGCCTATCTCGTAAAAAAGTTGAAGTCCAATTTTCATCTCCACCAATACTGAATTAATTGAATATATTAATTGAATAATATGAATTAATATTGAATTAATTGAATCCCAGTTAGTATAGGTAACAGTGTGCTGATCGGAACTTTGCGACTATTGAATTTGTGTCATTGTCCTCAGATTGCACGTGTTCATTATCATTATTATGATTATTATTGTTTTTTCTCTTGTGAAACGATAATAATACCTCTATATCAACTATTACAACTTTTTTTCAACCTTTTTATGGAGCTTACTGGCCGAGTGACCTAAAAACACTTTTTTCTATGTTCGTTGATTTTACAATCTTTATCAATGTTAGTACATTTATTGATACCATATAATGATATCAATCATCGAATCAATTTTCTGTACATAGATAGAAGAGACACATTTCAATAAGATACGTTCATAAATATTACAATAAGCAATATTGTTCAACACATTAACAAAAATAATCTTTGTAATAAATAAGTCCGACTTCATTTTTACAGAGTTTTTGTATAGAGCACTTTAATTTTTACGAAACTGATTTGAATTGTAGTAATTCAGATAAATCGTGTTCATTTGTAGGGAAATTCGTCTTACCAATACATCACAGAGAACAATCAAGGTTGCATCAGACGATTTGCCAAAAGGCCTATACGACCAACCATGCCTACTCTCTACAAAAAAATCGAGTGAAAATATTCACTCTTGAAGGAGTGAATAACAGAAAAGAGTGAATTTAGAGTGAAATTGGAGTGAATTTTGAGTCAAAATATTCATTTTCACTCGTTTGATTTCGAGTGACCTCAGGGATCACTCCAAAATATTCGAGTGATCCCTGAGGTCACACCAAAATGAGTGAAATGAAAATTTTCACTCAAAAATCACTCCAATTTCACTATAAATTCACTCTTTTTTGTATTCACTCTTTCAAGAGTGAATATTTTCACTCGATCTTTTGTAGAGAGTACTGAGTATACACACATTGAGATGCAATATCCCTCTAACTACTGTAAGTAAGATATGAAGATTATTTAACAACAAATAAAAAAAAAAGATCCACAGGTATGCCCATGATAATTGTAGTTATTGCGTTTAATAATGAATGCACATGCCGACATGGTCATTCAGCTGAAGATTTCGTTGTTTCTTCGAAATGTTCGGTTGTCTCCATATTATGAAACGTGGCCGATATAAACGTAAACAAACAAAATCAGGAACTACATGTTTTGGCTTTTATTTATTTATTTTTTTTTTACCATTAGGCCTATTGCGTGCATCGTCTCGAGTCAAAATATTTTCGCTACCTACACATGGACTCAAACAGGTGAGTTGTGCGCTCATCCACATTATTTAATGTCGGAGCTATGGGCCTCGGTGAGGAGGCGGAGGTGAGACACCACCTCCACGTCATTCTGATATTACGTGTCAAAAAAAGACCTTGACATGAGACTAATCATAACAAAAATTGTGATCATGGCGGACGCACGGAGACTTTCCGAAGCTAATGAGCACATCGCCGCAGCAGAAAAGAGGTCAGATATAACAGCCCACACAGTATGAATTATTATAATTTGCCCCATATTTTCTTTACTGTTATAATTCAGGTTCATTTGATTATGATACAAGCGAATTAAATGTCGAAGTGACTGTGTAATCATCGTGAAGATAATCCATATTTTGATTTGTACGGCTCCATTGGTCAATTCAACCGCCTGTTCGGCGTATTTCTGTACGTACTGTGTATATACCCCATCATACGACCCACCCGGCTCGGGCCAGCATCAGCTGTTACCCGCCGGCTGATGCGGGGCGGGGATCATCTCCATCGGTACTCGCAAGCTCGGTAAACTGGTGGAATATTGGAAATCGACACTACTAGTGTTTGCCAAATGTTACTGCGAAAAATCGACATTTCGTCAGTCAGAAAGGCTCAAACGTGACGATTTTCGTGAATATAGAATAGAAAGCGATTGACGCTTTATTTATTTTCTCTGACTCTAGACACTATTTCCAAGCATTGCAATGGCCAATTGCCATTGGCATAACCGCAGCAGCGACCCCATACGGACAAATACGTACTGTGTTACAGCGCCCCGCGACGGGGTTACCATTGGCATTGCCATTGGCATTGGCATTGTACTTCAGTCACTGACATTGATGATTGTTTTTTCAAAAAAGCAATCTGGCCCTGGGGAAGAACTTGCATGTATGATTAATGTATAGATCAGGCCAAGTCTGGAGAAATCCCCCAAAGTGGTGGACCAGCTCCTACCAGCCACTCTGTTTGTGTATGTGTGTGTGACACCCCACTACTCCACTAGGTTGAATATCAAATTATCATCAATGCATGTAACCTCAGCGCGGGGAGCTGTGGTACGTATTGGGGTCGCTGCTGCGGTTACAATGCATGTAGAGTACATTGTACTATGCAAATGAAAAATAAAAATTGTGATAAGATGGGGGGTTGTGTACCCGGACACTTGAGAAGTTGACATTTAGATGAATTTTTCACATTGCCAACAAATATTCCAATACACAATGATGAGGTTCTGAAAATGATACTTAACACTGACAGTTCTTCCAAAGCAAAGCGAGCAAAATCAATTTTTGTCGTAATTAGAGAACTTAACTGAAACCCTTGCAAATATATTTCGAACGTTGTAGCCAGCCTGTGTGTATTGTTTATGGGGATGGATTAACGCTGAAGTTTGTTGTTTCTGACTCAAACACGCGCACAAGTTTCACATCGCGCGTGTGATAGAATATTCCGCGCTTCTTCTGGTTGACAAATCATGAAACAAATCGCTGAAATCTGTTTTAGAGAAGTTACCTAAAAATTTGTATAAAATATTTATTCAAAAGCCATTGTATTTTATGCTTATTTTTATGGGATTTTATTGTGTGTGTGGAAGTAAATTTTTAGTCCGGTCCCACAACTTGTCCGGTCTGACCACGTATGGTCATACAATGAGGTCAATATAATGTATGTTGGAAAAAAAGACAGCAGAAACAGACAATAAATTGTAGTGCCACACATTTAGATATGATGACCCATTGAATTTCAAGAAAAAAAAATGAATGTAATCAGCATGGTTTTCTTCCATTTTCAGAATTTTTCAATACTACAATTATGTGTTGTGCACTGAATTCTTTGTGACCCTGTGTAATTTCCTTTTTCAGTTTTTAATTTCCTGTAAATTACAAATGCATGTTACATTATGTATTGTCAAATTGCTGGCATCTTTAAAACCAAAGAATATGAATTTAGATATAAAATATAGTTTCAAAAGCCACACATTTCCAAATTCAGTTTCTCACTTCCACTAATAACATCACCATATAGGCCTATCGGCAATCAAGGTATTGATGATTTTTGTGATTGTTTTTTTTTTTTTTCATTCTCTTAATATCAGTTTGCATTCTTATATCTTCCAGTCTTAAAACATCTTTCTTCAAGTGGAAACCAGATTTTGGGAGTGCAGCTCACGAGTATGAACAAGCAGGTAATTGAATTTTTCTTTGTAGATGAGAAGAAATACAACACTATATACACGCTTTCTGGTTGTGGACAGTGGTCATCAAATTTGCCTCTGAAAATATTAAGCACTGTACAACTGTATTTTCTTTTTTTTAGAGAGTGCAAATTTGCAAAAGCTGTAGCCTTAGTGTGAATGGGCTCTAGTGTATCTTTATGTCAGAAGACAATATTTAATAATAATTACAATGATAATAATGATAATAGTGATAATAATAGTAATAATGATAATAATAATAATAATGATAATAATAATAATAATAACAATGTGAGGTAATCCAAGATGATGCAAATTATAGAATTGTTTGTCACATTTGTGCTGTCTTTCCTAGACTTATGAATTGTCTTTTCAGTGTATCATTTTAGACCTCTATCTTGAGTTGAGATATTCCAGAACCTGATCAAATGTGTTTTATTCCTGCATTTAAATTAAAACTGTCATGGCAGTCTGTAGCTCTTTAGACCAAATGACATGTACAGCACTGTTTTTATAACTAGCCAGGTGCATTTGAAATCACAAGATTAGATTAAATTTTATCAGTCTTATGTATTAAGTAGATCATCACCCTTTCATGAAATTGGCATATTCAGCCCATCGTGCTAAATTTGTCATTTTCTTAATTGTGCAAAGTGTTTTTACTGACTCTGTAGTCATTTATCTTATGGGGTTTTTTTCTGAATTGAAAGCCATTTGCTTCAAGAATGCCAAGAAACCCATGGAGGCCAAGAAGGCTTACATCAATGCAGCTGGAGCCCACAGGAACAACGATGCGTATCCTTTTTTCAGTTGAATCTGTGAGACATTCCGAAATGAAAGCATCATCAGCAAGACGCAGTCGTGGGTCTTCGGCAGAAAACACTACCTTTTTTTTTTTTTTTTTTTTTTGCAGTGTAAATGACATGTCACTTAACAAATTACCTTTTCTGTACTTTGGCTACACAAAATGAATTTTTGTTATGAAATTGTGTAGACTGCAGAATGGAAGAGGAATAAAGGAAGCTTTTTTCTCATGCAGCCTCCAGTCATAAATTGAATGCTTGATTGGTCAGGGAAGCCAGTTTTCAGGCAAAAAGCCTGAATTCAGGGCCTTGTTGTATCAAAGTTCAGGCCCTTTTGCGTTCAAATTAGCTACATGAAGGCGCACATCAGGCCTGAGGTCTCTTTCATTCTAATTGGCATCCCTGATTGGTTTAATTTTTTTTTTTCTTGTTAATTGTGACGTAGGGCAACTGGCTCTTAAAATGTGTTGTGAAAATAGGCAAAGTGGAGACTTCCTTGCTGTCAGTCATTATATACACTAAAACCTCTTTGTGCACCTTACGTTCATACTGATATTAGATGATTTCAGAGATGCTAGTGATCCTATCATTAAAAAAATAAGATGTACAGAAAGAACAATGATGCTATTTTGTTAACAATCACTTTATTATAGAATATCCCTGACTCTTTCATATTTGAACTGTGTGTGAAATGTGTAAGTTGTTCAGAGTGCCAAGCTCTAAAGGCCATAATCTGTTCCAGCAGAAGTTCCTTAGTGATACATCACAGACTATTCCACGCTGGAAAAGCATATGAACAGGCCGCATTCATAATGAAGGTGAGCATTGTTTGATTGCTAGAGTTAAATAAGCTTTGATGTGTAAAGGGCAAATGTATTTTGACCATTGAATTTGGTATGTATCATCTATAGCCTGTCTTCATGTGAAATAGAAAATGCACTCTTGATTCAACTGAAGCTCCTGAAAGGAAAATGAGAGTTACTCTGCCTTTGAATCGCAATCTAGTTCTGAC
Source organism: Diadema antillarum (assembly GCF_040938485.1). Classification (NCBI taxonomy): domain Eukaryota; kingdom Metazoa; phylum Echinodermata; class Echinoidea; order Diadematoida; family Diadematidae; genus Diadema; species Diadema antillarum. The sequence continues at coordinate 837,923 of NW_027271058.1, forward strand.
CTGTCAGTGGCAAACACTCTAAATTTCTTTAGATAAGCGTTCATGATTTGTGAATTTTATAACTGAAGGAACATAACCTGTTAATTTTGTATGTATTTTTTTAATGGTTATTAAGATTGCATTCAAAACATAAATGTAATAATCATACAGCTAAATTCAGAGTCATGTGTTTGACTTTATGAAAATAGAGTGTACATTTCACACAGTGCTTGAAAAACTGCATCAATCTGGTTGGAGGAAAAAATGTCTGTACATACATATATATTCTTAATCGAAATTATGATAATGTCATCAAATCTGTGTGTTACAGGAGATGAAGGACTGGGGTGAAGTGATGGGGCTGTTTGAGAAGGCTGCTAGTCTCTACCAGGAACATGGTACTCCAGACACTGCTGCCATCACACTGGAGAAAGCTGCCAAGTGAGATATACCACCCCACCCCAAACCCTTCACTGCGACTGTAAAATTTGCTATTTTGACAAGGGTTTAATTTTCACAAATTTTGCAAATAATAATCATCATCAATATTTATACTACGCTTAATATAATGTTTCTAAGCGCCTTACCTGTACATGTGTCATGATTATACCAAAACATAATCTTACATTATTGAACATAACAACAAACTCTGCTATAATTTATGTTACTGAATATACTTTAAGCAATAATCAAATGCTAAAAAATGCTTAAATACACACGCAAAAAACAAAACAAAACAAAATCACTGTTTGGCGTGCAAATTTAGTAACACTCCAAAATATCGCTACCTGATCTTGATTGCATGAAGTAGCGAAATGAACAGACAGGGGTGAGTCCACTTTCGATAGTCTTGATGTCAAATCATGAAAACAGCATCTCACAAAAATGTCTGTGACTTCCCCATTTGCGAAAATATCTGTACGCGAAAATAACAGCTCGTACAGTACTTTGTCGAGATATCTCCAGTTCATAGACCTGTGCTTATGACTGAAGAACCATATGCTGTAGTGTATGTAAATGAGCACCAGACTTAGTACTTTGTACACATGGTAAATATTGCTCTATAATGCTACTCTTTGTGGTGAGAATGCAAATCCCTGCAAAATTGTCACCATTTTATGTTATCAGTTCTTTGCCAATTAATGGCTGGAGAAAAAGTCTTCAGAGACTAGGTAATGTTTTATTCCATCAGAAAGGGATCGTCTAACTTTCGAAATGCCAAATTGCTTTTTCTTTTCTTTTTTGCACATCTTCTGATATTTGCAAAGTTTTACAACACACCAATAGGTTGCCTCCCATAGCACAGATGCAATGTATATTGTCCCTCTTGTGGTTGATAGTAACCTTGCTCCCTGAAAATTGTTTAGACTATATTCTCTGACTGATGTGGTCTCAATCGGAAAGTTGTCCACTTGTGAATTGGCGTTCAAGTCTCATTGTGGGTACTATTATTTTTGCAAGTAATGTGGCATATATTATGTGGCATATATAGTGTGTTCAGAGGATGTTGTGGCTACCTCCATGTTGTATGATGTACGATCAAGACTTTGTTTCTTTGTTTCACTAAAGGATGCTGGAAACAGGGAATCCTAGGATGGCCGTGGAGTTCTACCAGAAGGCATGTGATGTCGTGGAAGTAAGGAAAAAGGAGCTCACATATTCAGTGAAATTCAGTGCAATTGTGATGCAAGATGTGTTTGTGTCATGTGGGTTATTCTACAATGTAATGTCAATGTCCCATCATAGACCAGTAAAAAAATGACTGACTGACTGACTGACTGACTGACTGACTGAATGAGTGAATGAGAGAGTGAGTGAGTAAGTGAATGAATGAATGAATGAATAAATAAATGAATGAATGAACGAATGAATGAATGAATGAATGAAATTTCGTTGGCACAATTGATGGTTTGTTCTACTGTTTCAATGAATATATATTTCTAGAGATGCATTTTAGCACAGGTGCAGTTGCTCAGCACCAAAACCTGATGAGGCACTTTCACAAACAGGACAGTAGAATCAAGAGTACAGTTAGCTGGCCACAACACTAATTTTTGCGTAGTGTGAAAAGCGATGACTGGCATTACCCTCAATTTTCAGGATGATATTTGCTGGAATTAGTGTTCAGTCTGGAAACTGGACAGAAGCACTGTGTGTATGTACAATTCACTGATGCAGTGTGCTGCTTGACATCCATTGTATTGCTGAAAGTCTGCAGCTTGAAATTGATAATATTGAATAAAAACTTCAATGAGTAATAATTTGTACATTTCTCTCATCTAGAACCAAAGCAAGGAGGTCTGCAATTAGTTACTGTAAATATGGAAATTTTCATGGTGGTGAAATTTGTGCACATTTTGCGCAACCTGAAACTAGCACGAAAATAAAAGCATGCGTATATTCTTGCTTGCCATATGTTCCATTAGTTGATGTCTTAATTCTGAGGAATTAAAAAAACACGAAACTCATTTTACCCGGCCAAGCATGAAAAACTGCTCACACAAAAAAAAATCTGTTTTACAGTAGTTTATGGAAATATATAGATTTTAGACCTTAATTTGGCACTCCGATGTTGAACTTTTTCGTAGCTGTGTCAAACCGCAAGGTTACATACTGCCAACAATCCCACACTTAATATTTGGCATCTGTTTGTCACAACTGCAAGGGTTGCTCAATCACCAAGAAAATCATCAATCTACACAGTCCATTAAATGGGACTCATTTCACAAAACATACTAGTATTTACGCATTTTATACACAGATGTGGCAGACTGAAGCAGGTTGAACAAGGGAAATATAAATTTTCATGCTGTGTCTTGCCTTTGTGGTTCAAACAAAAATAAGAAACAGAGACAGTTGGTTTTTATGAGCAAGGTCACCAAAGTCAGTCTTCATCCTGCCAGCTCTGACTTCCTGAAGTCAAAACTCCATATTGCTTGCAAGTCGAGCCAATCCAAAGTCAAACCATTTCAGTAAATTGTAGCCTCTGTCATGAAGGAAAGTATTTGGTTCTTTGACACAGTTTTTTTTTTTTTTAATTTAGAGCTGTTTGAAATACAATGGAGATTAACCGTTTCGTTTGTTTGTTTGCCTGTTTTTGATATAGCTGGAAGAGCGCCCTCGACAGATTGTAGATTTTCTCGGTAAATCTGCGAGGATTCTGGTGAATATACAGGACTATGACCAGGCTGCCAAGCTCCTATCCAGAGAGAGAGACATGAGGAATGATTTAGGAGATATTGATGCAACAAACAGGGTGAGTATCGTGTCCTCATTTCATATCCTTACAGTCTTTGTCGTCATTATCACCATATTCCTACACTCTGCATTCCGCCACTCTTCCTGTTCTTACACTCTCCACTGATCCAATCCTGTTCATGTGTTGTGTTACCAGCAGTTCAGAATGTAAAGTTTGGTTCCATGACATTTGCTCTTGCTACAATTGCTCCCATGAAATATTTGCACGTTAAGCCAAACATAAATTCTACTCTCAAATGTAACCCTAACCCTGATCCTAATCCCCAATCAAACTAAACCTAAAATCCTGTCATAACCCTAACCTTAACCCTAAGTCCTTGGAGAAAATAGGACTGGAGCAATTGTCGCAGGAGCAAATGTCGTGTCACCGTAAAGTTTACTGCATATGTGCAAGTTGTTGTGAGGGAATAAAGTCACTTGCAATTTGATTCCACATCGATGTAATCATGATCTAGTCTCTCTAAGGTTTGTTTTCTTTCGGGGGGTTTTGTGTGTGTGTGTGTGTGTGTCTTTCTCTCTCTCTCTCTGTCTTACACTTTCACAAGAAATAACCTGATATGGATTTCGCTTTGCTCAGTATCTTGACTGTCACCAGACTACATCCAAACTGAGACAGCTGGCAATCACCATGTCAGATGCTTGTGAAATCTTTGACCATGTCTCACTTCGACGCATTTTTAAAGCTTTACAGCTTCTTACATACTGTGTTGCTATTCTTCCCCCCGCAGACTGTATCAGCACTGGTCTTGGTTCACCTCAAAAGAGGAGACTACGTGGCAGCGGACAAAATGTGTGGAATTGCAATGAGGCAAGTACCGAACCCATGGTCAGTCAGTTGGTGCTACATACCAATATTTCTGCTTACTCAGGGCAATCCCAACTCACCGTTTGGCAAATAAAATTAATGAATACGTTATTGCTATCAATAATGATCACACAAGTCCAAATGCCAACTGAGGTAAAATAGGTATGATATTTTCGTAGTAATGCCCCTTGCAGCCAGATGTCCATAAAAAGTGCTGTGAAAGTAGAAATGTTCGCGTGCATGAAACTATCGCAAATTATGTGAGGAGCCAAGATTCGCCAATGTAAGATGCATACGAGAATGTTCGTGTTCACAATGCATTGAATGTCAGAGGCAATTCATGAAAGTTTCATGCCATGAAAAAGCCCATCGGCTCCATTTCGTGAAAGTTTTGTGCTGCAAATGTTTCTGGTTTTACAGTATGTGCTACTTTAAAATGGAATAAGTATGTTTTGGCATCAGCTGCTGTTGTAACTCATCCTCCCTAAATCAGATTATGAGAATGACAGCAAGGTGCGGTGACTCGACACTGTTCAATCTTGTTGTATAGAAAATGTAGGCAGTGGTTTCATTTTAAACCTTGACCCTTTTTTTTTTTTAGATGAAATTTCCCTGTCATGGACTGAAGCGATCTCATCTTTGTGACATTGTAGTGTGAGTGTTTCTATCTCTCTGTACCATTTGCATCCTCAGTTTTGATGGTTACGCTGGCAGCGACGTTGCCTCAGCGCTGCACCATCTACTGGAATCCTACGACAAGCAAGATGAAGAGACCTTTGCACAAATTCTCAACCTTCCTCTCTTCAGATACATGGACAACTGTGTAAGTATGATCTTCTCTGGCTCCCTTGCCTCTTTATTTTCACCCGCCATTCACTTTTTTTTTTCCTCCTCCTCTTCATTTTCCTCTGTTCTGTAGTCATGACTGGAGTCTCTATTTTCAGGTGCTTGTTACCTCCGCTAAGGGAGGAGGTTATGTTTTCGTTACCATTGGTTTGTTCGTTAGTTAGTTAGTTTGTATGTTTGTCCGTGTGCAAAATAAGTCAAAAAGTTGTGCACGGATTTAGATGAAACTTGCAGGAAAGGTTGAAAATGACACAAGGAACAGATGATTAAATTTTGGTAGTGATCCGGAAATTTTTATGGGTTTTACACATGAATGAAGAATTTGTGATATTTTGCCACGTAGGGTCAATGAACTAGGGAGTTCAAGCTACGCATTTTTGAAGTTTTCATGCGCGCACTAAAGTGCGTGCTCTAGTTTCTGCTGGGGCGAGTCGTGCCGCGCATCTGAGGGTTTATGACGTAACAAAGGCTCCTATATTGGGAAATCGGGCAATTTTTCAGTGGGTGGAAATCACTGATCTCTATGGAAGAGCAAGATCATCGGTTGAAAGTAACTGCTTGATGGAGGTCTGCGCTCTCGGAGTGCTTTTCTAGTTTTGTCTGTGATGTTGTTTTAACATTTGCCATGTCAGGTTTTTATATCTCAAAAGATATGATGACATAGGCAGTAGGGTCAATTATCAAAAAGGTCAAAGGTCAATACATCTACACAAGAAGTATTTCCATTGTCAATCTCTCTATGTTAGCATCATTTTGCCTGAAATTAACGTGTATGATGTATCGAGTAGGACCAATCCTGATTTACTCACTTTGTCAGTCAATCTCTCAGATTGTTGATTTTGTGTCTTTACACCAAAGGGTGCTGGAGGGTAGTGTGTAGCATTGTTCTGCAGATAATGTATTAAAAATGTCTTTCTCACGTTTTGTCTCATCACTGCGTCAAATCATACTTTGCTGTCATTCCCGTAGAACATAGATAGAGGTGATAGTGTCATTTTTTCCCCTTTCAAGGTAAAACATAGTTCATGAAAGGGCTCTAAATTCATCTTCCTAAGTTTGGAATTTGCTTGCAATGTATTGAAAGGGTTATGACTGAAAAACTTGACTAGCTGATGCTATTTGCCGGGATAATGAGTTGCTTTGGAGTATTTTGAGATCCAAATATGTAAATGATTCAAATTGGAGTACCCTACTTTTATTCCTGAAGCACCCTCCCAGTTCAGTAGTGAGCAGGTAGAACATTATGCAATGATCAATCGTGCTTACTGATCTCTAGAGGTCTGTGATTGTGCCCCAGCAGTAGAATGTCTCAAAAAGCTGCATGCAACTCACTCTCTTGCAGAAGGCTGATGAATGCTGCTGTGGCCTGATTTGTAATTGATCATAAAACATTATGTAGCAACTACCATCAGATTATGTTTCAGATTGCAATATTGTTGGTGTACCTTTTTGGCTAACATTTCACATTTTTGTTGTTACCAAGCTGAAATTGTGTTTTCACATCATTATTTCACACATTTCTTATGCTTACATTATGTATGTGTCCATATTGGAGCAAAAATTGACACTTTCTGCAGTTGTATGTGTACTATGTTTGACCTTTAACATTTGTTACTTGTATGTATCAAACTTCAGGTTTTATTTCTTTTGCCGTTCAGTGAAGATATTTTCCTATTTCTCTCTGTTTTTTGTTTTGTTTCTTTGGTTTGGTTTTGTTTTTGTTTTTGTTTTTTTTGGGTTTTGGGGGGTTTTTTTGTTTTGTTTTTTAGTGTGTAGAAGCACAGATATTTGTCTATAAGCAGGCAGTGAGGTATAGGATTTATTTTCTGTTCTCATTTTCTCAGTATGTCAAGCTTGCAAGGAGCCTGAAGGTTCCAGGGGGAGGCGGTGGGTCCAAGAAAGCGGCTTCATCGTCATCGGCAGCGGGCGGGGCTGGAGGCAGCGGAATCAGTGCTGGTGGGGCGGAGGGAGGCGCCGTGGACGGGCAGGAGGATGACGATGACGACGACTTCAGCTTGAGATAAGCATAGCACAAACAGAGACAGAGTTTCTAGTTTTACTGACAACCTTGCAGGCTGGATGATGATAGTTGTGTTCCCAGAATGAGAGCAAAAGGATGTAACGATGACTTTGTACTGCTTAAAGCGACGCTGTCCTTGCTTGTTTACCTTTGTGAACTTTGTTTTCTTTAGGGCATCGCAAAAAAGTTGTACGGTATGTCCCCAAAAAAAATACAACGGGAGCTTCGCAATGATATCAAATTCAGGGTATGAAACCATAACTCATTGCCCACATCTTACAGAAAACCCCCATTCGATTTGCTTCAGTGGTCAAAGAGAAATGAGGAATTTTGTAGAGGATGTCAGGAATCTCTTCTGTCCAAGTTTTGTCGATTGTTTTCACACACAAGAGCATCGAAGTGCTAAACTTGGAAGAATCAGACTCATGACATGCTTTACAACAATCCACATTTCTCTAAGACCGCTTAACCAAATTGAATGGGGTTTTCTGCAAAATAGAGCTACAATGTTATATTTTAAGACCTTGAAGTTGCATTTAGACAGTTTAATCATATTGGGTAAAGATGCAAAGATCTGATTGTAAAGCTCTGATTGTAATTTTTATTGGGACATACTGTACTTGAAAAACTCCAGTAGAACATGCTTCTGCCAGTGTGTCCAAACTCTGAAGTTCAGTGATATTCATGTATTTGAATGTGCCAGCATAAACTGGGTTTCTAGATCATTGTACATTCAACCCTGAAGGGGGTTTGGAAAAAAAAAAATCATCAACAACTACACCAACATCAACAAAATAGACAAATTGTACTTTGTAGCATTTTGGGATACACTGATAAAGATGTGTGCGTATTATCACTGGAGCTGTGCAAGAGACAAAAATATGCATGCATATTGAACTCTGAGTTCACTTCTAACCCTACCACCTCCCCCCTCCCCCCCCCCCCCCCCCCCCCCCAAAAAAAAAAAAAAAAAAAAAAAAACACTCACAAAATATTCAATTTGCGTAGATGCATAGATGCATAGATGCATGGATAGATGAATGGATGGATAGGTAAGTGGCTAATTGAGAATATCTGAGATAAATTGTATTACTTGATAAGGCAGTGGAATTATTTTTCCAAACAGCAGTCATGCTTCAGTGTTGACTACAAGCAGAGAATGGACTCTCAACATGTTGTTAGTGGTCAATGCACCTATAAAGTGATGAATCGCTGTATAACCCACCTTAACAGGCCCTTGTCTGAGCTGAAGCCAAATATGTATACTTTGTGTGCATTTATTTTGTAATTTGATTTGCATGAAAAAAAAAGAAGAAGAAGAAGAAAAGAAAGGTTTGGTGCTCACGTAAGATCAACCTGAACAGCAGCTGCTACTCGAAGGCAAATATTAAGAAGAAAGTATATAGCCATTGGTTTAGTCTCGAGTGTACCTTTAATGCTGGCAGTGCGTAGTTGGCATGTGGTGTTTGATGCACTACCTACACTTAACCCTTAAAGGTCTGCGGACTAAATACGAAATGCAGAGTGGATACTAGTCCTGTAGTTGGAACATCGACTTTTAACTGCAACATTTATTTACATGTTTGTGAAAACGAGTATATCATTTGTGTATTTATTGTATGTGCATGAATTGGATTATACAGAATAATACATTGAGATACTGTGTAATATAGCTTTGTGGAGTTTATTTGTAGATTTTTAATTGTTTGAGTAAGTGAGGTAGGTAAGCTTGTAGAGGATTATGCAATCTCTTTGATTTGTGATGCAGTTATAACATGTTAGAATATTGACAGTACTGTTATATGCTTGGGCATATATTTCCAATTACAGTAGCCATTTCTTCAGAGAAATTGTCCTAAACTTTCTTTTTTTTTTAACCCTTGCTGATATGCAGAACTTCTGTGCACTAGTCAATCATTGAATGAATGCTCAGTTGCCAATACAGCAAGTACGCAGACACACATTCTACACCACACAATCTTCACAGCTCATGAGAAAACATTTGACGGAAACAGAGAAAAATACCGAGTGGACGTTATTGTAGACAAGCAACACACAGAGACAAAAATCTAATGTTTAAAAGTTCCAGGAATGACTGGCCTTCATGCACTGAAATGCACTTGTGCAGATAGATTGTTGTAGTACTGGTATGCGATCGCATGTCAGCATTTCTTGGAAAACAAACTGGTTTCAGAGGGCATTTGTATCCGTGCATGATGGTATAGTAGTAGTTTTCTTTGCTAGTTGATGTATGTGTGGTGCATGCAGATGGCATCCAACTTTGTGATTGTTATCAAGCGTTAGTCCATTTTAGAACAATACTGCAGGGCAGTACTTAAAGCGAGTGGAGTGATGAATTGACTAGTCTTCTATTTCTTCATTGGTGCAATACTTAAAAATAATCAGTGTACTTGTACATAATGAATTAATGCTTATATGCTTATAGTCAGCACTTTAATAGTATATATGTGTGTTAATTGTCAGTAGAACAAAATTCATTTAATTGTATCATTCAACAACAAAAAATGAGGCATAGTTCATGTGTACAACTCCAGATGCATTGGAAGGTTTATGTGGCATAGTACAGCTTCCTGAAGCTAGGCCTGTTTTAATCACCAAGAAAGTCATATATTCACAATGCTCAAGTTAACATGTAACACTGTCCATCCAATCCATAGAGTACCGAATCGATGATGTCAGTCTTTTTTTTATAACTTTACAATAGCGCTGGTTCCAAACAAGATATCCTTGCAAAAAGCTTCAGGCAGTACGTAAAAACCAGGTACAAGCATGGTTAGCAACCTCTGTGTTCACAGATACAATTGTATTTGGGCTATGTGAGGTTGTTTAGAACCAGTTTCCATGGCGATGAATGTCCATGGCTATGATGTCACACTTCAGTACTCTGCATCAGGCTCTACTCATTTGGAAGGCATTTGATGTGTAGAAAGAAAGGAACTGTCCAAGCACTGAAGACAGGTATGTCGGTTCCTGAGACACCTTCAGCAGTATTAAACAATTACAGAGTATGTTTATTGTAAAAGCATTGTTATGTAGATACATGTAAATTCATTTGGCAAAGTTATTTTTGATGGTCTGAAAGTCTATATTTCCTTTATTAGTTTATGATTGCCATTAAAACCCTGAAATAGCCACAATTGAAAGAGCATTGCAGATAGTGTGGTTCCAGGCAGTCATACTAAGAAGTTAATTTAATATACATTAAGCCTCTGGCATAAAATCAAATGTGTTGTGGTTAACAATCCTGTGATTCTGTGCTTGAAATGTTGTGAGATCATTTATTAAACATTACCACTATGATTCACTATAAGAAATATTGCCCTGTGTATGTCAAAAGAACTTAATAAAATGTTTGACTATCTTCTTTCTCGTATTAAATCACAGTCAATATTGTATAGAGCCTATGCCAAGGATACACATTTATTCTTTTTACGAACAATCTGAGACTGTAATCTGTCTCTTAAGGGTGCATTCGAGCGTTCTAAAGCGAACCAAGGCGAACTGAACTGAAGTGTACCGTACTGAACTGTGCCAGATTTGGAGCATTCAAGTACGCTGTTGAGAAAAAGTACCTCATGAGTCACTTTTCCTTAGTAGAGGTCACGCATTTTGTAGCAAAAGGGTCATTCGCCTGGCGCGCTTGAACTACTTACAGCTGTCCCGAACAAAGAAAATGATGTCTGTGGACTCTTTGCATTATGACGTAGGCCCATGATATGCGCATACTTTACATGCGAACTTTTGATATGCGTTTGGTACCCTTTTGGAGCACATCGGAAATTGATCCACTTTTGGCTCGGTACAGTACAGTACAGTACGGTACACTTTAGGAGCATTCGCGCCCTCCTCTGGCACGGTTACGGTACAGTAACAGTTCGCTTTTAAATAGGAGAGCACTTAAATGCACCCTAAGACAATGAGGAGGATACAATGTACTAAAAATAATCATCAAAGTCCAGACTACTGGAGATAATCTCATAAGGGTCATGTGCTGCCTGATAATGGTACCAAATCTCTACTGTGTGAGTACTGCTCAACCCAGTGTGGAAGTTACCCTCCCCATTCTTTGTTTATGCTTCACATGAGGCACACATTCCATCTTTGATATTGTGCAAATCTTTCACACATCACAGTTGATGTATAATTTCTCTGTATAATTTTTCCTGCAAATATTGATTGTCCAAAAATTTTGTAGCAAAGTATGTTTATTCAAACCACCATTGTACAGACAAGCATCTGCAAGATTAAATTCTTACCTGATGATCTGCATCTCTTTTTCTATTAAATGTAGTACATTTGTATTTGTTAAAATTAAATCAAGGTAGTGTGGTATTAAAACATTCTGTTCTTTCCATGTAATTTCAAGCATAATTCATAGTAGCTGCAGGTGAATGTTGCACCAATTCTTTGCAGGTGGAGAATTTTTCTCTCCCTCATCATTTTGAGCACTGGTTTCCGGGCAAAATAAATCTTGTAAAACATCTGTAAATAGCACAGACGAAGGTTTTCTACTTTGTTAAGTCCACAATCAAATCTTGGGGGAAGCTTGATTTGTGATTCAATATTGAAATATTGAGAAGAGAATAAGACATATACTTAATGACAGGGAGGTCATTATCTACTCTCTCTGATAAATTTTCTAAAAATCAGTTGCTCTTATGCTATACATTTTCAGCCTATGCTGAAAATGAAAAAAAAAATGACACCACATTTAGCACGAATACTTCTCTGATTAGTATGACAGTGTGATGACAATTAAATCAAGTGATGGCTGTAAGAAATTTTTGTTTGTGTATGTTGATTGCCAAATATAAAGTAATATTTGCGATTCACTACCACATTGTCTAGTTTCGTGATATTATGAAGTAGAATTAAAGCATTGTGTCCTTCACAGTGCTGTCTTTTCAACAAGTTTTATGGCACATGTTTCACAAAGTTTCAGCTTATCAGGCTGCTGCTGTACATCATTTACTGTACACACCTTAATATATTCAGCAAGTCGAGTATTTCGTGAATCGGGACTTCCCAACAATTTCACAAGTGGTTAAATATGTGATCGTGGAGTGCAGTAATGAATGGAGAAATTTACAAGTGCACGTCGCATTCCTGTTTGGATCAGATTTGATATTTTCGCGCATTATCAAATTTCGTGAATAGAACCCGACTCGCAAAATTCAAGAAATTAAAAATCTTGCAAAATATATGGCATACACAGGAAATGTGCTGCCAAATTCAAACACAAGCATTTATCCACAACAAGAAATTACTAGATATTAGTTGTCAAGTCACATATGCAGAAAATTTAATATTTGACACATAACACATACAAACTTTAACATATCTTTGCTTAAAATATAAACTTCAATATGCAAAGTATCCACATACGAGCATTTCCATCTGATCAGCATCACACTGACAGATACTGACCCACAAATAATTTCATATTTTGGAAAAAAAAATACATGGGAATAAATCCTTCATTGAATAGCAGTACATGTATCACAACTTCAAGCAGTGTTTGCCAGTACACAAACGTATCATTCTAAACTGGAAGAAGATTATTAGTGTGGTCTATGGTTTTCTATGTTAGTATGAATAGCATGTTTTCCACAGGGCCCAGCCTCCAGCCAAATGTCAATACTATGCACTGTGCTGGAAATAAGATGGTGCCTTCTTCTGCTGTAGTGTCTAACATGCACCACTACATGATAACAGCTGTAAATGAGGTTTTCCCCATTCGTTTCACTGAAGCCAGAATCTGTCACTTGAATGGGCAACACTTTGATTGCATAAACGTAATGCACCAATCACCATTCCCGATATGATTGCCAAACTGTCCACTTATTGATAATGTATATTGCAATCAAACAGGACTCATATTCCAGAGGTCAGTTGACATTTTTTAAATAGACATTAATAGTCACAGACATAGGCAGTGGATGAACTTGCATATAGAGCCCACTCTCTTGTTCTGCTCAACATTTAGGAAAACTTATGGGTTTCACAAAATGTTAACACAATGTGCAAATTGCAATTTCAAAACCATTCTCACACCCACTGCCCCCCCCCCCCCCCCGATAAAAAAGATATATGTTTCTATACAAACAATAACAGGCAGTAGGAAGGACAACCACAAGAAGGAATGTACTGTTCATCCATAATCGGGAAAAAATAAATGTGCTTCAAAGGAACTGTCAACATAACAAATTTGAAAACTAGAAATGTCGCTATGGCGACTGGTATGCCTCCGCGATAATGCATGATTCTCCTAATAGGTCTAAATAGTACATGTGGACAACGTGTGATTACATTTTCACATAACTGGCAAAGTATTAAAATGACAAGTTTGTCACAAATGTGTTGAATGTTCACCTGCCTTGTCCTGGTTTAATTGGATGAATAGGAGAGCATGTATTTGGGATTTAAGGACTTTAACTTGACTTTGACCCATTCATACATTTATGCATTGAGTAATTTTCAAGGTATGGAGAAAAAGTGCAATTTCTGTTTTGAATAGTAAATTGTTACCATTTTCATCTGGCCTTTGACCCTGAAATTGATAAGATAATCACTGTCAGACAGAACATGAATACATATGTAGTAAGTTTCAAGATAACTTGAGCCACTTCCGAAATATGGAGGAAAAACTTAGTTCAGCACTTTCACTTGATCTTTGACCTTTTGACCTTTGAGGCAAAAACAAAAGAAAAAAAAAACTTTCCAGAGAATTTCTATTAGGTTATACATGTATACACCAAGTGTTAAAAAAAAATCCTGCTGGCATTGCATAAACATGAGGAAATAGTAAAAGTTTGAAGTGTCGCCCTTGACCTTTGACCCCTGACCTTTGACCCCATGAACCCATAACTCTAAATAATTACTGCCAGTCAGTACATGTATACCATACTATGTTCCATGAAGATACCTTGAACAATTTCCAAGGTACAGAGAAAAAAAGGTGAAGTTTTAATATATTTACTTGACCTTTTGACCTTCGACCTTTGACCTCATGACTCAAACTTTCCCCAGAGAATTTTAATTGGGTAATACATATATACACTAAGTTTCAAGAAAATATCTTCAGGCATTGCATAGATATGGTGGAAATAGTGAAATTCTATGTATTTGACCTTGACCTTTTGACCTTTGACCTTGAGCATGTGCACCCAAAAGTTGATAGGCACAACTTCACCCCCTAATACACATACATGCCAAGTTTCATTAAGATACCTAAAAAGGTTTTGATAGTTACCCTGTCCACAAAATTCATTACGGACGGACGGACGGACGGACAACCCGAAAACATAATGCCTCCGGCACCACTTCGTGGCGGAGGCATAATAAATGGAATGGAAAATCAGTTTGAAATCAAATTTCCAACTCGTGATACAGAGCACAAATGTCTAAATTCAGTTTTCTAAATACAGTCGGTCTAACTTCTAATTTGCAATGACTCTTTCTATTTCTTGGGAAAAAAGAATTATTTAATACCAAGTACACATCTGATACGGTATAATTATATGAATACACTGTATATATTTGTCTTTTGAAAATGTCCAAAATAATGCACAAGCATTGGCAGCTTCTCTGAGGTACATGTATGCATAATGACTGCATGAAAAGTATGGAAAGCTAACTAGCAATGTGTGTATTTTGGAGTTTTGTTCTAGGACATACCATAAACATCTGTGCTCCTTCTGTTGCAGTACTTCACTTCAGACAGAATTTGAAATCATCGGCTTATCTCTGAGCAAAGTCTTGCCAACGACAGTTTTTCTCATTAATCCAAACTACTACTCTCGTGACCTGGTTTGGGACGGAGAAAAATAGAGCACTTTCTACCCACATCGTACACATTGGAGGAGCCAAATCCAGTGCATGTTTGGATTTAATCTTTCTCATCATGTGTGCAAGACACATAGAGGTCCATCATAATTTACATCATGTCCATAACATCAATTACAATGAGTTCATATGACATCTGCATGCACCCATTAATATTACCAGTATTTTTTTCAATAAAACATTCTAGCATTTACAATACAAATATATATTTTTGTGTTCTATAAGCTTGTCTGTCCACTGTATTCTATACCAGAGCCTGTCCAATGTGTGCTTTTATTAACAATGCTGAGTTTCCACAGACCATTGCACTTAAATTAGTGTCCAATAATAGAGCACAATTTGCACTATTTCCAAGTGTGCATGTGTGGAGGTAATCAACTCGTCAACCACCACTTTGATTTCTTAACTTCAAAACTGTGTGACTACGCACATACAGAACAGGACATGTTTTGCTATGTTTGTTAGCATCTAGCAGCTAATGATTTGCATCGCTGAACAGTGAACTGCATAAACTACAGATGGAGGCTTAAATCACATGTGTTTGACTGGTAAACGGAGACCGAGTTATAACTAATTGTCACTATTTACTACATTAACTTTTGTGGATACAAAAAAACAACAAAAACATGATACCAAAGGCACAGAGAGAGCTGCTACAGTAGAACATTAAGTATGCAAACTGTGCTCCTTTAAGTCATCAAACAGGCATTCACATGACAAGTTTTAATTATTGTTAATTGCATAATGAAACGAGATGAAATACAGCAATTTGCCACAATCAAGAGATTGTACGTTGTCATGACAAATGTGAAAACATTGCACAGTAAACAAACTTGGGCACGCTAGTGGACAAAGGGCAAGAATAATCAAACATGTATACTTAACATTTCAATAATATCCACCTAAATTATACCATTTCGTAATAAGGCACAATTGTCATGAATCAGCGTACACTGCAATGAAAACAGATATCACATGCAGAGACACGTAGCATTTGTCGCTGTTGCTGCTGTTCATATGCGCACATTTTATGTGGAATGCATATATAATATAATAAGAATATCAAAATTTGACAAGATTAGCAAAAACAGCATGGAGGAAAAATACTTCTTTCTGTCCCTTCTCAGTCCAATCTTCCAGACATGGTAGGCTGACACAAATATAATACAATAAATATGCCTCCAGCACCACTAAATTGTGGAGTGGAGACATTACAGAAATATACACACATCAAGAAAGTATGGACACCTTAGATTTCATACCAACATACCTGATCTTCTATTTGCATCTTGTAACAGTCTAAAGTGGATTAGTTTCTACTTCCTGATGATAGTCTAATAAAAGTAATGCTATAGTATCTGGTAGATAGAAAGTTTCCTCTATCTCCAATCAGAATGATGACCCCAACACCAAGCATCAAGGATGATGCTTCGGAGTGACTACGGTCATAGCACAAAATACTTCCAATCCTGACCTCTGCAATCCTAAAACTCAATAAATGTTACTGTATTCTGCTGTAGTATACACAGTACTTCCACATCAGTTTAGGCTGCACTAGCCACATTACATCTCGTGAGATGCTAAAGCTATGAGCCCTCATAATGATACACTGGCCCTTGTACTGTCCTACGAAGAGATACATCTTCTACTCGTAATCTACTCTTTGAAGCTAGTACTTTCAAAATATATTTGATATATCTAATACTATCATGGCATTCATATAACTAAATAGGTCCAATTCTTCTTTGTATACCAATTTAAACTGCAGCTATGACATTTGTAATTAAACTGGAGTTTCTATACGCTACATTCCATTAATTTTGGCCACACCGAAAAGTTTTCCTTTCCTCTTGAATGGTTATTCAGCTCAGGGTGTAGTGAGGTACCCGCACCTCGCCAAGGGCCCTAATATCATCACCCTGTGCAAAATTGCTACAAGCACACTGAACAGTACGCTTGAAATTTTGCAGGGTTGCCACAACCAATTAAACTGAGGTGAAAACCTGCCAGTTTTCTCGAAAATCTTAATTTCTTAGGAATAGGTATCTCGTGTTTTAGTATCACCATAGTCACCTGTACACATCTTTTACATGCATTGTCTATGGGAGCCCAGGGTGGCAAGGTGCGGGCCCCTTCCTTAGCGCACAACTGTTCCACATCGTTCACATTTGACGACGATAGCTGCAAATTTCCGTTAAAAATCTCTGAATTTGTGGTTCCACTGGAATCTTCATAATTTTTCCCAAATGTTAGAGGGATTTCATAGAATTTCAGTGATGTAGCGTGATTTAAATATGCATAAACATGAACTATAATGGTGTGGGTCACTCAAGTATACATTTTATATCATTCCATGATGGTTCTAACAACACTAATGTTCATTCATTCATCTGTTTGTTTGTTTATTTGTTCGTTGATTAATTAATCAATTAATTCATTCATTCATTCATTCATTCTTTCCCGTTTAAAAAAGGTAGCAACATTTAAAAAATTCAAGTTACAATTGTCATGCTACAATGTATATGTTGAACCCTATCGGTGGATGGCTAGTATTTGTTAACATGGACACAACGCTTCACTACGCTATCATTTCAGACCTGCAAATCCACTGTGTTCATCATCATTTCTTAGTGAATGATGGCATTCATATTTCTATGCCTCTGTTATAACTTGTGAGTTCAACAAACTCTCAATTTTGTCAGTCTGTCTCTCTCCCTCCTTCACACTCTCCTTCTCCCCCTCATTCATGCACACACACACACACACACACACACACACACACTTTCTCTCTATCTATCCATCTCTCTCCATCAGTCTATGACAGAGGAGGGAGATGATGCACCTCTGGTATATCTGCTGTGGCGTCGTCCTCCACTTCCCTCAGACCTTCACTCTTTCTCTCCTTCCCAACCAGATCAAGGAGTGCCTTGGCCTCCGGGTCCTTGTCAAGGATGCTCTTGGGGCCCCCTTCCTCCTCATCATCCTGAAAAATACACACTTGGTTTGTTTACTTGCTTTATTTTTTTTTTAAAGGAGCACATCAAACAAATAACATGGAGCTACAATGGCCTGAAGTACAAGCCAAAATGAATTTGTTTATCTCCTGCAGTTGACAAGTGGACAACATTAAATTAGGGCCATTATAATGGTAGGATGAATGGCACTATTGCAGGTGACCCAACAACAAACACCGGGAGCCAACAAAGATTGAACCTTGAAAGGATATTCCTTTTTCTCTACAAGGCGTGTTACAAGTGAGAAATCTCAAATTCAGTCTCAACCCAGTTCAGTGACTGTGATAAAGCACCATTTGGCGACATCACACATATGCGTGTCTTTATCAACAGTTAAAGAACATATTTCTTTTCCAGGAAGGTATCAGCCGGCCCACTCAGACATGAATTCAAGAAATGCAACAGAATTATACTGCTTTGTGAGAGAGTTTGAAGTTGCACATTGGACCAACATTAACACCAGTCACTTCGGTGAAATCAGTACCACGTCCCACAGTGAAATCAGTACCATGTCCCACCACATTCGAAAGATAGCTTGAAACATTCAGGGGGGTGAGAGCACTTGTGGAAAAGAGTCTGAAAATATCTTCAATTTGTTTGTTTGTTTTTTTTTACTGAAGTGCCTTAACCCTAACTAGGCCGGGCTATTTAGGTAGTTGATAGAGCCGGGGGGGGGGGGGGGGGGCCTCCCAGGCCCCCCCTCCAGATCTCGGCCGTCGACCGCGCGATCGCGACGAAAATTGGCACACACATTGCCTATGATGTAATCTAAAATACCATGAAGTTAATTCTTCAAAAAATCATCATTTATGCTAAATTATGCTAATTTATGCAAGATGATGCATAAAATCAGACTATTTGGTATAAATCACAAAAAAAACACTCAAAACAGGCACATTTTTTGTGTAAATATTCTTTTTAGTGTCCTTAGCAAATGTAATAAAAAAAATTGTGATATCAGAAAAAATTCTTAAGTATTTTTTTTTTTATTTCTTATGTATTTCTTTGTTTTTTCGACTTTATGTTTTTCATTGTTTTTTCGATGAAATTTGTCCGCGACATCGCTCCGAACCAGAAAATATGTTATTCATTGATTTTAATCAATAAAACACCAAAATAATCATGCTTTTATGAAATTTGCCAGTAAGCACAGTTTGCATTGAAATTGTACACGAATTAACGTTTTTGAGCAATTTTTGGTCTGACATGCGTGTACATATTTATGCGTAACTTCGGAACCGCGCGCCCGGGCGTCGCAAATTTGGTGTCAAAAGATGCGGGAGACTCGAAAGAAAAAAGTCATGAAACGTCGCGGCGATAGCTTTTTGCGATTGCAATACATCGCGCGGAACGTCGAGGGGCTAGTTAGGGTTAAATTGTGATCATTTCAATGCATTTGAAATGCATAAATGTTTGAAAAGCAGGTTCTGGGCAGAGTAAAAATAAGTTCGATATGAGATTAAACTCTGAACACTCACATCCCTGATCATGGAATTACCAGGCAGCAAGTCACACATTCCACCACTGTGTATCTCCCCCAATGTAAAGGTGTGAGTATTTTTATTAAACAAAGGATGCATACCTCTGCTTTTTTCTTCGGGACAGGTCCCACAGCCCAGGCTTCCAGACAGTCAATGACGAAGTCCTCCGATCCGGACAGTCTTGGACTTTCGTACGTGGTGCACGTTGGTCTGGCTCTGCTGTGCCCCTTGCCAAAGTCCTGGTCCAGCCAGAGTCCAAAGTATTCAAACTGTCCTCCCATTCCCTGTCAACCAATATTTGGTGGCAAAGGTTTATCATTTCAGTCTAAAATATGCTGGTGAACTGAAACATGAAAGAATGCTTATACAAGGTCGAAGGGCTCATAAAAAATCTGCCCTTTTAGTGGCAGAGGATCAAATGAGATGAAATCTTTAATGGCATAATGATGATTTCAAGTGATTGTAAATATGAATTAAAAAGAATATAACAGAAGACGCAACAAATGAACAGAAGACTGTTGTTATGAATGCTCAATATATGCAACTCCACTTCAACTCAGTAGTAATAACTTCTTCTTTTTTAGTAAGATATTGACATCAGTCATTCATATATTTGGCAGCTATTGTACCATTGTGCATTTCAGCATTTGGAATGGCATTTTTTGCTGGAATAGCAGTTTCCACAAAGAGATCTGGCAAAGACGGAAATGAATTGCTCTTACCAGGAGCACTCTGATCTTAATTGCTCTCTCATACCTGAACTGATTCTAAATGTAGAATAACATAACCATCTCTGGCGACAAGGATTTTTAATCAGATGAAGAGGGATGCCATAATCAGATCATGTTCTTTTTTTAAAGAAATATTAATGAAATACAATAATAGGAGCCTTGACATCACATGGAAACACACGGTACCACATCTCTGAGCAAGATATTGCAGTCAATGTACAATCTTTACACAATGAGCATGAACTCAGAGAAAATAACACAGGGGCACATGCACTGACTTCGAATGAATGAATGAATGAATGAATGAATGAATGAATGAATGAATGAATGAATGAATGAATGAATGAATGAATGAATGAATGAATGAATGAATGAATGAATGAATGAATGAATGAATGGATGGATGGATGGATGGATGGATGGATGGATGAATAGATAGATGGATGGATGGATGGATGGATGAATGGATGGATGGATGAATGGATGGATGGATGGATGGATGGATGGATGGATGGATGAATAGATAGATGAATGAATGAATGAATGGATGGATGGATGGATGGATGGATGGATGGATAGAAAGATGAATGGATGGATGGATGGATGGATGGATGGATGGATGGATGGATGGATGAATGAATGAATGAATGAATGAATGAATGAATGAATGAATGAATTAATGAATGAATGAATTAATTAATTAATTAATGAGTGGTTGAGTGTATGATTGAATGGGTAAATCAGTGAATGGGTGAATGAGGACATGAGTGAGTGAATGAGCAAATGAGTGATTGCATGAATTAATTAATGAATGAATAAATGAATGAATGCATGAAGCTGACAAATAATCACAACTTCACTTACCAGGCCATTTGGCATGGTCTGCTGATCGATGTTGAGATACATGTAGTGATCATTGTGACCAGTCGTCTCATAGATGCCGAGGTCAGGGGTCAACGTGAACAGAAAGCAGTGCGTGTCGCCTGACGTGGGAATAACATGACATCACCATCATTCCAAGTCGATACGATACAGGTCAGAGCACTGGGACATGGCATCCGTTCAATCTAAAATAACATTAGCCTACAATAACTGGGCGGATGGAAGCAATTATATGAATTAACACTCTGACACGTAGGTTCCAACTGCAATCTACGTAGGCCATTACTGATAGAGCATTGCAAATTCATAATCTTTTTGATATAACTTTCACTATTAATAAATGTAAGAATTCCTTGGTTATATATTCTACTTTGACTTTCAATTTCGATGTTTTGGAGATTTTGATTCCTCTTGGTGTAGAAAATCTCATCTGCAATTCATTTCTGACTGTTCACTCTATTACAGATTACTATTATACACTAGCACTTTTATGCAGACATTGACATCATAGCATATATCCATCTCATGTAGGCTGTACATACAATGTAAAAATCTTCACAAATGGCATTTTAATGCCCGCTTTTGGTGAACCAACATATAATCCATTAAAAAACACATTCTCTGTATTTTGTATGCATTTTTTATTTTTACCAGTAGTCCATTCTGCTAATACAGGCAAAGACAGAAACCCATAGCTTACAAGGAGCAAATGTACTACGTTATGAAAACTATGGGATTTTATAATTATGTCGCAGGGAACTGGTTAAGGCAAGAATCACAAGACGAGAGCATACCAACAAAGTTTGGTCCCAGGCGCCAGCTCTCCGAAGCAAACCCACCAAAGGTCCTACCCTCCGTGTCCCGGATGAGGATGATGGACGGCCCCTTGCCCTGGATGTGGGACAGGAGCGTGGAGAAGCTAGAGCCGTGAACGGCCAAGGAGTAGAGGAATCGCCACTCGCGGCGCAGCTCGTGGGGCAGGTGATAGTTGAGCGTCAGGAGGGTGGGCAGATCCAGCAGGGACGTGACCTTTGATTTTGTGGCCCCACCACAGAGGGGCAAGGTGGGCACGTGGTGCAGCACATCGTCAATGACGGTGTCGGCAGTGTCATCATAGGATTCTGCCGAGGCTGTACTAGTGTCCTGGAAAGAGAGGTTATGTGACTTCTATCAAAACAAATGAGCTGAAATTGGCTTGATTTGAAAGAATTTACAACTCATAACATAATGTGCCACCTCAAAATTTCAATATGAGGTAAACAGTGGTTGGACCTGAGCAATATAAATGGGTACTGAGTATATTGCCTGTGCCATCAAGATACTGCCAACATCATAGATGAGTGCACAAAATGGTAAACCTTGTGGGGAAAAAACAACAACAACTTGGGAGGACTAATGGCTTATGATGCCCACATTCCCATTTCGCCATGATAGCCATATTTTCATACTATCCATCATGTCTGCACTCCACAGTGTCACCCCACAATCATGACGCAATGTAAAATACTTATCGCCTACAAATGTCACTTTATGTCCAAACAAAATGGGTATGAAGTTTTTGTGTTTCTTTGGTTTGTTTGGTCCGTCTGGTTTGGTCCCTCTGGTTTGGTCCCTCTGGTTTTGTCCCTCTGGTTTGGTCCGCCTGGTTTCTTCCGCCTGGTTTGGTCCGCCTGGTTTGGTCCGTCTGGTTTGGTCCCTCTGGTTTGGTCCGTCTGGTTTGGTCCCTCTGGTTTGGTCTCTCTGGTTTGGTCCGTCTGGTTTGGTCCCTCTGGTTTGGTCCCTCTGGTTTGGTTTGGTCCCTCTGGTTTGGTCCCTCTGGTTTGGTCCACCTGGTTTCTTCCGCCTGGTTTGGTCCGCCTGGTTTGGTCCGTCTGGTTTGGTCCCTCTGGTTTGGTCCCTCTGGTTTGGTCCCTCTGGTTTGGTCCGTCTGGTTTGGTCCCTCTGGTTTGGTCTCTCTGGTTTGGTCCGTCTGGTTTGGTCCCTCTGGTTTGGTCCCTCTGGTTTGGTCCCTCTGGTTTGGTCCCTCTGGTTTGGTCCCTCTGGTTTGGTCCCTCTGGTTTGGTCCCTCTGATTTGGTCCCTCTGATTTGGTCCCTCTGGTTTGGTTTGGTCCCTCTGGTTTGGTCCCTCTGGTTTGGTCCCCCTGGTTTGGTCCGTCTGGTTTGGTCCCTCTGGTCCGCCTGGTTTGGTCCCTCTGGTTTGATCCCTTTGGTTTGGTCTCTTTGGTTTGGTCTGTTTGGTTTGGTCCATTTGGTATGGTCCATTTGGTTTGATCCGTCTGTTTGCTTTGGTCCGTTTGCTTTGGTCCGGTCGGTTTGGTTCGGTCGGTTTGGTCCGGTCAGTTTGCTTTGGTCTGTTTGCTTTGGTCTGTTTGCTTTGGTCTGTTTGCTTTGGTCTGTTTGGTTTGCTCCATTTGGTTTGGTCCGTTTGGTTTGGTCCGTCTGGTTTGGTCCGTCTGGTTTGGTCCGTCTGGTTTGGTCCGGCTGGTTTGGCGCGGCTGGTTTGGTCCATCTGGTTTGGTCTCTGGTTTGGTCTCTTTGATCTCTTTGGTTTGGTCTGTTTGGTTTGGTCCATCTGGTTTGGTCCATTTGGTATGGTCCATTTGCTTTGGTCCGATCTGTTTGCTTTGGTCTGTTTGCTTTGGTGTGTTTGCTTTGGTCTGTTTGTTTTGGTCTCTTTGCTTCGGTCTGTTTGGTTTGGTCCGTTTGGTTTGGTCTCTTTGGTTTGGTCTCTTTGGTCTCTTTGGCTGCTTTGGTCCGGTCGGTTTGCTTTGGTCGGTTTGCTTTGGTCGGTTTGCTTTGGTCGGTTTGCTTTGGTCGGTTTGCTTTGGTCGGTTTGCTTTGGTCAGTTTGCTTTGGTCCGTTTGCTTTGGTCCGTTTCGTTTGGTCCGTTTCGTTTGGGTTGGTCCGGTCGGTTTGGTCCGGTCGGTTTGGTCCGGTTGGTTTGGTCTGGTCGGTTTGGTCTGGTCGGTTTGGATTGGTCGGTTTGGTCTGTTCGGTCTGTTCGATCTGTTCGGTCAGTTTGGTCTGTTTGGTTTGTTTGGTTTGTTTGTTTGTTTGTTTCCAGTACAGAGTGGCTGAAGGGGGATGAGGGCTAAGGAGGTACTGCTTACCCTGGTAAGTGTTTTTCCTGGGTGAAAACAGACTTGGAAGAGATCTGTGAGGAGTGAGTAGAAGACGACTGTTTTCTCCAGCCATGACTGCACCTGAGACTCGTCCAAGATGCCATCATCATCTTGAAGAAAAGAAATGGCAATCTTTTTCGTTGGCCCCCGTTCAAGAGCACGGAAGATGTTAATTCACGATGGTTTCAGTTTAAAATAGTTAATAGAATTTTATATACAAATAAGATGTTGAATAGAATTGGATTGATTGAAAGAAAAGAATGTTCATTTTGCAATGTGTATGTTGAGACTTTTATATATTTTTTGAGTGAGTGTCAATATGTTGATAGATTGTGGGTTGAAGTAAGAGAATGGATTAATGTTAACACGGGGTTAGAAATAACATTTACGATGGAAAATAGATTATTTGGTTTTGGGGGTATTAACAATTCGGCACTGAATTGTATTACCACGCTTGTGAGATATAAAATTTATGTTTGTAATATAAGAAAAATAATACCTCGTTTGGATTTGTGTAAATATAGTATAAGGGAATATCATGATAAAGAGAAATTTATTGCAAGAAATAATCATAAGTTGCAAGTGTTTCAGAAAAAATGGTGTCTCTTTAGACACCTTTTTTCTTGATGTACCGGTATATTATATTGTATTGAATTCGAAAAAAGTATGATGTTATTTGAAATATGTTGTAGTATGTGTATAGATGAAAGAGAATAATAAATATCCCAGTGAGGGGAGAAAAAAAAAATCTTGATATAAAGAGACAAACAAAAGATTTTAAAAACTGGGTGCATGCTCATTAACCAGTTGAAGGCGAGTCCAGAGTATACTTGGGCAGGTATCTAGATGGGAAATGCGTGTCATAGGAAAATCAGCCTGTCCTCAATGGGCTAAGGCAGATGAACAAGCATGAAGGGAAAAAACTAATATTCTGTCTACCAATTTATGGACACCAACAAATCACACATACTTCAAGCACATGCAATGTGAACTCATATGTGCAAAATTTAAGTACGGAAAGCCTTGCATGATGCTTATCATATAATTCCCCTTTCCTCCCCCCATCGGCACACATACAATTTTAAAACCAAATACCAAGAAATACTGAACATGCACACACACACACACACACACATCCCTCAACATGAACATGATGCATTACTGCATGGTATTCAGGTAAGCATCAAGAATAATATACAGAAACTAAATTGAAAATTAACTTGATATGCTACACAATTACACCAAGTACACAAATGTTTGGGTGATTTACACTTATAATGAAGTAGTAAAGACTTTTTGACAAACCTTTTGCCCTGCAGAATCTGAATCTACAGACTGAAGCTGCTATAAGAATGTTCATTACTTTCATTTACTTCCACATGTACGTGGAATGACACATTCCTTCATTTCACTCAAAGCACAACGTACTATGCAGAAAAGGAGAGGGATTCAAGCCCCCTAATATCATTTTGATTTGTATCTTACCTCCTTCCATGTTGTGCAGGGTGTACCTGACAAATCTCTTGATGGAATCCGCATCTGAAGTCACCTGCCAGCCTCCCATTTTGTCTGATGCTCGTAACGCTTTCTCATAGGAATGCAGGATGTCACCAACAAACTACAAGGATAAAGGTTTAGAGCAATTTAGTAGTCTGTAAGCGTTATTGCCATGATCACAGTCAAATATTCCATCTCATAAAAACAAAGAAGGAAATGCCACACCAAAATCTTTTACTTTTTGCCTGAACATTACAAGTCATAATATTCTTTATTTCTTCTTTGTATGGAAAGTTCTAGTTTAAGATGTGAAAACTTACTAGAGTTGAGATGTACAAAATGCAAAGTTTGCACCTTTAGCACTAGCTAGGGCACTCAGATATAAGGCTTCATGGTATAGTTGTGATATAGCCAATACCAACATCCCTACAGATGAAAGGCTTTGAGGAGCTTTTTTCAAACAGATAATACAAATTATTCAGAATCAACAACTCAGACCAGTAATATCAATTTATAACAGACTTCCCTGAAAAACATATAAGAGAAAATTATCTTTGTAATATCAGCTGCATAGTATTGGTAGCTCTTAATGTGTGATATAACAGCAAAGATCTATACTTATGGGGATTCACTCTCCGATTGTGACACAACGTTTGCTCCTGCGACAATTGTTCTGGTCTTAGTTTCTCCAAGGACTTACGGTTAGGGTTAGAGTTGTGATGGGTTTTAGGTTTAGTTTCCTGAGAGGATTAGGATTGGGGTTAGGGTTGTGTTTGTAGGTAGCAGACTTATAGCATGCATATATTCATAATTTCATGAGAGCAATTGTTGCAGGAAAAAATGTAATGGGACCCTCTCCAATACATGATGCATTTCACAACATCAACAGTTTATTGGTAACGTACTTCTGCTAGATTTGCCTTGGATATTCTGTCGGCACTCTCTGCTGCCAGGCAACAGACCATGTGACTCGTCTCCTCCATGGTTCCCTTAAGGAGCTTCGCCATGACCACGACAAACGCTTCGTGGGATATGGACGCCAGAGACGACTTGCTGAAAGCGCCTTGAAAGAGCCACATCTGATTGAAGAGACGGGATACCGTCGTCCCCGGTAACCTGTCGCCAAGGTACTCCTGTCATGAGAAAAGTGTCGATTGTTACAGACTTCCCAATCTTTCTGACTGGAAAATAGGGATGATTTGGCTCAAAAGTGGGAAAGACGGAGCAGTTCCCATAGGAGTGTGTATAGTAAAATTATCACGAAAAACAGGAACTGCTACTGAAACAAGAGATGGAAATGGTCAAAATTCAGATTCTTTCCTCCAAATTCGAAATGGTTGGGAGGTCTGTTGTTACTGGCCAATGAACGATTTCTTTAAGAATTACAAAAGTGCTCAGAGAGTGCAGACCTTCATCAAGTATGTCATTTTCATCCACATTGTGATTTTCACCCTACACATGTATTATGGTCCTACATTCGTATCATCTGCATAATTAGATTCCTTAGCCATAAAAAACATACCCTCACTGCTGACCAGGGCTCCCAATTCATAAAGGATGTTAGGATAACAACTCTTTTTGGAATGGCAATTTCCCATAGGAACAGCCAATTAGGGGCCTCTTTCATAAAACTTGTCATCAGTGACAAGTTGTCATAGATGTGACCAGTTGTCATAGATGTGACAAGTAACTGAAATCCTTGCAGCTGATTGGTTGAGAGCAAATTTGTCACAGAAATGTGGCAGTTGTCACTTATGACAAGTTTTAAGAAACAGGCACCAGGAAGCTGGATTCTTATCATTACCATGACAAAGCTGCCATTCCAGCAAGAGTTGCCATCGTATCAACTTTTTATGAAATGGGCCCTGCTGTTGTCTGCTTCCGCCATACTCCCTGGCCTAAAGGACAGTGGCTCTGAGGGTCGCAAAAGAAAGTGCACCATCTTTGGTCATGATGGAACTTACAAATGATTTAAAAAAAAAGAAATCCTTCCAAAAAGTCAAAATGATTCTTGGCTTCAGATGGTGGTCCAGAAGACTATGAAAACTGATCATCTATTCCTTGTATGATCATTATCAACTTGTCCTGTACATTTCATCCAGAACTGTTCAAAGCTCTTTGAGTTACTTTGCAAACAGACAGACTAACAAACAACCTACAGCCGGCAAAGATATAGCCTCCTTTGGCAGAGGTACCTTCGTAACTAGGTAGGTGTGTACTCTCATATGATTGAAACAAAGTAATCAGTGATGAAGGGGCAAGATTTACCTGCATTTGGGACTCAGTAAATGTTGATGCAGAACTAGGTGAATTATTTTTGCTGCTCCCTCCCTTCTGCTGGCAGATGCTGTCAAAAACGGCCTGTAGCTCATCCTGTTCCTCGGCCGAAAAGAGAGAGCGGTAGCTCTGGTATTCTCCATGCAGCCCGCACCCGGCCTCAGTCTTTGAAGAACTTTCAGACTGGCCCATCGTTGATTCGTACAACCCTTGATGAGAGGTACCCGGGTACCTAAAGATAAAAGAGCATCGATGATTTCTTCACAGTGGTCAGTGAATTTATTGCCAAATTTATTACAAAACAAATTACTTTTTTTGCTAATCTTTTTCTCCTGTTGTCACTTTATTTGGTGGACAGTCTTATCATCTTGTGAATGAGAGGACTGTAAAGGTGTCAATGTATTTGTAGTCTTCATTCAAATAAGAGATGACCCACACCACAACCGAGAGAGTGCTAAGACTTATTATTACAATGTAGTGATGATGGGGTATTTCTTTTCTTCCCCCTCTCCCCTCCCCCTTTTGTTTGTTTGTTTGTTTGTGGTTTTTTTTTCCAAGGTCCAATTTTAAAGCTGTATTGATAAACAATTTTGTAATCCAGTAACTGAGTATTTCTGGAATATTTACTTCTTATGACATTATCAAGGGAGAACATTTGTCTTACATTATAACCATGATTGAAGTCCAGCTGCTTAGTTCATTGGCCCTACCTGCCAACATATCGAAAATCCTTCATAAAATTCATAAAAATTGCAGGATGCGGATCACCACCAAAATTTGATCATTTCACATTTGTTCCTCGTGTCATTCTCAACCTTTCCTGCAAGTTTCATCTAAATTCATTCACAGCTTTTTGAGTTATTTTGCACATGGACAAACCAATGGTAATGAAAACATAACCTCCTCCCTTGGCGGAGGTAAAAGAATAAATCAAATGGTAAAAAATGAGCCGACCAACATACCTCGTACTGTAAAGTAACATCACTGTATCGCTAATGGAGCATCATAAAAAATCAAACCTGTAAAGTACACTGTAGATTGTACCCTGAACAAGTGAAGTAGACTTGCTTAAACTTTTGTAGTGCCGTCTCTCCTTGTTTTGAACAGACACAGAATCCCTGTCCCCATTAAAATTGACTACGCTACTATGACACGTCAATGCCTAGCCCTAAGAAAAGGCGTTTAGAGTTCTATATAAAACTAGAAAAGCACTCCGAGAGCGCAGACCTCCGCCAAGCAGCTACTTTCCACCGAGAAGATCTTTCTCCTCTCCACCCCTGGGAAAAAGCTCTTTGGGCTCTTCCATAAGAGATCAGCGATTTCCACCCATAGGTATACATGCTGAAAATTGCCCGATTTCCCAATATAGAAGCCTTTGTTACGTCATAAACCCTCAGCTGCGCGGCGCGCCTCGCCCTAGCAGAAAGTGGAGCACGCACTTTAGTGCGCGTTTGAAAACCTCAAAAATGCACAGCTTGACCTCCCAAGTTCATTGAATTGACTCTACCAGTAAAAATATCAAAAATCCTTCATAAATTCCCCAAAAATTCTTGGATCACTACCAAAATTTAATAATTTGTTACTTGTGTCACTCTTAACTTTTCCTGAAAGTTTCATCAAAATTCGCCAACTACTTTTTGAGTTATTTTGCACAGGGACAAACAGATTTAGGATATAGGTGGTCAACATAGGAAGACGTGTTTTTGAGGAGCTCCCAAGTGACACTCGGTATATGCGGATTCAGTTTTGCCCGTTGTGAGTTTTTTACATCAAATGACGGCGTTTTTGACTGAGAATCTAGTTATCTGATTGACATCTGCATTAAGTGCTTCTACTTCGCGTATCGTACGGTTATTTCACTCATTTTCGCTGTTTTGGGAAGATATTTTGCTTGAGACTTTTCAAACAAAACTTCCCTGGTGCGTATGCCACGCATCCTTCCTACGTACTCTTCCATCACTACCTCATCGCGCATAGCAACCATCCCTTTATTTCGCGCTTAGTGTTAGGAGCTTTTGTGACATCATCAAAAGATGCCTCCGAAGAAGAAATCTGCTGAGGAAGTGGATCTCAGCGCGTTGAGGGATGAAGTAGCAAATCTCTCAGGTATTCTTAACGGCAAATTTTCTCAACTGGAGAAAGTGGTCTCGGAGGTGAAGGAGGGCCAGCAGGGCATTTTGAACTCTATCACTTTTCTCGATGCGAAATTCGAGGAGATGAAAAAGGTCACCGAGCGACTGGAGGGAGAAAATCACGAGCTCAAACAAAAAAATCAGCAGCTGGAGAGAAGAGTGGACGATCTGACACACCAAATTAAAGACCTCGACCAGTACCACCGTCGGGTCAACCTTGAAATCGCCGGCGTGCCAGAAGAAAAGGGTGAAAACCCTGAAAAGATCGTCTTAAAGATTGCTCAGAAGATCACTGAAGATGTGAGCGCTGGCGACATCGACATTGCTCATCGAATAGGAAAAGAGGATGATCAGCGGGGGCCACGGCCGATAATCGTGAGATTCACCAACCGACGCTCGCGAAACATGATCTACGACGGCCGAAGAAAGCTACAGCACTTCACCACAAAAGATCTCGGGCTCCGCAGCAACTCTAAGGGCAACGGAAGGATCTATGTCAACGAAAACCTTGTTGCGTCCACCAGGGAGCTGTTGAAGGAAACAAACAGAGCAAGGAGACTGGCCGGATACAAATACCTGTGGACCCACAACGGGCGAATCTATGTGAAGAAAAACGACGGAGGCGCCATCAGTGTCATCAACAGGAAAGAGGACTTGTCAAAGCTACAGTAAATATACGCATTACCTTTGTTTGTTGTCTACCACTATGATCCTTCCTCTAAATGCTGGATAACAATATTTTTCCTTTTAATCTCTTAACAGATGATGACTTTGTTACTTTATTTCAAAAAGACCAAAATGTACCTGCTAGAAACACCAAGTTTGATAGGACTGCAACTAGAATTTTAGCCGACAATCTAGATGAACTTAACATTGAGTTTAACAGCCACGATGAAGCGTGTCAACTTGCTCAATCGCCATACTTTACAGAAGCTACCCTTAGAGAATATTTACGAACGCTAGAACGAGCTGAATTATTTTGTTTCCATTTGAATATAAGAAGTGCTAATCGAAACTTTGAAAAGCTTCGCTTATTTCTTGATAATATTGATTTGCCCATGTTGCCTATCATAGGCCTCTCTGAAACGTGGTCTGCTGAAACTCCAGCGTCAGGTCCAATTAATGTTCTTGCTGGTTATGATATTGTCATTAACAACAGATCAAATAGACCAGGTGGTGGAGTAGCTATATATGTTCCCCGAATATATGATTACGCTATAAAGGAAGAACTGAAATATATGAATGATGTAATAGAATCATTATTTATTGAAATTTCTGTCTGTAAGGGCAAAAACATTCTGCTTGGAGTTATATACAGACCTCCTCAATCTAATTATGATGATTTTATGAATATTATGAACGATATTTGTCGAAACGGTGCATTCCACAACAAGGATTGCATCATCATGGGTGATTTCAATATAAATCTTTTGTCAAGCAGTAATGCTGCCTGTGATAATTTCCTTGATAACATTTTACAAGCCTCATTTCTGCCTCTTATTTCTAAACCAACAAGAATTACTGGTCATTCTGCTACTCTTATTGATAACATTTTTGCGAACCTAAAACCTTTTCCAAAATCTGGCATAGTGGTGAGCGATATATCAGACCATTTTATGATATTTTGTCACCTTGATATTGGACCAAGGAGTCATAGTACAATTCGAAGTCATGTATTTCGTCGTAAATTCACTCCTGAAAATATCGCTCTCGTTCAGGAAAAACTTCAATCTGTGGACTGGTCAATTGTGTATGACGCAAATGAAAATATTGACCAAGCATATGATAACTTTCTTTATCTTTTGAATAATTGCCTAGATGCATGCATTCCCTTAAGGAAATGTCGTACACAGGATTACAAACGAATCCCCAAGCAACCATGGGTTTCCAAAACACTCTTACGCTCAATAAATCGCAAGAGTACTTTATATGTTAATTTTATCAAAAACCGTGACGAAACCTCTCGAATGAAATATATTTCGTACAAAAATATTCTTACCAATACACTCAGATTAGCTAAAAAACAATATTTTGCAGACCAATTGAGTCAATTCAAATGTGATATCAAGCACACTTGGAAAGTAATAAATACAGTTTTGAATAGAGGGAAGGCTGTAAATCCCATTTCTAAAGTTCAAGTTGATAATACCAGGGTGGTCCACAACTTGAAATTTTAGCATGTTGCAAGCTCACAATCTGAGAATATTGCAGAAAATTGAATATGCGCGGAGCGCACACGATGAGTACATAGTATGCAATATTTTGCTGCTTATCTCTCTTTGTGCTGCTTACATTCAATGTTCTCTCATGTTTTATATATCTAAAGTACCTAGTAGTTTGATGTTTCTTATGTTATGCACATGTTTTGCACATTTTTGAATACTTTTACTTTGAGCTTGTTGCAAATTCTTGAGGATGTTGCATAGCATGTTGCTGGCTTTTTAGGATGTTGCACAAGAATTTTAGCATGTTGCAGCGACATGCTGAAACCCCTCGTGGACCACCCTGTAATACTATCATTGAAGACAAGTCTGAAATTGCCGAGATTTTCAACTCATACTTTCCAAAGATAGGTTCAAACTTAGCACAAACTATTACTCCAAGTGATAAATCATTTTACGAATTTCTTTCCTCACCAAACGACCACTCAATTTTTTTCAAGCCAATTGACAGGCAAGAATTAATCAAAATTGTACTTCAGCTCAAAGCAAACAAAGCCCCTGGCTATGATGACATTGGCAATGTCCTTATCAAAGACATTATACATTGTATAGCAGATTCTTTATTTTTTTTATATAACCTTTCACTACAATCTGGTCAAGTACCATCTAAAATGAAACTCGCAAAGGTGACTCCAATATTTAAGAAAGGAGACAAATTATGTATCAGCAACTATCGCCCAATATCTTTGTTAACTTCGTTATCAAAAATCTTAGAGAAAATTGTTCATTCAAGGACAACTACCTTCCTTGAATCTCACAACATCATATCTCACTCCCAATTTGGCTTTAGAGAAAAACATAACACAACTCATGCCATTCTAAGTTTAATAAGTACCATATCAGCTTCAATCGAAAAATCCTGTCATACTATCGGTTTGTTCTTAGATTTTTCTAAAGCATTCGATACTATAAAT
Source organism: Diadema antillarum (assembly GCF_040938485.1). NCBI lineage: Eukaryota > Metazoa > Echinodermata > Echinoidea > Diadematoida > Diadematidae > Diadema > Diadema antillarum. Next base: position 870,970 of record NW_027271058.1, read on the forward strand.
CACGACATTCTGTTATACAAACTTGCGCACTATGGTATTAGAGGTAAGGCTCTGGAATGGTTCAAAAGTTATCTTTCTGGAAGAAAGCAATTTGTTACCATTGATGGATGTAATTCGTCTACGGTACCAATCACGTGTGGAGTTCCCCAAGGAAGCCTTCTTGGTCCACTGCTATTCTCTATTTATGTAAATGACATTCGATGTTCTTCGAGTGTTCTCTCTTTTATCCTTTTTGCTGATGATTCAAACGTATTCTATACTCACAGTGATCCTAATAAGTTAGTGGAAGTTTTAAATGTAGAACTTGCACATGTAACAAATTGGATAAAAGCAAATAAATTATCTTTAAATAAACAAAAAACCAATTACATGTTATTCAGTAACTCTGTTAAACAACTTCCTGACCAAGTGATATTTGATGATTCTGTTATTAAAGAAGTCAAGACTACAAAATTTCTCGGTATTACAATTGACAATAAGCTAACTTGGAATTGTCATATTGATAATATTTGTAAGATAGTTTCAAGAAATATTGGCATCATTAATCACGTTAAACGGATTCTCCCCAAGTCAGTGCTTCTTATGTTATATTCAACTCTTATTCTTCCTTACCTTAATTATGGCGTAATGGCATGGGGAAATGCAATACAAACTAAAATGGACAGGGTGCTCCTCTTGCAGAAAAGAGCGATGCGTTTGATATGCAATACCGCTTATAGATCACACACTGATGTTTTGTTTAAAGAAAACCGTATTCTTAAGATTACTGACTTATATCGTCTTCAGCTGGGTTGCTTTATGTACAATGTAGAAATTAACGCTACTCCTGCTGCATTTAAGGAAATGTTTCGAAAAAATAATGTTATACATAATTACTCAACAAGGTATGCGAATGATTATCATCTTCCTAAAAATAGAACCAGTTTTGCTAACAGAAATTTTATGTTTACTGGTCCTAAGCTTTGGAATTCCTTTGATCGTTCACTAAAACAAGCTCAGAGCTTGAATAGCTTTAAGTATAAGCTCAAAAATGAGTTTCTTGATAAGTATTAATAAACAGTTTTATGGTAATTAAACGTATGTATATTTAAATCAAAGTTTTCTAGAAGTACTTCATTAAGTATACTCGGAAGGTTATCTTCTGTTTCATTCATTATTCTAATGGTACACTGTGTACACTGTAAACACTTTATACATAAACTTGTGCTTTGTAACATATACATGACTTGTTTGTATATCCATAGTACGGTTCATGTGCCCTTGTAAATAGTGTATATAATCTTATGGTGTTTTTGTTATATTTCACTCAGCCTTATCTTTGATATCATTTTGTCTATAATCTGTAGGGGGACTACATTTAACAAGCAGTGCTTCTAAGTAGTCCCCTCCACATTTGTATATGGTGTTATTCTATCTCAGAATATCACTATATTTTGTATATACATGTAACATACTCTGTATAGTTTTGATATGTCCACTATGTGTTATACCCTGTATATTCTATCATATAATGTCCACCATGTGGAATATGAATAAATTTCATTTCATTTCATTTCAAACTAACAAACAAAGTTACAAACCCCTAACCAACGGTAATGAAAACATAACCTCCCCCTAGGCCCCTTGGCGGAGGTAATTATGATATTAATCAAGTCATCAAGTCATTAGAGTGTGATGACCAGTCATCATGATGTAGATATCTAACAGTTAGGCCTACTACCGGTATGTACTAATTTAAATTTACATGCACTGGTTCTAGAAAAAACAGCCCTACAACTGCTGACATGCAATTGAACATGTTGAATTTTGTTTAACACGTTTGTACTAGCCACATTTAATACCATGATAGTCCGTACACACAGCACAAAGACCTGCCAGGGTCTGCGCCTTCAAAGCGCCTATAATCTAGATATTACTTAATACCTTCCAATTTACATTCCCGTAGTCAATTTAGTTCTACTCAGTAGCAAAAGATCACAGCACACAGGCATAGACAATGCTCAGGCCTCCGCAGCTCAGCTAGCTGCTCGGTCCCAGACATAGAAAGCTGTGTGGGTGGACTTATTAGTTGCAATCAATCAGCTGCCAATGCCTGCGTTGCGTGCAAACAAAAGTTGATCTTTGTTTAGGACGTAAACTGTAATATACTACCGTTACGAATCACATAGAATACCATTTATGAAACTTGCCTCGTGAACTAGATTTGTTGGTGTAGTCGTAGAATGAAATGACCCACACAAGCTCAGCCCGGGCGCTCAGCTCAAGTCTAACGCTGTTTCGAAGGGGTATGAACCATAGGGTATGCAGTACATGCACGTAAATGCACACACACCACCCAGCTACTTTTTCATTTTTATCATAGGCCTACATGATAGGAAAATACGATATATTGTGTTGAATTCCCTATACCTTTTCTTCATTAAAAAAAATCCGATTGTCTTAGGATACCTATTAGATTTTGAAGGTCAATGATGATTTCTGCATTCGCTGAATCCGCATATTTTGGGGTTAATTTCCCTTTAAAAGGGGATAAAAACCGAAATATGCATAAGGGGATTGATTGAGCGCATCAGCGAAATTTGAGGGAAATCGGACGATCTGGTCTGTTGAAATGAATCTTATAAAGTTTCGGTACATCCATGGTTAGTGATCGGTGGATGAGCTAGCAGACTTCTCGTGACGTCATGGATAGGCCTATAACCACATTGATATAAAAATATGAAGAGAATTCCACAAAATTTCAGTTATTATGAAAAGTACCGCATTCCTTCGACTTATTAGTGGCATACCTAGGGCCCTAATGTAAAGGATCACTTTAATAGGGTTCTCTGCCAGGATGGTAGAATATTTCTGTACCTTATTAGCAATGGTTTTGAGGGGAATGTAAAGCCACCAGTATTTTATTTACAAGCGCTGCTTTTTATGTTCCCTCTATTTTCAACATCTATAACATTATTTAGTAAACATCATATTGCGATATCTTTATTAATGTAGAATATGTATATTGCCTTTTATATCTTTGTCAAGACGTGGCATCACAAAGTGTTGAAGTCTTCTCATACAGCGATGGCTGCACCAAAATTTTAAAACTTCATAGAATGTTCGAATTTTCCTAAAATTAAGCCAATGTGTTTAATTGATATTGCTGCATTTTAATTCACAGTTCTTTTTTTTTTTTTTTTTTTGGGGGGGGGGGTTTCAGTCTCCTTTAATTCCTTAAGTGCACTAAAGACATTTTACAGGCCGAGGGGTAAAATATCTTTTGCATTGCACCTGCTGACTTGATAGCAGGTTTAGGCCTATATCGGCTCATCACTCCAGCCCATGTGGCGCACGTACACACATGCACATCACAGTCATGCATTCAACACAATACGGCAATAATTAATATTCTACACACACAATGGGCATAAGAGCAAAATAATAATGATGATAATAAATTAATGATAATGATAATAATAATAATGATAGCAATAATAATAGTAACATTAATAATGATGATAATAATATTAATAATGATAATAGTAGTATTAATAATGATAATAAAAATGATAATAGTAATTACAAAATTAGACACCAATCTCATACAACTGAATGACTTAGTGCATTACTGATCTAAAGTTGAGCTCATGTCACCAAACAGAATATGTTGCAACATATTCCTGGCATGTTAATAACTGAGCAGCTACAAAACAAAAATCAACTGAATTCTTATTCATTTATTTATGAAGAATTATGTACATTTACTCTATGTATGTATGTATGTGCGTGTGTGTGCGTTTGTGTGCGTGTAAGATTAGAATAGTAAAAACAAAAGCCACGTTTTAAACTGGATCATGATGTGAGTGCACCTGCGAACGGCATTCGTCACGACACTGCAATCAAATGATATTGATTTACAATGTTATCATGCTTAATTTTCATTACGGGAAAAAAAAAAGTTAGCAAGAAATGACATCACATATGTTGATTAAAACGTAGATGAGTCATAGTGATATCCCTTGACAGTCTGAAGCCAAATGAGTTAATGATCGGAGAGAGCACCATTTTAGTGGCCCATTTCTCTTTCTATATTCTTTCTCTTTCTCTCTCTCTTTGTATACAATATATCTATATATATTGTGACAGAGAGGCCTATTTGGAATGAATCCCTGGATCGAAAGTCTTGATGAAAGACTAGTGTCATGTATGTGTTCAATACGTTGTGATTAATGTATTTTTAACCCCTTTTAGCCCCCATAATAGCTTTTCCTGCTACAATATATTCACATATATGCATATGTTTATATATTTATATGTATATGTTTATATATTCATATGTATATGTTTATAACGATATATCATTATATTCATCCCATTCACAACGTGTGTGTATGGCATATTAGAGTCGCGCTGCATACTCGATCCCAAACCATTTTATATTTCCATTTGACAGAGAGAAATTCATGGGAGACAATTGATTATACTGCATTGTGACATAACTGAACTTGCATGAAGCATAATAATACCGTCCACTATGGAATAAGTGGACTATATAATATAGATAAAGTATTTCATAAGTTTTTTTTTCTTTACTAGTGGTTCTCTCAATTCTTTTTTTTTCTCAACAGAAGCATTACTTGTATTTTTTTTTGCTAGTATGCATGCATGTCTTTATCTGTATCATACTATATCCTTTGCAAGAATGAAAAGTCGAATATGTATGTTAATGATATGAATTATAATACCTGATTATTCTGTTTTGTTAAAAGTGGAGTTACAGAATCTGATTAGGGGTGGACTCGTGGAAGATTTTTCCTTTGTTCAACATAGCCATCGCAAGGCAGCAAGTCGTGAGAGAACGTGTGTACATGTATACAAATTACACTGATCGCCTCCTTGTGTATGTCATGTGTTAAAATCATAATGCTGTATAGTAAACAGAACAGATCTCTTCTACATGGGCTGTTGATATGAGTGGTTCCCCTGGTCCCTCTCCTCGGTACGTGATTCAGCCTCCAGCTATGCTTGCACAGGCAGCCAGTTCACAGGATCACGTCTTTTCATCTCGCCTGGGGAGCTCTGTACCAACAAACTTTTCTTGACACTTCCATACTGTGTTGTGACATCTCCTTCGCCCGCCCGTACTGTATAGTCTGCTGTTTTGCTGTAGAGGAATATCATCGGAACTAATACCATCATGTCTGCTTTGGGTCCGGGTCCGGTAAGAATCGGGAACAGCCTTCAATTTGTTTGTTGCAAATGTACAATCTTATAGCTTTGTATGCGACAGAGTTCTCTGGATTCAGAATCATACGTCTGTAAAATAACTGATGATGCCCGTTCGAAATATATACTTCTCTCGACAAATACGCTCGTCTCTCGGGCCCATTGCACCGACGCATTTTTCTGTTGACCTGCGTTCATGAAAAGAGACTTTGATAAAAGTAACTATTGTATGATTGTGTTCATGCGTGTGGGTGTGTCGACACCCACTCGATCGTGCAGTCTCTGCATCGTAATAATATTTTCTTCGCAACCATGCACCGTAGTATATACCTAAAGTATGAATATGAGGTGCGTGTATGTCTTGGGTCAGCTACGCAAATAAGGTTGCGCATCATCTAGGATATCATGCAGCTCGATTATAATGATCGCTATTATTGTATACCTCCTTGAATAGCATGGACTTATAAACTAGGCCCATGGGTATATTGTTGTGCCCATCTTGAGGAACATAGAGGAGGCTCTCCATATCCTATAGAACTTTTTAAACACCGATTCTTGTACTTATTGGTCAGTCACTGTTTCTCATTAATGAAAATACATAAAAAGTGTCGCCTAGCTCCCTAATCCCTGCTGTTTCTTCTGCGGATGTCGCTGCTATAGAGATGGCAGACGTGGTTACTATAAGGCGATAATGCTCAGCATGAAATTTCGCAGTACACACCCGTCATACACCAAATTGTCAAAAGTTCGCAGCGAATCAGAAAATTCGATTGATATCATTAAATGTCTACATGGTTCTGTTGCTGTTGCTGTTGTTGAAATGTTTATATGAGGAATTAATTGAAGGAACAGATTAATATCAAGCTCTTATGTTTTGTTTTTATTCTCAATCTGGAAATATCTCAAAGAGTATTGGTAGGCCTAGTGGCATATTCATAATTCCAACGTGATTCCAACGATATTCATAAACCTAATTGCCATTTCTCTACAAGCCCAAGCAAGCTTGTTTTATCCAAAGTTCATACCCAGTCAAGCTCCAAGCAGATTCATGGTGACCTATAGTAGTCGCAAAGCATCTCCACGGCTATCAGTTTGAGTGACAGGACAGTCAGCAAGGAATGTAATTTTAATACGTCAGACTGGATTCCTGTAACGCAGGGTCTGAAGGACCACGTTCCAGGTTTCAAATCCTCTAGATCAACAAAGCGTGTTCGTGTACATGATGCGATGTGAACAGGGTGAATATGGTGTGGTATACCAGGTAGGGCCTACCCTGGTAACCTCTGCTAAAGGACAAGTCCACCTTCATATCATATTATGTGGATTGAGTTAATGCAGCAACACATCTGTGAAAATTTGAGGAAAATCGGACGATCCGTTCAAAAGTAATGAATTATAAAGTATCTGCGCAGTCAGTGCTGGATGATCTGTGGCGCAGTCACTGCTGGCTGAGAAGACTATAGTGTACAGATGCGTAGAACGATGTAAGGAAAATATAAAGAGAATTTCGATCCACAATTTTTTTTTTTTTTTTTGGGGGGGGGAAGTGCACATTTCCTCGACTTGTCACTAACTTATGTTAGAGGAAAGTGTTCTTTTATTATGCGAGAAAAGTGAAAATATTTTTGATTTTCTTAATATTTTCTTTATGTCGTTCTACAGTATGTGACATCACAAGCTGTAGTATAATAGTTTTCTCATCCAGAAACTTCAAAAATTCATAGCTCTTTAATGGTTTGTCCAATTTTTCTCAAACTCTCACTGATGTGTCTTACTAATATAGCTGCATTCTCTCAATCTACATGTAGGTAAACTTGTCCTTTAAGACTCTTCAGCTGCAATTACCACTGGCAACCAATGTCCCATTATGTCAATGAAATTACAAAGAAGTGATATACCAAGACGGTTATTTTTCTCAGGTTCATTTTGGCATATACTGCTAGCGTCTGAGATAGTGTGGCTATAATGACAAAGTAACTGATTCTTCAATTTAAGCTTCTGAAGACAAAGGAGAGTGAAATTAGCAAGTGTATTCCCTAATATTTAGTTTATGAACTCTATCAATTTTCCTCGTACTATATGTGCATTAATGAATATGCAGATTTTTCGTTTTGAAATGTTTCAGGGAGGAGTGGTTCTGGTAGCGGGAGCTTTTAGTTTATGTAAGGGTCGTTTTGGTTTAAAAGCGCATATTATATACGTACCTATACCTTTATTATTGAAGATCAAGTCTTACCTAAAGCACAGCTTGCTAATTATGCTAATATTTCTTTTTTTCAATCTGATATTAATGAAATACATCAAAAGGTTGTGATAATTTTCTTGACAACACCAAAGTTATCATAAAACTTATTATATTATAGTGATCAGCAATCTGATCAAGAAACAAAGCAAAACAAAGTAGTCTTATTAAATAAATGATGGGTTAAATTCTATACCTTTTATTAAGACCTCTTTCAGTAATTAGTGTTTGCGGATATCTCAGTCATTTCAAAACAGATTTTCATCAAATAAACCTTTAATTCCTCTTAGAATTGTATGCTTTTTTATATTTCTCATAAATGGTTTCTAATCATTTCTCAAAAAATTAAAATCTGAATCCCCATCCCAACCAAAACTATTTACTTGAGACGTCAGTTCTGTCTAATTTTTCAATAAAACATTAAAAAAAAACGTTGCTGGAGTCCTTTCATCATGATAATCTACAGCATTTTGATTACAATCGTCTCCGCGCATGATCTCAAGGCAACAAATAAAACGAGCCTTCACACGTTTCGAATCAGGAAGGCAAGAGTTGCTGGAGGACGATGTAGCTTACGTCAAACCTGACTCAAGCCGCATGGGTGATAACGACGAAAACAAAGTTTCAAACTTCTCATGATGAAACCGCAGAGGAAGGAAATAGGCCTTTATGATATCTTACCTCTCGCATGTTGACAGACAGCGGTTAGGAAGTGATATAGACTTGAGATGATCATCAATTCAGTATCAAGGTGGCATAATTATGGATAGTTGTTGGTTTTGATAAGTGGTAGTATGTATACATAAAATAGGTCTGTCGTTAGCTGGAAATTTGATTTTTATTCGCACATACTATAGGAGGGGAAGATGGTTACGAAATTGACCTTTTACCTCAGCAACCAAGTGGTAAAAAGGATTTCTACGAATAAGTTGAAATCCTTTACCGTTTGGTTTCAAAGGTGAAAAGAAATTTAAAAAATATTATTATCCGATTGCTCATACCAATATAAGAAACGTACGAGTCGTCCTTTGCTGTACAATGTACTCTTGTTTCACAAAACTGGGTCCTTTTCTTCCAGCAAGAAGCTCGTTTCTCCGAGCAAAACAGATCTGCTTCGCTGAAACTACCCCATTCCACTTCCTCCCCTCCTTATATACACACAGACACACCCACAAGTACACAAATGAAAATATACTCGCCAGCGTGTTTGCACGGGCTTGTCTGCAATGTTAACTCATAATTTCTGTGTCATAATTTGTTATCGGATATCTTCCTGTATTTGCACTTTTTTGACGGCACATCCTGTTATTTCCAATCACAACATGGGAATCTCCATAAACCCAGTAGCGCGACTTCACCTTGTCTGAACAGCTGATTGGTAGCTTCCGAAAGGGAACGACAAGGCTCTGTGTGTACGCTGAAGCACGTATCGAGAGAGCTGCATGGGCCCATTCGGAATGCCAAATATGTAGCCGTCCATGAGGGGAGCATACCCTATGCCAGCGGCGGGATGGGGTCTGACCCTCGTCATTACATTCAATATCGCAGAATCGTGCATTGTGTTACTGTAAACATATAAACATGCACAGATGTCTTACGAAAAGTAACAATATCGATTGAATAGACATCTTTTTTCGAATGACCAGTATAGACACTCGCATGGGTTTTATGACTGTGCTCATTGTCCAAGGGAGGGATTCATATTTCTCCGGTGATCAGAATCAGATTAGAGTGATCAGAGTCTAAATCGCAATCTACGTATGTCAATAATTATGCGCATTCAATACTTGTAATGCAGCGGACTATGGTTATTGTTATTACTAGTCTTGTCAAGTGCAATGTGCAACTATACAATGCAAGATATATAGTGTTATTTAGTGTCTATGTTTATTTCTCTAGCTGTCATAATCCACCTACGTTATAGCAACCCTCCTATCTTCAGTGTGCCAAATATTGTATCATCATTATGAATATAATCATCACATGGATATAAATGCATAAAAGCTATATGTATCTCTGAGTTATTATGTCGCGCAGAGAAGATGAATATAGCGGATGAATATAGATTGTCATGTAATATAGAGGGGAGGGATGAGGAAGAGAGAGAGAGAGAGAGACGAAAATAGTTATCTATATACAATGTAATTGATTATTGCCATTAACAACACTGAGTCATATCTGTCTGACGTCTTCCTCCTTCACGCAGCGACTAGACGACGAAGAGGACAAGATCGAGCGGCCGGTGATCACCGACCAGGACGTCAGTGATGCCGGCGATGCTTTGCAAGCCAACCCGTTCACGATCTCGGAGTCGTTCAACAAGCTCGAAGAGGGCAACGGTTGGTATCTGACATTTAGAAAATATATATCTTTAAAGGGAAACTTCACTCTGTGTTTAAATTGACGTAGTTATGATTAGAATAAAAAACAACAACTAATAAAGACAACAGTCAAATTTCACTGCAATAAAAAGATAATTATATATGATTTCAAAAGTTTCAGGTACTTTAAAAAAGACGTTAACAATCATGTATACACAAATAAGATAAAACGATGTTGTCATCTCACATCTCATGCATTGATGATGTAATTTTGATTGGTAATAGAATCAAAATAATTATGGTCAATGCCTTATCACTGAAACCCTGCAGACCTTCAAACTTATAGATAAGCATGGAAATTATGCTATTGTAACTGTCGTTATGTGAAATATATATAAAACTTGTTTACCATTTTCAACGACTTTCGAAAACTGCACTGTTGTATTAGCCTTAAATATTATTCGCATAGGCCTATCTATCAAATTAAGATTGATAATTGAGTTGAGTTTCATGGCAACTATTATATCAGCTTGTCGTGGCGTAGATTCAAGGATGGTATTCCATGTGCCAGTATCATAGTATACTCATGAGGAGATGCGAAATCAATACGAAGTGCGCAGTCAAGATGAGGATGCCATCTGGGGTTATACATACGAGAATGAAAGGCGGAATTGGGGGGGGGGGGGGCGGGTGGCGGAGGAGGAGGAGGAGGAGGGGAGGGGAGCCTGTACGTGTATTCCCCATGGACCCCACCTAGAGCGGTAAGATATTCAGGAGGTTCTTAGACCCCATCCTCACTCTCAAAAAAAAAAGCAAACAAACGTTTAGTGCTTTCTTCGCCGTCACTATGAAGCACGGTATGTTATTGAAGATTGAAGAGGAAGACGAAGATGTTTGAAAACTGCTTTTTTTACGTTACCTTTCTTCATTTTACCTCTTGATTTTATTTTGGGTATTTTTAATACAAATATCTGGTGCTGTAATGACGAGTGATTTATGAATGTATGACTGCAAGAACCCTCCATTTCCATTCCCATCCGTGTAATATGCATATGTATATACCTTATAAATGCAATTGTATGTCGTTACTCATAATCGCATGTATCTTGTTGATGTACGTTTATCGAAATTACAACAAATTTGTTTTGTTTATGCATTGAATATAATTTCTCCTGTTTATTGAATGGAAATGAAAATAAAGTTGAACTTGAACTTGAACTTGAAGAAATGCACTATGCGCAGCTGAGGAGAAACGCACATTTCGGATCTATTTAAAGAATATTTTCAAGCGAGATATTTAGATTTTTTGAGGGCAGTGTATTCTACACGTTAAGATATTATCACAAACACGTGCATATACACATATACACCCACGCACGCCGCACGCACGCATGCACACACACGCACACACACACACACATACACACACACTCGCGCGCACACACACACACACACACACACACACTTTCTCATCCCGGGTTTCTAATCATTGATAATGACAGCACCCCACATCTTCAGCGGGGCAGCCAAGGGCTCCGAGTCGGTGTTCAAGAGGGAAGGCCCGATAGTCGACAACGCCCCCAACCCACTGAAGAACGCTACCCCCGGCCACTGCGTTGCGTGTGGCGTCAAACTCAAGTAAGATTTGTGTCACCATGGAAACGGGGTCATCCCACGACACCGACACCCACGAGTCATACGGTCCACGAGGTCGACATTGAAAAAAAAAAGGTCCATAAGTTATACAGCCCACGAGTTACGGCTCACGAGTCATACAGCCCATGAGTAAATAATTCGACATTACGCAAACGAAGCCCACGAGACTGACACTACGTAAAAGAGACTCACGAGACGGAAAGGATGAATGTGAGCCTTTTAAGCGTAGTGTCGGTCTCGTGGGTTTTGTTTGCGTAGTGTCGGTCTCGTGAGCCTTTTCTGCGTAGTGCCGAACTCATAGGCTGTGTAACTCATGGGCTTCATAATTAACTTAGGGTCGAACTCGTGGGCTGTATAACTAGTGGGCTGTATGATTTATGGGCTGTATAACTCGTGGGCTGCATGTCTCGTGGTTGCCGGTCTCGTGACGTGCACCCATGGAAACTAGTTTGATATAATCTTTGCTAACGCATTACTTTACAATGATTGACTCTGTCGCATTGATTGATAATGCGATGGAAGCCGTACTGGTTAGTGATTTATGAAAGGTGTCCTTTCAAGAGATGGCACAAACTCAAAATTTATCGATTAAATTTGGTTGTTTATGTTTTGTTTTTTTAGTGGAAAAGGACGTTTATCAATAAAAGAAAAAGTATAAATTAATATGAAAAAGCAAGATTTGCGATGTGAAATGCTGTAAAATCAGAAGCTCCGTCAAATTCTAATGGGACTGCAATCAATGATTAGACCCTAGAAAGTTCAATTATGCGGTGTTTGCTCTCCATTATTTAAGATGATTGGGAAAAGGAGAGATTTTGGAGATCAGGCATGATTATGATTCTGATCTTGTTCAAGATTACTAGTTATGTGGTGTAGGAGTAGCCAGCATAACCTCCTTAAAAATAATATTGCTCCTTCTAACAGTCCCGACACGGTTATTATTCAATTTCCCCAAAATATATTGTCTATTTATCCAATTTTACATCGAAATTGGGAAGGACAATAATTGTCCTTTGATGCCCTTTGATGAAGTTGCATCTTTTGAGGTGTACGGACTGGGCAGGAGTGGAAGCCCGAAATCTGCCCTTGAGCTCTGTCTGAAGTCTGCTTCAAAATATTCGTATTATCGTATCTCACAATGACAAACATCACAAGTTGATTTATGAAAACCCGTCCTATTTATGTGAGGTATAGCACGAGTCAGGACGAGGTTTAGTAACGAGCTCATGATTTACCCTAAGTAGGTCGGGGGGGGGGGGGGGCCTGAGGGTCCCCCCCCCCTCGACGTTCCGCGTGATGTATCGCAATCGCAAAAAGCTATCGCCGCGACGTTTCATGACTTTTTTCTTTCGAGTGTCCCGCATCTTTTGACACCAAATTTGCGACGCCCGGGCGCGCGGTTCCGAAGTTACGCATAAATATGTACATGCATGTCAGACCAAAAATTGCTCAAAAACGTTAATTCGTCTACAATTTCAATGCAAACTGTGCTTACTGGCAAATTTCATAAAAGCATGATTATTTTGGTGTTTTATTGATTAAAATCAATGAATAACATATTTTCTTGTTTGGAGCGATGTAAACAAACAATGAAAAAACAATGAAAAACATAAAGTCGAAAAAACAAAGAAATACATAAGAAATTCAAAAAACAATAAAATACTTAAGCATTTTTTGTGATATCACAATTATTTTTTATTACATTTGCTAAGGACACTAAAAAGAATATTTACACCAAAAAATGCCTGTTTTGAGCTTTATTTTGTGATTTATACCAATTAGTCTGATTTTATGCATCATCTTGCATAAATTAGCATAATTAGCATAAATGATGATTTTTTTTTTGAAAAATTAACTTCATGGTATTTTAGATTACATCATAGGCAATGTGTGTGCCAATTTTCGTCGCGATCGCGCGGTCGATGGCCGAGATCTGGAGGGGGGGGGGGGGGGGGGGGGGGGCCTGGGAGCCCCCCCCCCCCCCCCGGCTCTATCAACTACCTAAATAGCCCGGCCTAGTTAGGGTTAACTCTTCTCAGCAAACACTGTAGTAGGGTCAGATTTGGCAAATAAAGATGATATCAAGCATAAGTCACAAAATCAAACATAAGTCAGGTATCGGCCAATCAGCGCCCTATCTTGATTACCGGTATTGAATTAGTTTGGTATTATTTTCGATTTACTTATATATGTATTCATAATATACATTTATATGATATTAATCATATCTGATTATTCATTTATCTTATCCATAAATATTCAATGTGCATTGATTGGTTCTATGATTAATTGATCGATTGGTTCTCTGATACTCTTCCCCAAAACAGAGGCAAATTCTCAAAGATTCGCGATCATGGATTCCACTTCGATTGTTTCAACTGCGCCGGCTGCGGCAAGAATCTGCGAGGAATTGGTAGGCAAAATACTGACCTGTTCATTACAGCTTTATAGTGCGACTTCATTCACAATTTTTACTTTACTGACAAATATACATAAGAATCCTATGGCATTTTAAAGTTATACGATGCTTTCATCATGAAAGTAACAGTGATACCAGTGTCAACCGACGGACCAACGATGCCTATAGTCTCGTATTTCTCTTATAATTATTCAAAGACCCGCAGTAACTTGGGGATACCGTGATGGAGAGGGTAATGAACTGTCCCGGCTCGGATGTACCCATTGTATACTCGTATTCGAGAATCTCCGTAATGAATTGTGTACAGCTTAATCACTGATCTTTATGTAAGTAGGCCTATTATGATTGTACTGTACACTCACACCCGAAGAATCTCGACTGTATAGTCGACCGTTTTCGGTGAGCGTAAAATGCTTTGACGAGAGCGATTCTTGGTTTTCCAATGCAGGCCTACCCCGGCCGGTGGACAGTGAATAAAGATTGATTCAGGTGTGAATTTTCTTCAATTTGTCTCCCTCTACGAATGAAATTTGTATAGATCGCAACTGCTGATCTGAAATTTAACAAATTTCATTTGTAGAAGGAGACAAATTGAAGAAAATTCACGCCTCAACCTTCACCCCTCAGATCAACATTCTCTGGCTTTCAAGATCTAATCAGGCCACCCATGCTTCCAAAGGTTGTTCAACAGGGTAACATAATATTCCCTCTTGTGATTGTTCTGATAGTGACGCTTTAAGGGGAAAAAAAAAGAGAGAATGAGCCGCAGTGGAAACAAATTTCAATGCCAGACAGTCTAAATTATTTTAACTTCATTCGCCTGTTTTATTTTCAGGATACTTCGAGGTGAAAGGGTACTTTTACTGCAGAAAGTGCAAGCCCCTTTGAATAACACGAAGAGACTATAGCGAGCATCTTCCGACAAAAAAAAAAATCAAGTCAGCGGAGAGAACATGCACCCCGTAAGATTATCATGTGGACTATCATCGGTGAAATCATAGCGAATACTATTCCGTTTGGTTGATTCTAATTCATGCTTACAGTGCGTGGCTTGAATTACGAGACCTGTTATACTTTTTTCTGTTTCTGTTGTTGTGTTTCTGTTAGGGGACCTTTAAGCAACACGAATTTGATATAGTTCTTTTCAAGAGTGGGTTATGATGGAAATAACGATTCTAATCATCATGACGAGAAAGAGATGAGAGATGGAGAAACAGTGATGCCAAAATGATGGTCGTAAACTTTTGTTCAGACAGCTGATGATTCCCCATGCAAAAGAAGTACATAGAGAATTATTAAAACCTTTCTTTTCCTTATTTTGAAAGTGCCGTCCAAGTGACAGTAACATCTACAGAATTAATGAAGGTGTCAATGTGAATATACCAAGGTGTAAATATGAAATTTGAAAATCAAGTGAGAAGCGGCTTATCGTATTTACTGCTTCAATTGTTGTTTCTTTTTCCCCTCTTCCTTCACTGATTATAGTTTACTCATGGATAAGCTCACTACAGTTACCTTCTTGGGGTGTATTGCTGCTTGAAAATTTTCGAGGAATAGTTTACTTCAGACTGATAGAAACGTACCTAGCACATTCTGTCTCACGGCCCATAAGATGAATAGTTTTGGCCAATGTTTCTGTTTCGCCTTCTTTTAAAAGCTATTGCTGCCATTTATGAATTCTGAAATTTTCCAACGCACATTTTACAGTTCAGAGAAAACATTAAGAAGTGCATCGTATTATACACTTCAACTCTTATGAATAACGTAAAGCCAAAGATTGACTGCCTTTCAAGAATGGTCGATGAAAATATGTATACAGAGTTGAATAAGATTGCGACTATACTTGCAATTTGCAGTTGGTCTCAACTGTGTGGCATGCCATGTAAAATTATTGCACAAGCGCCTTTCTTGCCTTTCTGTCGCTCTCGTGACATTAGTTGCCTGTGCAAGACCAGTAACAATATACTCCTGTACTATAATTCATTACATGAGTCTTGATGTGATCGAAAGACAGTATACGCAAACGTTTTTTATTTTAAAAAAGAAATTGCGATGGGCATTTTGAACTTTGAATCATAGTATCTATACACCCTAAAATATTTCATGGAATGTTTGATTTTAGCAATGCAGAAAAATGTGCAACTGTATATGGTGCAAGCTCTGACGTCAATGCAAAGTAGAATTTTGTGTTATAACAACCTAAGTGTGGATGTTATAGATTCTTGTATAAAGTTTTCTATTCAATTCTTCAAAAGTATGATTTAATCAATCGATAATGTAATTATTGCTGTTCCTATTTTTGTTCTATTATTATCATTATTATTATTGTTATTGTTATTATTATTATTATTATCATTATTAACATCATCATCATCATTATTATTATTATCATTATTATTATCATCATCATCATCATCTTACTAAAATTGTAATTACGTTTAAGCACCTGTTGTCAATAGGCATACGCCCGGCAATCGACAATGTCTTGGATAGAGGCGTTGGCGTTGACACCGGAAATCAAAGAGTGTCAGTTTCCGGGTCAACGATCACGACGAGCGATTCCGGATGTACACTGTATACTGTACCGAAAAATGAAGAGATCCAGAAATTTCATTATTTTTTGTTTTCAGTCAATCATAACAGCCACATTATCTCATACCACTGTCATGGATGGACACGGACATGGTTTGTTTTCCTGTGGTTTGTCTGTATATAGCGGAGAGCGTATCCAACTCACAGAGTAGAGTATGCTGCTTTTGAAAGTCAGGTCGTATATTATGGTCCATCACAATCATTATTATCAAATTCTGTGATAATAATGACAATATCACAATTTACTGTATGCATTTTCTAGGGTAAAAATTTCTCCCCAGAGCAACCCCCCTGTTGCACCACGAAAATAGTCTTCAGACTACAATCTGCATATTTTACCCTATCGGATCATAAAATTGGATTGGTAATTTGAAGAAGGATAAAGCAAGAACAAAAGCAAAATCTATTTTGCCGCAACAAAATTGTGAAGTCTTGATATCAGCAGTCATGTAAAGATTATGCGAAGGCCTGCTGATCAAAAAAGGGCGAAGTTCCAAGGCTTAATTACTGATACTTTCACAGGAAGAAAGTGTGTCCTCTCCTTTCCTTTTTTTTCTTCCAACATTAGTGCCCTTGATTGTAATCTTATTTATCTATTAATGAACTCACACTACTATATAAACAGTTTTGAAATGTGATATTTATCGTTTTATTTATTTTTATTCTGACATGAAATAAATGTAGAGATTTGGAAATACATTTGAAATGTCTGAATGCGTCATTGTTATTAAGAATCGAGATGTCATTGCCCAAGCGTGTATAAGCGGTGTTTTGGTCCAAATAGAAAAAGGGAGATGAGAGTATATATCGTATTTCTTCGGAACTGTGATCACGTTATATTATTATGAAGAGAGAAATGTAATGGAAATGATGTGGTTATATACAGTATTGTGACGGGAACACTATTCGCCCCCTCAATAGTCGTACAAAAGTGTCCATTTGAGAAGATGGTCATTGATGGCCTTCAGGATTGAAGTGTTTGATTTTTCAGGTGCATTGTAAAGGAATTAATCAGGAATCGTGAATGATATAGGATGACAGTAATGTCGATTCGTTCACCCATTGATGTACAAAAAAGGAGAAAGATCATGCTTAGTTCAGTCAAACTAAGACGTGATTGTTAAGTAAATACGATGTACGCCTAGAAAGTTAAGTGTGTTGTGTTGTGTGTGTGTCTGCGTGTGTGTGTGTGTGTTTATGCAAACATTGCGTTTCTGAATGCGGTGAATTATAGCTATAGTTCGATTATATATTTTTAAAGACACGAGAGCAGCACGACCACGTTATTTCTTATTTATACTCATACTCACTATACTACTTGACTTGATTTCAACAAAAGCATGCAGATAATAAATTCTACAATTAGCTGTACAGGTATCAAGATATTATATACGTGACACCTACTGGAGTAATGGTGTCTGTAACGAGGCAAAGAGAGACATTAGTAACACACAGACAGTGTACTTTATACAGAAAAGCACCGCCATCAGCGGGCATGATAGACACATCAAATAAAAAACAAATGAGAATGTGAAGGTGCGCGAAGACGATGGTGAAATGCATTTCTCTAGGTAAATAAGGACATTGTTTACATGTTCGTGCCTTTACGACCCGAGAAAACTTTCCTCTATATGATATTGAAAGCGTAATCTTTTATTTCGTTGTCTTTCAGTCTTGTAAGTGACGGTGAATCTTGGTTTCAGTTCTTTGGTAAGTGCTTTTTGTGTATAAGCAACCCCACGCATGGGTTCTTGTTGTTGTTTGTTGTTTTCTTTTTAAGTTGCAATCATAATATGTCACAAAGGTCGACAATGAACATTCAGCTTCAAGGCGTTAACGTCTTGATAGAAACACACACACACACACACGCACACACACACACACACACACACACACACACACACACACACACACACACACACATACCGGTACTATCATAAGACTTCTTGGAAGGCCTACAGGAGGGGATATTACGGTCCTTTTAACCATAGAGTCTTTATAAGTGACTAACTAGGCTGATGTCGGCAAAAAAGGAAAAAAGTACGAAAGAAAGTGATATCTTTTTTTTAAGTTTATGTTTTATTGAAATTATACAGAATCACACTATCATCTTGAAAAGTCTCTTATACCTAAGAGTAGGTGCCAGTAAAAGGGTTGTTAACCGTGAAAAGTGTCACGCCAGTCGCGATCGTCTTTACGAGTAGTTCAATGAATTTGGAGAATCCTTTTAAGCAAACAAGATACGTGCATACGGATTAAATAAGCTCTGATTTGGCTGTTTGGGTTCTTGAAAATAGATTGTAGAGTCACGGTGCTATGGGAAAAATTAATGAAGCTTAGAATAAGTGGCTGCTAGCTCTTTCCTTGTTTCTCTTCTCTCTTTTGATTACTGTATACTTCCGCTCTTTCGTTCTTCCCCTTCAACTTACATGACCGACTTTTTTTTTGTTGTAAAATAATGTAAACCGTCCATTGAATCGATTGGAGATTTTGAATGTTGGAGGTCGCAGAGTCAAGATGTAAAGTACGAAAGAACATTCCTTAGCAGGAAAGGAGAAAGATGGAAATAGGAAAACACAAATTTGACTTTGTTTTCGCAATGAATGTATATGTACAATATTCATTGTGTGTCTACAAAGGGTTGCCACTTTACATTTTCTACATCGTATGATTTGGATTCAGGTTTGGGATAGATATATATAACAGCTGTTGTTCTTTGACGCTTTTAAAGCGCAAAGATGATTAGGCAGGAGTCTTTCTATTCGTTGGATGCAAAAAGAAATGGGATTTTGAAGTACATGTCAAAGATAGTAGAGTAGTTAAGCGTCTTTGGTACGTAGGCCATTTTCATGTAAATAGCAAGAAAATCAATAAGGACATATTTTCAAAGACACGAGAGCAGCATGACGAGGCGATTTCTTACTATCATAAGTATCATGAAAATTCATTTATTTTGGTAAATAGTGTCTTACAGAATCCTTTCCTCAACGGACAATAGTGAAAACGCAATCTTTTATTTCTTTGTTTTAGAGTCTTCGTAAATATGAGTGACGATGAATCTTGGTTTCCGTTCTTTGGTAAGCGGTTTGAGTGTAATAATTATGAGCAACCCCATGCATGAGTGAACTACCTTGTTTTTTCCCCCTTTTTTAATTGCAATTCTGTCACAAGGTTCCACAGTGAGCATTCAGCTTGAAGGCATGATTACCATCATGATAGAAACACACACACACACACACACACACACACACACACACACACACAAAATCATCACAATTATCAGACGACTTCGTGGTAGACGGGGAGAGGAGGGTCCTTTTTTTTAACCATGGCGTCTTCATAAGTGATTAACTAGGCTGATGTTTGCCAAAAAAGAATGAAAGAAAGAAAGAAAGAAAGAAAGAAAGTGATATCTGGGAAGGATTCTTATGATAAACGTAAGAGTACGTGCCAGTAAAAGGGTTGAAAAATGACACGCCAGTCGCGATCGTCTTTACGAGTATTTCAGTTAAGTTGGAGAATCCTTTTAAGCAAACAAGATACGTGCATACTGCTTAGATAAGCCCTGAATTGGGTTCTGGAAAATAGATTACAGAGTCACGGTGCTATGGGAAAAATGAATGAAGCTTAAAATAAGTGGTTGCTAGCTCTTTCCTTGTTTCTCTTCTCTCTTTTGATAACTGTATACTTCCGCTCTTTCGTTCTTCCCCTTCAACTTAACATGTCTGACTTTTTTTGTGTGTAAAATAATGTAAACCGTCCATTGAATCGATTGGAGATCTTGAATGTTGGAGGTCGTAGAGTCATGAGTACAGGTGTAAAGTACGAGAGAACATTCCTTAACAAGAAAGGAGAAAGGTGGAAATAGGAAAACGCAAATTTGATTTTGTTTTCGCACTGAGAACGACAGATTTTTTTGCTGCTTCTCTGAACTTCATAATTAATTTCATTTGCAAGCTTCAGGTATAGTCTGCGCCTAAAGTCACGTACTAGAAACGTGATCCATGGGTGTAGTTCGACGACGTTATTTGCCACTATATAGTGATTTTTTTCACAAATTATGAAATCTTGTACGAAGAGACAAGTAAACTAATAGAATAAATTATAAAGAAAAGACTGGGATATCCAGACATCCTTCATTTTGATGCTGATGAGCTAGCTCGCGCTATCGTCTCTCCTCATTTAAGGGCGGACGTCCACTTGGGCGCGGACAAGCCCCGGAAGGGTTGCGGAAGCAAATTTTGTTATTTCGGCATCCTGTCCGCGACAGACGCGGAATAACTTTGTGAATCGGCTTGTCCTGGGACATTCCTAGGACTGTCCGCGGACTGTCCGCGGACTGTCCGCGGACTGACTGCGGACATTCCTAGGAATCACTCCGGAAGAGCGCGAAATACCTCGGAATATGCTAATTGTAGCCGTGCAGAGCGGAAACATCTAGGATTACACCAGGAATGAACGCGGACAATCAGGATGCCTTCCGGACAACACAAGTTAGGCATGCGGACAAACTGCGGACAATACCAGGAAAATGGAAAGGTATAAATTTGGCGCTGACTTTGATTTTTCCTTATTTGACTGCTAGTCGTCATTGATGCTCCTTGTTGTGCTTCCGCAGTAGCTGATGATATTATATTAATATGATTGGTCAATATTATTTGATAAATGTGACCACCAAAAGTCGAAGAATAGGATTGTCTGCATGTCGGCTGACGACTCATTTCTTTTTAATTTGTGTCATCTGGGATAACAATTTTTTCTCTGCCTACAGTGACATGGATGATATTCGAAAACTTTTTGAACCATATATACATAAAAATGTAAATGTATATATATATGTATATATATATATATATATCTACATATAATATATCATGTTAATAAGGTAGTCCACGTGTTGGCAAGATAAAAAGATAAGTAACAAAACTACAACAAAGTTCATGCTGTATTCACCAACGGTTTACTTCTTCACAAGAAATAAACCGTTGGTGAATACAGCATGAACTTTGTTGCAGTTTTGTTACTTATTATATATATATATATATATATATATATATATATATATATATACATATATTCTTTAGACCTGTGCTTTATCCATCGTGAAGTATATGCATGTTTTGTCTGATACTTCTGTAGAGCATGCCAAAATGATCCTAATCATTAAATTTGTTTTTCTTTCTCTCATTTTTACCCTTGTGCATCTCTAACCCTCTCTTATTTTGATCACTTTAGAACATTTTCTTTTTCATGCTTAGAGCTTACTAGCCTATTGTCAATGACGTGTAAAAATGGGGAAATATTTTTAACCTACTTTAATTATCTTTTTTTTTTGGGGGGGGGGTTCAGCTGGGCTGTCAAATTGGACAATCGAGTTTATTTGCAACTAAAACAAAAAGAGAATAAAAAATATTAGGTAATAACAACTACGAAAATCATTCAGGTAAAGAAAATTTCTGAAATGATTTGTGATGCTTAATGTGTACTTAAATATATACACTCAGCAAAAAAACAAAAACAAAAACAAAAGAAAGACAGAAATTAACACTTTTTCGAGTTCATGATTTATTGCTTTTTCTCTGATTTCACTTGCATTTTGAAGTGACAGAAAATTCTTCATTTTCCTCCATCATCTTTAGCTTTCATTGTTATTTTGGGCTTCAAAGATATTACATTGTAATGGGACCACAGGTATATCTTTGCAATTGAATTCATGCTTTTTAGTGTGATGAATTTGTCCTTTGTTCTAATATATTGTATCATTAGAAAGCATTTACGTATGAATAACAACTTGTTCATGTTTACATAATACATTAACATTTAGCTTAAATTCTATGCTTTTTTTTCTGAGTGTACTTCCACCTATTTTTGTGATTTTTCAGCTGGGCTGTCACATGGGACAACCTAGTTTGTTTGCAAATAAAATACGAAAACAACGTAAAGGAAAATGTACCATAGTAAGTAATAGGAACCAGGAAAGTCACTCAGATGAAAAATAATTTCTGAAAAGATCAAATCAACACAAACTTACTAGGAAGTTAGGGGGCTGATTTCACTTCTTTCTGGTTGCTTTTGGCACAGTCTCTACTACCTTCTTCTTTTCCTTCTGGGACCGGAAATTCCTTAGATTTACCTGTTCTTCATCACTAGACGAAAGGTGTGCCTGTGATGGGGATATTTGCATGGGGGCCTCGCCTCCCTTCTTGCTCATTTTGCGTTTCATTGGCATGACGCTCGCGGAAAGTGTCGACATTTTCGTGTCTGGATCACAAAATTTCCGCATCGGTTCCGGACAGTTGCATATATAGATCCGCATCGGCTCCGCGCTGTCCTAAAACATTCCTGGTGTCTTCCGCTTTCATTCGCGAAGCTTCCCCACACCGCGGGATTCTTTCCGGAGCGTGTGCGGAAGGAGCGGAAGGGTTCCGGACAAGCGGGACATCCTCAGGACATCGTCAGGACAAGTCGCCGAAGGTGTCAGGAAGTTCATTTCCGCGTCCAAATTTTGGTCTCGATCAAAATTTGGACGCGGAAATTTTTCTCTCCCCCGAAGGTGCGGAAACGCCCGGACATGTTTAGGACAGTGAGCGGACACGTTCAGGAACGTGCGGACAGGTTCCCGAAGGAGTGCGGAATACCAAATTTGCATTCCGGGGCTTGTCCGCGTCTTGTCCGCGCCCTAGTGGACGCCTGGTCTAAGCAGCTCCACAAGCACGGTTGTCAAGGGAAAGAAGAGTACAGAACCCCTACCACCACTGCTTCAATTTTTGAAAACCTGTTGGCATCATTCTCCGGGTCTGGATGTTGCTATTTTTTTCCCCATAGATCAATGCCATTCACATCTAGCAGGCTTAATCAGCAACATTCATTCCGCTTTTCACAAGACAATGAACAGGAAGTTTTGTATTTTGAGTCTGCACTTTCTGTTATTCGGTGAGTATATAATCAATGAAGGTTTTGTTTTTCTGTGTATGACAGAAGGGGGTCTTAAAAATCGAGTTTTAAAGTAACATGAAATTTCTAAGAATAGGCTCCAATGAAATAAAGTTAACAGATGTTATGATTTCCTAGTTTTCCACTAGTTCGATTGTGATTGAATTATGAAATAAGACACTGACATATAATTTTGTCAATGTTACTTTGATTTAAAACAACAACAACAACAAAACAAACTGAAAGAGTAACAACTGACTGTGATGACTTGTACGTTTTTCGGGGAAAATCGAAAATCGTTTTCTTTCTTAAAGCAGTAAAACACAACAGGTTCTCTACTAACAGTAGACTTTTCCATAAGGATAAAGGTAACACTACAAATTCCAAAGCTCATCTCTTGACACACCTCGCAGTTGGTTGTTTTTTACAGTTTGTTATTCCGAAGATCGGTTAATCCGAAGCTACGTTATTAAGAAGGTTCGTAATTCTGAAAATGGAATAAAGTACGTTATTGCAAAATATGGGGATCATCTCAGCGCAGAGTCCGACCAGTCACCGAGTGATGCCCCACCGGCAACTGGATGATCTCCCACCTGCCACCGGCCGATTTTTACAAAATCGTTCGGTGACCGGCCGGTGATCATTAATTCTTGTCTTAAATGTCCCTCATATTGCTAGTCTATAGTCCTCTTCTGCGTCGCGGAGAATATCAGAATGAAAGAAGCTGCAGTTACATGTTTCTCATTTCAAGAGGAGAAGTTAGTGGGGTTTCCTCTATCCATCTCCCTGCCTCTTCCAGATAGCCCTAGCTCCTCTTCCTCATCTAGTCCATTGTCGATATTACTTTTTTGTCCCCTGCGCTTTTGTCATTTTTGTTTTCTATTATTTTTGTTGCATAAATCGCTCGGTGGCGACCGCTTGCTTACGTCGATGCCCGGTTGGTTACCGCTCGGACACCGAGCGTATTTTAGGCGGCGAGTGAAAACTGGGCGGTCGCCGGTGAAATTTTAACTCCGCGTTAAAACTTCAGTGGCGACCGACCGATTCCCTAAAATCAGTGATGTCCGGTTGGTCACCGGTTAGTCACCGGTTGGTGCTCGACCGATTTGACTAAAAACTCGCCGACCTGTCGCAGAGCAGGCTGATTTTGGGGGTTGTGACCGTAGCCTTAATACCCATCATCATACGGAAATTGTGTGCTTTATAGAATAACGAAGTTTCGGAATACCGAACCTTATTTCTTTTTCGTACTAACGAATCTTCAGAATAACAAACATCACCTGAAACATGGCATCATACAGCACTGAAAAGGGGTTAGTTCTGCAGTGTGTGTGTTTTTTTTAATCTTATGAGTAATACAATAAACGTTTAGAATCCAGTTCAAACTCTCCAAGATATTTCTGATCCATTCGTTTTTTTTTAATTTTGTCGTGAAAGTACATTAAATAGCCATTTCTGTGTGAAGAAGAAAAAACGTTGGGTTTTCAACAAGAAAACTTGGTTCTTATGACAGTGTGACTATTTATAAACCTAAAGAGAAAATCCTTTAACTCGGCAGAATACTAGAATAGTAATGATGGGTGGTTGCATTGCATGACATTTGCTCCTGCGACAATAAATTCAGTTCAATTCTATTCAATTCAATTCAATTCAATTCAATTCAATTAATTCAATTCAATTCATTTCTTTTCAATTCAGTTGATCCATCCAACAAGGTGTCCAACCAGGTCCATCCAACAAGGAGTAAACACAATGTAAATTGATATAAAACATGCGCAAAACCGAGGCGTGTAGTTTGATTAATAGCTCAAATGAAATATCTGCACGTTTTGCAAAACATAAATTCTACCCAATTCTACCTATATACATCAAGAGAGGAGGGAGGGGGCGCCACGGAGAGAGAGACGTATAGTGGGGAAGTGTTAGATTTACCTTTGTTGTATTTATCATTTGTCTTATACATTACAGTCTCTTTTGGTGATATGTATGAGACGTCGTGAAGAAAAACCACCAATACAACAGCAGTGCCCTCAAGCCACTTTTCGGGGGCCAGGTGTGGTCTGCTGCAGCTGAAGAACGGATCCCTGATTCAGACGGAGCCGGCATTCGTACGGCTGCCGAGGGTCGCGGCTTATGGCTGTGGCACTTGGCGTAACCAGCTGTCTGGTTACTTCGTGTGCCGAAAAGTAGAGGCAACCAGTACGTTGAGTGGATTAATCATTCAATAACTCATTTGTATAGAATACCAGCAACACATAAAATCAATATTGATCAGATTCATCCACAGCACTAAACAAATTACAAACTTTCCTCTTTGAGGTTTCCACCCAGCTCATGTTCTTCACTCTGTTTTTGTTTTTGTTTTTTAGTTTGTTTATTTGTTTCATTTGCTACGCAGAGAGACAAACCTGCTTACGAAAAGAGAGTATGTTCCTAAAGATTAACTTTGAAAAAGGAAAGAAAACATTAAGATATTGTTATGTCCCCACCGATCAATAATATCAAATAATGCCACCACGTTTCCCTGTAGTTGACATTAAACGTCCAGAAACCACAAAGCAAGAGTGATTTGCCTACGAAAAGCTTTAGAAATGTTCATAAATGTACAATAATACAAAGTATAAGTGAGTACATACTATAGTCTCCCTATTTTACTATGCATTTCGCTTCACGCGCCGTCGCTGTGGTTACCTTCATGCATAAATTCTATATAAAACATTAAAACCAAGAATACGGCAAATAAAAGAAATCTGTCTGAAAGCAAAGAAGCCTGCATGCTTGATATCAAAAGCGTATGATCATGAATATATAGTTCTAAGACTTTTTCCGCTATCATTCTCTCTATCTGTCATTGTCTTAATCTCTTCTATTTTGGAGAGTGAGTACGTTAATAAGCTGGTGATGCAGAATATCTATGTATATTATGCAAATAATCATCTTGTAGGTAGTTGTCTATGTACGTGTGTGTGCATGTATAAATATGCGTATAACGTATCAGTATGCTTGTGTGTGTGCCAGTTTTGCTCTGCACCTATTAGGACGTCCGTGACTGTAGCTGCGGCATGGTACAATGATTTTCTTATAAATGAATATGAATTTGAATTTGAATTATCTACATCACCGCTCACTGTTAAGTCATGCTAATGCATCCATGCATATTACATATAAAAAATCATTGTACAGTGATGTCGTATTTGTTAATTTCTTTTTTTAAATTGAAATTACAGCACGATTAAACGAAGTTTCCTAATTAGTATACGAGAACGAGAAACTCCACCGCTAGTGTAGGACATGCCAACAATTTCGATTTTATGAAACTTTCAGTTGAAAAAGACGAAAAAATAGATGAAAAACTTAAGATGTTGACGAAAGTTAATTATGATAACTGGACCCAATTCATGATGTCATCTGATTCTTCCCTTACAGACAGAACGAAACAAGAAGAAGAAAAAGAAGCAACTTTTGACGCATGCGTTTCTAACCCCTGTCACTATGGAGGTACCTGTGTAAACGTTGATGATGGATTCCACTGCACATGCCTCAAATACTTTAAAGGAAGTCAGTGCGAACTAGGTAGATATATCGCTCGCATATTATCTTGAATATCGAATGCTTGGGGATCACGTGAAATTCAATGTTGGCCTAAGATGTCACATGGATCAGAATTCAAAATAGAATTTTAATGAAGTTGAGCCAGTGAATGAATTTTCATTTGAATCTTTCAAATCTTTCGTGATATTAACCCTACTATGATGTATATGGAAAGACACAACGCTAGGAATTTCATTCAAATTACATTAAAAAATGTTCATTCAAAAAAAAAAAGAGGAGGAAGAAAGAGATTACGAGAGATGATCAATTCGTAGAGGTGAACATCGTATGAGTCACGTGGGAAAATTATAATCATGAAAATGACATCAGTACGTGAAACAATAATATCGCACGATTTCTTGATCGGTAGCAGGGAAGAGCTCACTTTAGCCTATATCTCCATTTGATTGCGTTAATTTAGCGGAAACAGGGACGATCGTGATCGCAGCACCTCAAGATGCCATGCTGATTGGACACGTCCCTGAAAACGTCTCTCTCTGCGATGTCACCGACTTCCACCGATCGACGATATCGAACATCAACGCCACGACAGGTTTCGGAGTCTCCCCGAGGTCCGGGAGAATACTTGCGGTGCACCAGAACCTCCACGAAGTAATATCAATCGGTTGGAAGGACAAGGATCGTCGCCACATTTTCCGTACCGGGTCGAGTATGTACGGAAGCTTATAAGTGCCAACCAGATGACGCGATAAGAAGACGAGAAGACAAGTTACATACCGAGAAGCCGAGTTATTGAAACTCGGCAAGTCGACTTGTTTGGGTCAAGAAGAGACGAAGCCGAGTTATTGAAACTCGGCGCGTTGATTTGTTTTGGACGAGAAGACAAGATGATGAGTTGTCGAAACTCAGCAAGTCGATTTGTTGGGAAAAATAAGACAATATGACGGGTTGTTGGATCTCGGAAAGTCGACTTGTTTTCGACATGAAGACAAGATGACGAGTTTTTAGAACTTGGCTATTAGTCTACTTGTTTGGGACAAGAAGACAAGTTGATGAGTCGCGGAAACTTGGCAAGTCGACTTATTTTGGACAAGAAGACAAGATGACGAGTTGTTGAAACTCGGCTAGTCTACTTGTTTGGGACGAGAAGGCAAGATGACGAGTTGCCGAAACTTGGCAAGTTGACTTATTTTGGACAAGAAGACAAGAGACGAGTTGTTGAAACTCGGGTAGTCTGCTTGTTTTGGACAAAAAGACAAGATAATGAGTTGTTTGAACTCGGCAAGTAGATTTTATTTGAGACAAAATGACAAGATGACGAATTGTCGGAACTTGGCAAGTCGGTTTGTTAAGGACAAGAAGACAAGAAATGAGTTGTAGGAACGCAGCAAGTCGACTTGTTTTGGATATGAAGTATAAAAAAGGTTCTTAAACATTTATTTATTCTTTTATTCTTTTATTTTTTTTCAACATATTTTGACAGGATAACAAGCTCAGCAGGTGAGTGCTGTTTTACATTAAAGTCCTGTACATTCCAACTATATAAATATAAAATCATGTTACATAAATATAAGCATAAAAACCACTTCAAACAAGCAGAGTTGAAAGGAGCAAAACGTCTAGTTAAAATCAGTTACTGTAGTAACCAGATCAAGGTACGATATGAAAAAGACAATATGATAAAAAGGATATATCAAAACAGCGAATAAAATGATGCAAGATTATAATCAATACACAATCAAACCATTAGGTGTACAAAAGGAGTTGAAAAAAGTACAACGAAAGTTAGCATTCGTTAACTTTCTTTTACTTTCGCGGTGAATTAAAAAAATGCTCCGTTCTGGTGGTTCTTTAACGCTTAATTGTGTGTGATTCTAAGCTTTTTTTCTAACCATTGCCTTCTTTTGTGCAAGGAAGGAATGATGGAATTATTATGGGGGGAGGAAAGTGATATATTTGTCGGTTATTGATGTTTTGGCCTTTTCCGCGCAAAGCCCGTGTCGAAATTGTCCTGTTTTAGTTGTGTTTTAATGCTAGATTAGTTTTAATCTTTGTGAAATTCTAAGCATTGCTTTGTAAATATTGCTATAATTCTCTTTTGGAGGGAATTACTGGGGGCCTGGGACAATATTTTCCCCCAATATTTTCATTGCCAACTGCCCCAATCCCTCCACCACCCTTCACGAGGAAAAATCAGGCGATTTATCAGGAACACATATATTTTACTGTCTCTGAAACCTGCGGGGGATGATTGTACATACCACCCCCTCCCCCTGCTATCTTCGCCCCTGCTTGGTGGGGAGGGGTGCTCTGGGAGATGGGAACAATATGTTTGCGAAATATGATATTGCTGTAGAAGTAAAGGAACGACCATAATATACATAAATGACAGGCCTGTGAACTGAGCTGCCTTCTCCCCTCCACCTCCGTAAATCGATCTATAAGCTTGACTCTGTTATCTTTTTTTTTTTAAGTTCTTGCAGCTTGTCAAAATGGTTAGTGCTAGTGGCCATAGATAAATATGCCCTCTCCCCATTCCGCCCTTGGTAAATAAATGCTATGTATTAATATCACATTTTGTTGAGAAATGCTTATGATATTACTTTTGTCGATTGTAGTTTGTAGGTTGAATAACTCACAAACGCTTATTCAATGATTCTTTTTTTAAATTTCCAGAGTGAATGGCTTAATAGTGCATGCCTTTGATTTGGTTTTAATCCCAATTAGTTGCATAATTTAGTTTCAGTTTTTCCCCCAAATTTCAAAATCTCAAATGAAGAGGCTTGAAGAGAAAGGCATATAGGTACGTATTATTTACTGTCGCAATTTATTCCTAGTTTAATATAATTTCAGATAGTTTCAGATGCTTTAAAGAGCAAGTTGCTGCCTTCCGTCTTGCCGGAAGCTTATAAGTGCCAACTAGGCAAGACGTATTCCAGTACTATTCTTTTCCATGATAACAATTTGTGGAATATGGCAAATAGCTCAAAAATCAGGAAGGATGTCAATTTTCCGAGAGATTGCTGTCGTGTGGAAGAGAAACTCAGTATGCAAATCCACGACGCAATGAAGTTGCAAATGTCGCAAAGAAATATGTATATTGACTTGCCGAGGTTCAACAACACGGCTTCTTGTCCCATTGTCCAAACACCTTGTCATCTTGTTTTCTTGTCCTAAACATGTCGACTTGGAGAGTTCCAACAGCTCATCATCTTGTCTTCTTATCCCCCAAAAGTCAATTTCCTAGTTTCAACAACTCGTTATCTTGTCTATATGTACCAAACGAGTCGATTTGCCGATTTTCAACTCGGCCTCTTGTCCCAAACAACTTGTCATCTTTAAATCTTGTCCCAAACAAGTCTGCTTCCTGAATTCTAACAGCTCGTCATCTCGTCTTCTTGACCCAAACAGGTCGACTTGCCGAGTTTCAATAACTCGGCTTCTTGTCGTCTTGACTTCTTGTCCCAACAACTTGTAATCTTGACTTCTTGTCCTTAACAAGTCGACTTGCCGCGTTCCAACAACTCATCATCTAAACTTCTTGTCCCAGACAAGTCAACTTTGCGAGTTTCAACAAAAGGTAATCTTGTCTTCTTGTCATAAGCTAGACGACTTTCTGACTTCTCACAACGCTTCATCTTGTCTTCTTGTTCTAAACAACTCGACTTGCCGAGTTTCAACAACTTGTCATCTTGACTACTTGCCCCAAACAAGTCGACTTTCCGAGTTTCAACAACTCGTCATCATGTCTTTTTGTCCCAAGCAAGTCAACTTGCCGAGTTCCAACAACTCGGCTGCTTGTCTTCTTGACCCAAACAAGTCGACTTGCCGAGTTCCAACAACTCGTCATCTTGTCTTTTTGTCCCATAAAGTCAACTTGCCGAGTTCCAACAACTCGGCTGCTTGTCTTCTTAACCCAAACAAGTCGACTTGCCGAGTTCCAACAACCCGTCATCTTGTATTTTTGTCCAAAGCAAGTCGAGTTGCCGAGTTTCGACAGCTCATCATCTTGTCTTCTCGTCCCAAACAAATCGACTCAACAACTCGGCTTCTTGTCTTCTTGTCCCAAACAAGTCGACTGACTTGCCGAGTTCCAATAACTCGGCTTCTCGGTATTTAAAGGACAATACCACCTTCATATACATAATGATTGAGAGAATGCAGCAATATTAGTAGAACACATCGCTGAAAGTTTGAGGAAAATTGGACAATCCGTTCAAAAGTTACGAATATTTTAAGTATCTGCGCAGTCACTGCTGAAAGAGAAGACTACTACAGTGTATGATGTCACATACGTACAACTATATAAGGAATATAAAAAGAGAATTTCACAAAACTTTACTTTTTGAATAAAGTGCACAGTTCTTCGACTTGCTACTGACGTATGTTAAGGGTAATATTATTCCCCCTGCCTTCTGAAAGAGAGAAGCCGAGTGTTCTTTTGTTATGCGAGAAAAATGGAAATATGTCGAATTTTCTTTATTCTTCCTTTATATCGTTGTACTCATGTGACATCACAAGCTATAGTAGTCTTTTCATCCAGCCGTGACTGAGCAGAAACTTCAAAAATTCATAACTTTTTAACGGATTGTCCGATTTTGCTCAAACTCTCACTGATGTGTTCTACTAATATTGCTGCATTCACTCAACCCACATGTCTATGAAGGTGAACTTGAACTTTAACTTGTCTTCTCGTCTTCTTATCGCGTCATCTGGTTGGCACTTATATAAGCTTCCGTAAGTATGTGAGGCAATTCTGTTAAAGGGAACCCAAACCCAAAGAGAAATGTGGATTGAGTGAAAGCAGCAACATTAGTAAGGTATCCTCCCAAACTAAGGAGCTTTTGCATTTTTAGGATTGTCATATTATAATGATTTGATGTGCACTAAATCAGAGAGAGGAAAATCGGACACAATCGATGCAAAAGTTATAAATTTTTAAAGTTTTGGTGTTGGAACCGCTGGATGAGGAGAATAATAGAGATTATGACGTATTAATGAACAACAATATAAAGAAAATATAAAGAAAATTCCACAAAGATTCACTTTTCTATATAGCATAATGAAAGAGCACTTGACTAACCGCTTTCAGAAAGCGGGGAAATAATAATCATGCTACTCTTACACATGTCAGTATCAAGTTGATCGAATGTGTAATTTTCATGAAAAATGATCTTTTTTTTTTGGAATTCCCTTTATATTTTCTTGAAAATGATTATTGTCCACACATGACGCCATTACCTCTAGTAGTCTCCTCATCCAGCTGTTCCACACCAAAACTGTAAAAAATAATAACCTTTGCATCGATTGTCCGATTTTCCTCAAACTTCACTGCTGTGTTCTATCTATAATGTTGTTGCTTTCACTCAATCCACATTTCTTTTTGGGTTTGTGTTTCTTTTAAACAACAATCCGCAATGCAAATAGCACATTGTATTCTCAAAAATTCAAAGAAATTAATGTATGTTATAGACCCCATGTATAAGGCTTCCATATTCAGTGCGGGGAAAAAAGTGTTACATGCAATATCTACAGAATACTTATTCACACAGTGATTTCCATTCGCGCGGAATATAATTCTTCCTCTGTTTTAGGCGTGTTTTTGAGTGCTTTCTTGATAATTGCATGTCTGATGGTGTCACGGTACCGGTACCGCTTTTTACTTGTAATGGGCCCAACGTCTCAACGATGCTTGTTTTCTTTGAATGGTCTGGTAACAAGCACACAAACCCAGATCCATTCCATTCCAAGTCATTCAAGATTTTATTCCCAGGTATGATCATGCCTCTCTATGGCATCATGACTATAGTAAACGAAATTGTTGATTGAATCAGTCACCAGGGCCCCGTTGCTAGAAGCTCAACTTGCGTTTAAACGCAAAGTTGCAAGAGATTTGGAGGACTTGCGTTTGATTTTTGGAGTTGCGTTTAAACGCAAAGTTTCTAGCAACGGGGCCCTGGATCCCATTTATTTTGCGCACGCAGTAGTACAGTAAGTAACTTTACTAAGTTTCAACTTTAATGAGCGATATTTCATGAGATGTATATACAAGGATAAGGGCGTGCCATGGATTCCGAATTCTGCCATTTACGTGAAACTTGTTTTCCCGTTTCTTCCCATATTTTGCAGGGATTTTGAAATTCATTGTAGATCGCAAGGAATCAAAACTCTTCTGGATAGTGGCGGAAAGGACCCAAATTTGGTACGCAAACTGGGATGGAAGCAATCAAACCAAACTCCCCACATTTTTTTTCTTTACTGCCAGTCTACGATATCACCTTTGACGATGATGAAAGGTAATATGTCAATAAAACATTAACATCTCACTGATGATTCTTGACACCACTATAAGTCGCAAAGGACCCCGCCCAACCCCGCCCAACTCCCCTCCAACCCTTGGGCCAGTGAGTTCCCCCTTCCCCCATGTTGTGTGCCGTTACACCATAATCATTCCGAAAGGCGTGTTTCAGCTTCCCACATTCATGAACTCTGAACATGCCGTTTTACGATGGTAACTCATTTATAATGCTTATCAAAATGATAACCAAGGCACTGGAGTGATAATTTCAGTAATAATGACTAGCCTATGATGATAATAAAATTCATACAGAACACGGAAGGAGAGACAGGAAATTAAACAGGATAAAAAATATGCATATACGTATAGCTCTTGATATTAAATTTTAATCGAGTATTGTGTCTTTATACGTTTTACAACACTGTCTTGTTGCTGGTCATTGGTCAAATTGCTTCCTCTTTTTGAAAGCTGACCTGTAAATGTTATAATTTTGTTTTCCCCTCTGTCCTCAGAATCGTATACGGATGTACAAATGAAAAGCTTTTTAAGATCCATCTGATGTACGACATGGTCATATCTGTCATCCCCGAGTGGCATCGAGAGTATACTGCTCGAATGCTTATCTTTGAGCGATTAGGTAAATGTGGCAGACACCTATCAGATAAACTTTCTTTTCCACTTACACTAACTTAAAGGGATCATGGATAGTTATAATTGAGACCTTTCTTCAGGTTTCTATTTGTTTGTTTCTGTGTGTATGTGTGTGTGCGTGTGTGTGTGTGTGTGTGTGTGTGTGAAAATGAGAAATCTCTTATGAGATATGGAAGGAGCAGGTAATTCCAAGAGAGACTCAACGTTTATGTGATGAAACTTGCTTTAGAAATGACTGAGATCTCCAAAACAAAGCAAACGTAACTAACGAAAGAAAACTGACTATGAAGTTCCTTCAAACCTCCTCTCCTTGCAAGTGTGCGGAAGAAAGCATGGTAAAGTGAATAAAATGTAGCCTATGACGAGTAAACTGAGTTATCGAAAATGGTTAAGAAAAAAAGTGAATACCAACCAATCTGGCTATTAAGTCTAATGATTTGAAATAAAATGCATACCTCTCTCTTTCTGTTTTGAGTTCGGTAAAAATTCATTCTGTGTATCTCTTTTTATGTTACATGCAGGACCGGAAAAGAAGGCGATATGGTGGATGAATCCCCAGAGTCGGCTCTTGGGAAGATTTTATTTGACACCGTGCTGCGGTAGGCAAATGCAGACTTGGTCCGAGGAGTTTTACTCTCCCAGCTACTTCACAAAATGGTTCTTTGTTCTTTATCAAGTGATGTTCTGGAGTCTTGATAATGATAACATTAAGTCAAGAAATCTTACCGCTGACACGTATCGCCATTGCCCTAGAAATGACTTGGGGAAACCCTATATATCTTTAAAGTGCAGTAAGGAATTAAGATCATCCATTCGCATGAGAGTAGTTCTTTCTATTGTACGCATTTACACAGGCTCTTTTGACGAATCCTCAATACCACATTGCAGCAATAGCCAATTGAACAACTATTTCTACTACTACTCTATCACTACCTTTACTATATACAACAGCAAAACTACTACAATGTATTACTATACACTACTGCTGTTGCTGCTATCTACCACCCCTATGGTACTACTACTACTACTACTATACTACACTACTACAACTTCTACTTATAATACCGCTACTACTGCCTCTTTACTACAATGACTACTGCAGTTACAAGTAGTACCAACACTGAGTTTAAAGTTCGTTATTTTGAAGGTTCATAATTCCCAAAATTCCAAGGTTTGTTCATCCGAAAATGAAATGAAGCTAACAACTCCGAAGGTAAGCAGATTTTTCCCACTTAGGATAAAGGTACACCAAACTTTATTTTCATGTTTGGATTATCGAACCTTCGGAATCAATTGCTACCATGCTCCTGCTAAATCTATTTTTATAGTCTTAGCAGTAGCGGTGGTATCACATTCTTGTACATTTTCCCATATGGAGGTTCATTAAGAGGTTGAATCGGAACTCCAAACCAAGAATTATGTAAGATTGGTGTCATTCATGTATCCCAACTTTTACAATCCAGCAATAGCAGCATTTTTCTTTACTCCATTCTCACTGGCGAACGCATTTGTAACTTAACCTTTAATTTGAAATCTCAAATCTTAAAATCATTTATCTGCCGAAACATTTCATTTCATTTGATTTATTTTCATATTTCTCAATGAATAATAAAAAATACATCAAGTGTAACAAAATAATACATGATATCCAGCTAGGAGACATACATAGAATACTGTAAACATTATAACACATAGTGGTCGATCTCGTGAAACAGCGGCTCTCCATACAAAAGTGTGCCAATTTCTGTTATGTCACATGAGTATACAATATAGGATGCATAACGCAACATGGTGCCTGCTTCATCTCGTGGCCTATAAGACCTAACCCACGGCATCATTTTCCAAACATTTTTTTTTTTTGTACTTGTTTTGAAATCATTGTAAAATTGCATTTATTACTAGGTAATTCATTGTTTGTTTTTCATTGCATTGTTGTATCATTAATATATGTGTATTCAAATGGTGTAATCATGTTAGTGTTGGAAATGAAATAAATGAAACGAAACAAAAGCGACACTCTATCACATGATCACACCCATAAAGTGTAAAGTATACTCTATTCACAGTGCGAAACTGCACTTGGAGGCTGTTTTTAACACTTACACTGATGGTAATTGTTCTTCAAAGTATGCATGGCGTTTTCCCTATCATAGTTTTAGTTTTCGTGTGCAAAAAGACCTTAATATCACATGCCAATGATATTCAAGTTGTAAATAAAGCAAGCCTTTTGTCTTTTGTGGCGTATTCGTGAATTTTATTCAATTAAATTCAATTCCATCACTCGCTATTGACTCCGATAACCATGAATTAAAAGACGAAACGACGGCGCTACGCGCCAATGGTTTGAGGATAAAGAAAGATCAATCATAGTAATGTATTATAGGCCTTATTACTGCATATTTTGTATAAAGAAGGGGAAAATTTTTGTGTTTTGATGTGATGTGATAATCATGGCGTTGTAAATGTGATAATTCAAATGCAACTCCATGCTAACGGCATGATGATGCTGAAAATTTTTGACCTTTCATATTTCGAGATTTTGATTTGGATCATAATATGTTTGATTGATCCTATTGATATAAAAGAGCGACTGTTAGTTAGTTAATGTCACTTTATTGCTTATTAGAGCTTTCTTTCTTTGAATAAACTACTGAGAATAATTGAACAGTAGTGGTAACACTGAAACTATAATAGATCTGATCTGATTTTCCATCATATCCTTATCGTAGTATATATCGCAAGAGTTTTCCATTGGAGTGATCCTGTATATCTTGCCAGAAAATGTAAAAAGATATAATAAATGAGTATACATAAGATAAGCAACACAGTGTGAAATGATAATAAAACTAATATGTCGCTCTGGCGACTGGTTTACCTTAGCCTCATCACACGGTTCTTGCAATAGGTCTATAAGTACGTATTGACAATGTGATACAACAGTTTCACATAATTTGGCAAATATTGAAATGACATGTTTCTCACAAAGTGTGTTGGGTGTTTATACTTTCCTTCAACCATAGGTTTCATTTTCATGGCTGATTACATTTTATAAGAGAGCAAGTATTTGGGATTGCGAATATGTTCACTTGACCTTTGACCCTTGCTGTTAGCCCCGATGGTTCACAATTCTTCAAATAATCACTAACTAACTGTTATGATATTAGATGTTTCACTGAAGAAAAAAAAAATGGTTTAAAGGCTATCTCCAAAGTCTCGAGCAATATTATGTACATTATCAATGGTCATTCTCCTCCAATTCAGAACATTAATGCTGGTTTACCACAAAGCTCAGTTTAGGTCGCTAACTTTGTATACTGAGTATTTCACATTAAATGATCTCCTGTATTCAATACAATAACGACACCATGGTATGTTTTAAAACAAAAAACAAACAAACAAACAAAAAAGAGTAATGTATGCCAAAAGTTCTGGCATTTGTATGTAGTTCAATTGAACATTTCTATGAACACTTTAAAAGCTTATAAACCATCAGTATCATCTAATACTTCTATCTATGGATTTTGATTATGACATTGATGTGAATCATGAGTGATTCACACCAATCGAAGATTGAGGAGTATGAAGTAATGCAGCAACTTAAACATCTTGAAAATAACAAGGCTCCTTATGACATAATTTTAAACGAATTGTTAGAGAATATTTCTAATTCTCTTTTGATACTTGTTACCAAACTGCTTGATATAGTGCTTGTTACACGCATTATACCGTCAAGCTTGGTGGTAGGCTTGATGAAGAAATCCACCCCCAAAAAATAAATAAACATCAAACGAAAGAGAAAAATATTCCTTAAAGAATGGTACAAAAATTACAAAAATCGGCTAAGAAATAAGGAAGATATGACATTTCGAAATTTCACAATATTTTTAGAGAACAATTCTTAACCAGTCCTTGTTGTATTATGAATATTCAAATGAGCGAGTTGATAATGTTATACCCCCACAATTTTTTTCATGTGTGTTATATATGAAATTCGAGAAAAATTGTTATTTTCAGCTTATACATCAGGCAGAGGGCATGTTCGCATGCCAAGGTATATCAGAGTTAACATTTTGCTCTTTTTTATTTTGGGTATTTATAAGACAAGTTTTATATTTATACAGCTGCAATATAAGATTTTGTCATTTCTGTATATGAAATTAATAAAAGATTGTGAGAGCATGACATCTTCAACTTTGCTAATTTGAATATTCATAAGGACTTGTCAAAAAAAAAAGTTACATTTCAAAATGTTATATCTTCCTTGTTTCTTATCCGATTTTTGTCATTTCTATATCGTTCTGTAAGGAATATTTTTTCTTTCTTTTGAAATTTATTCATTCATGGGATGGATTTCCTTTTTAATTAAACCTTTATTCAAATGTAAAGACTCACCTGATTCTGCCGATAACTACAGGGGTATTACCTTTATAACTTGTATTGGAAAACTATATTCACTGCTATTAAAAAATAAACGCATTTTATATACTTCGTTCATCGGCTCTTGGTGAAGGGTAGGCCGGTTTTCGGGTAGGTAATATTTCACGATCGATCATATTTTCTCATTGCAAATTAATCGGCATTTACAAAAAAAAAAAACAGAAGAAAAGTTGCATTATGCTTTTATTAAAGATAGATAAAAGCATCTGATTTAGTTGATCGAAGTTCGCTTGGTATCAAATTAGTGAAACACGTGGGATTAAAGGAAAATTGTTGCGTGTAATAATCAAAATTTATATGACAATGCTTAATCTTGCATTTCATGGTCAGTGATGGTGGTAAGAAATCAGACTATTCTTCAAAACACCATAGAAGTGAGGCAGGGTGAAACTGTCTCTAAGTTTATTTGCGTTGTATCTGAATGATTTTGACTCATTCTTGCAAGAGAAATATATTTGTTTGAGCTCTCTATCTTTGTCAAACCACGATTGCTTATCACATGAGAAAGAAATTGATATGTGTATGAATCTATATTTACTCTTTTGTATATACGGTAACGTTACTATTGTACTTGCTGGAAGTGCGAACGATTGACAAAATGTTCTTAGTGCTCTTTCTGATTATTGCCAAATGTGGCACTGTGAATACCACGAAGACTGAGGTTGTCATTTTATTTCTTGAGGAAAAGTGAGAAACATTCCGAAGTTTTACTTTGCTAACGAACCTAAAAGTGTATGTGATGAGTACGTGTGTTTAGGAACAACTTTAAATTATAACAACAGCTTTAAAAATGTTTTGAATAAACAAGTAACTCAAGCCCAGCGCGATACACTCCGTGAGAAACAAAATTGTATTTTCCTTGTCTACTTGACTATCGATATTCAGCTCGAGTTGTTTGATCAATTGATATTGCCAATATATTGTACTGTTATACGGGTGTGAGATTTGGAGTTTCAAAAACGTAGTTCAAAATGAAATGTTTTATTTGAAGTTCTGTAAAGTGAAAAAAAAAAATAAATGCATGGTCTAAACAAAGGAACTCTCATGTAACGATTTACGGTGAACTATTATATAGAAAAAAAAACGGCTAACGAAAAAAATATCTATATCGCTATAGTCCAATGCTATAATGTTCTGGTATCGTCTCGTAAATGAGAAATCAGCTAAATTATCAAGCATCATTTTATAGCTTTGAATTTTTTCTCATTTTTGAAAGGGAAGATCAGATGGGTTGGATTCTCAAAGTAAAGAATATTCTCTCCAGCTTAGGCCTTTCTGACTTGTGGAATAGTCAAGGCAGCAACCTGACTTTATCCACTTTCAAATGTATATATATATATATATATACGCTATATAGATACAAAATCTGAAATTGAGTCATCATGAGCGGCACAGTGATGTTGAGTGAAAAAAATAGAAGTTTTATGCAGAAATTATGTGTTGAAAAGTACCTGATTCAACTTAATGAAAGCAATAGAAAATCTTTATCACATTTTCGTTGCCTCAATCATAAATTTCCAGTAGTATCTGCAAGGGCGTTACAGATACATTCACAGAATTGATCGTATATACACCTTTATGTACTCATTGTTCTAAAAATGATACTGGTGATGAATTCCATTATTCATTTTCATTTTAAGACGAAACGTAAAGCATTTCTCAGGAAGTATATAGTTTACAAATAATTTTAGACAAGATGGATTAAAGTTGGAGAACGGGAAAAGACAAGAGAAATACAACACGACAACACTTTCAAGTATATAGTCTTACATGATATTATGACTGTATTCTCTACAATACTTCATCACTAAACGACACAACTTTCCTGAACATACTTAACCCAAGCCCAGGTGAATGCAAAAACGTCCATCATGATTTCTACGAGAACTACGAGTTTTTTTTTTTTTTTAATTGGCTATTTTACATTCCTCATCTCTTTTATCTTTCTCCATATCTATACTTTTTTATTTTGCACAGATGGGAGAGTGTCCTTTCCTAGCATTAAAAATGATATACAATGAAGACAATCTATAACATTTATTCTGACATGGTATCCCCATTAAAAAAAAAAAAAAAAAGCTTTCATTTAAACAGGCAATTTCTCCAAATACTCGTGTACATGTGTAATGAATGAATACAGCGATAGAACACGAGGAAAATCTTGAAAAAACTTGAATTTTCAAAGTTTCGATATGATATGTACCGCCGTTGCTGGATGAAAAGACGGGTGCACGTCACGAGACCGACACCACGAGTCATACAGCCCACGAGTTATACAGCCCACGAGTCATAACATCCCATGAGTTCGACACTGAGCAAACAAGGCCCACGAGATCCGCATTGTATGACTGTGTTGAACTCCTTTAGGATGTTTTTACCTAACTATAATGTAGATCTCATGGGCTTTATTTGCCTAGTGTCGAACTCGTAGGCTGTATCATTATATACGACGGTCTTGTGGGATGACCCCGAGAAGACTCTAACTAACAACAACATGTATTGGTGACGTCACTGCAGAGCAACGATACTGAACACAAAGAAGAGCGAATTCCACAAAATTTCATTTTCTACCATAATGAAAAAGCAATCATACCTCTTAGAAAGCATACAGTGGGAATGATATCACCCTTAATGTATAATATCAACAACAAGACAAAGGAAAGTGTGCATTTCACAAAAAAAATCCAAATTCTGTGAAATTCTCTTTATACTCTCTACATCGTTGTTCTGCAGTAATGTCACAAGCTGTTGTAGCCTTCTCATTCAGCAGTAACGGCAATAAAACTTTAATTCATAACTTTTGAATGGATTATCTTTTCCTCAAGCTTTCACTGATATGTTATACTGACTAATAACGTTAATTTTATACATTCAACCAACACACGTTTACTTGGGGAAACTTCTCCTTAAAATAACATTTTAATCACCTCATGGCATAATCGTTTTATACTTACCTTTGAGCAATCTCGAAATTGATACTGACATGTTTCTACTTCTTGTCTTTCCTTATAAAACAGCACAAATAACCAGACTAAGCAATCTTAAATTGAAAATCAAAAGCTCTTGTTTCGTATAAATATACAACCCCTTGTAACAATGTCTTGAAACTCTCATTGTTTAAAGAAAGAACATTGCATTATTCAATCTTGCGAATATTTCTTTCAGTTCCCCCATGCAAGTTCTTGTTATTGATGTCTGTCCGTGATTTTGAAATTGAAATGTTTAATCCTTCTGATATTGTTCAACGAAAATTGGAAAAAATGTATTACAATCGTCTAGACTAAAAGCTCACACATATTTCTGCAGTCGTCTAATTATCAGTTTTATTTTAAGCTTCAAGTTTTCAATATCTGCATTAAAAAACACTTTGTACCCACTGGAGTGTAGTAACTGAGATATTTGATTAATTCATTCATTTTATTCATGACATAATCATTGCATCATAATATAGGCGACCGCCAAT
The DNA here is from genome assembly GCF_040938485.1 of Diadema antillarum. Classification (NCBI taxonomy): domain Eukaryota; kingdom Metazoa; phylum Echinodermata; class Echinoidea; order Diadematoida; family Diadematidae; genus Diadema; species Diadema antillarum. The sequence continues at coordinate 912,742 of NW_027271058.1, forward strand.
CAATATTATTAACCTAAAAAAGTACTCAAAAGTTACCATCCATTCTGGATATTTTTCACCATACAACAACCGTTTTATCCACATTATTCTCTGAGTCTTGATAAAAAAAAGTACTTCAAAATTCAGTCATCCAAAACAATAATCTTGACATACAATATTTTGCGGGGTTTTTTTATCTTTCTCTCCCCAGATGAAATGAAAGATATCTTTTCAATTTCTTATTGGAAAAGTAATAATGGGAAACTTTTATAAGAGACGAAATAATTAAATATCAAAACACAAACATTTTCAACGATTTAATTTTTCCAAGCATTATCAAATCTCGCTGCACCCTCAACAATCAGTCAAAGTTTTAATTTTACTCAGAAATCCTGATAATTCAAATCTTTTATTTTTAAATTACGTGAAAAATAAACACCTAAACTTCCTCCACTGCTACAAAATGTCCCAAATCAGCGGCAAACCCGACCTTTCACTTTTCCTCTCCCAACCACATAAGATTTGTCCTCTCTATCTTTCCTTCAATCCACTCCATTTCTCAAAATCTTGAAAACCGTCTTCATTTTATCAACATACTGAATCCATGCGTTCATCTGCATAACCGTGTAGCTCTACAGATAGCTCCATTGTACTTGGTAATAATTTGGAGGCAGCGGAGAGAATATAAATGCTGCCCTCAGCCATGCCTTCCTGAACACTAAGGGGCCGGAATGTCTTTGGCCTGTCATTCATGTGACGTCATAATGCCTGTGCGTGCGTACATGCAACGTGACATGAGAAGTGCGTCATGCGTCATGCAGCTACGTAACGTAGTATGGCCCATCCCACGCTGCCGTACCGGCGATACAACCGTAGAGTATGTGCATGCGTAGTGAACATACGAGTCTAGTTACTGAGTACACCGTACTGTAGATGTGTAACGTGTGCGGATCGGATTGCATAATCTCAATCGTATCGTGTGCGCGGATTTCGCCGGTACGACAACTTTGTCTAATAGGCAACCTAACTTTGTCTTTGATCATGAAAATTTGGAGTTCGGAGCATGTTTTTAAGTGAGTATACAGTAGATGTATGTCCATTATTTAACGATTGGTTTAGATGTAGATCTTTGTCGCGCCAAAATGTTCGTTTGTGCAGCATGCAGCAAGTTGATTTCCTAGCTCGAAGATCACCACATGCAAACTACAGTATGGTTGGGGCACCACCTATCGACAGGGCACCTTCCCATCGACACCCTGCGTATCATGGCTGTTTGCGTATAGAACAAAAAAGTACGCGCGGGATTAAGTGTCATTAGCTATAAAAACAATAAAAACGAAGAAACGAAAATCAAACTCAAACAAACCAAGCTAAAAATTACACATCCGATCAGTAACGACGCATGGCTGTGAAATTCACGTGTATTACCTATGGCCTGTGAAATTCACGTGTATACCTATGCTGTGAAATTCACGTGTATACCTATGGAGGAGAGGGGGTGTCGATCGCAAGGTTCCCTTTTTAGCTGCGCGAAGAAAACGGAACGCACGCACTAAAATTGCGCTATTTTAAAACGGAGATTCATAATCAACGAGACGGTCACGACATTCAAAACTGCAGTATTTATGGCATATTTGAGGTAAGAATTAGGCGGATTTGTATTATATTTTTAGAATAAACAAGCTACAGATCCTTAGGGTGTCGATACGTGGTACCCCCAACCCTACAACTACAAGCAGGGCCTACTAACTGAATGCACGAAACGTGTTGTGTAACAGAAGAAGGGAAGAAGTGCAGTGAAGCCGAACCCCGAAGACAATTCTCACTTCACTGTAACATTACATTTTGTTATTTACCTGCCATTGCCTTCTAGTCGAAATGGCTACATTGATTCTCTAAGATCACTCTGAATAAATCTAGATAAATCATGAACATTGTACGTCGTATGACCCGGCGCGCGTGACAGCACGAGTCAGTGTTAGCTGTGTCGAGCGAGCTGTCCCGTGTCATGGGTCACTGCTAGTGGCAGTATACAAATAATGAATGTTTATGAGTGCAATGGACAGAATATTTCATGAGGTGAAAGATGAAATGATCCATTCAACGAGGCGCAGCCGAGTTGAAAAGGTCAAACATTTCATCTTTCACCGAATGAAATATTCTGTCCATCGCACGAATGAAAAACATTTATTATTTGTTTTATATTTGTAACGCCTAAAATAGATTCTTCTCATTTGATGTTTTATTAATTTAGAAACAAAGAGAGAATCTAAGATTGCGAGAGTGTTCGCTGAGCGCTTTACGCTAGCGCGCTGTCGCATACACACACTGCAAACGCAAGCTTCTTGCTAGCGCGCTGTATCGTAGCATACTACACGCACTGCAAACGCAAGCGTTTTACACGCGTGTGCCGGCTCTCAGCGAGCGTGCAATGGACCAAATCGTATGGATCCAAAATTGCACGGATGATGATGTCATAGTGAAATGGGCAGAATGATCAACGTCAAACAACCAATCAAATGACAAGGATCTCTCCAGGCGTTATATAATGCATAATGATCCTTGCATGCAGTCACAGTTGATCTATTGCTCAAAAATTGAATGAAACTCTTATCCAGACGACAATAGCAAGGGCCAAGGCATGGCCTATGAATGAATATTGAGCTGCTGAGATGTATAGGCCCTATGTGTATCTATCGCCATCCACACTGTCACTGGTAGTAAATCCCTAACCAATGAATGGAGCTACTACTATTTCGGCCAATAGGGTAAGAGCACCAGTCACTCGGCCGCGGTCAGCTACCGGTATTCGGTCACTTATCACTTGTCACCAGCCAGTAAGTTCAACTGTCACAACACACGCAAATCACATCAATTCACATACTTGCACACTCATTCACAACAGGAAACTCCCGTAGCCCCCTCCAAAAATCCATCCAAAATCCCAAATTTTACCGTCAAAAGTGCAGAATCGCCGCTACTTTCCAAAAGTGCGCGCTGATAAGGCCCAGTTGTAAGAGTACGGGTCGCCAAAAAAGTGCTTAAAATCGAGAAATAGGCCGTTCTATCAAGGGAATTTTTGCTTAACGCAAGCTTGGAGTGTGATGGTATCCTCAAAAATGGAAAAGAAAAACAAAAATTTCCGTACGTGCCGATACAGTGTCTGAGTCTCAACGTACAAGGGTTGAATGCGAGTGCTAAGTCCCCAGTATTCGGTCACCAACAGGCGCCGCAATGTCCCCGATGCAATTTTGCGCCAACAAGGTAGCACCCGCGCGTTTTTCAGCTGCCTTGAACACACATTGACTTTGAATGCGCATATCGCGTGACCGAATGCTGGGGAATTTTCAAGGTGATATATTTTGCGATTTTGTGAAAATCTGTGTGATATTTAACAAAATGAAAATTGAGATTAAAGAAATTTGATATATTTCACATACATTGCTGTAATAGTGTAGATATGATGTATGTATACTATTTTAGTTTGAAAAATATTGCAAAAAGCTTAAGTGACCGAATACTTGGGATGTTACCCTACCGAATATTAAAATATAGGCTCTACATTTGCTACACGTTTTACTTTCAGGACTGATAGGAGTCTAGTCTTATTACCTTATCTATCCAATAGAAAAATCTGACTGTTTGGAGGAGTTCTATTATCTTATCATTTTTTATTGTTATTTTTTATATGGCTCCTCTAAGGATGGTGGGATACTGTGAAACTAGGCATAATCTCTGCAGAACATATCATCCCTGCCCTGACATTAGTGACAACAAGATACAGACTAATCTTGCGGTCAATATATTAGCCCCTTGGTAGAACAGTATACAATCAACTGCTCATGAGGATGATGGTGGAAATTATCATTCCCAAGGTGCTTTTCATACCGACCCTTCTATCACCTCGAGGCATTAGCCGAGGGGTGATGGAAGGGTCGGTATGAAAAGCACCGAGGGAGTGATAATTTCCACCACCATCCGAATACAGAGCATTTAATATTTGTTTTAAATACCTCATCGTTTAAGACTTATAAACCAAGATCTAGGGCTATGCAAATACGAAGTAAATTCTAACTGTTAGGCCTAACGTTAGCCCTAAAATCAGGCCACAGCCTGCGCTCGCTTGCATGGTTTTTGTGCATTTCGTAGACTATAGACCCAGTACGCACGGTACTCACAGTAAGTCACACGGCCTTTGGCGAGCTCCTGCATAAAATCTTGGCAGACGATTACAGTATACATCCAGCTTCCTGTCGCTTGTATTTTAATTCGATATTTCCAACATGCTGAGATTTGTCTCTGCTTAACTACAATTGTAGCTTCGGGATCCTAAGAAATCCTAAAGACAAAGTGTACGATCTTTGATTCTGCTCACTTAAAATCATGGAGTCCTGAGCGCTCAATCACCATGCCATGTTGAAACATGCCTGCTGTGCGCCAGCAGTGCGATGATTATAATTGTGCATGTGTTGTATTGTACGATGCGCGTAGTGAGCGTCCTTGGAGGGGTTGCGGACACCGCGCGCGAAGTCTAGTGTACTTGTAATGTGTACAAAAGTCGCGGAGGGTTTACGAATTCTATCACGAGGGTTTTGACTTTCTATCACTTGCATGAAAACCCTAAGGCAAGATAGACGGGACTACACCTTGTCATGTGATATACTTTTGACCAATCAGTGATATGAATCTCACTTATGAGGTACAGCTGTATGTAATAGTAACTGTTAGTAGATACAGCGCTGTATAAACCATGACATGAGTGGATTCTCTGTCACACTGAGTGTTGAGGGGTTTTGTGTAGGATTTATGGTCATATAAAACATTTGCAATAAATCCTAAAATATATGGAGATATCACTATTTTTCTCAATAAACCATAACTGTAGATGGTTTATTCTAAAAACAATTTTATTATAACTATCTGCCAATGATAAATAATGCTGTTGAGTGCATGTCATGTGATAACAAATGTAGGCTGTCTGTCTGACTGCAAGTATTAATGTAGAATCAATTGTCTACATTGTTCTTTTTTTGTGTTTGAAATAAGATGACATGGCAAATCATGCAGAGGCTCCAACACCAAGCACCTTCTGATCGGGAGATTCTCCCGCCTGAAACCCCTAGCAAACGGGAGACTCCAACTTGGCTCGCGCACATCACGAGCGCAAAGCACGAAGTTGCTTGCGACCAGGGTTCTAAAGTGGAAGCTCTAGGGTTCGAGATGCTCTCTCGTGCTATATAAGGCTTATTTTTTGACATACGATGACACTAAGTAAGAAATCATTTCAAGCGGGAGACACAGAGCCAGGGCAGGAGAAATTAAATCTCAAGCGAGAGAACTGGAGATTTTGCAAAAATGGGCTTTTGGCGGGAGATATCGCGTCGAAAGCAGGAGAGTTGGAGTCTCTGAATCATGGTTTATGTCACCACCCAGTCAGGCATAATGTACAACAGTACATCTTCACTGTGTGCAAACTTAAAGCTTACAGTTTAAATGAAGGTGGAAAATTGTCATCAGCAGTGACAAAAAATGAAAGTATGATTCACAGTGGTCATTGCAGTGCTGCTATTGTATTCGTAAAACTGCTTTCACTACTCTGTACACTGGTTGCAAAGCTAGGAGGTTTGATTTAAGTGCATGTTATGTAATGGGCTGGCTGTCTTTTTGGAAATGAATGTAGAACTAATTGTTTTCAAGATTTTTCTTTTTCTTGTGAAACAAGATAGATAACATGGGCCAGATATGTGATCACTCACTCACCTGCATGTACATAATGTACATCCTCTCTACAATGTATCTATGCAAAGCCTATGAAGGTGGGAAGTTGTCACCAACAGTGATTAAATGAATGGTGATGAATGGAGTAGGAAGTGAGTGGTGACAGAAACCATGATAATGCCATGACATGCTGTATAACTGTATGGCTGAAATTTGTGGTGGGTGTCATGTACCGGTACAGTACAAACGTTTGTCTGTAGTTGCTCACCACAACGGAGCACTATTGCTATTGCATACAAAACATGAATATATTTGTGTGATCTGTGATAATTTCAGCACAGTCATGTGGAGAAGGAAAGTACAGGTGTACAATGTACATTCAGTAATATTGGTTTTGATTTTAGTGCTTACAAGTTTCCTGATATGACAGTGTACAGCCAATTAATCGAGCTGTCTGAGTGCTTCAGAGCTCCAATGGGCATGATTCTGATTGGCAAGCTATCAGTGTATTGTATGTTGGAGATTACTGTATGGAGGATCCAAGAATGTAATTTTTTTAATCATTCTGCAGTTTTTGCCCAACTGTCAAAGCAAAGACCGTAAGTTTTACACATGCCCTGAAGTATAATGTCTTATTTTGACAGATATTCCACCAATTATGTTTTATTGTTACTTTGCTTAATAGCCATAAGTTGTAGGCCTATTCAAGATTGGGATTATTTTGATCAATGTCTTAATGATTGTGAATGTTGTGCTGTTACTGTGTAGTGATTAACAAATTTGCAATTTCTTCTTCTATTTTTCTTTTCTTAAGCCATCCCTGGGAGACAGTCACCCAGGCTGCATGGAGGAAGTACCCCAATCCCATGAACCCCAGCGTGGTCGGGATCGATGTGGTCGACAGGAAGGTCGACTCCAGGGGGCGCCTCCACAGTAGAAGACTGCTGAGCACAGAATGGGGTCTACCAGGTTGGGTCAGATCGGTGAGTATTCCACAAAGGTAGACCATTGCAGACTTGACTTGACATAATTTTGTTCCCGCTGTTGAGTGAAGTTTTTTAGCTAATGCTTAACTCCATTTCACTGGAACCTTTGGTTGAGTTTGATATTACAAAGTCAAGCATGTATAGAGTGCCTGATTGTGAGGTCATAGCCATTCATCGACATGAAACTGGTTCTAAAAATCCTCATGTAACCCAAATATCTGTGAACCAGGGAGGTGTTAAACCCCAGTCACATAGACATGCTGGATCACCCTGATCCGGGGTGATCAGGGGAAAGATCCGTGTTGACGCCTTGGGCATCCTTGGACATCTGGGAGGTCAACATGGCAACTTTTGGAGGTCAATAACATCCGGCCTCATCCGGGGACTGCCATGTTGGCAGAGCAATCCGGGATGGTCCATGTAGCTGCCATGTTGATCCGTGTAGATGCTGTGTTGGTCCGTGTAGACGCCGCGCTCTTCCAACCTTATCCGTGTAGCTGCAGCATTGATACCGAGTGTACAGTCATATCAACGCTTGTCGACGCTCCATCGAGGTAGAAACTATCCCGGAACTTTGTGGATTATCGTGTAGATCCTGGAGGATCCGTGTTTATATATTACTGGGGCCGTAGAGAAAGGAGAATCTCTCTTTTGTACCCATGCTCTGTGCCGAAAAGTTATGCACTCTATCGAAGAAAAGACAGCAGTGCACTTCAGTTTTTTAGGATTCATCATTCCTGAAATACAACATACCTCACCAGCAGCAATTTGCCGCCGCCTTCAATATTTTTGGTAGCCATGGTTAGTATGCAAAGAGTATAGGATACACAAAGAAAAGTAGTAAAAATTGTACCTCTTTAACTGTGTAATGCTACTAAACGCACAAAAATATGCATAAGCGAGTTAATCAATTCTAACGATTTAGTATTCATGTGCGAAACCTGGCAAACAGTATTATGCACAAATGTGTGCAAGATGGCTTATCATGCATGAACTTTTTTGAGATACTAATACTCATTTTTTTCAGTCTGGGGGTATTAATACAATGAGATTTTGTTTAAAAGGGGAAAAATAAAGAAAAAAAAACTCTTGGCAGTTTTTCAGTACAAAATTACTAGCAAGTTCTGTACAGGATTTCAACATTTCCTCTGAAATACAGCATTGAATAATTGTTAAAATGGGAACCTCTTCTTTGCTCTCCATATTCTAACAGTGTTGAAGCCTGCTTAGAGCATCGAATCTCGAAGCCAGTGAAATGCTAAGTTTTCTGTTGTCACACTATTCAATCTACAGTGTATGCATAAACTTGCACAAATTGAGAAGAGATTCTATTCCTTGTCTTACACCTCCCTGCTGTGTACACAGTGGTAGTCTACCATGCTTGAACCCGGTTCCATCCCACTTCCCAAAGCCTTGTGTAAGAACATTTTGTGTGGAACCAGCACTAAGTTATAACAATAGACTGTAAAATCATCTCTTTTGTACTCCGTTGTTATTATCAGTGAATACTACAGTAGAAAAAACAAAACAAAGAAAAGGCAAACTGTATTGATGCACTTTGTGCATCATGTTTTGACAAAATCACGTTTTTATAAGTGTGCCAGTCTACCTTGAATACGAAGTACATGTAGTTCTGAAAAGAAAGGCATGATGTTAGCACGGCAGCTATGAAAATGACAGAATAGAAAACTGTGCAGAATAGTGAATGACAGCGAGAGGTATTGCCAGAACAGTCTGAATACCAGTTTAACACTTCTATACCATCTTCCTTAAACTCACTGAAATTCCCGCCACCTCTTGCCATACTCTGTACCGCCCACGACTGATGCATTATTTCTTTTTGCACTACCCTCACAATCCCTCCCTCTGATACTTTGTACTCTGTAAGTACTACCCTCGTCTCTTACATTGTTTCTCTTTGTGCTACTTTCCCCGATGTCAACTCATCCCATTGCTCTGTTCTACCCTCTTCTGTCAAGTCATTTCCTCTATCTCCTACCACCCAGCACCCAATCTTGTTTTCAGAACTGTAACAGTGTACTGCGTACATGAGACTCAAACTTGAAATATAGACCTGTAATTCTGAGTGATTTTTTTAATGCTTGATTTCTATTTCGACCTCAGTTGGGGGGTGTCGCATATGCTCAACAGTACCGGCAGTTTATTCATTCACTTATTCACTTCACGATTATTTATTTATTTATTGATTCCTAAATCGCAATAACCCTTTTGAAGGACTGTGGAGTGTCACATTGTTACGCATAAATCAGTTTGTCTACCTTGCATTGAGTGAGACAGGAGTAAAGTGATGCCAGTGAAGCAGGCAATATACCCCAGAGCATGGGAACATGGAATGGATTATAAGTAATGATGAAGAAGTCAAATTCCCCTCCCCATAATCTATCATTAAAATATTCTTCTTCTTTTTTAATGGCAGCTGATAGGTCTGCAGCCCACATGCTATGGGTCGGAGTACTCTATAGTGGATCCCAAGGAAAAAACCTTCACAGCACAGACGGCCAATGTGAGTATTAATGGCTTGATGTCCGAGTTACAGATTGTGTAATGTTCCAGCAATAACAGTTAGAAGTAATATCAACTCAATAGTGGGGAGGATTTGTTTGTTTGTTTGTTTGTCTGCAGGTGTTAGTATGTATGCCTGACAATGCTCATTATGGTCTTTCTTCGTTCTAAACCTTCATTCATTTCGGTAGTTTGTGATGCAGATGTTCTTTGCCATACTCGTGCTGGTTGCATCTGCCCAGAAAATATATCAACCATAATTGAACCCTTGTGATGCTATTAACTTATCAAAGAGAGATTTTTCACTTACATGTAAAAGTGCACTTACAGATGGAATACAAACTACAGTACCAAGTACCTTGTCGGGATATTTATCTACTTCTGTGTAGTAACGCACTAAAAGTTTCAATGGGCTTGATAAGAAAATGAGAATGGTCATGCTTTCTGTTGTGATTGCTCAATTCTTTCCATCTTTATTACAGATGGCTCTTTATCATCTCAGTAGCTTACGCACTGTGTTGTCTTCTCAACAAAATATGTCTGCCCAGATCAAACTTGCAATTCTGGTGGCTACACAAGTGCAGTTGTGTCATGAGTTAGTAAAAGAGTTACCAGAGCATTCAGTAATATGTGTAAGACATGTTTACTGGAAAAGTGATCCCATCTTCATTATCTGATCTATTACAGATATCTCTTCAGAATTATGTCACCATTCATGAACGTCTTGTGTATAAGCCTCATCCTACAAACAAGGATGCGTAAGTATTATTTTGATGATGTCAGCACCACTTTGAAAAGAAAGTCATGATGCTGGTATAATATCATATTAAAATGGAAATTAGTCATATCAAGAGCCACAAAGCCCCGAAGATCTTTCACTGAAATCGTGACACTTGAAAGAAGTATCCCTAAGTAATGACCAGCTTGAAAAAATGCCTGGTGTTTCTTCAAAATACAGAATACAGAATGAGAGATAAAGGTAAAAACAATGTTATACCCACCAACTTCCAGTGGTGATATGTAATAGATATGACTAGAATTTCATTAGCAACAGTCTTTAAGTAGGCTGACAAGAGATTCCATGTAACATTTATGATATCTCTTGTGTGAACCTTATCCACAAAACGGTGTGTTGGTACATTTGCAAAATGCACTTTCAACACTGAGTTGAACATTTTCTTCCTTTCATCATACACGTTGTACTGTATTTTGTGTATTTTGTCAGTAATTGAAAATAAATTATTGAAAAAGTATGAAGTCTTAAATTCTGGAATTCAAGAGGGGGGGGGGGGGGCGGGGGGCATTACCTAGTAAGAAAGCTGTACACTCTCTTTCAAATATTAGCATAGTCTGTCTGGCATGGCTTGAATACAAAGACACATGTTGACAACCTTGCAAAATATACTTCAGCATAGCAGTCCGGGTTAAGAAAGACCTCCAACACATGGAATTATTTTGCAAAAGTTATATGGACTTAATGTGCAGTTAAGTTATTTGTGGAGCTAGGACATTAGGTTCACTCTCTGTAATCAAAATATGGAACTATTCTGTCTGTTTTACTGTGTATAGTTTGATATCAAGTCTTTGCCGGAATGATTTCATGAAAGAAATCAGCATAAACATTAAAAAAAAATATCAAGTGATTAAGTTTCTGCATTGTTTTGTGTTCCTCGATGTAACTGCATTGATAATCACTAATTATCCGTTGATTGTTTTGTTTTGTTTTGTTTTTTTCTTTTCCATAATGGGTTGTAGTGTCTTTGGCCTTCTATTTCTTGTGTATATATTCTTGCCATTGATATAATTGCTTTGAACAATTTAGATGTGACAATTCCCCACAAACTCTTCAGTGGGTATTACGAAGATGCTGTTGTTTCTTGATTGCTGGGTGCATTTTGGCTCATTTCTAGCTTTTGGCATATGGAGATCAGAGGTATTATCTCTTTCTTTTTCTTTTCACAGAACTGTACTTACTCAGGAAGCCATAGTGACAGTGAAGGGACTGAGTTTGGGCAGCCATCTTGAAAAGATGGTCACAAACACCATCTCCTCAAAAGCTGGAGCGGTAAGTTACGCCCCTTCTCAGTCTAAATGTACCATTTTTCTATTATACATATATACATATGAAAACCCAGGTATACTTCAACTTGTGTTTTCATTGTAATGAGAGTATATCTCAAAAGAGTCATAAGCAACATTAATATATTTATGATGTTAACTCTGTTGTGTGCAAAGAGTCATAATCTGGATTAGAGTTCATTGACAAATCATCAGTCTTGTGTCTCATAAAGCTGTTTGTAAAGTTACAAACAACTAACGAGCGACTGGTGATCAGTTGTGATGTGCTATACTTACCAGAATTTCAATAATTCAGCACAAGAATTGATCCCCAGTCCCTCGTAAGTCATTTGTAACTTTACGAACAGCTTTATGAAACAGGGCCCATGTAGAGTTTAATAGCCTTTTTCAACAGCCCTCATGCTGTTGTTAACACTGACAGTCATGAGCAAAATGCTCGAGAGCCAGAACTGAGAGATTGTGATCATTATCAATCACTGGAAGGAAGCCTTAACCGCACAACACTCTGATTAATTCAGTTAGTAACTTTGACCAATGAAATTGCTCAATTTGCCTTCTGGCTGCAGTGCAGAATGTTTATGCGGGACTGAGGAGCTGCTGCAGACAGCACTCTGTTGATTTGTTGTGATTTTTTTTTTGCTATGAGGAGGCGACAAAACCTTGTATCTGAAAACTGTCATGTGTTCAGAAGACATCTGACAATTAATTTTTTTTTAAATGATTTTTAAGATGCAATGTTTTGACACCCCAGCGACATTTTGCTATCAAATGCTGTTATCAAAATTTGTTGGTAGTTCAAAAGGCGTATATATTTAAACAAATGCAGATCCCCAGAAAACCTCTTGATGGCTTTTAGCTCTCATGTAGCAGCCCTCTACTTGTGTCTCTTGCAGTCAGTACAGTCAAAGCTACTGTAAAATGAGGAATTTTCGCGTGCATTTTAATTTCGCGAATTTCGCGAGCGCCAATATTCGCGAAATTAAAATGTACGCGAAAGTTCTTGTCTACACTATATGCATTGAATGCCAGTGGCAGTTCGCAAAAATTTCATGCCGCAAAAAAGGCCGTCAGCTCTAATTCGCGAAAAAATTCATACCGCGAATATATCATGTTTTACAGTATTTTGTAGTTGTCAAACAAGCTTCCTTATTGCACCAATCTCATCCTGCCTTTATGTGCCCCGTGGCATGCTGTTTGCCATTTTTGTTGTTGCAATTCTGAAACTCTTCCCCCTACCTACACCATGATGAACCCAAGAGTAACATAATCTTTGTGGGCTGGTGGTGGTGGTGGAGGGGGGGGGGGGGATGATGATCATGCTTTCGGTGTAAGAACTAAAACATACCACTACTTGTAGTCATATTGTAGGCAAGTTATATTTTTTCTGTCTTGTTTTGTTTGTGTTCGTGAACAGGGCCGTGAAGCAATGGAGTGGGTGATAGAGAAGATTAACAAGGAAATGAGCGAGCTGGCCTCAACAGCGAAAAAAGGTATCGAGGACTTAACAAGCGGCATCGACACAATCGACTTCGATTGACGCAGGCTTCGCTTATGTATATGTAGTAATGTGTTGTAGATGCTGAGATATCGCAAGTCCAAAGAAAGTGAGCTCGGAAAGGGCAGACCCATTGGTTTTCACTGTCAAACTGTGACAAATCATATATGGACACCCCGAAACTTGGTTTCGACCAAAGGAAGTCAGACACTAAGGGACATTGAAACAAACTGTACGTTTGTTTCAGAGGAATTTTGTGTGAAGTGCTTGAATGGATATGGATATGGATATGTGAATATCGTCCAGAGCTGGTCTCTGTGGATTTTGATGGTGTCTTTTGCTAATTGTATTATTTTATTCGGTTGATATGAAATCATGCTTGGTTTTGAAAATCTTAATTTAAGGTTTGGACAAGTAGCTCTCTTGCAATGTTCAGTACACTGAGTGATTAGAAAGGAAAAGGTATAACCTCATAGCTTCAAATTATAATTTCTACCTCAGTGTTATATTTTGTGTCGTGAGCTTTTAATTCCTGGCAGACCAAAATGATTAGAGGAATCATTTTATGTAATCACTTGATCCTGGGATCTCAAAAATCATTTTCTTTTTTATATACACAGACCAGACTTATGCAAATGTGCTAGACTGTAAGTTTCTGCCATTTTAATGTTACAAACTAATTTCAGTTGATCACTGTAATTTTGTTTGAGTGTAATGCTTGAGCTAAGACAAATTGAAAGAACAGTGTACCATACTAAACTGTGGGAAAAGAAGGTGTCTATTGTACTTCAGGTATTCTGACTGATATAGGTAATTATTTCATACTAAGGTGATAGAATTTTCCAGCTCGGAATCCATCAAAAATTGTCACATTGGAAGCAGAAAGTTATTACCTCTTGGAATAGAATAGAGAATTAATGGCCTTCTTGCTCTCTGCTGATTATATGCATGTGCCCTGAGATTGTGAAAAAGTTGATGCTGTATCAGATTGCTGAACTAGATTGGATTTGCGATATATATATATTGTATATGTTTGTGAGCACAAATTAGAGTCCTTTATTTATGTATGAAATTATAAACATGAAAAGAAAAAAAAAAAGCTTCTTAAAAGATGTTCCATAGTCTACGGATTTGCTAAGCAAATTGTGCAATGATGCAATGCAAAGCTGCATTACTCTGACACACCTCATGTCGTAGTGAGGAACGGAAAGCGGTTGTCAGTAGAATGTATGCATTATATCTGCACACAAGTTTTGGTTAAAAAAAAAAGGAACAAAAATTGTAGTTGAGATTCTCTGAGTGTAGTATATTTAAAACTTGAAACAATGCAAACATGTTACATTTCGTTGGAAAACATGAGGAGTATGTGTGGTATTTTCAGATAGATGAGCATTATTTGAGTAGCTGGTCGGTTACTGATAGAAGTACGCATTCCGACTCGTAGCATCATAACCTTTAGCAACTGTTTTCATTGGACTGGTAAAGAGGAAATTTTTGGTGGAATGATCAAGTGGAATTATATCTTGGAATGATAATATTTCTGTAAATACTTTGTTATCTCCAAAGGCATTTGCATGTTATTATCTCCATATGAGGTGAGAAGAGCACAAAGTTCACCAAAAATGTGCCACCCACCAAAATATTACAGCTTTACAGTTTCAGAAAGGTTTTTAATCTAGGAAGGTGATCATCTCTGCCGTATTAAGTGACAGAGATCCAACAACAACAACAAAGAGGGTCTTGCATTCAGGTCAGGGCACAAAAATTGTGTCAACTGTCATGGAAGTGATACTTGTACTTTGGTATCCTTGCTTTGTCACATTGTGTAAACTTTGTGCCTGTGATGCTCACCACTGTTAAGTGAGGAGGAGGAGGAGGAGATACTTACAGCAATGCATGTTTGCTCTTTGGTGTGACATAATTATTTATTGACATTCATAGGTTGGGAACTAATGATTGTTCATTCATGGATGACTGCCGTGATTGATACATACAAGGGGATGACATACAAGAAACCTTTCTTTTTTTTTTTTTGGGGGGGGGGGGGAGGGGAGGGGGAAGGGGAACCAAGGCAAGAGGTCAACTTGGCAGTCATTTGCATGGCTCTTGACAGGAAGGAGAAATGTGAGCAGATGAGTAGTAACCTGTCAGCTATAGGCATGACTTTGTCACCTTTCTGGGTGATACCAAAAACTTATAAAACTCTCAAACACTGAAGAAGGAACTGAACCATGCCTTGTGTATATGTATCCCAGCCAGCAAAGTTGTAATGTTTCAAGCTGATTGTAAGGATATGAGGCATTAATTAATGATCCACTGTCAGAGTGAGTCGCTACTGCACTTGTGTTTATTCTTTTTAAATTTTCAGGGTCGACCACAACTTGAAATTTTAGCATGTTGCAAACTCAGAATCTGAGAATATTGTAGAAATTGAATATGCGCGGAGCGCACACGATGAGTACGTAGTACGCAATATTTTGCTGCTTATCTCTCTTTGTGCTGCTTACATTCAATGTTCTCTCTCATGTTTTGCACACAAATATCAAAAGTACCTGGTAGTTTGATGTTTCTTATGTTATGCACATGTTTTGCACATTTTTTAATGTTTTTACTTTGAGCTTGTTGCAAATTCTTGAGGATGTTGCATAGCATGTTGCTGGCTTTTTAGGATGTTGCACAAGAATTTTAGCATGTTGCAGCGACATGCTAAAACCCCTCGTGGACCACCCTGCATTTTGATGATCAGTACTCAGTAGGAGATCAGGTCAAGGGGCAGTAAATGAATGTTGAGCAGTATCTAGCAGGAGGGTTCATGTAATTATACATCTGGACATAAATATTTTTTATGTTAGACAAGGATTCCTTTTCGGCAGTTGTCCATGCAATGCTGAACTGCTTTAACCTGTCCTCAAAGCGTAAATTAATATTCATCCTGCGCAGTCAGTCACACCCCAGCAAAGTATGTTTGTGACGGACAGTCCAGTGCCAATAGGAGACTGAGATCATATATTATATTTGCCATGCAGTGACTGAATGTCTTCCATTGTGTTACCAAGGTCCTAGGCAGGACGCGCTCCATCAATGCCATGTCATTCTTCCGCACCAAATTTTTTATATGCAGCATTTCAGTGATGTGCAATCATGGCTTTGAAGCTGTGATACTTCTTCATTGATAGTTTGCAGTCATACAGGGAAACCCTGTCATAACATACTCACTAATGAGGTACCATCTTTGATGAGGTGGATTCAGTCATCCCAGTTCTCCACTTCTGTATTTAGCTGGCCTCATTTTTAGCACGTTTACGTCGAGGAACCAGTGATGGTGAGATTAAATCCGCAGTCCTTGTGACCTACAGGTAGTTGTAGCAGGTTTCCCAATACACAAAACCTCATCCGAATGAACATGATGTGGTCACTACTGCTGTGTAGATTCATGAGCATACCATAGATATGTTCCAGTGTTAGCGAGCCAAATAAATATTTTGACAAGGCAGTCTGGAGCTCACTCGTAGATCGTCACTGAATTCCTTATTTAAAAAAAAAAAAAGATGTGATGTGATGGAATACATTGAAATGGAGCCACTATGAAATGCACAGGGTAATGCATATGACTATTCATGCCAAATTTGAATATCTTGGTACAGTATCTATTGCATCAATAGAGGTACAGCCTGTATGGTGTTTGGTTATTTGTATATCAAAAAAATAATAAAAGTAACTACGCTCTCCAATGATGGTGTGTGTTGATCCATATATCACGTTTGCACTTTGAATAGCAAGGCATTGTGTATTACATGATCTGTAGTGGTGATTGTGTGTTTATGTGGTTATTGAAGTAGTTATGGTGTAGGTGAACAGATACCTTGAAAGTGATGTGCCATGTATTGTAATCGTTTTAGAATTGTTTTAAAACTTGAATCTTAACTGGTGATGAGATGATCTTGGTTTTCCAGTTGATACATGATAAACATGTGATTAAGTACAGTGTATTTGTTCAGTGGGCAACGGTTTCATGTACAGTTCTCTGGTAATTGTCCAGTTCAGTTTAGACACCTGTTATGGATTCGGTCTTTGTCTGTCTTCACATTTATAAGTGTTATCTTCTCTCACAGAATATGTTAAACTGCGTCATATTGAGAATTGTACCGTAATTCATCTGATGGTTTTTCAACAACAACAAAAAAGCAAAATCCCAGTGTAAATGTGGAAAGTTTGAACCTCTAGCAGTCTGGTGTGTATTCAGTGAGGAAAAGGACTGATACAATATACATGTATTTTGTATGGTGCAATGAAGACTAAGCTACATCACATTTGCTTCTGTTTCAGGCCACAACAAATCAGATTTAAAGATTTTAGTGGCCACCAGAAAAAAAAAGAAAAAAAGATTGCTGTAGCTGTCAAAAAATTGAAAAGAATAATAGGAAATGTTCACAGAGACTGTCAGCAAATACATATCGGGCTCCTCAGTATATCTATAAAGGAAAAACAAAACAAAACTGTTGATGTAGCTTTAATGCAGATAGGTTTGATGTTTCACCATTACGTGTGACACAAAATGACTTGTCATGATGTGAATATCGCCATCAAGTACAATCTCGACATATATAAGGAGAATGTTGTACTGTACAGTGGACGGCTGTGTTCCAAAGATATCTATGGAGATGTACATGTACAATATTTCTAAATAAATTTTAAGAAAAGTTGAAAGTATTTTCCATGTGTTTATGTTTCAGTTCCCTTGGCTTTTGTTGTCACGATAATTAAAGGCATAATTTCCCATTTCCACAAAAAAAAAAAAACACCTAGCATTAATGCTTTAAAATACAAGATACTGTATACTTGGCAGGATAAGAAGAGTTTCGCGTGTTTTTAATCAAGACTCAAGAATCAAGACATCACGCACAGGAATATATGGCCAGCAAAAATATTCATGTGCTTTTATTTTGGGGCTAGTTTCTGGTTGCGCGAAATGCGCACAAATTTCAACACTGCGAAAATTTCCACTTTTACAGTAGTTCTTAAATGTGAGTTAGGGATTGAAACAACTGCTGTAAAAGTTTGAATCCGTGTAATCGATGTTAAGTATTGTTAAAGGACAAGTCCACCTTCATATACATGTGGTTTGAGTGAATGCAGCAATATTAGTAGAACACCTCAGTGGAAGTTCGGGGAAAATCGGACAATCCGTTCAAAAGTATCTGCGCAGTCACTGCTGGATGAGAAGACTACTACAAGCGTACAGTGTATGATGTCACATGCGTACAACAATATATAAGGAAAATAAAAAGAGAATTTCACAAAACTTCACTTATTGAATAAAGTGCACATTTCTTCGACTTGTTACTGACGTATGTTAAAGGGAAGCAGTCCTGAGATTTTCACTGTACTGATGATTAAAAAGAGTAAAAAATATAACCTTTCACCAATTTATACGCGTGGACATCAAAAATTGTCTCCGTACGCGATTTTTAAAAAATAATTCCTGCAAGCGATCGTGTGAGAGCCTGCCAAAAGGTGCAGCGTCATTGATGCCCTACTCTCAAGTTGACAGCCGTGCCTCAGAAAACCAATTTAAGTGTTCAAAATGATCATATCTGATTTTTTCATAAAATGTGACAATATGTGGTTTTATTATTTCAAACAAAATATTTCAAGCTTATTTATATATACAATTAATATAAAAATAAATAGTAAACATGTATTTATAAATAACTAGGGATGACGAGCAGAACACTGCTGGAAAGAGTTGTGCTTCGATGACGTATGACTCTCCGCCAAGACTTGCTCATTTGCAGAGTCACACTTTTTTAACCGAAATGTACGAGCTTATTTGGTGATTTGAAAGTTTGTTTTTGATGAAAGTAGTTCATTGGAGGTACCAACAACAGCATATTTTTTTTAATTTCGTGAGGACTGCGTCCCTTTAAGGGTAATATTTTTCCTCGTGCCTTCTGAAAGAGAGAAATTGAGCATTCTTTTGTTATGCGAGAAAAGTGAAAATATGTTGAAATTTCTTTATTCTTTCTTCATATTGTTGTACACATGTGACATCACAAGCTATAGTAGTCTTCTCATCCAGCCGTGACTGAGCAGAAACTTCAAAAATTCATAACTTTTGAACAGATTGTCCGATTTTCCTCAAACTCTCACTGATGTGTTCTACTAATATTGATGCATCCTCTCAACCCACATGTCTATGAAGGTGAACTTGTCCTTTAAATTCACAAAATGGAAACGGTAGTTATAATAAAGATGTTTCCTGACGAAACGGTCTACAATTACAGTTTAATGAGAAAAATACTGATATTTTAGGCTTTATTACAAAGATTTTATATGGTAGGATGTTTTGTGATACAATAGGCCTACACATATGGATCAAATGTGATATCTTAAACATTTCTAAAATCACTTCTCCCAAAGGTAAACAGGACCTTTAACATGCAACATAAGTTTCATAACTAGTAATATAGTCACATTATAATTTCATTTTTTTTTTAAATATTGCAATACATGTACACAAAAGGAATAGGGAGCATAATTATGAAATACATGTATAGGTGTATATTGTATTGTTCCTATTTTTTTAACCTTCTAAGAACCACCACTCCTCAAACTCTGTATGCCATTTATATTGCGTACACATGATTCACAGATGGCTATAATTATGACAGAGAAGCATTTTTTTTTTTTAACTACAGTTCAGGTGTAATTCTTTGGAAAAACTGACCAAAATAATCTTTTACACGGGGTCATTGAGGGCTGTAGCACATAGTACCTTGGAGCAAGGGCGGATCCAGGTCGAATTCCGTCCAGGGGAGGCACCTGTACAGAATTAAAGGGGGCGCACCCCCCCCCCCCCCCCCCCCCCATTTTTTTTTTTTTTTTTTTTTTTTTTTTTTTTTTTTTTTTTTTTTTTTTTTTGGTGTCATTCCTTTTGTTTAACAAAAAATAAAGAGGAGGCACGCGCCCGGTCCGCCCCCCTCTGGGATCCGCCACTGATGGAGCTGCATACAATACTGTACTGACGTCGTGTTCGTACCATGCAGGGGGGTTCTTCCCACCTCCCTTTTTGTACAGTGCACTTTCATAATCATCCGGAGTATAGACAGTATTAGCGCCCTCTATCGTTTGAAGAAGAAGAAGAAGAAGAAGAAGAAGAAGAAGAAGAAGAATTGTTACATAATCATATTGATACATGCACCTTTTTCGTGCATTCCTTTTTAAAATGAAACTACGTGAAAATGAGTAGGCAAGCCGATCCAGGAATAATCGATATCATCAAATCACACGGTGTAAGTCTCGAAATGTAGCCAGTAACTCGCCTGTTTTCGAAATCATGTAAACTTTGAAAATAATTGTACGTCCCTTTCTTTTCATGTCCGTTTTCATTGAAGCTTTTGCTATTCTATGTTTGTATAATTCTCCTTTCTGAAAAAGGTCAGGTTAAACATGGGGTGGAGATACCAACATGAGGTCGGGAAAAGTCTTTGTGCAAGTCTACAAAATGGTAAGAAAGTTAGATGTTGTTGTTATTTTAGTTTTAAAGGCGTGTATCATTCAGTTTATGAATATTTACGACATGTCCATGAAATTGGCCGTCTTTAAAGTACATGTAGTTATTTGCACCCTCGGAAAAGTTGTATGAAAATGATTTTGGCAGATGATCATTCATTTCGTGTAATGCATAGTGTTGAGTATGACAGCCATGCTTTCAGGTCTATTCATCCTTCCTGACTCTTTAGGAGGGTCTCTGAAAAATTTGATACATCCGGTACGTCCTGACTAGAAATATGCAAGCCTCTTTGATTTGCGAATAAATAATGTTCTCGCCCATCGAGATACCAGAATAAAAAAAAACATTAGGCCTATGTTCGCAAAAGCCATGTGTGCGTGGCCATGAATGATACTGCAATAATTTGCAGGAGAACAAAACACATGCATTCAAAACACCCCCCCCCCAAAAAAAAAAAAAAAAAAAAAAAAACTACCAAAAAACCCAAAAAACAAAAACAAAAACGAGTTGCTTCCTTTCATACAAAGTCGTATGTGTTAGCCTTTGAGCATCTTCAAAACATACTTAGCTTTCCTCCCACGAGAAACATCTGAGTCATGTGATCAAGACATGGCTAAGTTAGTATAATACAGTGGTCCGATTATATGTCATTACTGACTGAACAGCTGTGACTTTTGCAATGATTGTCCAAATTCGGAAAGTCACCGCTTTATTTCACTCAAACCAAGTCCTCTGGGATGTTGTTTTTAATGAAAAGTGCTCATGGAAGCCAGTCATGAGGAGGAGGATTTGTAGGAAAATGAAACCCAAATTAGGTTGAGTGAATGCAGCAACATTAAACTATACCTTAGCGAAAGTTTGACGAAAATTGGACACTCCGCTCAGAAGGTTAGCATATGCATTACCAAAATTTCGTTGCAGTCATCGCTGGATGTGAATGCAAAGAATGTAACTGCTGTTCGTGACGTCACACTATCATGGAAAACGATATAAAGAAAATTATAAAGAGGATGTCACGGAATTTCATTTATATGAAGAGTACACATTCCTTTGACTTGCTATTAGTGACGTAATGTCAAGGGGATTCTCCCTCCTTTCTGAAAAAGGGTTTAAGTGCTCTTTCATTATGCTATAATGTAAGGAAAATAAACTGTTATGTTGAATTTTCTTTCTATCGTTTCCCATAATGTGACGTCACAAATGTTGCAGTCTTCTCATCCATCGGTGACCAAAATTTTAAACATTCATTACCTTTGACCGCATTTTCCGATTTTCCTCAAACTTTCACTGACGTGTTCTGTTATACATCCACTCAATCCACGAATGTATTGGGTTTCAATTTAATCAAATCCACCTTCTCTTGATTGACTTGCTTTTCATGAGCAGTTATTTCGAATGATGTGTTTATAAAGAGATGGGACTGTTCTGGTGACTGATTGTCTAATAGATTTTGATGTCTATAATTGCCAAATTTACTCAACCCTCTCGCAGAGGATAGGTCGACTTCGCAGTAGCCAAAATATTTGGCTATAGGTTGAAGAAAATTTTTGATTATTACCGAACCGGATGGGTGGTATTATAAACGCGTGTATATAAAATAATATCATGATTTTAGTCGAAATCTGAAGGATTTTTACCCGGTCCCTTTGGATTCTATACTTCAAAGGCGAGGTAATCGACTGTAACATTGCAGTGGAAGAAAGAATTGCTTATTTACAGATTGGCGACAATGAGAATTTATGTGCTATGCTACCGCACACATAAACGCCGGTCGGCATAAACGTCACATTGGTTTTTGTTCACTATCTGTATACGTAGTCTTGTCTTTGGTCAATCCATTTCAAAGCGGAACCGAACACTTATAGACACCGGCCTTTATTCTTTGATTTTGCCCTATTTTGTTACTCCTTTTCTTTCTTTATCCTAAGTCTTCTTTGTTTCGTACAATTTTTTTTTATCAAAGAAGAGAACCATCCATGCATGGGATGAACACGTTTGCGTGGGCAGTTTGATTGATTCGCCCGACGAAGGAACGTTGATTCTGCCCATAACAACTACAACCTTTTGTCAGAGCAGGGAGGTCTTATAGCACCTCCCTGGTCAGAGCCTCGTTTCTATTGTAAGACCAAAATTGTGTATTTCTCTCTACTCCCCACGTCTCTCCTTTAACGTCCTTGCAGCACCTTATGACGCACTATAGCTTATTTGGAAAGTTACATTCCCTTTCAATATCTTAAAATTTGTTCCACTTTCTATAAGTATGAAACGAGGACATTAATTTTCTTTCGAAATGCGGGGACGAAGTATAAGACCCTAAGAAATGTAACCTTGCAGCACCTTGATGACGCACTAGTTTATTTGGAAAGTAGTCAGTCCCCCGGGCCGGGCCAGTCTCCGCTGACCTATTCCACCCACCTCTATGACTGTGTCCCATTGTTTTAGGCGAAGTAGCTGAAGACTTGACCAACACATTCCATCGTGTCGACAACCACCAGAGCAGAGCAGAGAGTTCGTCATGAAATCTCATGACCACATGTTGATGGGCTCAGAACTTTCCCCTTCCCAAATTTGGATTGTCCCCCTTATAGATATCCATTGTATCCCGATATGGTAATAATAATCTCTCCTTTCATTTAATGTATAAAAAAAGGGGGGTATAGGCGTTTACAATCGTCATTCCAGTTCCTGTATGTGATAAAACGCAACAGTGTTTTTTTGTTTTGTTCATTTTTAAAAACCAAAAGTACGATTTGAAACGCGTTTTCGCAGCATCCAAGAACAAACGCAAAGCCTTTTTGACACATCACTTAAAATCGCTTCTCTACGAAGCTTCTTATACTCTTATCTCCATAATTTTCCGACCTTCAACTTTTTCCTGCCCCCTCCTTTCGGTTTCATCCTTCCCCTCCCAATGATTTTTGGACCTGTATATACCTGATTTTTTATCTCTCCTATCCACCTCCCTGCCTATTCCCACTTCTCTGGTCGAACTTCAACTTCCTACTCGCCGCTGCCCCTCATTGTCCATACAATGTATTTGCCTTCCTCAAACCACCTCCCTGCTATCGCTCAAACTCTCCCTTGTTATTTGATTGTGATTGTCGCTCCCTTCTTCAAACTCTCCTCTTTCCACTGGCTCTTCTTCTGCCAAACAATGGTCCATGCAAGGACTGCGTTATCGCAAACCTCTCTTCCTCATATTTACTTCTTGATGTAACAAACCATCAAACAATTATGAATTTATTTCATGATGACATTAAAATTTGTGTTTGCACTTAATCTATAGGCTGTATTAATATACCAGTAAGGCTGTTAAATATACCATTTACATTTCCTGATAGCGAGAGAATGACAAGCAATATGCCATGCGCTCTATGTAAAAGAATAATCAATTTACTTTACAATGTATCATACAGAAATGAACATCATACTCATGTTAAAAGTGTTTAATGAGTTGATAAATCGTTCTGCAATATGTTAATATAAATTTACCTCATTTGAAAAAAAAAGCATTTTGTCTCGACCCATCACGGACATCATGCAGTGCTTATTATTACGTTGAACTACTATAACAGAGTATAAGCCTATATCATGTGTTACTATTCCCTGCTTTTATTTTTTCAGACAATTCCCGTAACTCTGGTGGTATCACTCCTGCAATATACCTGCAACTCTGGTGGCAGGAGGATGGCGACCCGTGAGATGCTGCATGCAAGGTGGCTAAAAAGGATTAGCGACCCATTTAATCGTGGCGCCGACGGTGAGAACAGAAGGTTTGTTTGAACTCTGATGGAGCTGTGAATGAAGGAATTATCACACGCTGCTTGTGATACCTCCTTTATTCAAAACTGTAAAGCTATTAAGGCGTTGTCTTGGTAAAAACTACCGGTATCAAGTATAGTCGAAGGATTACAAGGGATTAATAGCCCTATTCATCACGAATGAATAGGGCTGGACAAATCGCTGTAATCGGCAAACTTGCTTTGTGTCAGGCTAACGTGTTTGAGACTTTAACAATCGCTGTGCCGAGAAAGGGAAACGTCGACGAGAGTTTAAAGAAGAAGTACAAGTTGGGTGTGAAAAACCTGTAACTCCAGTGTGAACGCGGCTATGATAACCATGAGTATTTTATACAATAAACCAAAATATCACAACTCAAACCCACATTGCTGCGGCTATTGATACGTTCATAAAGATTTATAGTGTGTTCTACGGAATACAGAATACACAAGTACTGTATATCAACATGCTGGCCATGCAGAGACTCTCACATCAGCATGGAGCTATACGTAGCTCCGTGCATGTTTATTTAGCATCATTAACATAGTTCTGCCAAGCTCGCCTATAAATAATACCTCCTTGGTTCTGCCAAGGAGTGTTATAGGTATAGTAACAACAACAGGGAGGTGGAAGTAGTATTAACTCCTTGGGTTCTGCCATGTGACAGAACAGAGGTGGAAAACATATCTTTCCATGGCTCCATGCACTCTCTTGTAAAAAAAAAATGTATCCTTGACCGAAAGATCGGTCTGTATCTGGTCGTTGGGGATATAAGATGTTCCGCGGACCACCCCATTTATTACCGAGGAGCTGAGCCGTAAAAGTAAAAGAAAAAGTTTTAAAAATTATAAGGAAACTCCTCTGGACAGATGGATTTTTCTGTCTAGTTGTAACCTAGATTATTCACCAGTGTTCATGGCACATGTTCCTTGATGAAGATGCGATGACCTGTTGAAAAAATGAGATCTATTAAGCTGACAAGTTTCTTCAGCCATCATTCTGACATCGCCCACAAACAACATCATCGTCATCATCCTCATTGCACTTTAACGAGATATAATGTGACCTCAAAGAGATAAGATATATAGAACCTTCTTTATAAGCCAATGAGATAGCTTGCCCATCGTATACCTGGATATGGTAGGCTCCCTCTTTATATCCACAATCATGTTGTTGTTCTACATTTTTACTTTTAATGGTGCTCTGTTGGGTGGGCAATTCACTCCAAAAAATACATTTATAATTACTTAAAGTTAAATACAAAACCTAGTACAACACAGAGATCATTAAATTTTTACAACTAATAGGACCTAAATCATATTTCAATTTTAATGGAGTTTCCCGTGGCGCTATTATGTACAGGAGCTCAACGCATGGTTTTTGTCAATAGGGAGTATAAGCAGGGAGGTGGGCCCATCACCTCCCTGGTATAAGGCACATATCGATGCACTTGGGAAAAAAGGGGCAGTGTTGTGTGTGCATGTTTGTATGTGTGTGTGTGTGGGGGGGGGGGGTAAGAGCTGACTCCACTGTTCTCCCCACCTCCCTGTGTCACTCTCTTGTTTCATTAACTCCCACCCTTGCACCAGGGAGGTGGGAATGACCTCCCTGCTTGCACCAGCAGCCAAATATTTTGCGGATGATGGAGAGACGGGTATCACGGACCCACGTAACTTGATGTATTGTTTCCCGTTACTGTTTGATTATCCAGTCGTGGTCAACCTGAACAGAGATCTCTTCTTCTTCTGATTAAGTCTGCCTCCTTCAATAGACTGAAGATTCTTGCAGACTGGTGGACTCATGAGATCTCTATCTGACTCATGAGATCTCTATCTCATGCTAATAGCTAGCCGAAAGAGACGGTAACTGCATGAGCCGTAATACAGTGTAATGCGTTATTAGTATGAATTTGAGAAGAAACTAGATATGTAGCACTCTGGTGCATGAAGATGTAAGTAATAATATGGAATTGTCCAAAAACGCTACATCTTATCCTCGTATTGTATCCCTATTCAAATTCAGCCCTACTGACGGGCACATTAAATTCATACAGAGAGAGTGGAGATGAAATGGATAATTATACAGAAAAATAATCGTCGTGGAAAAGCTTATGAAATATTAAATGCCATAACCAAAGGGCCTAAATAAAGTGTGAAGTAGGCCTAGGACATTCATGTATCGCACTTTCGTGTTGCAGGGAGTAGGGCCTACTGGATTCAGCCCAGCCAAGTCAGGTGGAAAGTGTTTTTAGAAACATACGTTTTTTCTACATGATCTTTCAAGAGGTGCTTGACCCTATGGATTGGGAGCAAGAGAAGAAAAAAAAAAAAAGAGGCAACCTTCACAGCAGCGGCATAAACTTCCCTGAAAGCTGTTATTACGTAACCCTCACCCCCCCCCCCCCCCCCCCCCCCCCCCCCATTTACTAGTATCGTGCACAAACGTGCTCAAGTCCATTTTGTATTTTGGAAGCGCGCGGCAGCTAGCAGGCTACCTACAAGGTCCACCACCCCACTGGGTGATTTCAAGTTCGGTGCTAGTGCTAGTGCTAGTGCTAGCCCCCGAATAACAGCGTTAAATCGAGCTCCAACACCGACGGTCAGATTAACGAGGCGATACCGATCAAAATTATCGATCACCAGCACTAGGTGTTGGAATCACAGCACCGCGAGCTCCGCGGGAATTGCGCGACGAAAAAAGTGGTAGCGCATAGTTAAAGTCAAATATAAAAAGATGTAGCCATGACTGTTTAGTTTTAGACACATAACGAGGAAGAATAATTAAAATGCCACAAATTTCATCCCTTCTTTAAAGCACAGTTATCCTAATTTTGCTCATAGGCTCAGATTTATAAAGCCATGTCGATGGTGTTCGTTTACGTTACGTGGGCGACCACTGCATTAGCATAGACTTTGCACGTAAAACGTGCAACTACTTATGGACGTAAATATGAGTCTCGCACGGCAACGCTAACACCAGCACCGAACTTGAAATGACGAAAATGATAATCCCTAGGGGCTAGTGTTAGTCAGTGGAGAAAAAGCACGTAAATCGCTAACACAAACGGCGGAGCTCGGTTCAGCAGACGACATTCAACACCGAGCCCAGCACCAGCAACCGGAAATACGTCATAATTTTGAGGTCAACTCCCAACACCGACGTGATTTCAAGTTCGGTTTTATCGCCGGTGCTAGTGCTATCTCAGCACTAGCACTAGCACTAGCACCGAACTTGAAATCACCCACTGTATCCACGCCCGTAAATCGCGTGCTGTGTAAGGAGAAGAAGAAGTGCTGCATCCATGCTTTCCTGCATCGTATGCCTGCGCCTGCTGCATGCCTCGCCTGCTGCAACATTATCTGTACTGCTGCTTAGCATGTGACTGAATGTCATCATGTTATGACGAAGGATCTTGAATCGCATTTGCCCTTCACCTTTGCAGGACAGGCTGTGTCACACGTCAAGCTAGCTACAACCAATACTAGCAAGAGCTCATCAGCTGGCCTATTCACATTTCACTTTAGGACGGCAATCTCAAATACTTTCATGTAGCAACTTTCCCTTTTACGTGTTTGAAAAGCTCGAGGAAAACGTGGAACGCCAGTCAGACAAGTCCCTCTTGACGCGTGACACGTCCAGATTTCACGACAGTCTCAATCATACCCTAAAGAGGAATCGGAACATTTCAAGCAAAATGGGTAGCAGAGCTGGAACTGAATCATGCGTGCTTCCCCGAGGCTTTTCGGCTGGAAGAACATCAACCAGGGTCACTTTCGGACGTGACACTCTGCAGCAAAATCAGACTCAAAGGGTGTTTTCAGAAACAAGCAGGTGTCCACAACTTCAGACGATACCCATCCGACGTGCAGCGGAAATCGGGAATGAGAAAGATGTCGGCGTTCTTGATCCTATTCTTGTGAGCCTGGTAAACTTTCACAGCAAGCTGCATAGAGCTTCCGGAAGGTTCGTTTCTGAGCTCATCTGTGTCACTTTGTTTTGGTCCCATACCAGATCTACCAGATCTAGTAATAGGAGTATCATTACCTTTTTTTTTTTTTTTTTTTGGTCAATGCCTATCACTTGTTGAATAGGTCTAACACGTTATGAGTCTATGACTTAAAATTTTACTTATTTTAAACTTCTTTGGTTGAGATGGGGCTTGCAACTCTTGACTTTTGTGAAAATGTGAGAATATTGAGATCATGAGAAATCTCTCTCAACCCACTCTTGGAAATGTCAATATGTGTTGTTTTAAAATAAAAGGTGGGACCCACCCTTTTGGACAGCTTTGGTTTTACTTTGTTTTTGGATATCTACTCAGCCATTTCAATAGACAATATGCTCTTCGATATTTCATATTAGTGGTTTCTAATTAAATTTATCTTACTAAAAGGTTAAATCCCCCATCTCAACCAAAACTATACTAATACTATACCTTTAATTTGAACAGTCTACATGTGTATAAATGCTTTATTACAGTGAGTTCGGTAAAGGCCTCCCGAACTCCGTCTACGAAACTACATTCAAATAGGGAGTATAGTACAACTACAAGTTGTCTAGATACCTAGTCCTAGAGCTACAGTTGTATCCAAGGATGGAGGCTCTGAAATAGATTACCAGAATGTAATGTGCTTTAACTGGAAATGTGAAGTGCCGTGATATTTTATACAAATTATAGAGATGTTTTGTACTTTTTTATGAATGGAAAGATGAGCAAAGAAAATGGGATTCTATCGGGAATTGCTTAACTTTTGTTAGTTGTAGGAATCATCAATTTATCATACAAGTACAGTAGGATCTAATTGGAACAACTTACTGTGGCCGAACAAATTGAAAAGAAATAAAAATTGAATGACACCTGTCCCTGGAATGTGGTATTATACTGTTAAGCGCGCATGCCTATGCCCCGGAGCTATGGCCAATGGAAATGATGCCTTTCGATGGTCTGCGCCACATTCATACACATATATGCGTACACAAGATCTTGTGGCATAAGAACTTTTTTGGCATCCCCACAGTGGCTTGCAAACAAAAATCACAAACAATAGAAGGCCAATTTGATGTGATCACTTTACAACAAAGGGCTAATTGCATTTTGATTGTGTATTTTGCAATTTAGCAGTTGTAACATTTTGAATTGCTAGGCCTTTTGGCCCTAGTAGTCCTGATCCTGACAATTTTTATTTTCATTTCCATGTCCAGAGACCATTGCATCATGTCCTGGTTGCTGCTTGACCAGTGGGAAAGAAGAATATAATGTTAACTGTTAAAGGGATGGTATAGTTTAGTTGAGATGGGGCTTTGGGTTTCCAATTTTTTTTTTCATGAGATCATAAGAAACCTCATATGAAATATGAAAGAGCATAAAACTCGAAGAGGAATTGAGCATTTATTTGACAAAAATTGGTTTTGAAATGGCCGAGATATCCAGAAACAATGTCATCATTAAAAAGGTGGTACACTGTACCCACCTTTCACTGTATAATAAAGGGTCACTTTGTTTCCCTCAGTCGCTTCAAAACTGATTTTAATCAAATAAACTTTGAATACCTACAGGTGTATTAGAATTGCATGCAGTGGACTATTTCATATGTGGTTTAACTATGTTACTAAAAGTTAAAATCGTCCCTGGTCTACCATCTCTTTATGTAGAGTGTCCATATCAATGAGAGAGTTATATGCCAGGGGTATGAATCTGATTGCAAAACCTTTCCTACCTATTTCTTGTTATCAGTAATGTTAATATGACGGATATCAGTGCTTGTGTAGAAACTTACAAAAATCACTCAACTTTGTATCGGGTCTGGTTTTAATTGATTTCCACTGTTCTATGTGTTTTCTTACTCAAAATTTCAAGTGTGTCAAGAATATGGAATGAACTGTACTACCTGCAAAGAGACCTGTATTGAAAGCTAACTCCACGTTTGTTTTATTTATTATACACTGTACTTCGACAAACGATCACTTTATTCTGTTCTAATGGCATCTGCATGTTATTAGACTGTAGTGCCTGTTCAAGTTTAACTGCAGCTTAAAGGTAATTGTAGAGGGAGGTAGAGTTGACTGAAGTACAAATCAAATATTTTTGTAATTAGATACACCACAATTCAGATACATTTTACATGACAGGCTGGGTGAGTTTTGTAATGGGATACACCACAATTCAAATGGGATATACTACAATCAAGGGGGTGGAACTAATTCAGAGTAAAAGTTTACACGAGCTATAGAATTTACCAGTGTCCTGTGAAACAGGGCAATAGAGTTAGAAGTTTTATGATTTGTGAAAATGCAACCATGAAAAAGTTACATACTGGATATTTGCTCTTGAATGGAAATGATGATAAATCTTAACAAGATGCATTCTCCCCTTCTGCATCATTTTCATGAAAAAAAAAAAAGAAGCTCATAGGAGAAATGCAATTCTTCAGAAGAAGCATTGTTTACTATACATGGTTTGTGATAAAGGAATGTTTGGTTAAAGTTGACCCTGGGATGTCCCTCCCCCCCCCCCCCCCCCCTTCTTAGGTGCTTGTCTTAAATTTTTAAGCATGCAGCTATTGGCTCCATTGGGAGATTACTGCAAAAACTTACAATAGCTACATGTAGTTAGGGACCCATAATTTGCATAAATTTCTGGCTGACTACTTGACAAGGACATGATTGATGTTGTAAGTAACTCAACTTGCAAAATGTGTACTTGGCATGAATGGTAAATGCCAACTTGTTATAAGAGTTCTTTTTTGATACTTATGGGGTCATTGTTACGTATTCTTGATTTTGTGTATTTACAATATAGACCTATGTGTCATTGTATTCAGTTGTCTATTTTTATTTCAATATGTAGTGCCATATTTCACTTGTCATGAATGATTCATGTGTTCATTGCATTCCTAATAATTTTGGATGGCTTTTAGCTCAAGATTGTATGTTCATACATTATGAAGCTGAAGGATGCTTTATACTGGAGTTTTGCATACTAAAATGTGAACATTCAAAATCAAAACCTGTCTCATTGGAGCCTATCAAGTAATGAAGAATTCTGCTGACATAAATTAAAAGAGGATTGGCTTAAATCAATGGCTAAACACTAACAATACCAAGTTACTAGCCCTTGGTTGGCAGACCAATTTGGATGTTACACTTAAATATGATGCAACTACAATTGTATCAAAGGATGCTGACATTACAGTGACAATATCATAGAAAAAAAAAAACACATCCTGAATGCCTCACATAATGTGTCAAAGGTAACGTGGCAAATCTAAGGACAGTTAGATTGTAAAAGGTGATTTATTTCTGGAAGTAAGCTCTTGGGTCAAGTGGAATGTGTTGATATAAGAATAGCTTCTCTCACTTTTTTTTAAAAACAACGCTGTGCATTAGTATTCAGCCTGCTCTTGCACAGTCAGATATTCCACACTTTCTAGTCATTATAATTTCCTTCAGTGTAAATTGATTTTTGTACATGGGTGTTGGATTTGAATTTCCCAGAAACTGAAGACTAAGGTGCCCATGTTCCTGAGTTTCGTTTACTTTCATATTGCTATTGATGATTATGAAAACCTTACTCTCTAAAAAAAAAAAAAAATCGAGTGAAAATATTCACTCTTAAACAAGTGAATACAAAAAAGAGGGAATTTAGAGTGAAAATGTTCATTTTCACTCATTTTGGAGTGACCTCAGGGATCACTCGAAGATTTTGGAGTGATCCCTGAGGACACTCTAAAACAAGTGAAAATGAACATTTTCACTCAAAATTCACTTCAATTTCACTCTAAATTCACTCTTTTTTGTATTCACTCCTTTAAGAGTGAATATTTTCACTCGATTTTTTTTAGAGAGTATTCCCAAGTCAAACTTGTGATGGTTAAAAAAAAAAAGAGACAACAACCCCCACCAAAAACAAAACAAAACAAAGCAAAACAACTTGTTGACATATTCGCACATTTATGACTCTGAATTAACCTCATATTTTTCTGTGAAAATAATGACAAAATCAACCTTCTTTTCTATCATCTCTTTCTCTCTATGATTACAACGTAGATCATTTGATCTAGTTGTTGGCAAGTTGTGCCATCTTTTAAAGACGAATGGGCTGTACCTGGAGTCGAAATATACAGGTGAGAATTTTTGTCAAAGTTTATGGCTTGATGTACTCTGAGACAGCAATTTCATTTCAATGTTGATCTTTCCAGCTGCAGGGGTTCTCAAATAGACCCCACCACATCTACTTGTAACTCTACAACCAACATAGGAGGCATGCTATCTATGTTGTTGCCTAATCTTGTGAGTCACAGACAGTCACACTGTCATCAGTGAAAGCTGTTATTAAAGCATGTGTCCTTATGTAGCATTCAAAACACATCACACCTGCAGTACAAAGTCAGCAATACCATGCCGCCATCCACTATAGGCCTAACATGCTTTGTGCAAACTTACTTGTGATGTTAGCTTCATTTTACAGGAAACTTGCTTCAAGTACTTGTTTGAAATGTATTCCAAAGGTTTTAGTATAGAGTAGACTGTGTATTTTTCAGTCTGTCCATTCAGTGGAAGAGTTGCTTTTTGCCCAGTTTAGTGTATTATGTGTGAGCATGCTGATTTGTTTGTTTATTTCTCTGTTGTTGTTTTTGAGATGGGTTGTTTAACCATATGAAAGAGGGAAGTGACATGGAACCAAGCCTGCATGAAATTTTATTACTTTGGCACATGTACCATCCAAGGTGACCTTAACATAGTCATATAAGGGGGGGGGGGGGGGGAATATGTGTTTAATTACTTGGTTCATGTTATCCTGGTTTCACCTTGCTGTCCTATGTAATCCCAGAATTAATGCGCAATTTGCTACGTATTGTCTCTACTTTTTATACTCGTTTTGCAAGAAACCTTGAGTCTCAGTTTTAAAGGGTTAAACTACAGACAGTATTCTTCCAAATGGGAAGACACAACAGTAGAGCCTGGTGGTTGGCAATTGTAGCTGGACTTAATTGATTAGTATCAATGATGAGAACAAGAGGATAATAGAAGCTGTTAGCAAAAGTATTGAAAAGCATGCAAGTGTTTGTGTGTGTGTGTGTTTTGTAAGATGTGACTTTGCAGTCAGAAGTTGGTAATGATGAGAATCTCTTGTGTGCATTCAAGTTTCTGCACCAGCATGACATGTACAGTTGAACCTCTCGTATCCGGACAAGTCGGGACCGGGGTTCATCCGGATAAGGGATTTGGCCGGATACGGGAGACTCAATGCTTTATACATGTACATACACATGTACTGATATAGCCCATTGTAGTACCACATGTAGTAATGTGTATACGGCAACCTTTTCATTATTACACTCACTAACAGACCCCAAAATAGAGGTTCGTGTTTGCAAGAATGAAATCATTTTCTTTTATAAATTCTTGGGATGATTTACCTAAATAATTATTAAGAAATGTATCAAGTATATGTAATTCACGTGTGTTTGTGCAGGAGTTCTCAAGGAGGTGGGAATCCCCCTTTCCTCCCGTAATTATTAAAAAACAATCACGGCGAGATTGCGTCCGTATAATAGAGAGATCCGGATAAAGGGAGGCCGGATAAGAGAGGTTCAACTGTACATCATACTTCACATTGTCAGTCTGCACCAAAGAACAAAATGATCTCAGGTGTGTGTATGCATGTGTATGTGTGTGTGTGTGTGTGTGTTCACGGGTGCATGTGGTTGGGTGATGGACACATTACATGAGTGTCTCTGTTTGTTTTGCAGACACCCTAAACGCCCTGTTCACCAGTGTTAGGACTTTGATCATAGACCAGGAGAAGAGTGAGATATCCAGAACTCGGCTGCTAGAAGTCCTGGAACTGAGGGCTAGATCGTGGGCAGAGGACCTCGAGGCCTTGGACACATCCAAGGTAGATATTAACTCACTGCATGCTGTGATATGCTGCATCGGTCATTGTATGTAAAGACACTACATATTCTTTGACTATCCGCTATTTGAAGTGAAATGCTAGTATCTCACTGTCAGTAGTAATTAGAGTGGGACCCAAATTCCCAAAGAAGGTTATTATTGTTTGTTTGCTTTTCATCCCTATCTACATGTATCTCTTATTAAACCCTAAACTAGGCTGAGCTATTTAGGTAGATGATAGAGCAGGGTGACCCTTTCAGATCTTGGCTGTTGACTGCGCAGTTGTGACAAAAATTGGCAAACACATTACATACGGCCTTATATACAAAATAGTGGAGTTAATTTGTTGTTGTTGTTGTTGAAATGTTAATTTATGCTAATTTTGCATGGCGTATGCATGAAATCAGAATGTTTATGCCTCCGCCACAAACTGGTGCCGGAGACATTATGTTTTTGGGTTGTCCGTCCTTCCGTCCATCCGTCCGTAGTGAATTTTGTGGACAGCGTAACTAAAAAAAAAAAACCGTTTGAGGTATCCCAATGAGACTTGGTATGTATATGCATGAGTGGATGAAGTTGTGCCTATCAACCTTTGAGTGCACATGCTGAAGGTCAAAGGTCAAGGTCAAATGCTCAAAATTTCACTATTTCTGCGATATCTATGCAAAGACTGAAGGAATTTTCTTGAAACTTAACGTATACATACGTACTACCAGATAAAGATTCTCTGGTTAGAGTTTTGGGTCATGAGGTCAAAGGTCAAGTGAAAATTTTAGAATTTCACTTTTTTCTCTACATCTCGGAAATCATTCAAGGTATCTTCATGGAACATACTACATTATATGCATTTATAAAATGGGTTCAAGAATGTAGCCAATTGGAAGCGCTGAAATGAGTCACGTGTGCGTGCATTAATTTCTCACTAACATGCACAGCCTGACGTCACAATGTTTACACTAGCAGTGCGCACTCAATCAGTAGTTACAAATGCGTCATGCGCTACTATACGTGCTGTCAATCCTGTAAACAACTTCTAGTTCGGACTGCTGCCAGCCGGCCTTTCCTGTGCATACATGTGGCGTACGTATACTCTTATACGTACACATCTCACAGTACTTATATGTGCGGGATTTCTGAGTGCGACGTGCGTAATATGTTTGGGACGAACATCTTTGGACATCTTGACTTTTTGACTTGAGCGAGTGCTACATGTAGCTGACTGGTATTGACCCACAAAGGTACGTGAAAAATGCTGTTAGTTTTCGACCCATTTTATAAAACAAATGATGCACAGGATTATTCCGTGACGTTAGTGGAGA
This sequence comes from Diadema antillarum, assembly GCF_040938485.1. Lineage (NCBI taxonomy): Eukaryota > Metazoa > Echinodermata > Echinoidea > Diadematoida > Diadematidae > Diadema > Diadema antillarum. The sequence continues at coordinate 948,031 of NW_027271058.1, forward strand.
TGCAGCTCACTCTTGGGTATTTACAATGTAGTGCAACATGCACTCGGCTTCGCCTCGTGCATGTTTCACAGTTGTAAATACCCTCGAGTGCGCTACATCTCCACTAATGCACTCTATCCTGTGCATCATTTGTATATTATAAAATGGGTTCAAGAATGTAGCCAATTGGAAGCGCTGAAATGAGTCACGTGTGCGTGCATTATTTTCTTCAGGTAAGCACTAAGAAGAGTCTCTCTTCCACCTCCCTGGCCTGACGTACGTCACAATGTTTTACACTAGCAGTGCGCACTCAATCAGTTGTTACAAGTGCGTCACGCGCTACTATACGCGCTGTCAATCCTGTAAACAACTTCTAGTTCGGGCCGCGGGCTGCCACAACAGCCGGCCGGCGGCCTTTCTTGTGCATAACAGTACGTGGCGTACGTATACTCTTTTACGTACGTACAGTATACCTAGGTGAGTGTGCGGGATTTCCGAGTGCGACGTGCGTAAATGTTTGGGACGAACATCTTCGGACATCTTGACTTTTGAGCGAGTGCTACATGTAGCTGACTGGTATTGACCCACAAAGGTACGTGAATAATGCTGTTAGTTTTCGACCAATTTTATAAAACTAATGATGCACAGGATTATTTCGTGGCGTTAGTGAAGGTGCGGCTCACTCTCGAGTATTGACAACGGTTGCAAACATGCACTCGGCTGCGCCTCGTGCATGTCGCACCATTGTCAATACTCTCGAGCGCGCCGCACCTTCACTAACACACTCTATCCTGTGCATCATTAGTATAGTAATGACTGGCAGTGATCATCAAGGGAATTTGGGGGTCATGGGGTCAAAGGTGAGGGTTAAAAGGTCATGGTCAACTCTTCAGAACTTCACTTTTCCCTCATAGTTATGCAATGCCTGTAGGATTTTTTTTTTTTTAAACTTGGTGTATACACGTATTACCCAATAGAGATTCTCTGGGAAGCCAAGAAGGTAAAAGGTCAAGATCAAGTGAAAGTGCTGAATTTCACATTTTCCTCCATATCTCGGAAGTGGCTTTAGGTTTCATCGTGAAACTTAGTACATAACCTCATATTTATGTATGTTCTGCCTGACAGTGATTCTCATGTGAATTTTATGGTCATAGGTCCAAGGGTCCAAGGCCAGGTCAAAATGCTAACAATTTAACAAATTATACTTTTTCCCCATACTTTGACAATTGCTCAATGCATGAACTTATAAGAGGATCAAAAGTCAAGTAAAAGTCAAGTAAAAGTCCTTAAATCCCCCCCAAAAAAAAAAATGCTCTTTTAGGAAAATATAGCCATTCATCCAATTAAACCTACATTGTACAATGTAGTTCAAGGAAAGTGAACATTCAACATATTTGTGACAATAATGTCATTTGATATTTTGCCAATTATGTGAAACTGTTATTGTCAAGATGTACTATAGACCTATTAGGAGAATCGTGCTTTACGGTGGAGGCATGTACTGGCGACATTTCTAGTTGCTATAAATCACTAAATAGAGCTCTAAAGAGGCATATATTCAGGTTTACATATTCTTTCTAGTGTTCTGAGTAATATTAATGTAGGTGAAAACAAAATCTGTGCCATCATGAAAAAAAAATTCTGAAGTATTTTAAATATTGTGTTTGAAATTCTTATGTATTTCTATTTCTGACTTTGTTTTTTTTAAATGAAATTTGTGAGCAACACTGTTCTTGGCATGAAAGTATGCCATTAATTGATTTTAATCAATAAAAAGCAAAAATAATCATGTTTTAATGAAATTTGACTGAAAGCACAATTTGCATTCAAATTGTACCTGAATTCACACTTTTGACCAATTTTTGGTCCAACATGCATGTACGCATTAATGTTTGACTTCAAAACCGTGGCCTCAGGTGTCACAAAGTTGGTGTCAAAAGATGCAGGAGGCTCGAAAGAAAAAAGTTGTAAAACATCATACTGATAGCATCTGGCGATAGTGAGATTTTGCACAGAATTTTGAGGGGGTCAGCCCAGGCCCAACCCCCCCCCCCCCCACACACACACACACACATTGATGTATACTCTGTCGAGCCTTTATAATGCTTTGCCTGCTGCGATCAATTCTTGTCATGCGACAAAATGCTAAGTGCATATTTTCTGTTCATGTGTCCTTCATCTATGAGGCCATTGTTAACATAGTTTACTTCATGGTTATATTTCAGGGAGCTGTGCCTACCCCAGACCTGACCTGTCCATCTATGGGATCAGCCCAGCAACAGACAAGTGAAGGTCAGATATTGTGTAAGCATCTTTCAGAATCCTTCGGAATAGGTGGTTTTCATAACATATCAAAATTTTATGCATTCCTTTTAAACATACTTTCTTGACAACCTGAAAGTCGCAGGAGCCATTATGTTTTCGGGTTGTGCATCTGTCCGTAAATCAGTTTTGTGGACAGTATCCAGTGTTGCCAGATACAAATTTTGTAAGGCATGTTTTGGGCCATCAGTTCAAGGGTCAAAAGGTCAAGTAAAATTGCTTAAAGTTCACTTTTTGTCCATACTTTGGAAATGGCTCAAGGTATAATTTCATGAAACTTAGTACAGTTATACTACTTCCTGACATTGATTCTCTTGAGAATTTTGAGTCATTGGCTCATAGGTTCAAAGGTCAAATGTCAGTTTAAAAGGCTAAAACTTCTATTTAATGCTGAAATGTGACTATTTTTTCCATACTTTGGTGATTGCTCAATGCATTATACACTTAATCAAACTGTATATAATGCAAAACTTTACATATTCGACTGCACAATGATTTTGTTTTGAAAGATTTGGGCCATTGGATCACAGGTCAAGTGAAGACGTTACTATGTTGCTATGTTCCCCATATTTTGAAAATAACTCAAAAGTATTGTCTTGTCAAGAAAATGTGATATTACCATTATTTAAGAAAGTTGTGGGGTATGGGTCGAAGGACAAGGGTCAAAGTTCAAATGAAAATGCTCAAATTCCTGCATTCTTGCTCTCTGAAACAATTTAGCCATCCAAATGAAACCTGGTATAACGGCAGATGTGAATTTTTCCTTCATATTTGATTAATAATGCCTACACTCATTCAGAATAAAGAAATGTCAGTTGAGTAGACCATATGTATAGTATAATTGTATCCTGTAGGGAGACGTGTGTCATGAGGGTCAATAAAAAGGTCGAAAGAGGACTAACCGTGTCAAAATGACTGAGCACTAGGGGGACTATGCCGGACCCAGTGCACTTAGCACTACTGTCTGCTCTGTTTCAAGTACACTAATTTCACTTCTAGAAGTCCTTTTTATTTTTATGTAATTTGTACAGGGAAAGGGGAGAATTGGTTTTAAAAGAGGTAAAACCTCTGACACTTAATCACTGTTCAATATCAGTGATAAGAGACAGAACTAACAAAGCAGGGGAGGCTACACAATACAGTATGCTCTTGTGAAGGGAACATTCGACTGGGGTTCTCAAACAGTTGGTAATTTTGAGATAGAAGTTTGATATTTGTTATTTCAGCCATTTCATATCAATGATTGTCCTGATAAATATAGGGTAGTATGTTTGTTGTCATGACTGGATGTAAGCAAAGGTGTGTTTTCTTTGTGTGGTATAAGTTTTAAAGCTTTACAGCAAGTTGTATGTCAAAACCTCATTTATATGATGGAGATTCACATTTAATGTGCATGATTCTATGCATTGTTATGATTGTATACAGTTATAGGAGTATACACTCTCTGTTCATATTATCTTGACAAGTGCTGTACATAATAAATAGTGGAAGGTCATGAGATTTAATAATATTAATAATAATTGCATTTATATGGCGCCTCATACTGACGTTTCTAAGCGCACTTTGCTACTCATACAAATAGACTAGAACCCTTAAGGCTGATGAAGTTATAAGATGTTGTCTTAAGTAGGTCCTACATTGCACATATCATTGTGACATTATTGATTGTAGTGCTAGTGCAGTGATGCAACAATTACAGTACTGAGTGCTGTTATTTGCATTCACTTTGCAGAATTTATATCTGAAATCATTTTCCTATACACCAGGATAGATCATCTATTTTTAAAAAGATGTGGCTTTCAACATATGATATTGGTTCTAAGTTCTCTTGTTAAAAGAAACCAAAGCCCAAAGAGAAATGTGGATTGAGTGAAAGCAGCAACATTAGTAGAACACATCAGTGAAAGTTTGAGGAAAATCGGACAATCGATGCAAAAGTTATGAATTTTTAAAGTTTTGGTGTTGGAACCGCTGGATGAGGAGACTACTAGAGCTTATGACGTCATGTGTGGACAACAATACAAAGAAAATATAAAGAGAATTTCACAAAAATTCACTTTTCTAGCATAATGAAAGAGCACTTGACTAACCACTTTCAGAAAGCAGGGGGAATAATTGCTACCCTTAACATATGTCAGTATCTAGTTGATAGAATGTGTAATTTTCATGAAAAATGAATTTTTGTGGAATTCGCTTAACCCTAACTTACCTGGGCTATTTAAGCAAGCTTGAATTCCTGGGGGTGAACATTATGGCCCCCCCCCCCCTTCAGATCTCGGCCGTTAATGGCGCGATCACCGCAAAATTTTGCATGAACATAAAGCCGGATGTAATCTACAAGACTGTTAAGTTAAACTTTCAAAAAATGTGCATTTTCTATTTTGAATTAATTAATTATGCAAATATATGCAAAAACCTCATTTTCATCTGTAATTGGCTTGTAAAAGCTTATGGAATGCTGATTTTTGGTGTAAATATTCCAAGTGACATTCCAAACATTTGTGCGTAAAAAAAAATTCAGTATCAAAATTAATTTCTTATGTTTTTTATTGTTTTAAATTTTCTATGTATTTCTTTGTTTTTTTGAACTTTTGTTTTTGTTGTTTTTTTTCAGCAGAATTTGTCATACACATCTGTAGAAGCATGATTATACTAAAACAAATTGATTTCAGACATAAAAATTAAAAATATGAATCTTTATATGAATTAATTGAAAAAACACAATTTGTATTGACTTTGTACACAAAATCACGGTTTTTTAGCAATTTGGGGGTTGAGAAAAATTTTTTGAAGGGGCGTGGCTTCAGAACGGTAGGCCCGGGCACGACAAATTTGGTCTCAAAAGTTGCGCGAGACTTAAAAGTAAAAAGTCAGCGAGCGGCGCGGTCAAAAAATTTTGCGCGGCGGAATGGTCGCGGAATTCGTCGAGGGGGGGCCATTATGCCCCCCCCCCCAGGTAAGTTAAGGTTAATACTTTCTTTATATTGTTGTCCACACATGACTCCATAACCTCCAGTAGTCTCCTCATCCAGCGGTTCCAACACCAAAACTTTAAAAATTCATAACTTTTACATCCATTGTCCGATTTTCCTCAAATTTTCACTGATGTGTTCTACCAATGTTGCTGCTTTCACTCAATCCACATTTCTCTTTGGGTTTTGGTTTCCTTTATTTGGAACATGTGGTTTCTTTTATCTAAGTTTGAGCACTGAGTTTTCAGTTTTGCCTCTAAGCAGCTCTGAAGAACTATTCATATATTGGCAAAATTTGTAGTGCTTCACCGCAATGTATGCGGATTTGTTTGTCTTTGCAGCTCCAGCTGGAGACTTTATGCCGTGGATACCTGACCATCAGCACCTATCTGGTATGGCCGGAGGACCACTGCCTCCTCTCCCAACAGAGAGCCCCGCCCCCAGACCTCCCACACCCAGGCCTCCCACACCCCTCACCGTGGAAGACATGACCCTGCTGGCCAAGCAGACGCCGTTTCCTGACGACACCAGCGAGGAGGAGGAGGACAACCAGTGGGAGACCCTCTCCGACGTGACGTTTGCCTCCGAGAGCTCCGACGAGTTTGTCCCGCCGGAGGTGCAGGAACTGATGCAGGAGTCGACCAGTGCCCTGGACATGGAGCTGTCCAGACTGCTGGCCACCAAAGTACCATGCAGCTACCGCAGGACAGGTACGATACTATGCCTCTATGCCTCTCATTCTGGCATATGTAGTCTGTCATGAAAGGATTGGGTTTATTGATAAAATATTTGTTTAACATTTATTCATTTCACTATTTACAAAAATAAGCATCTCTCAAAATATTCAACACGAGATTCAGTGCCATCAGAACAGTTGTATGTCATCAATTTGTGTCACCCTGTGTTAGTGGACATTATGTAACGCGAGTTACCGTAACGTGAGTTACCAATATAAAGGCTCCCTACATTTTACGAGGTCATTGTTACTCAACTTTGATAGTGTTAATATATGAGTCCTAACCCACTATCAATTCAAGGTAGGAAAACTTTTATCAAGATTGTCTAGTATCATGAGACTTTCCAAAAAGAGGCCTTTATAGAATTGACCATGATCTTTTTGTGTAAGGCGAGTTACCAAAATTAAATGATTCAAGAATCCCAACATGTTTGTCCTTTATTGTTCTTTTGGATTCATTTAGTTGGTGTATGTCTACTTAACCCATGATGAAAAAAGTAACTAGTAGACATCCTAGCAATTAAAAAGATATTGGCACATTATCCCATAAATGCACCCATTATTTGTAACGCGAGTTACCATGGAATTGCCCATATCAAAATTCAAAGTTACAACAACAATCAGGTTAAATCCGAGTAATTCCGGCTGTAATAAATCCACAAGTCCATAGCAGAAGTAGCATGTGCGATGTGCCCTACAGTAATACCATAATGCGTGCATTGTCATTGCGAAAAGGAAAAAAAAAAAACGATCACTGGCACGTATGCCTTTAACATTCGAGTGCCATGTGAAAAAGAAAATTGGGGAGAAACAGAGAGAGAATGGAGAGAGAAACTTTCTCTTGAGTTCTCTGTCCATTCTCAGCCCAGAGCTCCGAGTTCCATATAGCTGTGTGTGTGCAGCGGCTGTGTCTGGCCTCCCCCCCCCCCCCCTTTACCTGTACATGCATGCCACGGTTGCATGTATAATGCCTGTGTGTGTGTATGTGTGTGTGTGTGTGTGTGTGTGTGCTGCCTTCAGCAGCGGTTGGTGGAGGACATACCTTTCTATACTTGTACACATAAATGTACTCTGTATAGCTCATCGCATGCTGTTCACTGCTCTGTGCATCGTGTCGCTGGCTAAGTAGTTGATGTGTGAATGAAGTGGGCTATAAACAGGTATGTTTGGATTGCATCACAGCAACTGCGATTCATTAAAAAAGATGCATAGCAAGTGGCTAAAAGTGATGCGATAGCGGGGAAAATTATTTCCTGTGAATAGAAATAGCTATGTTTTATGTTAATAGCAAATCTTTGAAGTACTGGTATATTGTTGAGCCACAGAGAACATGCAGGGGCGGATCCAGGAATTTCTTAAAGCGGGGTCGCCTTTACAAAATTAAAGGGGAGGGGGCATGCGCCCCCATTTTTTATTTTTTAATTTTCATTTCTTTTGTTTTAACAAAAGTAAAGAGGGGGTGTGCACCCGGTGCGCCCCACCTGGATCCGCCACTGATATGTATAGCATGTAGAAGAACATTAGTTCATGCAAAGTATGTCGGGTCATCCAACATCTCCTTGTTTCCTAGCATTCTCCAGCAGATTTTCTTAGATGCCTTTAATTTTCCAGTTTGGGGGGACCTGCTTTCATCTCATCTTCTCCACTGGGGACAAAGTCCATAACTGCTCATAACTCATACTTCAGTCTTATATGTCTTCTTGTTTTCTTTGGCAGTGAACGATGGCAAACCTGTGCGGTACACCAAAACCTTTTTGCTCAACTGCTGGAAGTCTCCTTTCACCAAGGAGATGCCTCCCGTCTTGAGACACACCATCTGTCACAGCGACATCTCCTTCATTATTCAGGTTTGCTTACCAACACTGCTCAAGCTGTCTTATTACTTGTCCTTGAACAATTAAAGAAGAATACATCAAAGTGATGATAATGATGATGACGATGATGATGACGATGACGATGACGATGATAACGGTCGTGGTGTTAGAAGTGACAACAATTACCGAATGATTTGCTCATGATCATAATGATGGTGATAGCAATGACATTGATAGTGATGATAATGATGATGATGATATGATAATAATAATGATTATGGGTTTTCTTTAATTGATTTGAATCAGTCCCCTCAACATCTGTCATGTGTACTTTGTCTCAAAGGTCACGTTCTTGAGATTTGTCACCCAGAGACAATTGAAACATCTGATTAAATATACATATGGGAATGATAAAAACTATATTACGTCCTGTATTTTTGATAGTTGACATTTTGTATTGTAATGCCATATTCAAGTGCTTTATCTTGTTTTAAATAATTTGGACTCAGAATGATGATGGTATAACATGTGCTTGATGTCCAGCTGAAGACCCCAAAGCTGTATTAAACAGAAAAAAGTATCATACTGCAATGAAAGACTGAGTGTTAACTGTTATTTTTACAATGGCTTCCATGTTACAGAGACACGCTTTTACAGACCCAAAAGACTTGTTTTCGTGGGATAGCTCTGCTGATGTTCCCCTGCTTGCGGTGAGACGGCTGTCCCGCGAGGCCCCCGGGCAGACTCGTACTCCTCGGGACACTGGCCGCTCTCGACAACGAACGCTCAGCTGCCCAGGCGAAGCCAGTCAGGGCAGTGGAGGAGGGCAGGAGCCGAGGGGATTGGTGGGCGTGGGTCTCCTCCCGGAAGGGTCATGGAGGAAACGCCACCAGAGTGGAGATGGACAGGAGGTAAGCCATCTAGCTTGGGAGTCTTCTCTAATGTCCTGAACAGAACACCATAGTGGTTGCCCATTGTTACCTCTCATCTGAAGGCATCTCTAGTTGTTATTACCCTCCTTCAAAGGGGACTAATGATCAAAGGGGGCTAAAATTCAAAGGGGACTAAAGGTCAATGAGGACTAAAGGTCAATGTAGACTAAAGGTCAGGGGGACTAAAGGTCAAAGGGGACTAAAGGTCAAAGGGGACTAAAGGTGGTCAGTCAAGTAGTTGTTTGCTCCCAAACCTCCATCCTTCCCCAGTGGACACGTCAAACAAATAATGATTTTTATCGTTCCTGAAACCAGGAGAAGATTTATGCCACTGTACAAATGATGATAGCCGGATGAATATCATGTGGCAGTTTTATCAAGCTGTAAATCTAGTTTAAACATTTTGAGGTTTTCTCCATTCATGGGAAGGATTGCCCTATCAGCCAGTTTGGGCAGATTTTCAAAGGGGTCCTTCAAGAGGGTTGTGATCATGTGCAATGTATTTTGCTGTGGTTATACCTCTGTACATTTTGATGATATTTGGTCCAGTTTTACAGCTTTTCTTGCATATGTGCACAATGAAATTTGCACTTCGGTAAATGCATTGTTGGCACAATAGGACTATTTTGGCTTCTTGACTGGTACAGTGAAACCCCGTTATAACGAGGTCTGTGGGACCGGCGATATTACCTCGTTATGACCGGTACCTCGTTATAACCGTACGCATCAAAAACAGAGAAAAACATAAACACGACGTCATACCCGTCAATCAAACTTAAGAACATCCTTTGCGTTGTTATTACACAATTATGGATCGTTATTATTGAGACAATAAAGGGAAATTATTTGTGAATTGATACATAAAAAAGGCGGAAAAAAGTAGGGGTTGACATGCGTTAATTCTTTGTTTTTCTTCCAAAAATCTCTTCGCATAATAGTTGCACATTATGTTCTTGAGAAGTAGGCCTATTCGGCAGGATCATATTCGTGATTCTTTCTACACCTATCTCTTCCTCTTGTATCAAACCATTCTAAAAGAATGTTTTTCGTTTGAATACAGTGTATAGTGTAAAATGACAATGAACAAAATCAGATTGTATAAAATACGTTTGTTAAGTTTTTCTAAACACCAGCGCAAACAGAGTAACATACATGCGTTGTTTATTGTAACTTGCGAGGTATGTTATGCTGTTGGTGCCCAGCAGGAATGCGATGATTTCATGAATCATTTTGGCTGTAATCCTACACAATGTATGATCGTTGCGACTGAAGGGATTGAAAAATGTGTTATTTTCTTCCGAAAATCTCTTCGCATTTTGTACACCCGTTCTTGAAAAATATGCGACAAGGTTGAATTTGGAAGGTTGTGATCCTTTTTACGCAAATCTGTACCTCATAGACCATTCTGAAAGAAAGAAAAATCTTCATTGTGAAATGCAGTGTTAAATGATAATGAACAAACCCATGCAGATCTAGATTCTGCGTTTGTTTCTTTTTCTGAACACCGACTTAATTAAGTAGATTATAATGCGCTATTCAACTATTTTACACTACTGTCACCCGGCGGGATCGCGATTATTTCATTAATTATTTCGGCTTTAATCATACACACTCGTATTTATATCATTTGTTACATGATAATGAACAATCCCAGATCTATTCAATCTGTTAAATGCGTTTGTTTCTTTTTTTAACACCGACTGAAGTAGATTAACATGCGTTATTCAACTATTCTTACGCTACTGTCACCTGGCGGGATTGCTATGATTTCATTAATTATTTCGGCTTTAATCGTGTTAATCATATACACTCATAGTTACTAGCAAGCAAAACACTGGAAGTCAGCACTAAAAATGGAAAGGATATAATGATGAGTTCCACACACATTCAAACATTATTGTCCATTTTGGCCACGAGTGTCGCTACATGAAAAGTTTTTGAATGCGCTATATGTTTTTCCTCTCGTTGCGCTGTGGTCTGACCTGATATCACGCACGCGTATCTCGCGAAAAACAAAATCGAATGATTTTATTCAATAACTTAGTAGGAACATCGGAAGGTATTTCTGTGTCTTATCGCGTGGTTTAGAAGAAAACATGAACTACTCTGCAAAACGGGAACGAGACATGGATAGCGTGACTTTGGTTTTCAATGTTCCGTTTGTCGCGTGTTTGAAAGCGGCAAGTCAAGAAATGGAACCTCGCGAGAAAGAAAATGGAATGATTATGATTGTTATATGGTTTAGAAGAAACATGGGAAGGAATGGTAAAGAAGGATAACGGCGGGACTGAAACATGTTTGTTTCCGAGTCTTTCCGCTTCAGAAAGCACAGAGATCAAGACGGGACGGGCACTTGTACAGTGTGCTACTGCATTCTACACAAACTATGTAAAACGGGGATAGCGTGAATTTGCTTTTTCAATGTTTCGTTCGTTGCGTGTTTGGAAGCGGCAGGTCAAGAAATGGAACCTCGTTGTATCCGATCAAATTGCTTATGTTTTATCATGATGCACCGAAAATGTCCTCGTTATAACTGGAATCTCGTTATATCCGAACTCGTTATAACCGATTCGTTCTGCCATAGGTTTACACACAAAGGAAAACGGGACCGACGCGATCACCTCGTTATAAGCGGTTCCTCGTTATAACCGAACTCGTTATAACGGGGTTTCACTGTATTATGTTGTAAAGAGTGTAGAAGAATGACATAGATAATAGTGTAAGCATTTTATATTTATTTTTGTTAAAAGTTTTATTTTTTGCCATTTTATGAAAGACTAAACTTGGCATAAAGACCATGCAAATGATTTCTTGATGAATCAGAACAGAAAAGTTTTTATTATGTTTTCAAAAAAATATAATTTTCCCTGTTTTGCACAGACTCCCAATTCAGTGTATGATGCAACAAAAGGGTGACAGCAGTCCTCAATCACTATTTTAATCCTTACAGTTGCAGACTCTCTCAACTTCTGCTGGAGCCAGGGGTGCTGGAGTTAATCTAAACACATCTCTGAGGAGGACCCCTCCTCCAGTAGATAATGCTGCAGTGACCAAGGTAAGACAGGCAACATGGACACTTACGTAAAAATTTTGCGTCCTCAAGTAATTATTTTGGTGGAGCTAGGCCAGTGATAGGAGGAATGTTGCTTTCATAACAATACTGGGTGATCATAAATGGGCAACCTTTGAAGCCGAGTGAAGTTGGGTGGTGCATTGTGCATCTGTAGTTGTGTTATGCCACCAGCTCATGCTGCTTTCCAGTAATTTCTATACTGTGGTCTATGATCTAGGGATTGATGTTTGAGTTTCTCATGATCTCTGTTACAGAGTCCGTCAGGTTTGATGCTGTTGATGTATGTCACAGTGTAGTGAGCTCTGTGATGATTATGTTTCACTTAATGAGGTCCTGTTTTGACATCAGGCAATGTTTGCAGTAATTGCATCAACCATGGCAACAGCTAGGCCAATCCCAATGATCTGTGAGCACTCCTGATGTTGCCATGGAAGCGGCAACACCTGGTAGTCTCCTCACGATGCGGCTCCAGACCCTTCTTTGCAGGGGGTCAAACGTTTGAATTTGAACATTTAAACAAGCACACATGTTAAAAACTTTCACTTGAGTACACAGTGGTTGACATGGCCTCTTCCGGTCCCCCTCTTCAGGCCCCGACAAAGGTCCAGTTCCTGGTCCAGAGCAGGTCTAGTGATGATGCTGTGTGGCCCCATGACATGTGGGAGCAGATCTCTTCAGCTTACCCACCAGAGGAAACGCCGGTCCAGAAGCAGACCCCAGGACAAGGGAAAGAGGCAAGTTGAAAGTATCTGCATATGGTTTATAAATATGCAGCCTGAGTTTTCAGTGAAATTCTAATCAATGAAATTAAATCCAGTTCTGTCTGTAAGTATTGGTATATAAAAGAAAAGGATGTGCATGTAACATATTGGCTCACAGACAGTGTAGCTTCCACTTCAACTTCCACTTACCGTGCCACAAGAAAACCCACATCTTTTATATCTATAAGTAATGACAATGTGCTAAATGATTAAAAAAAAACACCACCAAATGATCTTGTCTGAATGCTATGAGTGATATTTGGAGAAAAAAAAAATATTACACCTCTTTTTGAGATTTCTGATGTGTAGTTAAAAATAAAAAAAAATAAAAAAATTTATATATAATATTGCATTGAATGCCACTTTGCCCAGGGCCATCATCACATTTAGGGTTTTTGGTAAAAGATGAAAAAAAAAAACCCCACAACAATAATAACAGCATGTTCTGCAGTCATTGGAACATTTTGATTAAAGAGCACTTTCTCATTCCTGTATGTCGTGTTTCTGCTTATTCGCAACTCCTATCCATCATTGTGTATTTCTAGAGTTTGTTTATTTTCAGATTATATTGTGTGTGTTTTTCCACAATTATGCAGAAAACCACTCATGGGAATATTTCCATTGAATGTTAACTTAAAGTAACTTAATGTTGGATGTGTTATTACTCTGCACCAAATTATTCAGTAGTGTCATTCCATGTTTTATGTACCCTATACGCAGGGCTCGACACTAACGGTGGCCCGGTGGCCCAGGGCCACCAAAAATGATAGTCGGGCCACCAAATTTCAAAAAAGGGCAAATCTGGTGGCCCGCCTCGGGCCACCAAATTTTTTTGAAAAGTGTCATTTATTTATGTTAAGATGTTGCAACCCATGCGCCTGTTAATGAATATTTATACTTAGTCTTACCATTCAGCAGTTAAATTTGTTCAAAGGATGGATGAAAAGGACTGAGTGAGTGCCTGAGAGTGAGTGTTGCAAGTTTGTTGAGGTTTATTTATGAGTAGATATGTTCAACTTCCAATTCTTACTATGATAAAACTTAAATATTTGACTCATCAAAAAAAAAAGCAGGAATTTTAATGTTTTTTATTCTTTTTTGGGGGCCACCAAATTTTTCTCTCGGGCTACCAAAAATTTGAAATTGATGATTTTGGTGGCCCCATCGGGTCACCAAATAATAAAGTTAGTGTGGAGCCCTGCTGTACGTATGGCCAATATGTGGAATCGGTCAATTGCCTTCGTGCATCAGCAGAGTCATGTTACCCATTGCAGTAAAAACGAAAGTAAGGAAAAGAAGGGGAGATGCATCAAAAGAGAAGAGCACAATAAATGTCTGCATTTGTGAAAGGGACAGAAATGTTACAGCCAGAGTGATGTTTTTGTTCATCACAGGGTCCCAAGGTTGACATTAATCGGCGCTCTTCACCTCAAGATACCAACAACAATGGCCAGAAAGGGGGGCATCCTCCCGCTGAAAATGAGAAATCTTCATCCAAAGCTGCTGCAGCGTCGGTACCGACTTTCAGCGAAGCCTTCAGGGAGGTTATTGAAAAGGGCTTCACCCATGCTTCCAAGCACCCACAAAAGAGTCCCCTGCTAAAACCCCCGTCAGCCTTCGGAGATTCCTACGACCTCAGGCCAGCCTACCAGTTACCTCTTGCTAATCTGGGATCCAAGACTACTGACGGCAAGCCAGCCAGGGAGGGGACTTCCCTGGGTGGGGCGGCAGCAACTAGAGGGGTGTAGAGTTTCATTTGAAGTCAATGTCGCATTTGGAGGTGGTATGAAGGGCTCCCTCTGGTTACGTACCACACTGTCAGGCTGAGCATGTAGGAGATTGCATAGGTTTCAGCCTGAGAGAGTGGCAGAGAACATTGAACTCCGTGCATTATGTCCCGGCATAACTGGACCCAGCATTGTATGAATGAAAATAAAAGAGATGGGAAAGTGAAAGCTCTGAAAGAAGAAACTGTTGTGTATGTATTCTGATCAAAGATTTCTGTTTCCTTGCCAGTGGTGGTATGTGCAAGTATTTTGTGAGCAACAACGAATAATTTCAGAGTGCCTCTCAAGTATAAAACCTAATATACTAAGTTCATTTGCCAAATTAGATCTTTTGAACGTTTTGGACAGTGCTGCATACATGAGTACATAAAGAAAATTTTTCATTGCCCTCCAGAATGACAGAACTTCATTGAAGTTCCTGACCAGTTAATGTGGCTCTGAATTTCATGTGACAGTGGAGTTCACATGGTTGCAAGAGTAATTGCTGTCATGTCCTTGATTGCATTAGACTTGGAGTAGATTGGATTGAATGGGAGAGTAGGATAAGGTGATTGCAGTAAACGAGCTGTAAATCACATTATGTTCAAGAGGGATTTACCATTAGATATCTTTCAGTAAGAGTCCCTTTCTCCAAAATCATCTATAGGTACAACCATCTGTGGAGGAGGATGGGGAGAATGAGGATGAGAAAAAGGAGAGGAGGAGGAGGAGGAGGAGGAATTGGCGGAAAGATGTATCAGAATGTGTGGATGGGAGACTAAAGGCTTACTCGGTAACTTCCCTCGATATGGAATTACTACCTCTTGATAGACTGTGTTGCGTGCTTGCTTCCTTGATCCTCAGTATGGTCCCCATTGTATACAGAGACTCCAAGCCAGAGCATGTCTCCATGGGAGATTCTCTCTCTGAACCCCCTAGCAAACTGGAGACTGATGGCGCGAACATGCGCAGGGTAATTATGTGTGCATAGCATGTCGGAGTATGACATCCTTTGCAGCAGGGGTCCATTGGAGCTGCAGTATACTGTCACGTAAGGTCTCTGGTGCTATTTTAGCCTTATCTCTGAACATATCATGACAAGACTAAAGTTTGGCAGGAGAAAGCTATCTTCAGCGGGAGACACACATGTAGGCCAGGGGGAATTCAAACTCAGGTGGGAGAGCAGGAAATTTTTGTGAAAATGGCCTAAAAAGTGGGCTGGCCTGATAGTCTGGAGTTTCTGCATTTAGCTTTCATGGCAAGTCAGATGTGAAACTGACAGATATCATACTGTTGATCTATGCAAAAAAATGGGGAGTTGGTTTGGGTACACCAAAAGGCTAACCAATTTGGCAGCATAAAAGCCAAGACGATAATATCAGCCCAGCAAATGAATGATCTTTTTTTTTTGTTTCAATAGTAAAGTCATGTCTAGGGAAATTGCATCAATGGCAATATTTGTCTGCATTCTTGTAATGACTGCATATCTTGTGACTGTGTGTATTTCAACTTTTACACTTTCAATACTTTGCTAGTAAAGGGATGGTGTTTTGGATGTCTTTGCCATTCATCAAATAAACTTTGAATTCTAATTAGCATTATATGCCCTCTTTCATATTTCATAGAAGGTTTCTTATTATCTCAAAAAAATCATTCATCAAAAAATGATGGACCTGAAGCCCCATCTCAACCAAAACTGTACCATCCTTTTAGCAGAAGGCCAAAACAAGTGTGTCAGAGGAAGGCAAACTTACTCAGAGTAAAATGTGCCTGAAATTCTAAACAAGCTGTATTGTAGGGAAATTATACTAACAAGTGGAAGAGGAAAGAAGAAGGGGGAACGGAAAAAAAGAAACTGAAAGTGTCACAGCAAATTTGCTGTCTGGGTGCACTGGAAGGATGAATTGAACACACTGCCATCAAACTGTCCAGGAGATAGCTGGAACATCCTTACAGGATTTGTGTTTCTTTGTGTGGTAGTGGCAACTTTCATGTACTGTAAAAGTTGAAACATTCGCCGCATGAAACTTCTGCGAATTGGATATGACTGCCTTTTTGGGGGGCATGAAACTTTTGTGAATGTCTCCTAGCATTCAGTGCATTGTGAAGACAAAAATTTTTGCATGCATTTTTCGCGAATCTTGGCTCCTCACAAAATTTGCAACGTTTCATGCATTCAAAAATTCTTGGTTTATAGTAGTCCTTATGATTCATCTGACACTGAATCTCCGCAAAAGGTCTTTGGTTCATATTAACGTTGTTGTTTGGTTTAATACAGAGATTGCTGATATGTATAACTACACTGTGCCTATTTCATATTCATTTGTATTTTGAGTATTGGTAATAATTCTCTAGACAGTGAGGGCTGATTACCAGTACTGTAAAAGTGGAAATTTTAGTGGTGTTGAAATTTTCGCGCATTTTTAGCAACCAGAAACTAGCGCAAAAATGAAAGCATGCAAATATTTTTGCTTGCCATATGTTCCAGTAGTTGGATGTCTTGATTCTGCAGAATTAAAAAACATGCGAAACTTTTCGTACATGACCGAGTGTGAAAAATTACTCACATGAAAATATCCACTTTTACAGCATGCCATAAATTTGTTTTTTCTTGCCATTTTGAGAAAGCTAGCTGAAAAGCTCCAAACCATTTATTTACAGTGTGTGACTTTTTTTTTTTCTTTCAAACAGTATGACAGTGGCTGGCTGTTGAAGGCCTTCATACATGAAGGAGGAGATAGGGGTGTGTGATTCTTTTGCCAAAGATCAGTATTACCAGTATTCAAATATATATTCAGTGCCTTATATATTACCTTGTATACAACTGTAAATATTTTTTTTTTCTTCTGTTCTATTTCCTTTGTACTTCCTTATTGTGTACCACTTTGCCTTGCCTATATAAAAAAAAAGAAAGTGGTTTGTGTTGTTATATACTGTATGTGTAGATTGTCAGTGTACCAGTATAAATATATTTCAGCAGCTCTTTTTCCGTTTAGCCATGCGCAAGACCTTGGCAGCCATGGCAAGGACTTAGATTGGCACTCTTTCTCACAGCGATAAATATTCATACATTCAACTATTTGCAGTAAATTTCAAGTGGGAGTAGATTCTCAGACCAAAAATGGGACAATACAGGTGACTCCTGTTATATTGAAATCCTCATGGACGGACAGTTTTCAGTTTTGTTTTTGTTTTGTTTTTTTAAATCAAAATTTGGTCATTGCTGAAGAAATAAAGTTTGTAAAGATAGATTGATGATAATTTGGGGACATGAGTTTTACTTTTATTGCAACTATGTTTTATTCCAAAACATTTGCTCCAGTGTAGCAACGTTTCATTATAACCATGTTTGTTAAAATGCGAGTGCACTGTTGTGAGTGGTGAATTACATCATTGAAAGCAAAAAGATTTGCTTCAATTAATGCCTATTCTTCAGTCCCATTAGATTCCTCCAGAGCTTCTGTAGTGTTGACTGCATGTCAGCTTTGCTATAGCTTGAACTGAGAACCTTCAAAGAGTTATACGAACAATCGAAATATGGCTGCCGAGTTGTTTCCAGTACCATCGGACATACATGTAGATTATTTACCATGTAAGGGTTGGGGATCAACAGATGATTTTACTCTCATTAAGTGCACAAAAACTTTTAGTGCAAAATTTCTTCCAGTGAAATAATTACATTGTACAATGGAACCTCAGTAAGACAATTATCAGATATAGTGAGATACCTGATATCATGAAGTTATTTCGCAGGTCCCATTAATTTTATATCCTTTTGTTTTTATCCCTAATGTAACGAGATACCAGATATTTAACAAGGAACTTTCAGTGGTCCTTCAGTGGTCCCAAGCAGCTCTTTGTAACGATATTCTGTGTATATGTATGGCTGTGTCTAGAATACGCTACACTGGAACCTCAATATAAAGAGATCTATTATAACAAAATACCTGAGATAACAAACTGAATTCTCCAGTCCCAATAAATTTACATGTCTTTCCTTTGTTTTGTATTGTTTATTGACTACTGATATTAAACAGAATATCTGATATAAAGAACAAATTGTCGAGCCAAGGATCTCGATATACTGAGTTTCCACTGTACAAAAACTGAAAGTGTGAGAGTTATAGAATTAAACAGTGACTAAACAGAGATAGGTTTCCCCTTCTCTCCATTGTCTGTCTGTTATATCACAAATTTTGCTATGATAGGTGATGTATCTCCTAGTTAACAACAATGCCGCTTTTTTTTTAAACTGAGGTAGAATTTACCGCAAAGTTGAATAATTTTGGATGGGAATAGCAAAAAGATATTAAATACCGTCAGTGCAAAAATAATAATATAGGACAGACATATACTTAAATACTTCAAGGTAAATTCTCAAGTTCGAAATTTGAGAGCCCATCAAGATTTATTTGGAATTTGATATAATCAAAATTGTAATCGTATTGACATGTGTTATAATGTGCCTTGAATCCACACAGTCCCACCTGCTAAAAAGTAATGTCTCATTCTTGCAGTTGTGTTAATCAGACAGTAGTACTGAAAATGTGCCAAAGTTAAAACTCTTTTTGAAATCATTGTTGACTTTTCTTATATTGATGAAGGATGAGTTCCTTTCCTCTTCTTTGACCTTTGTTATCCTTAGTAGAGCTTATAGCAGAAGAAATCAGAAATTGTACTTGATTTCATGTAACTACATTATGTTTAACTCATGTGTTATGCCTTTTTTGTGTAGATCTCTATATGCAAGTTTGTTGCCAAACTTTCTGTTGTTAAGTTTTGATAAAGAAAATGATATAATTAAGTAATTGCCACTTGTAAAGAAAGTGTTATGTTTCATTCTTATGTGTCAAGTCACCATTAGTAATCTTTATCAATCATTTTTTTTTCACACTGCTCATCCATCTGTTGTATACATGTGTATAATCCATTTTCTAACTTAACGTGGAGCATTTTAGGTCTGTAAAGGAGACTACACTTGTCTGAAAACTTGACGAAACTACATGTAGTAATACACTTTGGATCATAATGTCAAGTTACCGATAGACTGTCCATGACGTAGAAAATCATACATTATACTTCTTTCAAATTGAAAGAGCACTCTGACAAAGCCATAGCTTCTAAAGGGAGAGCTCTGCATTCTGTCTTGGGCAGTTTATTGCTTAGTTTCAAGACCTGATATAATTTATGATAGAATATGAATGGTCTAGGGTACTTGCACTTTCATTTTGTCCATGTACTGCGCTGTCTGATTGTAGTGTTGATGTATGGATGGTTATGGTGCCTGAAGCAAACTTGCGAGAAGAAAATGCAGTTGCTGTTACAAGAGAAAGTGCGAGTGGTGATGATGATTGTGGTAGAGATTGTAGCAGTGCTGGTGGTGGTACATTTGTATTGGTGGTAGTATGCAAATATCGACTGCTGCAGAGGGAGATGGTAAAACTATTTGCACCGAGGTGATTTCTCAACAGTGCTATGTCCCGAGACGAAGTCGAGGGACATGGCACTGTTGAGAAATCACCGAGGTCAAATAGTTTTACCATGGCGCGAAAGAAAGCAGTCGATATTTGTTTTATATCCCTCTCGAGCATTTTACTAGAGTAATGACGGTTCCCTTTTGGAAAAGTGTGCAGGTTTCCTGAACGATAAATCTAACGTTAGGCCATAGCAGTGCAGCAGCAGTGCGTGCAGCGCGTAGCGAACGACACCGCTGCGCTGTTGTTGATTCCTACACACGAGCTACACTACAGCGTGCAAAACTCCGAAAGATCGAGGAGGTCCAGGACTACGTTAGAAGTAGGCCTAAAGTGGCTTCGTTACCCAGATCATCTTCAAAATCAGTTTTAGTTTATTCCTATATAAATTCGTACCTGATATGGTGTCCTCCTGCGATCATTCCTCCGTTACTTGAAGCAGTCACTTTGTCAATTGAGCTGAATGCATTGATCACACTAACGTTACACACACACGCCATTGCACCACAGATTTCTGTAATGCTGTCGTGCACCGCGCTGCTAGCGCTAGCTAGCTACAAGCCACAGGACTATCGCTCAAAAGTATCGCTACTACGCGCACTGCGTACATTCCTAAGTGAGAAATGTAGATATCGATCACACGATCGCGATTGGGTGCAGATCGTGGATTTCCATAAGTACTATATCACGCTGGCTAGTAACCAATTGCACCGCATCCAGCTGCTCATAGCTAGCTAGTAAAACTACACCATGTTCGTGCTTTGTGTAATCCTATGGCAAGAGACTTTACATGAGGGATATAATACTGTGTAATGTATTAGGAATGATACTAGTGGAAGTTATGATATAATGAAAGATTGGCTATCAAACTTCAGGTTTGATGTACATGTGGCATTTGTGTGCTCGTGATAATGTCTCTGGGTTTTAACTGTTTAATTGTGTGAAAGAAGTGCAGAGAAAGTGCACCACTTGAGTGTATGAATAGGTGAGTTATGTTTCAGTGAAACTGTGTGATGCAGTTTTAAGTGCTATCCAGGTAAAGAAGAAATAGTAAATTAAATCCATAAATAATTATGTCAAGTTTCTCTTAATGTGGAACTGGTTTAAAAAAAACAGAAAAAAAAAGATCCACAAGGAAAGGGTCCTGATGAAATCAAGTCACCAGTAGAGGGCAGTGTCAGATTCGTTGCATAGATGTGTGGCATCTCTCAATAATAATGCATGGGCCCAATGAATGGGAAGGAGGCTGCAGCTCATTCTCACCCTCCTTCTCCCTCCACACGGGCATGTGCGCGTTCCCGATTTTTGCTGAAGTCAATAAGGTAAACTTATTAACAAACTCCTGTCACTCCGCGTTTTGCAGGGGTCCGCCCAAAGAATGAGAGGGGAAGGATGCCCGTTGATCCTCACACATTTAAAAACGAAACAAAACAAACAAAACAAAACAAAAAACAATAACAAAACGTGCGTTCCCGTGTAAGGCCTACCCGTGTTATTCTTAACATTACTCGAAAAGGATGAAATCAACGCGGCGACATAAATTCTTTCTACATTTGAGATACAAGTTGTAGGTAGGCCTATTTATTGGGCTCCAGGACACGTAATATGTCAGTTATTGACACCAGTCCGCAAAATTGAAAACGCACTCGTGAAGCCTGAATCAGATCAATAACAACTGGCCATTTTTCACGTGACGTGACGGTTGTAATCTGCAATAATGATATACGAGGGGGAATCCTGTAATACCAGCTAGGTAGAGGGCCATTATGTCCTAAGTGTGAATAGATGAAAGTTACGGACACTCCTAGAAGCAGAAATATGCTTTCATTTTCACTGCTGATAGTGCTGAATTTATTAATTTATCATGTATAGGGAGTGAGAGCTGATTTTGGCACAGTTTGTATTCTGGAAATAAATGCCATTATGATTATACATCGGGAATGGATACACTGCGTGGCAGATATTGGGGAAGCTTCGAAAAGTGAGCTGCAATTATCGTTCTGACTAACTTCATACTCTGTATATACACCAAACAACAGAAAACTCCTGAAGTCCATCGAGAAAAACAGAGTTTCTTCTGACTGCTGAGGCTTCACACATGGCTATTACGAGCACGTATCATCACGGTAAAAAAAAAAGATAGAAATGCATGCAGCAGCTATCTTCTCTTGGTTTTACTTACTTCAAATAAAAGAATGAAATAAATCGGACGAACGAAAGGACAGAAGTTTCATTAAAATGGAACATCCACGCTAGTTAAAAAAATGAGGTTTTTTTTTTCACCCCCCCCCCCATGGTAATTAGTCGCAACCGCGCATGTTATTTCGAAGACGCATTGATGTAATCCCCAAACAAGTCTCCCATTGGTTTGTATACAAAAATAGCGAAGGCATCATGTTTCTCGTCGATAAAAATATCGAAAGTGTCCCATTTCTGATCGATAAAATTGGCAGCTATAATACAGTCCCTTTCACATGAGAGTCATTGTAAAGGGGACCACAAAACTACGACGTTACCCGTTTGACAATTCAATTCAATTCAATTCAATTCAATTCAATTCAATTCAATTCAATTCAATTCAATGCAATTCAATTCAATTCAATTCTTCTTTTTCCAACAAAACATAACACGGAGTAAATCAGGAGTTATTTCATAAACGTAACTATATACATTCGACGTTGCAAAGGGTAAACAAATAAAGACGCCCGGGTTTGACGCTGAGGAATTGTCTGACAAAGATGTGTTTGTGTTTGTTTGTTTGTTTGTTTTTGGGTGTGTGTGTTTTTTTTTGTCTTTCATTTCATGTTAAAAAAAAAGAGAGGAATTGATTAGTGTAGAAAAAACAACCAACAACAACACGTTATTAAAAACGAATACATTTCCTTACAATGTCCAATTTTTATGAAACTTGTAGCAATGTTTATTTGACATGTGTTCTTAACTATACATTGTGTTTTACAGTATTTTATTAAAGCCAACTTGAATATCATGTGGAATTGTACTTTGATGACGCGAGACAATGATTTTGGTCCTGCAGTGCTGTCCCCCATTCTATCATGATAACTCGGGAAAGCAGTCGCGTAGCTATACATTATTTTAAAGGGATGGTATAGTTTTGGTTGGAGATGGGGCTTCAGGTTTCCAACACGTTTGTGTGATAATGAGAAACCTCTAATGAAATATTATGAAAGAGCATAAGAGGAATTCAAAGTTTATTTGATGAAAATTGGTTTTGAATTAGATGAAATATCAAGAAACAAAAGAGGTCTTAATAAAAGATCGGACCCACTAGGACCGGTTGTTTTACTTTGCCCATCGATTGTGATTGTCTCAGCCATTTCGAAATCCATTTTCATCAAATAAACTCTGAATACCACTTAGAACTGTAGCTCTTTCATTCTTATTTCAGGGGCTCTTTCATATTTCATAAGTGGTTTCTAATTATCTTGCAAAAAGTAATAATGATAAATCTGTGTACCCCATTTCAACCAAAACTATATCATCCCTTTAATGTGATCCTTATCCATTTAATGTGATCCTTACCCATTATAGTGACTTTTGTATTCCTACTGAGAATCTCTCATTGGATGGGCGCAAAAGAGCTCAATAGATGATGAAAAGAAAATACATGTATACATACATATTTCACAATAGAATAGTCGGAACAAGTATATTGAAAACGCATTACAAACTATACACCGTTAAATCCTGAAATCTGCAAATATGAATGTGGAGATATCTATGAATTAATGTTAAGGTGATCCTTTGTTGATCACCACAAAATAATACAATTTACAAGTTAATAAACTGCGCTTGATGCAAACAATATAGGCCCTACAAATATTATTACATACGACTTTTAGTTCATAATTGTATTCAGTAGGCCTTTGCATGCCATGGGAGGTAAAATGCACGGCCCGGAAGTGAGTTATAGAGAATATTGTTGTAATTACCCCCCCCCCCCCCAAACAGTCTGATTAGAGACTGTAGATTCTCACCTTTGTCACATTAAACAATATACTTTGTCGACAGGGGCAAAGAGTGAATTTATATAAAAGAAAAGGAAATCATGCTTATTTGGAGTGGTTGCTGAACACTATTGGGATGGAAGTTTGATTTAATAAAGAACCTACAAATAGGCGGAACTTTTTAGCCATGCAGTATACTCTCTTCTTGATAGAAAAGAATGAGATGGTAATATATATCCCTCAGTAATCTTGAATGAATCATTTACGGTCACAAGAATCATTTTCATCACAACTCACGTATATAGGGCCTATACAAAAAGTTCTCAGGAATAGCTAGAGGACCGACTACTTACAGGACAGAGCAAGCAACAGGGTCGTGGAACGTGTGTGTGTGTGTGTGTGTGTGTAGAGGGGGGGGGGGGTTGCTGGGTCGTTCAAGGGTCAATGGTTTAGGGCCCCGGACCCCCCCCCCCCCCCCCCGCTCCGCTTTGACGGGAGAAATCTCCGGGCGGAACTTTTGGAGAGTCATGAATTTTGTTGAAATTGTGTTTTGTGTTTTGTGTTTTGTGTTTTGTGTTTGTTTGGTTGTTGTTGTTGTTGGTGGTTTTTTTTTGTTTTGTTTTGTTGTTGTTGTTGTTGTTTTTTTTTTTTTTTTTTGGGGGGGGGGGGGGGGGTTATCAGATTGTTTTCAAGTGTTTTTCCCCAAAACCAAAAATTCTTTAGGAACCCCCCCCCCCCCCCCCCGTTCTGCGACCCCTGCATAAATAGCCTAATCCTAATTCTACCCAACGTGCCGGGTCTCGCACCTGTTATACTTAGGGGCCTAAATAGCTCCGCATACCCTACCTATAGACAGTGACCAAGGAGGTTCAAGCGATGGCGTAACAGTGTTATTCCCTTTGATCCCATGCTCGAAGCCGCCGCTCAAAAATATTTGAAGCATGTGCCAAACAGGATCTGCCGCGAAGACACGAAGACAATTGACTCGTGTCTCATTGCATACTCACCAGGAACTTTCAAAGGAAGATATGTTTTTGTGATGGTATATAATTACTTTTCGCTATCCCTTCTTATGAAAAGGTTGGTGGTACAGACACGAGGATGCGCGAATAGAAATTGAGCTAAAACTGCTGAAATAAAGATGAAAATTACTCGACTGGGCATTCCCGGACACTAAACTGATATATCTATCAATAAAGATGTATACTTGAAGATTAATCCACATTAGTTTCATTTGTGGAAATGAAGTGGAAAAGTGATAAAACCAGCTTTCCAGGATGGTACAGTTGTAAGCATTTTCACATGATACAGCTCTGATTTACACTTTTGCCCAAATTTCTGGGCAGAATTGACTTTTGTTTTACATGCTTTATCATTAAGTGAAATTTCATTTCATTTAACAAATAAATAAGCAAAATATGGCCAACATTATGATAACGTTCATAATGAATCTATTATAAAAGTACAGATTGCTCATCACTGCGGCGGCGTCGAACATCGATCATCAAAGGCACAAGTGCACCTGTGGAATTCTTTTGTACATCAATTATCTCACAACTGTTTGAAAAATTACAGCCATTTGGAACTAAATGTATAAAACCTCCTTGCACGTGTGACAGTGATGATCAAAGCCTGTGTAATAAAAACAAGTGTAATGGTTTGTTTGTTTGTTTTTAAACGAAGTTTCGTTTTACTCCGATTCTGAAATTTCAAAAGGAAATGATGAATTGTCTGCTTGATCAATCTCTGTTCGGAGGTTGTGAGAGAGCAATTCAGAGCCACTGTACATTGTATCACCAATGTTGCAGTATAGTGCCTAATGCAAGTGCTTCGTGAATCCATACGAAAATCCAGCTGCCATTATGAAGGAATTTTGTGTCGGTTTATCGAAAGAATCCCTATAAAAGCTCACTAGTACATTTGATTTTTTTTTAATATTTAGGGCATATATGCTCAATTGGATCATTCATATTCATAACGCATTTAAACATACAATAAAGAAGAATGATAACAGTATAGAAGTATAGAATAGGCCTTACCCTATCTGACGAAAATTTAAAATGTTCTTGTCAAGATGGCATTCCTAATTATGTATTGTAAATGAATTTTCCCCCATTATTGATACGGAGTACATGTATTGTAAATAACACTAGTAGTACACTACATTGTACCATGTCCTTACATGTATATCCCAAAAGAGTATTGCTTGTATCACGAAGTTGTGGCTCGGAATAGAATGGTCCAGTTTAGTTTCAGTTGTTGCGCCTTTGGAGTCGTCGAGCAATAGCATTACTCAACCCTATGATAAAATGGACGCACCCGTGAAAGACGGAAGTGTAGAAATTTCTTCGCGAGGGTCGAGTTAACGAGACCGTGCGAATAACACTACATGAGATGTCGCACATTGGACTACGACTATGAAGTGGAAGTGTCTCAGCTAAATCGCCTTGTGAATTTAGACCCCATGTCCTGTGTGAGCAGGTACTGATCATATAACCTGTTCTGGTGTATTTCAAGAAAGCTAGAGACATTCACACCAAAATTATGACCGCTTGTACCCCGATCAGAAGAACTGACTGGATCTAAATCCGGAATCTCCGTTTTAGTGGTCTATATGCAGCGATTTGTAAATTCTGTCGGTCAGAAGGTCGGAGTCGGAGAGAGGTTGGTCGTCGACGAACACCACTGCACTCTCGCTCGCAGAAGTAACAATCATTGGGGGAGCCGAGTCAAAGGCCCACCTTTGCTTTGCTTTGCAGGCAGGATCAGGAGCAGCAGGAAGAGGTGTAACGATTGGAACAGGTACAAGAATAAAAATGATCAGCAGAGCGATGAGCAGAGGTGTTAGGTTTAGCAGATATAGAATTTCTTTATGAACAGTTTGCAATCGCTATCAGTGTATCACGACTTCGGATTTCTAGTTGTAACGTTCCGTTGTATCACACCACAGCACAGATCATGGATCATGCCACCTGCATTTATAAAAGATGAAAAGCGAAACAGGAAAAATGCACAGTGCAGTGGTGGTGTGGAGCATGATTCTTGATCACTATCATGTAGGCCTACTACCTTGACTACGGTACTAGATCTGTAGTTTTACTTGATGTAGAATCTAGGCCCTACTGCTACGAATCCTCACTGCTACATGATGAAATTGAAAGAACCTGACATACAATGTAACTGAAGCGTTGGTGTTAACACCATAACTTTAACAGACTAAGAACACTGTTAATAGATCTTTTCACTGGTTTGGTGACTACTCAGACTAGAACATATCTACTCTACGGTATAATCTTGAAAGTTAATCATGTCTGAATGGAGGAATAGCTTTACAATGTTGCAATGTACCTTGACTTTAATGTAACGTGAAGGTTTACATAGAATTTCTAAAATATGTGTGTGTGTGTGTGTGTGTGTTCGCTGTAATCAATTCTGAAGTTCCACACTGTACTGTCTGGAGACTTGTCTCGTCTAGGTGTGGAATAAATAACCATGGAAGTAATGTCAGTATTAGTTACTTCAGGAACTGTGCACGCCCTTATCATTTTTAATGCATTTATTATTGTTTCCAGTTTGTCGACATGTAGTACTATTAGGACTACTAATAGTACTAGATGTGCAATACATCACACTTACAGTAGTATTAAATGCTTTATAATCATTGTCGACAGTTGATGTCAAATGGTATTATGCCATCTATTTTTTTTCTGTAAAAATTGCCACAAAAAAAAAAAACCACCACCAAACAAACAAACAAAACAAAACAAGGGATGGGTGAAGTACGTAGTTGGTTTCCTAAGTTTACATTGTTTTCAGGTAGGCTTGGACGGATGCGGAAAAAAAAAAATGAGCCCACTACCCGACAATAAGACGCAACCGAGCCATTTGGAGGGGAAACAAATCTGGAATTGAGTCATACAAATGTAATTTCCTGCATTCAGTAGTTACCAAAGGTATCCATAGGTATTGTGACATGTACATGTAGTATGCAATAATGTTAATTGGGGTTAGTTTGTATTTGAGTGGTGACCCCCCTGCCTTCCAGGGCCCTCTTCCAGTGAGAACAAAAAACCAAAACGAAACAAAACTATGAAAGATTTTTATCACTTGTCTCCCTCTGTACAAACATATCATAAGATCGCAACTGCTGATCTCTAATTTTACAAACATGTCAGAAAAAAACCAGTGGATTCGACATGTTTTTGACATTTTCTGACATGTTTATTATATCATTGTAGCTCAGCAGCTGCAAGCTTTCAAATACACAGAGGGAGACAAGTGTTTAAAATCTTTCACTGCATACATCATCACTCCTCTGCTTTAGTAATATCTCGATTTCATTCAATACAAAACTACTGTTGATAATGGCATTTAAGTCTAACTGTGAATGCTAATTTTAAGTCTACCAATAACAGTACCGGTATCATAAAAATCTTTGCAATGCTTTAAAGGCAAAGGTTTACCCATTGCAACTGATTGACAAATTGCCCTGCATCGACATTCATTGAAAATACAGGCTTATTAAAAAAAAAAAAAGAAAAAAAGTTTACTTGTCTTGAGAGCTTTGCTTGTATTGAGTTGTAAGAACATGTTTTTCAGAATAAAGCTTAAGTCTATCAATAATATGCATGATGTTAACCTCATATGGTATGCACATTATATGGATTTTCAATTCCCACGTAGAGTCACTCTACACGTAGTGGAACATTTTACCTATGCCTGTTCGAAAATTATCTGTATATTGTTCAGTGTCATATGATTCCCATTTGTATGGACCTACATGTTTCTGTGTGGTACCCATGTGTGTGTCCAGTATAGTATTGATTTTTCTTTCATAATGTCATGCTTTATTCTCCAGGGAGGTTTTCGCTGCAGAAATATTCATCCTGTCCTCTTTGAAGTAGGACCTCTGAATTTTACTGCATGTATCTTATATTTGAGAAATAGTATTTTGAGAAATACAATGTGTATTTCATTGAGCTGCTCATGTTACAGCCTGCACAAAACTGATATATGAAAAATATCTGTACAGTGTAACACTTTGCCAATTTGTAAGAAGCTGTTAAATTTCAGGGAATAGTCTTACATGTACTTCTCAAATTTGAATAGCAGTTTTGATCAGTGGGATACTATTTATAAACAAAGTTCTATACAGTGCTATGTAAAAAAACAAAACAAAAACAAAACCCAAAACCTGCTGCACACAAGAAATTTTGTATAGTTCAGTTATATAAAAATGCATAGCAAATAGCAATGCGTTACCAGAAAAAGTATTCCCTGAATTTAGCAATGTAAAGAGGCTCTTTAAAATGTGGTAACCGAAACAAATAATTGTGTTGTGTACAAACAACTAAAGGCTCAGGTAAGAAAATATTTTGGCCACCTTATGAAACACCAAGAAATGATAGTGAATATCTTGATAAAAGTACAGGTATTATTGCACCAAATCACAGCATTGTGGTTTTGGTACTTGATGGGTTAAATGTACTTAAGAATTTTAGACCTGTAGTGTGAACTCACTTTGAAATGAAGATTCACTATTAACAGGGCTATGTATTGTATGTCCCATGGGAGTTCTGAATGACTTTTGACAAAACATGGTAATGGTGAGTAAGTTCAAAGTGAATCACTTCCCTGTGGAGATGTCCCTGTAAATAGTAACTTATGGAATGCCTAAAATTGCCAGGGGGGATGTTATAATATATGATGACATGTATACTATATACAATTGTATGAAGTGAAGTAGAAGGAAACAGACAGGATGTCAATATTAACAATGTTTCCTGTATGTTTACATACGTATGTATTCACAAATGCAGTGATTGCAGGCAGAGCAATTCTTAGTCTGAGTTCTGAAAAGTTGACGTCATTCCACTGTCTGCGTTGGAAAAATTAAAAGGGATATCAGTGCTGCACACTGGCACTGATCCAACAGTCCAGGACCCGTAAAAATCACTGTCGCAGTCGGACCAGTAACTTTTTCAGGAATGGACCAGTAAAAAATGGAAAAACTGGGTACCTACTGGTCCGACCTGTTGGTCGGACCAGTAGATGGATTAGTGTGCAGCCCCTAGGGATATGAATGATTCCTTATGATTGTGGTAATTCTGACACCTCTCGAATGATACGGAACACGAACATCTAGAACCAGAACAGTTTAAAATTTATGGCAGCTAGGAAGTAAGACCCATCTGCTGCTGACATAGATCAATAAAATGTAATATTACTACAGTATGTCCCCCCCCCCCCCAAAAAAAAAAAAAACAAAAAAACAAAAAAACAAACAAACAAACAAACAAAAAAAATATCAGATTTCTGAGTCAAGAATTTTCAAAATGATTACCATGGTAAACAATCTGAATACTATTTCAGGGAATGCAACTATTACTTCTTACCTGCATTTTGCAGAAAACCCCATTCAACATGGTTATGTGATCACAGAGAAATTATGTGGATCGTTGTAAAGCATGTTATTGGTCCATTTCTTCCAAGTTCAGCACTTGGATACTCTTGGAACTGTGAACACAATGGACAAAACTTGGAGGGAAGGAATTCCTGATTTGCTCTACAAAGATCCTCATTTCTCTGTGATCAATGAAGCAAATCACAGGGGGTTTTCTGTAAGATGTAGGTAATAAGTTATAGATTGATACTTTAAAATTGCATTTGGATTGATTCACTATTTTCAAAGTTATCGTTGCGGAAAGTCTGATTGTAATTTTTGTGTAAAATGGGACATACAGCATTGTCCAATTGCTTCATTCTGGTATGATAGCTTTGTGTATCAAACAGTTTGTCATCTCTGTGTCAGTCAATTTGTGATTTGCGTATCTTGAACAATTTAATGGAAGTGGTCATTCAAAGCAGGTCTGCGAGCAGACGAACCCTTTCCTTGCAAGCTCATGAGATTTGAGTCCAAACCTACTGAGTATGGTTCAGTGCAATGCATTCATCCATGGAAGATATGCTGCTCCACAGTGTTTACGAGAGTTTTTAATTCAAGAAATGTTTTTGTTTGAACGTTTGTCCAATCAGGTCAGGCGACGGCAGGTGTCCAGGAATCTGAGTGAGTGTAGCGGAGGAAGGGTGTTCCTCCGTGGCGGCTGAGAGGGCAAGTGCAGGATGGCGACAGTAAACCAAAATGGCACCCCCTTTGAGTTGTCGGAGCAAGAGATCCACAGGATCCACCACGACCTGGCCCTGGGCACTGTCCTGACCCGCTTCTACAGCCGCAAGAGGCCCGAGCGCAAGTCCTTCGAGGTCAACATGGAGACCAGGCAGATTGTGTGGCGACGGCAGGCGGGGCGCACAGAAGGAGCAAGTAAGTGTGGAAAGAATGGTTACAGGAATTTCCACAGTTGGCAGTCCAACAGACAGGCTTTAGAGTGTTTCATTTTCTGTTAAAGTGGGAATTTTCCTGAAGTAATTTTTCGTGCTCTGCTATGTAAGATGAATTGTGTATGTTTTTAATTCTGCGGGATCAAAGTATGATGTAGTATCACACAGTCTACACATAAGTAACATTTTCGCATGCTTGTAATTTCATGCTAGATTTATATTGCGCAAAATGTGCAAAAATTTCCACACCATAAAATTGTCCACTCTTTAGCAGTATATGAAATCATCTGATACCAAGCATACATGTTAGCATGACAGCAACCAGGCCATGATTCCATGGTGGCTTTTATACAACAAAGTTCTTTAGTCTGTGTTTTAGTTACTTCTTCTTTTTTTGTTTGGACATGTAAAAAGCAGCTGCAAAGACTTACAGGATATCGGAGGGTGTTCAAAGAACAGTGTCATTTGTCAGTGCCAACCTAGGAGGTAGTTTGATTTCAAGTCCATCACTTGTCCCCTGGAGCCACCAGGGTGCAAGATATTGTGTAGAGTATTAGTTGTTTTTACAATGTGCCATCTCACATATTATATTATACATTGTACCTGATTTTGTTCTCTTTAGATGAAGCTGGAAATCTAGTCCTCTACCAGAAGAGTTTTTGTTTGTTTGTTCCTTTTTTTTTTGGGGGGGGGGGGGGGGGGGGGGGGACTTTGCAGTGAGAACATTAAAAAAAAGAATGTTTGTCATACCTCTTTACCTGATTTTTTTTTTCTTGTTTTTTGTTCCCCCCACTTTGGTTAAATTATTGCATAGGATTAGCATTAGAATACATATCCTGTGAAAAAGACAAATACACAAGATTTAATGAAACCACAAAAACAATAGATCATAGAATTAATTTTACCTACATCGTATCATCCACCAATCCTCGTATTTGAATTCTTACAGAGTGTGTCGGTGAGGGATTTTCTGCAGCTAGGAGTGTCATTCTCGAAATGATTGATTGTGGCTATCTTTAAACACCACAGCAGGTGACTCCTGAGATAAGCTCGCTGGCAACCTGTTCAGCACTTTGTTCATTTCGAGCGCAGCTTTCTGCAGCTGCGAACAAACCCTCAAGTCTTCAGAGACTTTTACATGGTGGAACAACTCTTTGCAAATGCTGTATGGCTGCAATCATAAAGCTGTGAGAGTTATCAAAAACTAAGAAGGGAACAAAAAACACAAACAAACAGAATATGGCACTCTGAGTTACAAAGCCATGCAGAAGTAGACTGCTTCTTGTGATTCATCATAGATTTTACAAAATCTGAGATGATGTTGAATGCTGCGAGTTAAACTGTTCAACACGATTGCACATTTGGGCTGATACGATTTCTTTTATCTCTTTTAGTAGAAATATCCCAAATTCATAAGGAATATTGATGAGTGGTTTAAACTTTTCAAGTAGATCTAATCATCTTTCTTGACATACTCCTATCTCGACTTTCAACTTTCAACCTAAAACGTATGGAGCATGATAGGTTTCACACACATGATTTTTATAGCTGGATACAAAGTTTCGAACTGTCAGAGTTTGATTTATATGACTATTCGCAGCTATTCGGATTTGGAGCTTGTACACTGTAGACAAAGAAGAGCCCTGAATACATCATGTACCTTGAATGCCATTTATCTCAATTGGACACAGTTTGCCTTAAATGTGATAAAAACTCTTGATATGAGCTCAGTGATTAAAATAGCACAAAGGAATTGTCAATGTGTTTGGCATAATGCCCTTCATATTGATAACGAGAATGGAGCTAAATACTAAAACACAGCATTGATGTCTACTATTACAACTGTCCAGACTGTAGTTTGCCCATGATACTTATGTATGTGCTCCACCAGCTCTGCATTGCCAATATAAGGATTGTTCTTGTATATTATCAAAATAGTCATTGATAGAACACAAGGAGTTGCTTGCAGGGTTTTTAACAATGTTATGTCACTGGAAGGCTTTCAGATGAATACTGTATACGCCGTTATTTTCGCGAATTTCGCGAGCTTCGGGCTGATTGCGAAATCAAAGACACGCGAAAATATTACCCCGTCATACCTTATGTACAAATTGATGAGAAAATGCATCCAACGCTGGCTGGACCAGAACGCGGCTGTTACACCGGCCAGTACGTACACATACTATTACTAGTACGTATGCTACCGATTGGAAGTGCAGTGCGATGCTAAACATGCATTAAAATGTGCAATCTCCGTGCTACGTTACCCTACACGAACGAACACCGGTTCGACGTGGTTGGGTGAGGCGTAGGGATGCATGTAGCCCGACCAGACGCCGCGTTAGGATGCATGTTAGCCCGACAAGACGCCGTGCGCAGCTAGCGCGACATTTGTGTACAGCGACAGGGCCGTTTATACTTACAGTAATAGGATGCATGTAAAACTTTCGCTAGCGCTAGCGCAGCTCTGAAACTTTGTCGTCTATCTATTTGTTGCAACATTTGGTAGGTACTGAGTACTTTTGAATGCCGTAATTGTTTCATTTTATGAATCTTCTACTGTGTCTTTTCTATTTTCATGTTTGGGAAGTCACAATGCAAATGGAAAAACATTACGAGTACGTTGGCAAGTGTTTGAACGTGTTTCTCGGGCTTGACAGTAGACCCTACTACTACTAGTATCAATCACAAATCTAACAACACGCGAAAATGCCACTGATACCATGATTCGCGAAAATATCTGTACGCGAAAATATTGGTGTATACAGTAGTGTAGAACTTGGAATTATGAATGTCCTAATAAATAGTGACATATGTGCCCTGAATAGAGTGCATTGAAATCACCTTCCCCATCACTATAATGGTACAGTACACTGCCGTTGTAACAAACATGATTATGATGAAATTCAGGTCTCAAAATTATCATCTGTGTATACATCTTTAAAATATACTTTCTGTTTGGTGTAACAAAATCTCGATATAACAAAAGAAAACCACCAGTGCACTGTTAAAAGTCAGAGCAGAGAAGAATGGCCCCAGTCATTTATAGGGTATAGACTTCTGTAGGCCCAAATTTTGCAAATGATTGTGACTGTGCTTCGTGTCTGAATGAACTAAGACAAGACAGCAGGAAAAACAAAGGAGGATACAACTAACCGACAATCAAATTATAAATTCACCAATACCTTCTTCAGTTTTTGTGGAAGGGGAAGTTTTTAAGAGTATTTAAGCTCATCCAAGATACATGATTGGTGTTTCTGTAAGAGAATTTTTTGTGCTCTAAATTTCCTTTAATTAACCTACCTTGAGATCATAGATATCAAATGATATTACAATGTACTTGAAACATTTCAGGTAAAACTGCCAATTTCATTGAGCCTTGAAAAGAACACGTACATTGTATCACTGCCACTGCCAGTTGTACTGCTCACGTTTCAGGTAGTAATGTTTTGTTTACAATACGAGCTATCATGCACACATGCGTACTAGGCTGCATTTATCATCTTTCTCATGTTTGAAACACGTTTCAATACCCATTATCACTTTTCAATACCCACTATCAAAAAGCATTGGCAAACACCTTTCGGATTGCGTTTCTGGAGTTGTTGCATCTAAATATCATCTCTGTCATGAGTCAAGGGAGGGGCCTTGTAAATGTGCAGCTCCATTACGCAGTTCGACCTAAGGAGTAGAGATGTGTAGATGATTCAGATGACTTTGCATTTTAACCATCTCCACAAAAATGTGTTTCTGGCTCAAATGCGTTTGAGATCGCACTTTTTTTCTGTGTTTCAGAAAGGTGTTTCTGACCCCAAAATCAAAACAGCTTTGCATTTATTAGCTGCCCAAAGCTCTGTAAAAGTTGTTTGGAAACCTGAATGCTATGCCAGAAGTGAGTTGAAAAAGGCATCCAGTGACACATGGGCCCTCTCATGATCAATTTCTGCTCCCACGAGACCCACTCTCAATTCAGAAAACCCAGTCTCATTTCTCTCGTACCCTCTCCTGTCTGCCCGTCCAATACTGTGCGCTCGCTCACTTACTGCTTCCCCGTATGTTACTTTGTAACAACCATTCAAAAACATAGCACGCTATTACTTTCACGGCATTGCCGTGTTGCGAGAAATGCACGAACATTTTTACACTGCGAAAATGAGAAGACTTCTGATCTTGCCCTAAATTTGCAAGTCATCCAAGAGCAATTCCAAAGAAGGATGTAATGGTGTAGCAATAAATGAGAATGTGTGAAGAAACAATCACAACTAGAAAAGCACTCCGAGAGCACAGACCTCCGCCAAGCATGCAGCTCATTTCCATCACTGATCTTGTTCTTCCATAGAGATATCAGTGATTTCCACCCATACGAACTAATGGCATTGTGTGCTGAAAGTCGCCCGATTTCCCAATATAGAAGCCTTTGTTACGTCATAAACCCTCAGCTGCACGGCACGCCTCGTCCAAGTAGAAACTAGAGCACGCACTCTAGTGCGCGCCTGCAAACCTCAAATACGCGCAGCCTGAACTCCCAAGTTCATTGACCCTACCTGCCAAAATATCAAAAATCCTTCATATATGCCCCAAAAATTCTTGGATCACCACCAAAAGTTAATCGTTTGTTACTTGCGTCATTCTCAACCTTTCCTGCAAGTTTCATTCAAATCCATTAACTATTTTTTTAGTTATTTTGCAAACGGGCAAACTACAAACTAACAAACACACAAACACACAAACCAACGGTAACGAAAACATAACCTCCTCCCTTGGCAGAGGTAATGATGATGATAGCACAACACAGCAGCCCAGTTTGATGTCTGTACAGATGAATACACATACCAGAAAAGCCACATTACAGTGTACCTACAGGCACAAGAACAATATCTGTATCATGAGGCATACATCTGTTAAAACACACACACTTAGTAATGCTGGCACAATTCTGTGAATAGACAAATCCAAGAAAACAGTGTGAGCATGCACAAAAATCTGAGGAGTTCCAGGATAGCAGTTTTGAATAAGATATTTAAACTACGAGCACTGTTAATTAAGAGGAAATGATAATGAATAAATATGGATAACATTAAAACTGTTGATGTTTAGAGGAAATGATATACTGTATATTATGCCATATATTTAGCGAGTCTAAATTTTTGTAAATCGGAACTTCCCGATGGTTTCGCAAGTGATTGAATTCGTGATCGTGGAGTGCTGTACTGAACGGAGAAATGTATAAGTGTGCGTCACATTCATGTCGGGATGAGAGTCATTATTTTTGCGTGTCTTTAATTTCGTGAATAGCAAAAGTAAAAACCTCTGGAAATATTTGATGTATACAGTAAACAGTATGAATTATACAGTATTTCTGTACATACTCGGCATTCTCAAAATTGAGGTACAATGTATCTTATTAATTATCACCCTTAAGCATTATGATTTTTAGGGTTCCTTGACAGGTCACATTTAAGATACCGGTACCATAAAGTCACCAGAATATGTAAGATTTATAAAATACATGTGTGATATCATTCAAGCCCTCTTATGCTTCAGTTATAATTACAAGTGCACCTTCACTCAATGTGCCATAGGTGATTCACATTCGCATGATCATCAAATGATGTAATTGGTTAAAACAGAACTCAGGATAGCATGCCTTCATCAAATATTGACAATGTCATTTAGATGGCCAAACAGTGCCAAATGTGTGTTATCAGCCACAATAGATGAAGCCAATGTATTCCTGTTGTATAGTTCCTTGGCACAAAATGTGAAGGCTCACAGTACACTTGCTCAAATTGTTCCAATTTCTGTGGTATCCTGAGTGCATAATTGTATGAAACTTTTTTTTTTTTTTTTTTTTTTGGGGGGGGGAGGGGGGTTGTGTTCAATATTATCTAAAAAAAAACAAAGATCTAAAAGGCTGGATGTGTTAGGGTAGGAGCTTTAATATTATCAGCCAATTTGCATAGAATCCAAGGCAATAAATCAGAAATAAGTAGTTTTGCAAAATAGAAAAGCAAACGTAAAGAAGCGATAGAATGTCTCAACTTAAGAGATAATACACTGTATGTTTTGCTTCGATGCTCCAAAGTATTTCCTCGCAGCACACAATATTAGTGCCTGACAGCTGAGTGTCAGATCACGACATTGTGTATTTCAGTGAACACAAGTGTCAAGCACAAGCCCACGTTGCATTTTTCCCCCTCCAAATGTGTAATAGAAATATATTACCAGCTTGAAGAACTGAAGTCTGTAAAGTTTCCAATTTTGGAGGAAAAAGCATGATTCACCAGTTCAGAACTGAGGCGCTGTGTGCAGTGGGGATGGGAGAGTTTGATTGAATATCGGTATCCCCCCTGTGATCAATGTGTAATGCAAACTTACTCTTAACATCCACAAATGAACATTCTTTTTTTTTCTGTAAATACCACACATGCAATGGATAATCTAGAGACTTCTTTTAAACAAAATTTTTGTGAATTGTAACAGGCAGTGCATATGGTATTGACAAGAATTTTTGAGAGCACTTAAATTTTGCAAATCTTGGCTCTTGCGAAATTTGTGAAATTCAAATGCTTGCGAACATTTGTGGTTTTACAGTATATAGTCTTTTCAGGTTGCCATGTTGTTTTAGAATCAAACAACATGGCAATGTTTTTAATGTCAAATAAGAAAGTAGTCTAGGTACTGAAATTAAAATGTCCAGTCATTTCTTCAAAGAATGTCTAGAAACACTTTATTATGTTATAAATATGGTTACAGCTCGTTATTCCGAAGGTTCGTTATTCCGAAGGCTCTTTATTCCTAAGATTCGTTATTCCGAAGGTTCATTGGACATTCCAAATTTCATTTTCGGATTAACCAATCTTTGGAATAACGAACCTTCGGAATAACGCCACAAATTTTTGGATGAACGAACCCTTTTTCATTTTCGAATTAACAAACCTGTAAGTATAGGGAATTTGCGTGTTTTGGATTAACGACCCTTCGGATTAACGAACCTTCGGAATAGCGAACCTTCGGAATAACGAACAGCACCCATAGATATGGTGACATGAGCAGCCATTACTATATCATTTGACTCTAATGTGAGAATGGTATCATATGATCATAAATTACGAGAGAGAGGAACAAACATGTTCTTTACGGAGTACCTATTGATCTTCGTTGTTTACTCAGTGATCAGCTGTCTGAATTGAACCATGCTTTGTACATCATAGTATTTCCTTGAATTCAATACAAATGTAATTTGTGTGTTTGTGGAGCTAATTTGTCTGTGAAGGACCATAAAATGCTAGTGTTTTTCCATGAATTCAGTTCCTGATTCAGAATGACAGCTTGCATGCAAAATGTCTGATAGGCCATGTGTTAGAATTTCTCGATTCATTGTATTTGAAGTTCTAATACCTCCTTGGCAGATGTTTGATTTTTCAGTCTTTTAGTTATGAAAGGTTCCCTTCATACATGGATAGTGATGCACATCTGTCATGCCATTAGTTTGTTTAAAAAGTGATTTATCACCAATGAGAATGACCATTTGGATGTGTAATTTATGCACTCTTCGTTACAAAGTGTCTGGATTTAAAAAAAAAAAAAGCACATCTGAAGCAATACAGCCAAACTAGCTATATGGGGCCGACTATTATTGCATCACCATGAGAAAAAATGTACACAGGTCTAGACATTCAACAACTTGTGGGGAGTTTCTATGGCTGACAAAATTGCTGGCCTCACTATTGATTGAAACAAAGCATCCTGCCGCGGTTTCCTATTTCTACAGTTGTGAGTCGCTAGTTTCGAGATCACCTTATATTTGTGTTGCAGAGTTAGATACTCGAGATATCAGCAAATGTACATACAACATAATGTGCACTGTGTATAAAATCCTGTGATAATGTACAGTGTACATTCATTCCAGTCTCAGAGCTTTAACATTTTGCAGTACAGAAGGGATATTCTGAAAGGGGGGAAAAGAGGAACTCTTCAACAGAATAAAGTTTGTCAGACCCATCTCATGATACTTCCAGTTGTATCCTGATTGTCAGGGGTGAGATGTTTTTGATGCAGCTGTTGAGTTCTCTATCTAAAGTGAACTTTGTAACACACAGTACATAGGCATTGTAATCCTGTAGCCGCAAAGTTCCACCTAATGGTTAAATATCTTAAAGGGAACTAGTTGGCAGATTCTATGGTTCTTCATTTGAATCACGCTTCATTCACTGCCCACCAAAGTCAGAGCTACCAAGTCTCACGCATTCTGCGTGAGACTCAAACATTTAGGGGCCATCTCACGATCTCATGCATGGCACCCATTTTTGTCACACAACAGGAGAAGTCTGCAACTTGGGCCTATAATAATGAGCATAGCTCAAAAGATTAAAGTGATACAGTAGTTGCAAATGAAGGTATATTTCCCTTTTGTCTTATAGTCACTTAAGTATGCACCTGATTGCACCATAAAGAGCTATGTAAAAATTGAAAAAGCTCCCTACTGTGGGACTTTGGCCACAGGGGGGAAAAACCCCTCCCAACACCCTCGCTCGTGCGCACATTCGCATGCCAAGATGCCGAGTCATGAAAATCTCGCTCATGAAATATTGTTGAACTTAGCATCCCTGCAAAGTATGCCAGTTAAAAATTATGATTAGCATTGGCCTATTAAAAAAAAAAAAGAATTGCCTTTCTTCATTAGCGTATAATGCACAGAAGCAAATCATGGTATCAAATCCTGCGTGTAGACACGGAAGGGTGGCCAAAAGAAGTCCATAACCACTTGATACTCTTCTTTGGATTGGACTGCTTGAGTATTTTCTGAAGTGTTTCAGGGATTCCCGAGTATGCTTTGAGTTGGACCAACCTTTACACTGTATCTAGTCCGTCAGTTGTACTCTCTCTGTGAGGCAGTCCCTTTAAATGTGATACAAGTGTGTACAAGCCTCAAGGTGGGTTGTGTGCAAATTTGTCAATTTCCCAAGCAGACTGTGCACTATTGTCACGAATGCACTTCCCCTTCTGGGCTTCCCTGGGTGCTGAAGCTACAAGACTGATGCCCCTTTCATGCTTACAAACTTCACTAGAGATATTCCTTTAACTCAAGGGTGAGGCTGTAGCATGAAACTTGAAAGGACCTTCTTTAAAATCTTACCCTCGAAGCGTCCCTTGTAGACTCCTAAGTGTCCCCGCAAACTTCGAGGTGATGCTGTAGTATGAGAGGCATCCTGGGTAAACTACCTGTACCAGATTAAAAGCGAGGGTCAGCATACCGACAATGTCTTGTGGTCCTTTTTGTGTATAATTGCCATAATCTTGTACTTGCACTGCAGAAGAATGGTTGGGAAAAATTCAGCCAGGAGCTCATTTGCTAGTACATAGAAATTGTTTGTGCTTGCTTCTTGTTTAATTCCCCGTTGAATCTCTCGGATGATCCTCAGAGGGATGAGCACAGAAGGGGTATTGGAGTCCAGTGTGGGATGCAAGGTCCAAAGATAGCTTCAGGTCTTACATCAGAGTAAACACTTCTAGATTACCTCCTGTAATACAATGTCGATATTACATGATTAGATATTGATTATAACGTAATAATCAACCAACAGACAAACACAGAAATTGCAGTCACTTTCCTTGCGACATTTGAGTCCGTATCATACAGTGAGGACTATGTCTAAGCAGGGTATAGAAATTTCTTTTCTTTCTAAAGCCCTTTTTACACTTGTGTTTCTTAACCCCGTACTTTCTCTGACCCAGGACTATCGTTAGTCCCGTACCAATTTTTTCAGCTTTTTACACTCGCCAATAAGTCCCGTACTAAGCTCTTGTCCAGGGCTAAGGAGAAAATTGACCTTTTTACACTCGTATTTCTTAGTCCGGTACTTTCCAAACCACATGCATATTCATGATTACGCTGTGCACTGAACACGTACACGCACGCACCGGCAGCACTTGATTATCTCGTTTCTGATTGGTCAGTGGGGGTCGGACTTCGTCTCCGTCGCTTAGCCCCGGATTATTTTTTCAGTCTGTTTACACTCGTTTGCTTGGCACTGCAATTGCGGTGCTAACCCTGCTGTTTTGCAGGGCCAGATAGTACGGGACTATCGGTGGGGCTAGCCCACTTTGGCAAAAACAAGTGTAAACAGAAAGTGGGCTAAGGAAAGTCTGGTACCAACGGTGGGGCTAAGGCCCCCCCCCCCCCCCCCTTAGCCCCACCGTTGGTACGGGACTAAGCAAAAATTTGCAAGTGTAAAAAGCCCTTATCTTGCTACAAGGGTTTGTAAGCAAAATGAAGAGATTTTGAAATGAAAAGCAATTTTTGACCTGCTGAACGCTCATCTAAATATTTTGGCATCTTTGTATGTATGTAGATGGTACCAAATTATGTAATAGAAACAAAATCCCTGGATTTTCTGCCTACAGACAGTAATTAGAGTTGAGTACTGTAAAAGTGGATATTTTCGCGCGACTAATTTTTCGCGCTTGGCCGGGTCGGAAGAGTTTCGCGTGTTTTTAATTCCGCGGAATCAAGACATCACGCACAGGCACATATGGCAAGCAAAAATATTCGCGTGCTTTTATTTTCGTGCTAGTTTCTGGTTGCGCGAAATGCGCGAAAATTTGAACACCGCGAAAATTTCCACTTTTACAGTACTCCGGTAGCTTCTCCAGGATGCCAGAAAGAATAATATTTTTTTCCACACCTGTTTTGTTGGGCAAGTTGAATAATGTCCAACACATCACAAGAGGCAAATATGCTTAAACATTTACTTAACCTCAAGAAAGTAAGCACAAAGGTTGTTCTTTTTTGGTTTTTTTTTTAGCATTTTTTGCACTCTGTGGATTAATGTTTCCTTTATCCATATAGACTTGAAGGCACTTTTAATAGTCAATGAATACAAGTGCATATGTCTCAAAGTGTTTCCCCGTAAAGGTGACATCATGTATCTTACAGGGCATCTTACAGGGCAAAAACAACTTCGGCTGCTGTTACATTGCTTATGTGGTATTGTGTTATCATGACCATTTGTCTTTAATGCGCATTCTGATGTTGGGATAATGATTTTTATGATAACGATAAATCATTTGTTGAGCAGAGAAATTAGTTATAGACTATATACTTCTGCACAGCAAGAGCTCCTTAATGCTTTTTTGCTGCATTGTTCTAAATGATTTAAGTAGAAACATATAAATATTAAATGAATATTAAATCCATAAAACATATCAATCTACTATACTAATGTGCCCAACAGAATAAATGAATACAAATGTTGCAAATATGGCCAGTCAGTCATGCACTGTGTCCTGCCATAAGGAATGATACTATAGTGATGGAAAATCATGTGTCAATCGCCATGGCAGTTATGTCCAATGTGAAGGGTAAATATCTCCAGCTAAGGGACAAAGATTCAAAGTTTTTGTGGTTGTTTATGGACAAAATAAATGAATGGGGCCCTACTGAAAATAATTTGCCCCAGGCAATACTAGTATCAAATCAATCAATATTTTAAACAGTTCAAACAATATTATTATATGAACCTTCAGGTACTATGCTAATGTTTCCATAAGGGAGATAATAGTAATAAATGTCTCTACCGGGGATCTCATAGAAAAAGGAGAAAAAGAAGAAGAAGAAGAAGAAGAAGAAGATGAAGAAAGTCTCCACGTTGGAGCTCATGACAATGGAACAATATCTGATTACAAAATAATCACCACATGGAAGCTCATAGAATTAAAATTTAAAGGTTCATTATACTGCTGGTGTAGCACTGAATTAAACGTCAACTGAGTGTGTTACATAAAGATGGTTGAAAAGTCAGGGTGTACCTAAAAGAAATAAAATGAAATCATAGAGACTACCAGATATGTATCTAAAAAAAACCCCCAGAAGATTAAAAAGATGATTTGGGAGGTGATGGATTTCTTTCTAAAATTTGGTTTGCAAGCAGTTTACCTGTGTAACCCAGCACCTATACACATTTCTGATATCACTGTTGATTAAGATAAGCAAAAATGTTCCAATGGAAAAAAAATAATAATCATGATCATGAATTGATCATGACGGAGAGATCAGAAAGTTTGTGTCAAGAGTCTACCATTTTCAATATTAAAGTTCCTGTTTACCTTTGGGAACAGTGATGTTAATATTTTCAAGATATGACGTTTAATGCATGATGTGTGCAGGTGTACAATGTCTGTTGTACCACAAAACATGCTATCATATTGAATTTGATAAGTTGTGTTCCCTTTTTTTATGTTGGATTTTAGTCATATGTACTGATATTCTTTCTAGGTATTTTACTTTTGCTTCATCTTCATGACAATCTGTGATATGATCTGTCATATTGCTGTAATGATTGTTACACAAGGCCTTGGGGGTGGACTCCAAACTGAGAGTTGCAGTATCTCTGGGATTTAAATTTTGGTGTTCACTTTTTCACTCCCTTTTTTTATTAAAGTATACTACAGCTGTATATATTATGATACAATGGAAATATCACTTCTAGTTTGTTTATATTTCTAAGATTTCTGCAGTATAAGTCATGTAAATAACAGGTAAAGGTCATCTTTATGTGGACAAAGCATACCAGTTTTGCATCAGATATTGTAAGATGCTTTGCAGATAAGCTGCTACCTGCATTAAGTCCTCTGCCCATCCAGATATATGGAAAAAAAAGAAATCCCTCAATTAGCCAGAATGTACCAATTTGATTAGTTGACAAAATAATATGCCTAATGTAATTTAATTATTTAATATCTCTGGTTGTGAATCCCTTGCTGGTCGTAAAGCATTAGAGATCCTATTCAGGTATAATAGCCTGGTTTATTAATGTACGTGGCAATTTATGGGATCCCCCCAGCACTCGCACATTATGAATGTCATAGCAACAAGATATCATGTATTTTTAAATTCATAATGTGAAATCCATTTTTGCAGGCAATATCAGTTGTGGCTACAACATCAAGCATGCTACACCACTGGCAAGCTTTATGGTGGTCAGGAAAATTTGTGATTAGGGTATTCATAAAGTTTGCATGAATTATTAAATCAGCTTAATATTGCAATCTGTCATTTGTTAGCTATGCCGTCAATTATAACACCTGTCAGCTGTACTTGTACCGTCTTACTTTCCATAAATCAGGAACATAGATTTGCATAAACTAAAGAGGACAATCTCCATGCGGGCAACCCAAATGAATTGCCCGATCCTTCATCCTCCCTGTGCCAAGAAATCAGTCACTTACACCCCTTTCAGTAACTCTGTTGGCTCCGGCCAGGCCCGAGCTAAGTCATAACATGTTGAGTTTATGAATGGGTTGGGCCAAAGTGGCCCACGCCAGGTTCGGACTATTTTGGTGCTGCTGTAAGCTAGCACCATTTGTGGGCCGGGCTCGGGCCTGGTGCCGATCAAAGAGTTTATAAATGATAGCAGTGCCAGGCTCTGG
Source organism: Diadema antillarum (assembly GCF_040938485.1). Lineage (NCBI taxonomy): Eukaryota > Metazoa > Echinodermata > Echinoidea > Diadematoida > Diadematidae > Diadema > Diadema antillarum. The sequence goes on from NW_027271058.1 coordinate 992,597, forward strand.
CCAAAATTCCTTGCATGGTCAAAGGTCACAATTACCTGGCCATGCCTCTGCCTAAGCACACTTCCAGTTACCATGGTAGTTATCCTTTACGTGGCCGAGTTCATGAATGGGTCATTGTAAAAGCGGCGTGGCTCTGCTATAGTTATTGAACGCAATTTTTACTGCTTGGTGCGGGCCAATTCAGTTTGGGCTAAGAACTGGCCAAAAATGCATGAGTTACTGAAAGGGATATTAGAGACTCATTGAGATTGGAAAAAAACCCCAACAACAAACAAGCAACAACAACAACAACAACAAAGCAAAACAAAAAAATAATAAAATAAAGCAAACAAAACCCCAAAGCAAAACAACAATATAAACTTGCAATACAAACACCAGAGTATGATGTCTGAATGTACTGTTTACACTGGCTGAAACCCCAGGCTATAAAACGACCTCCAAGTTTGGCCAGGCACTGTCAGAACTTCTGGATTATTCGGTGAATATTTTAATTGCGCAACTTGACACTGCTCCCTTTCATCCTGCGCTGAATCTCTAAACCAGTGCATTATCTGAAACTGAGGGTTTGTTTAGTCCCACATAGTCATATTTGTGGACTGTATTGATATTAGCAAGTGCTCTTTGTATGAATCTGGACATGCACAGTGAGCTTGTGCCTTTCTCACAGACATGCCCTCCTGCTGTGCATCTGAATTCGTGTAGTTGATTGGTTTCTGAGTAGTGTATGCTGACTGCATGTGCATATCATTGGGTCTAATAATGTACACATTTCTCTTGAGCCAAATTTATCTTGAACATAAAAAGTTTCAACAAGGGTGAGTGATCAATATGCAATAATGTTATATGGGAAGGGCAGTATGAGTCGTTTGTGGTAAATAATGAATTTATGTGGAGAAACGAGTGTCACACTGCATGTCTCCCATACCGTCCTTCATCAGTAGACAAGATGAAATGTGTACCATTCTTTAAATACACTTTATTCTTGTGTACCAGTACTCCTTAAAGTATGGAGCACTACAAGAAAAATCATGTTTTCACTGATTAGCAGAGAGCAAGCATCTACAATACCGGTACTGGCAAACCGAACCCCTGAAAGACCATTGGAATTAAAAAGAATAAAGAGCGCTTAGTATTATAGATGTGTTTCAAAAGTGCATTTCTTGTGAAATGTCCAGGCAGCCCAGGCGGCCCAGCCCCGCACTGTAAATGGGGTCCTAGTCTTCATGTATATGTCACAGGGCCAGTTCAACTACTGTGGCGTGCCACAACTGATAATAACGGCAAAAGTAAAGTTTGGCAGGAGAAAAATTGATTTTAAGTTGGAGGAAATACATCTTTGAAAAGCAGGAGATGCATAGCTTGAAGCAGAAAAAATTGAAACTCAAGTGAGAGAGTGGGAGATTTTGAGAAAAGTGGCCTCAAAGTTGAAGATCTCCTGCCACAAAAGAGAGGTGGAACAGCAGTTCTTTGAAGAGTAGGTACAGGGTTACATTTATCCACCGTACAAGTGTACATACATGTATGTCACTTCTGTGAGGAATAGAGAACTAAACTTTTAGAGAGGTTACCCTAAATATTCTTGGTGATCCTAGAGTATATTTTTGTGAAAAAGAACTCGCTTTGTTTTGTTTTGTTTTGGTTCGTTTAGATTATTATTATTTTTTTAGTCAAGTTGTATTCTGTATGAACATCAGCTCTATGAGCATAGTATAGGTTCAAGACCTACAGGTGTCAGTATTACAGTACACCAACTCGGGTAGCCATCCTTGCTGAGATACATGCCAATGGATAAGTCCCGGTGTCGAGCTCCAGTTAGATTTGCGTGGCTTGCCCATGGTAAGATAGAGTTCCACTGCAAGAAACTACACTATAGATTGGTGATACAGGAATATTAAACAGTGGGGATAGTCTGGGTTGCTTGCGATGACCCAGTCACCAAGGTGAGTGCTACAGCAGAAATCAATCAGAACCTAATTACGATTATTTATGTGACCATGCCCATAAATCCTGGATTCTGACAAGCCTGATGTCATTTAAGCGGAGTAATTGCAGAAAAGGTTCGGTTCTTTGGTCAAGGGGCCACTCTGTATACCATTACTGTCCCTTGGATTTTGGCTCTAGGGAGTTTGGTCAGTGTTTTTATCTAAAATTCCCTAGGGGCCTGGCATGGACAGAACTGCACATAAATCAATCCTTGTGCTGCGTGTAGCTAGTAATTTCTGGAGCAGCAAACTTGCTCATGGATGAATTTATGGAATGAATAAAAATTATACAGGGCAATTGGCAATCTGAGAAAAGCAGGGTGTTCGGATGAAAAAAAATGTATACTAAAACGGTATAGCCATACCAAAACAGTAGGCCTATAGCTAAACGATGAATTTCTATGTCTGAATGATGATTCTGTAGGGCTATAGAAGTTACTTCTGATCAGACTGACTTTTGTATCACTCTGATTTTGTTTGTTTGTTTTGAATTATTCACTTGTTTTGTCAACTGCATAATTATGCCGAATGAATAATAATGCTAATTAGTAAAAATAATAATGATATAAATCTGTATTGGTAGATATTAACCACTTCACCTTGCTTGAACCAGGGATAATGATAGGTCAGGATGGGCCGAAGGGGGCATCACCTTCAAACCTTGCTGTGAATTTTTTTGTAGCTGCTGGGAGTACTGTTTATACTATTGTCTGAATGATCGCCTTTAAGAAGTAAAGAAAATCCACTTCAATAATTTTCTGAATGTGACCAGCTGCACTCAATATGACCAAAAAGAAAAAAAAAAGATAAAGAATAATGATCAATTCTCTTCAAAACTGTATTTTATGAGCATTTTCCTGCATTTATTTGAGTATGTTGTACAATGTGGCATGGGTGAGTTTGGTTGTTAGCTCATTTGAACCAAGGACTAGCATGAGCTGTTGCGATCATCCATCATCCGGAATGTGTTGTCCGTTGTGCATCATTCATAACATTTTTACATTTTCAACTTCTCATTGAAAACCTCATGATGAATTTTTGTGTAGCAGGTAACATCGGTAGGGTGATCTAAGAGTCTGAATTTGTTCAAAGAGCTACTGTGCCCCCCCCCCCACTCACACACACACACACACACACACACACACACACACACACACACACTCACACTCAGGGTGCCTCAAGCCCCCTCCCCCTAAAAAAGTGATCTTTAGAAATCTTCTTCCCTAGAACCAGACATGACTGAAGTGACTGAGATGTTATGGTTAAGTACACAAATGTACATTATATCAGCAAGTGTAGTTAAAAGTTTGTTTATGGCAGATCCAAGCTTTACCTTGTGACTCAAAAGTGATCTTTATTATACCCCCGCCAAACGAAGTTTGAAGGGGGTATATAGGAATCAGCGGACGGTCGGTCGGGCGGTCGGGCGGTCGGGCGGTCGGTCGGGCGGTCGGTCGGGAGGTCGGTCCGTTGCAAATCTTGCGTCACGAACTACTTCCTCAGTTTTCAACCGATTCCCATAAAACTTGGCACAGATGTGTGCCTTGGGTTGTAGATGTGCAAGACGTATTTTTTGACAGTACCCAAAAGTACGTTGCCATGGTAACGGCATATTATGGGCAAAAATGGGTACAAATCTTGCGTCGCGAACTCCTCCCACAGTTTTTGATCAATTTTTATGAAATTAGGTACAGATGTTCATCTGAATATGTTAATGTGCAAGACACATATTTCCGCAGTGGCAAAAAGTGCGTTGCCATGGTAACGGCATGTTATTGGTAAAATATAGGGCAAAATGCTTCATGGCAAAACTGCTTCATCAGTGTTCTTCCAATTCTCATGGAATTCATATTGAATGTTTGTCTTAGGATATAGGTCAGCATGACACATTTCTTGACAGTGACAAAAAGTATGTTGCCATGGTAACAGCTCACATATTATGAGCCAAAATGATGGAAAATTTTGTGTTGCAAACTACTTCCTCAGTTTTTGCCCAATTTCCATGAAACTTGGTACAGATGTGTGCCTTTGGTTGTAGATGTGCAAGACGCATTTTTCGACAGTACCCGAAAGTACGTTGCCATGGTAACGGCATATTAATGGCAGAAGATCAAGGAAAGATCTTGCGGATTTAACTACTTCCTCAGTTTTTTGACCAAAGCTTATGAAATGTTGTTTTGACCAAAGCTTATGAAATGTTGTTTGGCGGGGGTATAACCAGTCGCTGTAGCGACATTTCTAGTTTTATTTAGTGCTTCTTGAAAGCCATAAAATTTTGGATGCACAACTCTGGTAATGGTCCTACAGAGGGATTTCTACAATAGGTTTCATGGAAATTATTAGACAATATACTGAGGAATCTTAGCATAGCTCAGCGTTTCATCCAAGGTCAAAGACTATGTTTGCTCGTAGCATGGAACTATTTTCCTCATATTCTGAGAAAGCAGTCGAATGACTTGCTTTTACATTTAGAGATCAGATACCCAGGGTCAAAATTCAAGGATTATTTTAAAGATTTTTTTTAACAACTTCATGATTGTACATGAGAGCTTACTATAAAAATCATTTAGGAATCCTCAAGAATCTCTCCAAGAAGACAACTGAAGCAACAGAAAAGAGCAGGAGCATGTTCGAGATTCTCTGCACAATTCAGCGACAGTATGATGAAATTAGATCACAGATTCTCTCTGAAAATCTAACAATACAGTTCTAAATTCATGGAAAGGCTTAGTGCAGAACTCATTGATTAATTACAGTATTACACATAGAAGATGTAATTTTGCTGTTAATTGTCAAAGTAAGTTTGAAATCCAAATTCCTCCTAACAGATTGCACCAAGTGAGAATGTTTGTTCTTAGCTCAGAAAACAAAAACAATAGAGAATTATTAGTAAAAGCTCAGTGAACAAAAAGTATTGTCTTTAAAAGTAGAATTTATGGCCTACCAATGTTGAAAGATGGCAGGTGCAAAACTTTGTATTGTTCATAAGGTCCCTCATCTCAAATGAGGTACAGAGTTCAAATCTTCAGTGTGGTTTTGCGGAGACGTGATGGCCATTCTTATTTGTTAACTGGTATACCACGGGAATTAGAATTGAAAACCTCATCGAAAATTGGTTCATCTGTTCGCGAGAGACCAATATGCGGCAGTAATGTTGCAGCACGTCATGCACATACTGTGCTCATGCAAGTGACGGATTCTGCCCATGACCCTCTTTTCGTGCCAATTTGCAGCACGTGTGAACTCACAGAGCATGACGTGTAATCAAAACAGTGGCTTGTTTGTGCCCTGAGATGCGCTTTATGCAGAGTTGATGAGATCGAGTGTCAGATGTCGTGTGAACGGATCCTCCGCGAGATGCCATGCTACCGAATTCTCACTTCAAAAATTGGCGAGAATCACTTCGTTGTGAAGAATGACAAATCGCCGAATATCTGGCGAGGTCTCACTCACGATACAAACCGTACCTGTTTTCCAGTGTGTCTGTTCATTCCAACCTTTGAAATAAATCACAGCAAAAGGTTTTAAATAGATTCTTGTGGTCTGTGACTTGAAATATGAATGGCCCAATAGACACTGACTGTAACATGAGAAGACCACTGTTGCACCGCTGAAGAACTCTTATTGTATTGTGTCATATTTCTCCATACGTAACAAGATTGCATACTCACACCACCATATTCATGTATGGTGGCATTGATAAGAAAGTGCTATTTTCATGAGCCTACATTTGTTGTTGTTTTTTTAAAGCTTGAGAGTTCAGAATGAATGTTTTTCTGTTGATGTACATGTATGTTTCCTTGTAGCGTGTGCAGGTCTTCAGATTTCTATTTGAATCAGCATATTATGTGTAACAATGTGTTGTAGTAGGAGAGTTCAAACTACATGGACATGTAGGCACTGTGGACGATTCGGCGAAAATTCTAGAATTCATTGGTAAGGTTTCAGTTGTCTCTCCAGTGATGCCATTTCATCATATCTTCTTTTGTGTGTTGTGTGTGTGTGTGTGTGTGTGTGTGTGTCTGTCTGTCTGTCTGTCTGTCTGTGTGTCTGTGTCTGGACCTGTGTCTGTGTGAGAACATGTCAAAGTTAAATGCTGATGTATGATCTTTGGGGAATATATTGTAGATTTGTAAAGTACCAGTAATATATGTACAACAGTAATCAATATGAAATTTCCATCAAATTAAACTGTGTCATCTGTAGATTTTAAACTTAACACGGAGTTTCTACTTTGGCTTCAATGCCTGAAATATGACCCAACTCTCTACACATTTCCGGGCGTGTGGTACATGTATTTTTAGTGAGTTCTGATGGCTCTCTTTTGATGCTAAATCGTGACAGTGATCTACTCTTTCGAGCGTCATTCACGTGTGCTTCATGAACCTTCCGGAAAATGGTCAATTACGGAACGTAACTCATAAGTTCCATTAAAGTCATTGGCGTCATTCAAGATTGAAGTGCCCAAATGATTTGTCAGTCTAGGTAATGAACTCCAGGAAGTGGAGTGACAAAATGGTATCGAATAATGCTTTTATAGAGCTGGAGACTTCAGCAGGGAGCCCTTGAATTGGTTGAATTTCAAAACTCTTATAGCGTAGGAATGGATTTTTCTTGCAGTAAATACAGCTAGCCTTGAAATGCCTAAGTATGGGAGCTCGAGACTCTAGTCATCCGTTCTTTTTATAATACTTTGTTATCAGTCAAGCACTTTTAGACTGTATGAAAAACAAAAGGACCTTTTGTGTGCAGTTGCACTTGAAACTGTCTGGTCTGTATGATGGCATAAATCTTTCACAACAGGGTTTTCCATGATTGATAATCTTTGCTCGATTCCCGTGGGATTTTTAAAACACACAAGGGATTTGTTGTCGTTGTTGTTGTTTGTTTTTTGAAGGGGGGTCTGGAGATATTCACAATCCACAAGGAAGGAAACATGGTGATTGTTTCAAAGTTTCTTCTAAACTTTTCGGGAGCTTTGCCCCAGAGGTCCGCCAAACCTTAAACCAGCTGATGCTGTTGTGCATCCTATCAGAGAACGCAGTATTTTTCAGTCCATGTGCAAAGAATTGCTTGTCACTGTATTAAAAATCTAAACAGAAAAAATAACAAGAACAAGAAAACAATAACATTCCATGAATTTTCTTCATAGTCACAAGGAACTGTCCTTCCAGGAAGAAAACTGTAATTGGTGACATTTCAGTCCAAAAACAAATAAAAACTGGCAACAAGTGATGGCACAGTTGTACGACCGTATCAATTTGTGATGTGTCTTTCAAATGCAATGTTTGATTGTGTGCTGATTGCTGGATGTTTATGTAGTCATGCTCAAACTTTCAATATCATTTAGCTTCACTGCACTCAAAATTTTGTCTTGAGCTCTACTAAATTTTCCCCAATAACAGTAAGTGAGCTAGTCACATGTGCATACAGTGTAGTTCATGTCCTCGCTGTGGCCGTCTATAATGTAGGCATACATGTGATGTATCACTGTCTTTATGCTCATGTTGTCTGTGGCCAATTTGAATTGGTTGCAGTTATGGTAGCCTTTGTCTCAACATGGCAGACAACCAGAAGAAAAGGGGGAAGAATTCTGGTGGCACAGATCTGTACCCTGGTCGGATATCGCATACCGCGATTACTAGGCTACCAATCAGCATTGAGCCATTTCTGTTTACGCGATTAACAAGTTACAGGTCCCTAATCTGATCATGGCTGTTTGCAGTGTGCAGCCCAACCCGTTCTTCTTGAAGTCATGTGACAACAATTATGTTGCCGTGGAGACTTGACCTTTCTGTCTAGCTGTAGTGCAGTGCAGTGCAGTGCAGTGAGCTCAGATCCTGTACTACATTCAGTAGTACTGGAGATGACAGGGAAGTCTTTATACTGGTCATAATACAAACTAATGATGAGGTCCATGTCGTTAGTAACATAAAATATATTGTCAGATGCAGCAACTACTGTGAAACAGTTACCTGTTTTTCAGGGGGGGGGGGGGGGAAAGGAGATTGCTGCAAGTCACATCCTTAAAAGATTTTACTCAAAAACTCATGTCATCAGTGACAGATTCGTCATGGGAACAAATTTTAAGTTAACCATTCTAGGCTTTGATAAAATATGATATCTATAGGGTTAAGCCTGTCTGTTAAAAAAGAAACAAAAATCCATGGAGAATGGTCCCTTTACAAACAGGTGGCCCTTATACACAGGTGGAAGCCCTTTTTCACATGGATCGTACTGAGCAATTTAATGGGATAGGTTACTGTATACGCCAAATATTTCGCAAGGTTTTTATTTTCGCGAATTTCGCGAGTCAGGTGCTACTCGCAAAATCAAAGACACGCAAGAATATCGACTCTGATCCTGATGTGGATGTGACACACGCTTGTATATTTCTCCGTTCAGTATAGGACTCCACGATCTCAAATTTAACCACTCGCGAAATCGTCGGGAATTCCTGATTCGCGAAAATTTAGACTCGTTAAATGTATGGCGTATACAGTATTTGACAAAGGGGCCGGGGGGGGGGGGGGGGGGGGGGGGGGGGGGGGTGGGGGGTGCTGCAGAAGGTTCATTTGAATTATTTTTATGTACATGTAGATTGGTTAGTCTCATGCCCTTGTTTGATTGGCTACATAAATATATACACCGAAGTTTTACGCATTTCGGTATGTTCCTCAAACCAGTCGCAATTTTACCATTCATAGACTTGACACCAGCCTCTAGCCATCAGCTTCTTAACTCTTATTAAGTTTCACCTCAGTGTGAGTATGGAGAGTTACCTGCCCAATGCATTCTCCCTCTATGTTCATGTACTGTAAAACTAGAAATTTTCACATGCATGAAACTTTAGTCAATTCTGTGAATTTTGTGAGGAGCTGAGATCCGCGATAGTAAAATGCAAACGAAGTTTTGTCTACACAATGCACTGAATGCCAGTCGCCAATTTGGGAAAGTTTCATGCTGCGAAAAAGGCCGTAAACTCCCAAGTCGTGAAATTTTTGTACAATGAATGTGTAGCGTGTGTGTTTTGGGGTGTGTTTGGTATAATTGAGGAAGAGAGATTTGTGGTAACACCATGTTGTGTACATGTGTGTGTGTGTGTGTGTGAGACAAAGAGTGCGTTCCTCTTGAATACTAAAAATTTGAGGTGAAGCAAGGTGATGCATGCAACGTGCATGTAGAAACGCATTTGGTAGACGGTGATGTGAGGTAATGCGCAATGATCCGTGTGAGGTGCACCCTTTTTTGTGGTCAATGTGACGTGATGAGACCTAGGACAATTTTCAGCTGAAACACAGCAGGTAACAAAATTCGCGGCTCGCCGGATGTCTCTTATTCTTAATGGGAGGTACTTAAAGGACAAGTTCACCTTCATAAACATAAGGATTGAGAAAATGCAACAATATTAGTAGAACACATCAGTGAAAGTTTGAGGAAAATTGGACAATCGATGCAAAAGTTATGAATTTTTTAATTTTTTGTTTTGGAACCGCTGGATGAGGAGACTACTATAGCTTGTGAGTCATATGCGTACAACAGTATAAAGAAAATATAAAAGAAAATTCAACATATTTTCACTTTTTTCGCATAATAAAAGAGCATTTGACTTGCCTCTTTCTAAAGGCAGGGGGAATAATATTACCCATAACATTTATCGGTAACGAGTCAGGGGAATGTGTACTTTTTTCAAAAGATGGAATTTTGTGAAATTCTTTTTATATTTTCCTTGTATTGTTGTACGCATGTGACATCTAAGTTATTCATACACTGCAGTAGTCTTCTCATCCAGCGGGTACTGCAGAAAAACTTCAAAAATTCATAACTTTTGAACGGATTGTCTGATTTTCCTCAAACTTTCAATGATGTGTTCTACTAATATTGCTACATTCTCTCAATCCTTATGTTTATGAAGGTGAACTTGTCCTTTAATGGGAGGTTCTGTGCACTATTCATTTTATCGTAAGGCAGCATGCACAAGACCTGATGTGAACCTTATTGTACTCAACTTCCTGGTTCACTGTCTGGTTTTACCCCATATCACTTTGAATTCTATTGCTCATTAGAAACAGTTTGGGTAGTTGTAACATACAAGGTGATGCAAGTGACAAAAATTTGCGTAAATGCTCGGTTATCAGTATGCGAGGTGTCTGGTTCAAACATGCACAAAGAGAGAAAGAGGGATGATCAGAGAAACAAAAAAAAAATTGTCCATCTATCAAAAGTTTCTTTGCGTACATGTTTACTCAGAAATTGCAACAAAAACATGTTCAAGTTTAGCAGCGCTACCTATGGTGTTTCGGGACAGTGGCAGGTTCATCAGTATGGCTTGATACATTGCGAACTCTGAAGAGGATTACTATGCAATACAAATTTGTCTGTTTGTCTTTGTGTGTGGACTTTCTACCATAGTTGCCAATAGGTACAACGTAAGATAGCTGTGCATGGTTTTGTGTTGTGCCCACATACTAGGTTTCATGTGCTGCAATTTGCACGTGCTGACACTTGCCACGGCTTCAGCGTGATCCCCACTTACCCCTTACTGTGCTTCATTGGCCGAAAGGCACACAGGCTGGAGCTCTTTCTCTGCCAATTGGCACTGACGGTCTGGGAACTAGTTGTCAATGAATAAAGCTTACCTAATCCCTCTTATCCCCATTTTATCCCCCATGACCTTCCTGTTGCACTGAGGCACATTTATTGCCCCACCTGAATGTGGGCATGCAAACTTTACAACTAGGTCAAGTTCTGATTTATTTCTGAATGCTTGTGAAACAGCTCTGCAAGTTTTTTGAAAAGTGCCTTAGAGCATGAAGGGTCAAATGGGAGAAAAGACTGTCTATGGACTCCTCACGATTAAGCGGGGCCCGCTGAGTTCCTTTTTCTTTAGTTCAGTCTGGGTATTGTTGATTTTGACCCCATTAGAATATGCAGGAAATGTGATCAAAGTTCAGTGATCTACTCTCCAGGTCTTATGACAGACCTGGTATAAAATGACTGTGCTTTGCCAACGTACACATGCCGACCTCCAGTAAAAGGGTAATTCCCGACTTGTTCACAATATTGTTATACAGTCAAAATTTTACAGGCCTCTTCAATGGGCAAGAAGTATTATAAAATCAGGAATTCACATATTCTCTGTCCTGTTCTTATTTGCTGATGGGGGAATTTCCCTAGACAAATTCGTGGAAAGCTATATTAATACAACATTCCTCGGTTTACAGTAGAAGGTCTGTATCAATTTCATCTTAAAGAGGGAAGGAAATTCAGAAATTGTATGAAAAAATTTAGCCATGGGTATTACAAAAACAAAACAAGACAAAATATTGTCCCATCACCAGTCATGAAAGTGCATGTGTGAAGGAACATTCAATGGTAGTTTATGAAGCCTTCCTGGACACCCCATCATGTATTCCACCAGCCCTCAACATTCTGCATTGCTTGGCAATATAAAGCATCACAGAGTCCATGGATCAGTACTCTTGGCCCTATCTTTGCCTTAGTAGTAGTACGGGTGTATGTGCTGTCAAAACCCCAAACGGCAGTGGCATCGGTGAGCGGTCTGAAGTGCCAACTCAGTTGTCGGGACCATTTGCGAAATTAAAAACATGCAAAATTCATCTTGTTTGGCAGAGTGTGAAAAATTCATCACCTGAAAATATCTGCTTTCACAGTATTCATTAATGTTGGTAGAGCAACTTATGTAATTGCTAGCTATTTCCTTGTGTCTCATTTCTTACAATATGCAAAGGTATCTGCATGAAAAATTGCATGTGTGAGTTTAAGGATGAGCTGAAAGGAAAAACCAAAGGTAATATTATGTCTGTCATCTCATTTGTACAGTTATGCAATCTTTAGTCACAAAAGATTCATAAACTATGAAGGAAAAACTAAAAGATATCTTACAATCTGAAGCAGATACGAGACAACAGAGAAACCCCCCCCCCCCCCCACCCCTCTCCCCCACTCAGAATAGGGTTCATCCTTGGCCTTCAAATCCTCAACCCTAACCTTTAACACACAAAAGCTGTGTCTGTCAACTTTCCCATGTTTGAAATGCATTTCAGTACCCACGGTCAAAATGCGTTTGCAAACGCCTTTCTGATCGCATTTCTTGAGTTGCATTTATCAAGTCTGTCGTGAGTTGATTGGGAGGCCTTGTCACTGCACAGCTCCATTGCGCAGTTTGACCCAAGGAGCGGAGATGTGTAGTTGGCAGGGGTTGGTGTGGGCGGGTCTTGGCTATAAATGAGTTTCAAAACGACTTCGCGTTGATCAATGCTTCAGAAATGTGTTTGTGATTGCATTTTTTTCTGCATTTCAGAAGCACATTTCGTACCCCAAAATCAAAATGGCTTTCCATCTATCAACTGCCCAAAACTCCCTATAAGTTGTTCAGAAACCCCCATTCTGGGCCAGAAGTGAGTTGATAAACATACTCTGAAACATTCTATGATGTTTTCAACCGTTGACATCCCATGACAGCAAACGCATACTGTTGTTCCTCTGCAAGTTTCTTCTGATTTTCAGGAACAACCTTTGTTTCAATAGGTATGAACTGGGTAAAATCAGAATTCATTTTCATTGAACTACTTTTTCCAAGGTCTCACTAGTAGTTTGCTACCAAAAGTTAGAATTTCCATATAAATTATATAACCTTATAATACAACACCTAAAAAGAATGTAGCTGTCTGATAGGTCGCTTACCCATCACATGACATTCAGTTAAAAGTACCATTGCACGCTATGGATATCAACCGTGCAATTTTGTTTGAGCAAAAATGGATACTAGTATAATAAATGCATGTTCTCCATTGCATGGCTCTGATGTCACAATAAACAAACATTTGCAGCGCGCACTCAACAATTACAAGCGTGCTTGCAAGTGCATACTTTTGTTACTCATTTTTGCTAACAACTTCAACTGATCAGTTTCACATAATCAGTATATACGTACAGTACATACACATGATGGTTGACTGTGACTGTGCAGCTACTCATTCGCCATCATCATGACAATGGTTGCCATTTCTGTGCTAAATTCAAGAATCTGTGTGGACTACATCTGTTGACGGCCGAGGTGTTGTATGAAACAAATAGTGTATGGTCTTTGCTTGTGCAGTGGAACAAGATTTCGCACTCGATGAAAGATGAGGCCCTCTATTCGACTCGGCTTTGCCTCGTTGAATAGAGGGCCTTGATCTATCTTTCACCTTGTGCAAAATCTTGTACTATTGCACTCGTGACCATTCACTATTTGTGAACTAATTAATGCTTGTGAATTTCGCCACATGTCGACGAATCATACCCAAAGTCGTCTTGTTTGACCGGCGAGCTTTTACCATGCCATTCAATCCTCCATGGAGTCAGCAGGTGATCATTCTCCCTCCGGAGAAAGTCATAGAAGATTTAGAAAAGAGAAAAAGTGATAGGGTGTAGGGTATAGCCCTTTATTTGCTCTGAAATATGGAGCCAGTCCATGTAGAGAGCGACAGGTGGAAAGGCTGACACTACTTAGCAAGCCATTGTGGATAGGTCTTTGAGTGGAACCCCCAAAAAGAGCAATAATAACAACACAAGAAACACATAAAAACAAAATGAATACTGATTAGATTTTGTTGATACCTGTATCATGTCTGCCACCCTCCCACCAATTTGTATGATGCATTGTAACTTTCCAAATCGCTTAAACTGAATCATTGTTATGGTAGAAGAAGACAAAAACTAAAAAGAATTGTGTGGCATGTTCAGTTTCACATTCAAGATCAAATGGGTAGATAGTCACTGTTCACTGCTTGAGAGAGAGAGTTCTCTCACGTCTCTGCACAACGAAAGTACAAATAGATACCATTAGTCATGGTGCTGGAAATTTCGTTTGTTGGCCGTACAGCATCCCAGTAGCACTACCAGACTGACTGAATGTATGGTAAGTCTGCATGAACATCTTGTGCCCAACCGTACTGACTGCATTGTAGTATTACAGTTCAGACCTGACTCAGTGTGAATTTAACCCTTGTGTCACTCATGCTAACCGTACGTGATTTGATGTCATTGGTACAACCTGTACCTGGTCTGGAGAGCATTAAAGTGATGTTATTGACATAGGCTATCACCAGCTTCCTGAACGAAGAGCCAAAGTGAATGTAGCCTCATTCGTTACTTTGGCACAATGGCATTAGAAACTGTGAAATACGACGACGCACAAGATGCTATTTCCTGGTACATGGCTCATCACTGACATTCTCTTTTGCAAGCGTTCATGGGAGAAATATGTATTAAAAGGAAAAAATAGGGTTGGAGTGTTTCAGTCCTTGGCTCGTCTTCAATTGAGAATTTCATCTTTCAGTATCTGTGTAACTTAAGCTTATAATGCAACTGATTGTACATGGCAATTGATACTACAGAGGTATTTCCTGACTTTGAAATGTAGAAACGAAGCAGTCTTCCTATCGGGTTGATTACCTCCGCCAAGGAAGGAGGTTATGTTTTCATTGGCGTTTGTTTGTTTGTTTGTTTGTCAGTGTGCAAAATAACTCAAAAAGTTGTGGATGGATGTGGATGAAACTTGCAGGAAAAGTTGATAATGACAAAAGAAGTGATGATTAAATTTTGGTAGTGATCCACAAATATTTATGGATTTTTGAAGGATTTTAAAATATATTTTTTTTTTTTTTTTTTTTTTTGCAGATTGGGTCAATGAACTTTGGAGCAAGCTGCTTGTATTTGACGTTTGCATACGTCCTCTATAAAGTGCATGCACTGTTTAGGCAAGGCGTCACACATCTGGAAGCTGATGACATAAACAAAAGGGTTCTAAATTATATTGGGAAATTATACGATTTTCAGCTTGTGTGTATGGATGGAAATTAGCTCTCAGAGTGCTTTTCTAGTTGTAATTGAAGTCTAGATACTTTTAAAGTGTGAAAGGAAGTATGTAACTGGTAGGAAAACTATTCAGGTGTGGTCTAGATAGTTTGAAAGCCAGTGTGAATGGAGTCTAATGAAAGGCAGTGCAGGGAAAGCAAGGAGTGTCTGTTGTCTTTGGCATTGTACACCAGGGGCTTGTTGCATTTATGTAAAACTTTCTACCTGTGAAAACTCGGGTTGATTTTTTCATCAAGTTTTTCTTATGTGTTAAAGCCAATGGTGGGTGGAATCATGTAACCTGAGTTTTCAGTTCTTACCAGAGTTTTTCTTGGGTAAAGCATAGTTCACGCTACAGCTAGGCCCCTGGCGTGGTGCCCTGCGTGCATTCAAACCAGGGCTATGTTGGGAAAGCTGTCGATAGTTCTGTCACAACGTTGTCCACCATTGTTTTCTAAGGATTTAGTAATTAGCACATCTGACTTCCTAGCCTAGTATCTTGGCACACTCTGTCTTACAAGTAAAGCTGTTGTTGTTGTTGTTGTTGTTAGTTTAAGAGGCACATCATTCACATTTGAATATTTGCGCTAGTCTTCAGTCAGGAATCCATAAGCATTTTAGTAACTGCATAAAGAATGTATCTAGCAATGCACGTTTTTAGCTTGAGCAGTGTACTTAACCAATAAGTCATATCAAACAAGTTGTCATAAACCCAATATTCTTTTAGCATGGACATTTTCAGAGTATTACAGTGTACAAAAGCTACATGTATGGTGTACAATATACAATGTGTATCTCTCCATTTCCTGTAAAAGCTACATACTGTGACTGCCCATTCATGTAATACCTACAGGATGTGTGAGTTATACCTGCCCTGGCCAGGTATGAATTTGGAAATGATAATTAATTTCTTGTGTAAATGTCAAAAATATCTGTAATCGAAAGAAGCGTGCCTTTACTATCGACAGAAACCGATAGTAAAGATGTCAAGCATACTTTGTCGTTATAGTGGGAACTACCAATTAAAGCCCTCGTTCAATATGGTCAGAGGACAAGAAGATTCAACTCGAGTAATGATTTGATAAGATAAGCATTGGCATTGTATCAACTAGTCTGCAGATAGCCCAGATGTTTGCTCAATTGACAGAAATTTTACATTATTTTCAATGCAGTTTCGTTGATACTGAAATACACAATAAATGCCTCGTTCAATCTGTTTTACCAGGAGCATCAGTCAAACCCTGTCGTGTATTGGAATGGCCTATTAAAGCAAGAAGATAGCCAATCGTGGCCCTCAGCCTTGCTGAAAAACCTGCTCAAGCGATGTGCCCCCTTCCAATCGAATCTTGTGAAGGGGACGCCCATTGTAATTAATTATATTGATTTATTCGTACAAATTATTTAAATGAATTGTATTAATAGGAATTGATGTACATGTGTCAAGAATTCAAACCAATTTCTGGAAAAAGAGTTGACCAACATTCCTTGTTCAATGATATGCCAATAAAAACAACAACAAGCCTGTGGATTTGTACCACTAGTCTTTAATCAGAGCTCACAAGTGATTAAATAGCTCTCCAGCCAAAATCATAGCCGATACTGACAGCAAGATGACCAAATTTTGATGGCTGTACTAAGAAGTGATTAATAGCATTGCTTGTTCAACAAAAAGACCAAAACATTTCAAAAAAGACAAGGAAAAAAAGGTAGTTTCTGTTAATACATAGTGGCTACACTTTGGGATTACTGCAATGACTTGTGTGAAGTATATAATATGGTGAGATAATGAGCTTTAATATAATATCGGTGATGAGTATCATTAAAACTTATGATGATGATTGCATATTATGCAAAGGTGATAACCAGCATTCTTTAAACATGACTCTGGTGCTACTTTACACCTGTTGGTTCCTTTGCACATTAACCCTCTGCATGTTAATGCCACATTAATTTCCTTCCATGTGTGAAATTGTACACAATTTGTACACATTTCACTTGTTGGCACAGAAAGTGTTAAAAAACTTGATAATACAACGCCTGCTTGAATTTCTATATGTCTGCAAATGGCTATTTGTGCATCAGCTATCTACTGTGTCTATCATGAGATTACCTTGTTAACTTGCAAACATGATTTGTGATCTTACGTGGGCAGTTCTGTATACAGTCGTGAAATATAGAGTGCATATCAACATTTTTGAAAGTCGGTACTTCCAAAAGCCCTCATTTATAAAACAGTACCTTGACAGTCAAATGATATACTGCTTTTTGTAGCTATACATGATAAATCACATAGATCGACCCACAGTGGTGCATTATCTTTCATTTAATAAGTGAGATATCATTTCCTGTATCTATCACAAATCAACACTTGTATTAAAGACGGCTTCGCAAATTTAAATTCGCCGTCAAAAACCACACGTAGTGAAAAAAATGAGGATGAAATATTTTCTTATGTAAAAGAAGCAGAAGATACGGATAGCCCATTGTGGATACAGTACACGTGTTTATGCATCTATAGTGCTTTTAAGTTTCAAAAGTTCACTAAGCAATATGTTGGCATGATGATAATTTTTGCCAACATCAGTTGACCTGTGACCTTTTGCTTCTGACCATCAGATCTAGTGCCTCAGTGTCGCATTTGAGCAAAATTTGCTGGAACTTAGGTCCTGAAGTCATCCTCGTGGAATCCAAGGGCCAATTAATTGTCAGGTGGTTGGAAATGTTGATATGTGACTGGCCATTCAATTGCTCACTTGCTTGGTACCCCATGCCAGAAAACGAAGTTTCAGCCATAACCTTCTCAAGTGGAGATGTCAGTTGAATAGTTCGTCAGACATTGTGCAATATCTATGTAGCAGTCAAGTCAGCTAAGAAGTACACTGTATGTATATTACAAAATCTAAAGACTTTTTTTATACAGTGCCAACAGGTCTCTGTTTGAATATTTGATGATAAACGTAACCGCAATTATATACCTTGCAAAAGAGGGAATGAATGAGACTGTGAATTTGTCCTTTAAAGGACAAGTTCACCTTCATAAACATAAGGATTTAGAAAATGCAACAATATTAGTAGAACACATCAGTGAAAGTTTGAGGAAAATTGGACAATCGATGCAAAAGTTATGAATTTTTTAAATTTTTGTGTTGGAACCGCTGGATGAGGAGACTACTACATCTTGTGAGTCATATGCGTACAACAGTATAAAGAAAATGTAAAAGAAAATTCAACATATTTTCACTTTTTTCGCATAATAAAAGAGCACTTGACTTGCCTCTTTCTAAAGGCAGGGGGAATAATATTACCCATAACATTTGTCGGTAACGAGTCAGGGGAATATGTACTTTTTCAAAAGATGGAATTTTGTGAAATTCTCTTTATATTTTCCTTATATTGTTGTACGCATGTGACATCTAAGTTATTTATACACTGCAGTAGTCTTCTGATCCAGCGGGTCCTGCACAAAAACTTCAAAAATTCATAACTTTTGAACGGATTGTCTGATTTTCCTCAAACTTTCAATGATGTGTTTTACTAATATTGCTACATTCTCTCAATCCTTATGTTTATGAAGGTGAACTTGTCCTTTAAATGTGCACAAAGCTTGTATGTGAGCCACAGTAGCCTATTATGAGATTCATTTTGGGAAAACTTCCTTCTGTACCAAAACTCAACAAGTCCTTCTTTCAGTGCGTTTCACCTCAGGAAGAGATATCGCCTCCTGGCAAATTGTGAGAGTCCATTCTTGACTGGATAATGTTTGTTGTGAAATGTGATAATGGATGATTACATCACTTGTACCAGCAATAGCCTACACACATTAGTCTTCGCATCAGCTTCAGTCTTGCTTTGCCAGTTAACACTTTTCTAAACAATCAAACAAAACAAATAACAGTCAAACCTGTCTACAGTGGCTACCAAAGGGAGATGCAAAGAGTGGCTATTATAGACGGGGTGGCCACAATAGACAGGTTCTCCAACATTTTGTGTGTATCACCCTATACCACTAGTATACATATACATACTTATATACTGTATAAACTGGGGTGGTATTCTGAGGTCGTAATTAAGTCTGTAATTAACTTCGTGATTAAGTCGTGAAGTTAATAGGCCCTTAATCATGGGCAAAATCGGTATTCTGAGGACATAATTAAGGTATGATTAAGTCCCCTGTAATTATCTTTGGTCCCTCCCATCTAATTGTTATTCCATCCAATCAGACGCTTTGTTAGAAGCCAAAATTATGATTACACGTGCAAATATGCCCTCAATACGCGCTCCTCCACGCCCCCTGTAACTACAACCCAAGAGCTCCGTGCGCACACTCCGGTATTTGATTACAACCACTCACCTACGCACGCGAAGATCTCAACCTCTTTGCTCACATAAAATGACAAAATTCCTCGAAGATCGGCTATGTTTCTTTTTTTTCTCTGAATTCTACGGATACCAAGATAACAACATTCAACCGCTCCTCTGTTACCGAAGACGGTAAGCATCGTTGTGGCAGAGAAAACACGATGTATTGCGTGATATCGGAGTAGTTAATGACACTCTTAGGTATCATTAAGTTTTCCATTAACTTTCATACTTAATTACACCCTCAGAATACCGATTCGTAATTAACTCTGTGATTAAGTCCTCTCAGAGGTGCACGCGCATTGATACGCGCAAACGCGTAGGTCCTTCCCGCCAAAACACTTGTTGCTATGGTAGTTAATGTACCCCCTACTTAATCATGCTCTCAGAATACCAATTCGGTAATTAAGTGCTAATCAGACACTTAATAAGCTCTCAGAATACGGCCCCTGTTATTTTGCGAGGGTTTAATTTTCGCGAATTTCGTGAATCACTGTTGGGCCGCAAATTTAACAACACATGAAAATGTTGCCATGCGCTAGGGTAATAGTACACTTACTATAGCCTTGGTTTCAATTTGCGTAAACGACATATTGCGAAAATGTCCGAGACCTCCTCATTCGCAAAAATATCTGTACACAAAGATAACAGCTTATACAGTAACAGTATGTGTACTTAATATGCACGTTTCGTGCATTGAGCAATACCTTGACTGATAGCGTCATTGCACACGAGCGTGCATACAGCGAGTAAGCTTTTTACGAGTGCATACTAATGCATTGTACCAAGGAGGTATACTCTCACACCTCCTTGATTGTACTATGCCTGAATGGTGGGAGAATGCAGCAGTGGTGATCTTTGAACCATTTACTGTGCAGAACTGGCACGACTGTGCAGAACTGGCACGGCTGCGAAGCAGAAAAATGCTCAGAATTACGGGTATTGAGTCCCCACTGGCTGCATTAGACAGGTGGCAGCTGTGCACAGGGTCTTTAACATGGCTTTTCGGGAGGGGGGGGGGAGGCTTTTCAGTGACCATATTCGACAGGTTGCCACTAAGGCAGGTTTGACTGTATGCCCACACAATTTCCAAAATTTGCTCTGTGATCAGTTGTCGGCACATTGAGAGGATAGCTATATAGACTGTAATGTAAAGCATTACGCTCTTTGATGTGTCTCAGTATTTTCCATCGAGAATGGGCCTCAGCTGTCCATTATCATAGAACAATGCAGAACAAAATTCCAGGAAGGTTCAATGTAATTATTGAACATTATACCAAAGACATAGTAAGAAGCTTTGGTGAGACTGCTAATTCTCAAATGGAATCTGAAACTGCATCTATAAGCATCTGCGCTTACAATTGTATAGTGTGTAGTTCTGTCAACAGCAAACTAGCTGCACTTGCAAACTTCATAGTGGAGACTGTGTTTGTGTCATCGTTACTGTGATCGTTTAGATTGCATCTTAGAAAATAACATTATAAGTCAAGTGCCTCTTGCAATTCCAATTCACTGGTTCCTTTCTGGTCAGAGAGAAGGGATACTCTTGAAGTGATTGATGTCAATCAGATTATTATGTGCAACCCATGGAAGGAGACTATTTACATCTAATCATCATGCCATCGTGTAACGGGGAAAACCCTCGCTCATCAACAGGCTATTAAATCACTTCATCTCGAAGATTTTTTTTTAAAGACACAAACTCAGGGCATTCAGACGCAAAAAATTTATACTAGAACAGTATAGCTATACCAAAAAGGTATAGCTAAACAATGAATTTATACGTCTGAACGCTGACTAACGAAATGACATATAACGAAAAGACATATAACGAAAAGACGTATAACGAAACGACGGTCAGAGCATCGTCTCGAACTAGAACTCGATAACGAATCAGCATTCCGTGTGCGTCTGAACGTATGGCGAACATAGAACAGTATAACTGGGCGGGGCTTAATGGGAGCGTGCATGAAAGGTGACCCCACAGCTGTCACTCATGGCTATACATTTATACGACGTTTCCCAGAACGTTCGAAATTAGTGTCTGAACGGTCTATCGGCTATACGATGATTCTTTATACGTCGTTTCACTATCAAGTTTTGGTATAAAATGGCATGCGTCTGAGTAGGGAGACTGATGTGTAATGAAAAGGAATCTCATGGAAAGATTAGGAAGAAAGCATACATTTCTGCATTGTATCACAAAACGGTGTTATTGTAAAGGGAAAAAAGAAATAAAGTGGAAATTTAATGCTTCACATTCCATAACCAGCACAGCATCAATTGGGACATCAGGATTTTTTGCCCAAGTTGTGGTGGAGAAAACAATTATGTTTTATGTGAGCACAGAGGCTTTGAATAATAGTGTATTGAGAGTTGAATCTCTTGTGTGTGAATGAATCCTTTCGTGCATATGATAATACTGTAAAATGAGGAACGTTCACATGCATTTCAATCTCGCGAATTTTGCGAGAGCCAAGATTCGCGAAATTAAAATGCACAGGAAAGTTCTTGCCTTTTCTATACGCATTGAATGCCAGCGGCAATTCGCGAAAATTTCATGCAGCGAAAAGGCCGTCAGCTCCAGTTCGCAAAAAAGGCGGTCAGCCCCAATTCGCGAAAATTTCATGCCGCGAACGTATCGTGTTTTACAGTAACCTGCCAAACTGCCTGCAGCTGTTATAATCAAGATCCCATAATGCTCTGTGTGATAAGGGTTCACCTCCCATAGCCCCAGGAGGAAGGGAAAGAAGTAGATCTGAATTTCTGTTGAAAATTTTCTTCATGTATTTTGCTGTATTGGTATGAAACTAATCAGTCTTTCTTTGTGTGTGTGTGTGTGTGTGTGCTTCATTTTAATTTCAGTTAATATCAGGGAAATCAAGGAGATCAGACCGGGCCAGAACTCCAAGGACTTTGAGAAGTGGCCCGAGGAGACGCGCAAATTTGCCAACACGATCTGCTTCGTAGTCTTCTATGGCCAGGAATTCAGACTCAAAACGTTGTCAGTGGCAGGTGAGTTCATGATTTAATTGAGAGTAGATGACAATGCACAGCAGTACTTGTTTAATGTGGTGCTTGCTTCTCTTAGCAAGAACGCATTCTGCTATCACAGGAATTTGTATTCCGTGATTTCTTCATGCTCTGTGTAATAACAACAATATTTTGGACATCATATATTTCACTGACAGCCGAGGCCATTGATTGAGTGTAGTAATCAGACAGCTCGTAAACCGCTGCCACGATGTACTAAAAGTCAACTACATATTGTTACGATCACACATCAATGTAGAAGCCTTTGGTCCAAAGGCCTGTTCGTCGTAGTATTTGCAAGCGGAGTGAGCAGAGGGTCGTCATGTAAGATGGAGTTGAATGGCCATGATGAGACTATTGGCTAGCCCCAGCTGTGCTGCCATCTTACTTTTGGTCTATTAACCCGTTGAGGACGGTTTGATTTTGCTACAACACGCAATTCCCATAGACACCTGCCCGAGTATACTCGGGACTCGTCCTCAACGGGTTAAAGGACATGCCAACAGTGTTGCCACCTTCCTGTTGGTCCGTCAGGGGTGGGTGCCATAAGCTGCAAGAAAGATCTTCCTTCTAAAAGCCCTTCAAGTCCAGAGTTTCATGCTCTGTCTACACAAATAATCCAGGGAGCTGTACATCTTTTGTCATTGTGATGATTTTGGAATTTTATTGTTGGCATAATGGCCGCAACCCAAAATTTGGGAATAATAGATATGTGTACTATGCTTGGATACATAATAATATGTTCATATTCTTTATGTGTGCTTGTGTTCACTATATGCATACCATGGCCGGCGCCACATTTTGAAAAGTGGGGGGGGGGGGGGTAGCCCACTTTATATCTCTGGTGCCACTTCCGGGTTTCATCAGCTGACGAGCAAAAAAAAAAAAAAAAGGCCTAACCCATGCTTCATCGGCTCGCAAATGTCAAAAGTGTAACCACATTCTATTTTTCTTTTCTGGTGCCGCTTCTGGGATGAAAAAAGTGGGGAGGGGCCCAAAATGGTTACACCCTATGTATTCCTATGTATTGCACCAAAAAAGGGGGGGGGGGGGGTTCCGAGCCCCCCCCCCCCCCCCCCAATTCGCTGCCCACCTGGGTACATCTGAAAACAAAGTCTAGCACAGACCTGCTAAAATAGAATTGCTTGTCAGCAAATGTACACCAAAACGTACACTCATCAGTAACTTTCAACTCCAGTTGAGATTCTTTGGCTGTGTGTGTGTTACAGATAAAGCTGTACACAATTTGTTGTGGGGATTTCTGAATGTATTTGATATTTGACTCCGATTTCTGAATATATCCGAGTCGGGCCAGCTTCCCACGCCACCTGGTCTTTAACAGACCAATAAGAAGATGGAAACACTGGTGGCAATCCTACGTAAGAGGACCATTAAGAGACCTGTTCCAATTCCCCGTCTTTAATACACCTTACCAAATTCTGCTGCCTTGCATATGGTGGCAAAAATCTATCAATCAGCAGAGCTCTACAAGACAAAGCATTTAAATGCATACATTTTGTTATGGTAGCACTGGATGAAGCTGGCAAATCCAGTGGATAAAGTGACTGAACTCATTAAGTATTCAGTAGAGTGGTCAAGCTTCGCCTGGCTCATGAATAATAATAATCAAATAATCACATTCACTGATCTCATCAGCAGGTCCCCCATGCTGTCAAGCTCAGCTTTGGCTCACATTGCTTGCAGTGTAAAGCTAGTTTGTAGCTTCACGTTGCGCATTAGAGCAGAATAAAGTCATTCATACTAACAGGCATGTAAGCTCGTAAGATATTATATGCAATGTTATGATCCTTGCCATTGAGTCACATCCATCTGACAGCAACAGAGTATTCATTACAGTCTAATATTTGGCTATAGTTATAAAAGTTTGTTATTGCAACAAAATGCAAAACACTGGTGAAATGGATATTTCCCCCATGTGTTAATTGAGGAACGTTCTGGTCACCTGGTCTATGCAAGTTTGTTCTTTGTTTGAACAAGGAATTCCAAATATTGTTATGTCGGGCAAGCTAATGCAGTCTGTCGTTTTGAAAACGAATGAAGTGCCTAACCATCTGGGATAAAACAAAGGTCATTTGTGCAAATGTGCACACGAGCTAATGTGAACTGGTTTATTGTGAGGCTCCGTCACACTAGGGCGAATGCCCAGCGAATGCCCAACAAATACCCAACGAATTCAAAAATTTGATGAGTTCGTCCATTGCTAATACGAGAATAGTTCTTAACATGTTTGATGTTCTTTGTATTCATTATCTATTCATAGGGATTTACAAAGATACACTGGAGCAGATTTGTTTTTAATTTTGAACGTGTCCAAAATCTCCAGCATATCTCTGTGAATCCCTGCGAATAGCTAATGAATGCAAAGAACATTAAACATGTCCTGAACTATTCTAGAATTAGCAATGGATGCGAACTATCTTCAAATTTTTGTATTCATTGGGGGCATTCGTTGGACATTTTCTCCAGTGTGATAGGGCCTTTAGGTAGTAAAATACACCTTGAGAGCCTTCAAAAAACACTAGGCCATTAGAATAACTGTAAAAGTTTGGCACACTGCCGAATTTTTCACATTCGTGCTTCTGTAGCTTCAGTGGCATGACGCTGACACATTCATCAGTATATTCACGTTGGTATGAATTTGTCATTAATTAAGTGAACAGAGAAAGGGAGTGTTCATGTATTCATGCATAGCTACCATGAACAATTGCATTCTGGGAGTAATGAAAGTTGATATGCAGTATCTTGCACAGGTAATGTAATGTTATAAAGGTACAGAGAACATTGTAATAGGGGACCAATAAACATGATTATCAATTGTCACGGTTATTCAGTGGTGCAGTCAAAAAGAAAAAAAAAAATGGGAAAAAACACAAAACAAACCTAAACTAGAAAAGCACTCTGAGAGCGCAGACCTCCGCCAAGTATGCAGCTCATTTTCACCACTGATCTTGTTCTTCCATAGAGATATTAGTGATTTCCACCCATACGTATTTATAGCATTGTGTGCTGGAAGTCGCCCGATTTCCCAATGAAGCCTTTGTTACGTCATAAACCATCAGCTGCACGGCGCACCTCGCCCTAGCAGAAAGTGGAGCGCACACTCTAGTGCGCACATGCAAACCTCAAATATGCGCAGCCTGAACTCCCAAGTGCATTGACCCTACCTGCCAAAATATCAAAAATCCTTCATAAATTCCCCCAAAATTCTCGGATCACTACCAACATTGAATCATCTGTTACTTGCATCACATTAAACCTTCCCTGCAAGTTTCATCCAAATCCGTTAACTACTTTTTGACTTATTTTGCATACGGACAAACTAACTAACTAACTAACAAACCAACGGTAATGAAAACATAACCTCCTCCCTTGGCGGAGGTAACAAAACAGAACATCCCTTCCCCCTTCCGTGATCTTATAAAGTTGTCAAACCTAGCTTTCACACCCACAGAAAGCGCTTAATTTGAAACACGATTGTAATGATGCGTCACTAGAATCATGTTTCAAATTAAGCATTCTTGCCGTGTGAATGCAAACTGGAATCGTGGAGGGTGATATGAATCGTAATTCCAGTCGTGTTTGAAATGACGATCTGGAGGTGTTTTTTGATCACGTTTCTTCAGAACGACCATGTGAACGTAATTGAACTCCGATCATTTTTTTTTGGGGGGGGGGGCGGAGATTACAGTGACCTTCCAATCACTCTTGCAGAAAGACAGTTTAAGAGTGATTGATAGGAACATGGAAAGAAGTCAAACTTCCCTTCCTCACTCTGAAATTAAAGGACAAGTTCACCTTCATAAACATAAGGATTGAGAGAATGTAGCAATATTAGTAGAACACATCATTGAAAGTTTGAGGAAAATTGGACAATCCGTTCAAAAGTTATGAATTTTTGAAGTTATTGTGCAGTAACCGCTGGATGAGAAGACTACTGCAGTGTGTGAATAACTTAGATGTCACATGCGTACAACAATATAAGGAAAATATAAAGAGAATTTCACAAAATTTCATCTTTTGCAAAAAGTACACATTCCCCCGACTCGTTACCGACAAATGTTATGGGTAATATTATTCCCCCTGCCTTTACAAAGAGTCAAGTCAAGTGCTCTTTTATTATGCAAAAAAAGTGAAAATATGTTGAATTTTCTTTACATTTTCTTTATACTGTTGTACGCATATGACTCACAAGCTGTAGTAGTCTCCTCATCCAGTGGTTCCAACACAAAAATTTAAAAAATTCATAACTTTTGCATCGATTGTCTAATTTTCCTCAAACTTTCACTGATGTGTTCTACTAATATTGTTGCATTCTCTCAATCCTTATGTTTATGAAGGTGAACTTGTCCTTTAAAAACCGCAGAATCCGTGAAGCGTTCCTCAGTCGTGTGAATGAATGATGATCGAATCGTAAATGCAATCATGTTTGTTATTCAGCATTCAAATTAAGCACTCTTGGTATGTGTAAAAGCACAGAAAGTTTCTGCAGTGGTAGAAAGGCCATAAAAGCT
Source organism: Diadema antillarum (assembly GCF_040938485.1). Taxonomy (NCBI): domain Eukaryota; kingdom Metazoa; phylum Echinodermata; class Echinoidea; order Diadematoida; family Diadematidae; genus Diadema; species Diadema antillarum. The sequence goes on from NW_027271058.1 coordinate 1,019,367, forward strand.
CCCAGACCAGTTGAAATATATGATAAGGCTAATGCATGCTGTTTGAAGCAATAGCAGCAGCATCTACCTTCTCATGGAAGGAGTAGTCATAAATCTGATCTGACAGTATCCAATGGTGTGAAACCAGTTCATCAGTTCTGATAAAGAGTAGTTTTGAGACACTTAAGAGGGTATGTTCCCCATTAATATCGCTGGGTGGAAGTACATGTAGTCTCAGATGGCTGTACGAACAAGTAACGCTCAATATATGTGCAAAGCTTCAGAGGGGTTGTGACCGTCTTGATGAGTGCTGATTATGCATTTTTCAACATTTCCAGTAGATGTAACAGATACGATCATCACATTCTGCCATTCGCAATGGAAATGAAACATTTCGACAAGTTGTGTCAATTACGTGAGTGGATATTTCATAGACATATTCACAGTCTTTCACATTTGAAGGCAACTGAATTTGAAAGTGTACTATGTGAGCTGTTAGGGAATTTTGCAAGTTTTCACTGTCACCTAATTTAAAGCTAAAACATAGTTCTCAGATGCACTTAAAAATTCATCTTCCACCATTTGGAATTTGCTTGCAGTGCATCAAAAGGGTCTACCAAGAAACTTACCTGGCTGATGTGATTAGCCAGAATGATGAGTTGTTTTGGAGTATTTTGAGATCGAAAGTGTAGAATAATTTTGAGCCGTAGTACACAATTTTTATTCCAGAATGGCCCTCGCTGTTCAGCATTTTGTGACTGTAAAATGTTTAATATGTGATGATCGATCGTGCCCTTGCAATCATATTTTCCAACAAGCTGCATGACTCTACATCCAGTTTTGAGTTTAAATATATATATTCAAATTCATGGTCATAACAAGAGTCTGGTATCTTCCGAGAAGCTGATTTTCAGCAAGGTTACGTAAAAATATTCCCATATAACTGTCAGAAGATATGAAAATAAAGTAACTGCAGAGATATTTGGCACATTATGAAAGCCTTGCAGATTTGCTGCATATGCAGATTTCCTGCTCTGGGCATTTCTAGATTTTCAAGACCACGTTTTCCAGTTGATAGTTTTTTCACTGCATTTCACTGAGAGAAAAAAACAATAACAACAACACCTGACAGAAATAGTCATAAAGCCAAGGACAAGATAAACACAGAGTTTCATACCCCTTTTATACTTGGCGTTAGCTCGCTTCAGGTGTGGACATTGAGCGAGCTAGCTCTCAGTATAAAAGGTCGAAAAATAGTTAGTCTGAGCTAAAGTAAGTCCACTCTAGGGGGGTGGATCAGGTCAGTTTCAGGTCCGAGCTAACTTCAGTATAAAAGGTACGCGAGTTTAGCTCGGGCTAAATCCACTGACCTGTGACCGAAAATCGTGTATGGTGCTTCCGGGTTGCCATTACGTAGTACATCTACTGCTGTGCTGTTGCCACCGGCGCGCTGTGTCTTACGCATCGCATGGTAGTACAGTGTAATAGTATTTTATACACTGCTGTCACTGTTAGCTGTTCGGTATTTAAAACTCTCAGTGAACTCTTTGAACTAGCAAACGGCATGATTAAATCTTGAGTAAAATAAAATAGACTGGCGCAGTGCGCACACTATAGGATGCCGATGACTGGTTGAATTTCGCGAGTAACGTATAACAGCGGAACTGAATTCGTACTCGTAAGTAAGCATGATATGTCACTGAATTTTCGCGCTTGCGGGAAGGACAGCAGGCTAGGGGGGGGGGGAGGGCGATAGGTCTGGTCTCACACGTAACCTTGGGTGGTTGAGAATGGCAGTATAAAAACAACTTAGCCCGAGCTAAAGTTAGCTCGCTTCAGAAGCGAGCTAAAAGTCGTGGGCAGTATAAAAGGGGTATCAGAGAAAATCAGTCATGCAGTTTAGATTCAGTCAAGTGTTCCTAGAATAATTCCAAGATCATTTGAATAAAGCAGACATTCACAGTACTTGTGCAAGATACAGTGTCCTTGTACATGCACTTAAAACATGATTTTAGAAGACATGTGCACGATCACGTTTGAGTGCTATGCATGTATACTTACACTCCTATGTAAACGTATCAGGAATACAGTTAGTATTTTCACATGCTTTTAAATTCGGGGGAAAGGACCAGTTATACTCGTGAAATTTGTGAGAATAAAACCTCATAAAATGTATGGTGTATACAGTATGCCTTTCAGCAGAATGGGCCAATTCAGAACACATCATGACAAAAAGCTTTATGAAAATTTACTTTCAATGTATTTTTAGGCTTGAAGATTTGCACACTGTGTGCAAGGAATGACATGTTTTGTTTTTGCAGCAAACATCATATTACTTTAATAATTTTGCCAGATCATGCTATTTTGTAGCTTTTTTTCCCTTTGCTTTGCTGTCAGTATGTCTATCAGGAAACTTGGTGGAGGGTGACATTTCCTCGTATAACAACAATACAGCCAGAACTGGAGCAGAACTCTTAATGCATGCCAGAACAAATTTACAAAAATCATGCAGATACAATCACATTTAGAGTTATATAGACACACACAGAATGTTGACAATACGTTCTGATGACCTGGAAAACGTATCATCAATGTCTGAAATCAAAGCTGTGAAAAAACAAGGAGAAGTGTTTATATAAGTCTGTTTTTTCTTCCATATTTGAGAAAGCCACTTTTTGTTGAGGTTGGGAGTATGTGCGTTTGCACAAGAAGGGGAAATCATGCAAGGTATTATAGCATGTGACCCAATCAGAGTTACCGTCCCACAATTTTATGATGCCCAGGGGAGGCATCAGCCCTCAATCCATACTTGAATCAATAGCTATGTTCACACAATAGTTCCGTTCAGACGACAAGCTCTAACCTCGAGGTTACTGTAAAAGTGGAAATTTTCGCGGTGTTGAAATTTTCACGCATTTTGCGCAACCTGAAACTAGCGCGAAAATAAAAGCACGCGAATATTTTTGTTTGCCATAATGTTCCAGTAGTCGATGTCTTGATTCTGCAGAGTTAAAAACACGCGAAACTCTTCTCAGCTCGTCCAGCGCGAAAAATTAGTCACGCAAAAATATCCACTTTTACAGTAAGCTCTTAACTACGAGCAAGCTCTTAACTACGAGTGCGTCTACACGGTTCCTATCGAGCTTAACCTCGAGGTTAAGGCTTATTGTCTGAACGTAACTAATGTTTTTAACCTTAAAGATTAGCTCAACGTTTTAAGCTTTGATGATTAGGTCATAGTTTAGTACTGTACAGATGCACTGCCTGTAGAAACTGTAGAAATCTTGAAAATTAGTCAATGGTAAGAACCACAATATACAAGCACCTTCGAGTTTATGCTCTATCTACAGTGTATGAGCCACAGGGGATCTCCACTCACAGTTAAGCATCAAGTGGGCACAATGATCTAGAGACTCAAAAGTTAGCATGACCTCTCCATGAACCCCATTCCCCTTTATAGCTTCCGGGTCAACTTCCAGTGCAGTGTGGTACACTAGTACTAGTAGTGTATACATCGTCTCACATTATTGGGTTTACTGCTAGCATGGCCAGTATTTCTTTCTTCTGGTTCTTTGGTTTAATCATAGAGTGGGTATGATCTCCTTGAAAGTTTAAAGATTAGGTGGCATGTCAATGTGAGAATGTAGTTTAAAGGAATCGTACAGTTTTGGTTGAGACCTAATTTCAGGTTCCTAACATTTTTGGGTGAGATAATAAGAAACCTTTTATGAAATATGAAAGAGCATGTAATTCTATGAGGAATTCAATGTTTATTTGATGAAAATTGGTTTTGAAATGGCTGAGATATCCAAACAAGAGCAATTCTAATAAAGTGTGGGACCCACACTTTATTAATATCGTTTTGTTTTACTTTGTTTTTGGATGTTTCAGTAATTCCAAACCTGATTTTCATCAAATAAACTTTGAATTCCTCGTAAAATGGTGTGCTCTGTACTATATTATAGCGTAAGTGTTTTCTTGGTATCTCGCAAAAAGTTAAAAGCCCAATTCTCATCTCCACCAATACTGTACCATCCCTTTAAAACTTCAAGCTAATCATCAAAGTTTGAAACTTCAAAGATTACAAGCATTACATGATCTTAACTAGTACTGAAGTATAGGGCAATTCCACGATAAAGTGGACATGACCATCAACTTTTCAAAATAGTCAAATCTCATTCATTTTGGTATCAAATGAAAGCTTAAGGACTGAATTTTTCATATTTGACCATCTTGTTAAAAAATTGCATCATTAACTTTGCTAAATATGTGCATAAAACCAGCATAATTAAATTTGACATAATTATCTGAAAAATGTAATGAAGTTAAATGAATGTAGCATGAGAAAATGAAAAAGGAGGTAAAAACTTTGCCTTTGTTTTCAGAGTTTAAGGGTTGAACATCATTACCAAATCATCAAAGTGCAAGATTTCCTATGTGTTAAGCTTCAGCGAACATCGCAAATACGATCATCAATAATGTCACGGTGTTACGGTAAAAACTGATGTTTTTAGTATTGTTTGAAAATTACAAACACAAAAGGGTTTATTTTGATAGCCCAAATCATGACCACATGTAGCTACCATATTACAAGTGCTAAAATGATAGTAACTCATTTTGTTAATTAATTAAAGCTGATTAAAATGTGTCACGGTGTTACAGTAACTGTAACACCATGACTATAACACCGTGACTTGCATTGCAATAACACAGGACACATACCGGATTACACATGATAATTAACTGTTGAAGTGACCATCTGATTTCTCTGTCACATTTACTCAAAAGATAGAGGTTTTTCAAGGATTGTTCATAACTGATGGGTCAAACTATATCCACAAAGATTATCCCTTGTACATGTACTTGTTGCCAGCATCATGCAACTCTAACCCTTTCTGTGCCAAAAATCGAGAACTGTGTTTACAATGCAGTGGGGTTTGATATGCCAATCAACACTCAGAGCACATGGTGGGTTTAAATGGAAGCAGTCCACTCACAGTGTGCCACCTACCAGATTCACAACTATCCAAAGCAAACATTTCTGAAGGTTTTGAACTTTTAATTATATGGTAAAGGCAACAGTTTCAGTTGAGTTGATACCCTTTGTTTAATATTTTTATCATAATTGACTATTTTATCACATGGTTTGACTCTTCTTGTGTAGACTCAGATGTGTTCCTACATGATAAACAGTCTGAAATCTTGCTGCAGCTTCTCTGGTATCCTAAAGAATTACTTAGGGCATACTGACGCTAGATCGATGAGTCCACCAAAAGTTAATCTCACTGGAATACTACTTTCCTGTGCATGGTGCTGTGCACAATCTTACAAGTTTCACCATTAAAAGAGCCACACTCACTAGGATTTATGTGTATGAATGAGAATTTGCATTGTAATCATTTTTATGTACATGTTCATTTTCCAGTACATCTTTGAAAAAGAAGAATAATCATGGTACATTTTGTACCACACAAATTGCTTGAATGATTCTTTTTATTGCTACTGAAATTGCTAAGTGGGTTCACCTGGCTTTGCGACCAAAGGTATTAAAATCAAAGTTTCAAATTTGTATGTCATCTTTAAATATACAAATTGGACTTTTAAAGAGTAGTTGTAAACCCTAAAAGTTCACTCAGAAATATTCAACAAGCTTTCAATGATGATAGAGTGAATTATGTCTCAAAACATAAAGTATATTTTACTGAAAGAGCAGTGTTCCTAACTGTAACGTGTACAAACGTATATGACATGTCACGGTGTTACAGTGCAAAGTTTTTCTTTACTTTGTTGTTTTTGTTAATCTGTTATGATTTCAATAATTTCCTGTTTTATCTGGAAGTGTTGTACTGTGATGTCAAACATTCATCATGAATCATCATTTCATTCTACCTAATGGAGAAACACTATGAGCTGAAAGTAAGACAACAGGATTCTCCATAGGTTTTCTACACACATTTCAGAGGTCACGGTGTTACAGTCACGGTGTTACGGTGCACTTATTTAAAATCTATGTCATAGTTTTCCTGTCAATTGATTCTTTAATCAAATTTTACTTCATTATTATCATTGAGTCTCTAGTACATCCAATGAACACATCCACTTATCAAAATGTTCATCGTAACTTCACAGAGTTTTGTCAGTAAACAAAGTGCACAAAAACCCATGTCCATTTTGCGTCACGGTGTTACAGTGGTAATTAATCGTGCATAACTCATTTACCACAGCAGTTTTTCTTCCTTTCTTTTGTTTTCAAAATTGCTTATGACGATATGCATAGATACACGATAAAAAAATTTTCTCAAGTGTTACATTTTGATTATTATTTACATTTGATCAGTGAAATTATTCTCAAAAGTGTCACGGTGTTATCGTGGAATTGCCCTATATCACTCTTGATGCCTGAACTGTTTCCATTCTCAACATCTTGTTGTTATTACATTGTACCTCCGCCAAGGGCAAGGAGGATATTATGCTTTTGTCAGTTTTTGCTTTGTCTGTTTGCAAAATAACTCAAAAAGTTGTGGACAGATTTGGATGAAACTTTAACTGTAAAAATCTACCATGACACAAGGAACATGATTAGATTTTGGTAGTGATTCAGGAATTTTTACAAATTTTTGAGGGATTTGAACAATTTTGGCAGATAGGGTCAATGAACGCAGGAGTTCAAGCTGTGCATATGTGCATTAAAAAAAAAAAAATTAAAGCACATGCTGTGATCGGGCATGCAAAGCACCATGCAGTTGGAAGTAGATGACGTAAATGAAAGTCTTCTATATTGGGAAATTGAGCAATTTTTTTTTGGATGATTTAAAATGAATCGAATTGAATTTTTTCGGCATGCGTGTATGGGTAAAAATGAGCTGCTTGGCGGAGGTCTGCACTCTCCAAGTGCTTTTCTAGTTTTGTAATATTCTGTGGCTTGGCAAGAATTCTTCTCCCAAGTTTATCCTGATGCTGATCAAGCAGCTCTTGTTTCTCAGAAAATCATCAAGTTGCAGGCAATCAAAACTGTAAGTCGGTACACATATTGGGAAGATCGGGAAGTCGGTTTCCGCCGTATACTAGTGAAGCGACTGCAGCACGGCGGATTCATTTTGTAGTGGGTAAACAAATGGCCTGACAAGCTTGGGGGAATCATAAGTCTGGTGTATCAACCAGTATGGCAGCGGATAAGGGCCTTCTTACCTCTCCCTGATGAGCACACTCCCTCCACAGTTTTAGGGATGTTTGCTTATCATTTCTTCTCTTTCTCTCCCGGTGCTATTTTCATTTCCGCGAGATGACAGCCAGGGAAGACGCTCAAATCAAATTGGTGACCAATTAACCAAGATTTTGATCTGCCTAGCAATCAACTCTATCCATCTCCTACCCCCCACCCCACCCCCCCCCCCCCCCTTGATCTCTTTCCATCTCTTTCTTGGTATAATATATTTGCTGAAGGCCCAGGAGAACATGGTGTGTGAGAGAAACAGATTTTAATTGAGTGGGTGGTTTGTGTTTGCTGGTGTGTCAGTTTGTCGGTGTGCCTGCGTGTAGATCTGTGTTTGTCTGTGTCTGTGCGTGTGTGTCTGTGTGTCTGTGTATTGGTGTGCAAGCGCTAGTTCAGAGGAATAGGGAACACTACCGAGAAAGTGACATTGAGTGAAACACTGTATCACGGGTGAAATTATCATTTTCAGGGAAATATAGATATGAAATACTGCAGAAAAAAAAAGAGTGATATTGGTTGATACACTGTGTTGAAAATGAAAGCATCACTGTACAAATTTACAAAGAGGAATTGGCAGAAATACTCAACCAGGGGAAAAAGAAAACCACAGTTGATTGAAAATTGTGGTAGAAACCACTGTTAGGTGTGTTATTCTTGTACTGGGAGAAAGCAGCAAAACCTGTGCTAAGCTCTGAAAAAAAAACCAAAACAAAACAAACCAATAAACAAACAGAGAAATGACACACCAAAAACGACAGTTTGGAAAATTTTCTGGTTTATGGTATGACTTCATGGAAAAGCACCAGATGATGTAAGATGATGATGTCCTTATCTCATTACTCACAATCTTGTGTGCTCATTTAAATAAATGTCTTTAAAACTCATGTCTTTGGTTGGTTGATGATTTAAAATGTATCTGTACAAAAAAAATTTATATTTTTTTTGACGTTGTAGTTTTTTGTATCATTGGTAATATCCCTGAGAAATCTGAGCGTGAGGTTACTCTTGTACAGAGATATTGAATTAAAAATACATGTATCTGTCCCCAAATGCCTAAAATTACAGGCGCCTTGATCTAAAACTAGTCGTCTTGCATCATTGATTGCATTCGATAGTGTAGTTCGATAACTTTCTGTGCAAATTTTGAGGTTCAGTATCACTTTTCAAACTTGCAGACACACTGATGTACCTGTAGATGTATCAATATTAGTGAGGCGATACCAATAGAAAGTATTCAATACAGTTGTTTGCAGACAGAGGCAAGGATTCCAGCTGCTGCTACCCAGATGTCCGACCAAGAGAATTATCGCATTTTGTTTTTATCTTGAATGATATATCTTCTTTTGAGAAGGAAAAAACGAAACAAAAACAATGATACAAAATTAAGTGTTACATGTACTGTATATGCCAAATAATTTGCGAGGTTTTTATTTTCAGTCAGGTGCTATTCGCGAAAATAAGAAATACGCGAAAATATTGACTCTGATCAAGCTACGAATGTGACGTACGCGTATACATTTCTCCATTCGGTACAAGACTCCACGATAGCAAATTTAACCATTCCCAAAATCGTCAGGAAATTCCGATTTGCGAAAAATTTAGACTTGCTAAGTATATGTCATATTTAGTAATTGACTGCATGTGTCACATGTTTGTGTCTCTCTTCTGTCCATGCAGCGGTCAATGCGGACGAATACCACAAGTGGATTGTGGGATTGCAGTGGCTGGTCAGTAGCACAGAGAAGGCTAGCTATCCTCTCAGAGTCAAAAGGTCAGTACAAATTTAGGCTGTGGTACTAAGAGATGAATATTCATCAAATTTGTTTAATGTTTTCATCATTTTATAGACGATGTAGATTTTAGTATGACTGTGTCATTTCAAATGACCAACTGAATTTATACACAGCCTTGTTAGTAACACTAAACAGTAATGTATGCCAGAGGACCTGATTAACATCTTTCTAAATTAATGCAAATTCCATAAATTTGACTTGATTTAATTTGACATGATAATAATTGTGTCTTCAAGTGATTCATTGCATTATATAATCTTTCAAAAGCACCTATGCATGATATCTTCCCTAGTGACCACAGAAATTGATCCGAACTCGAGTCTAAACTGTAAACTTTCCGTGTAGTGACTTTTAAAAAAGTCAAATCTTTTTGCTATAACACGGTGCGAGATTTGCGAGGCATCATTTATGAATCCATCTGAAACGTACTTTGTAATCGAAGACAGTGGTGCAGCGGTGTATCGCTGGAAGCCATGTGTTTGTGTTTGCTCTGCATATGTTTTTAATGACTTTTCTATGTATTGAGGGGGCTCTAATGACGCGTAGGTGTGAACCTCAATGTACATAGCCTTGTTTTGGACGCTCCTCATCCTCATCCTTAAAGAGAAACAATTTGACTGTGTATGAACTGTCCTGACAAAATATGTATTCTTCATTTAGTTGTCTCTTTTTTTCTCTCTCTCTTCCCTGATCAGCTGTGCTTTTGACCTCCATATCAAATTTTGTTTGTGTGGTTTTTTTCTTTGCTGCAGATGGCTGAGGAGGGAGTTCTCTGCAATGGGGAAAAACAGGATGGACACGTAGGAGGCCTTATAACTTTCCATGGCGTAGATACAAGAGTTAACAAAGATCTTACATCTGTTCATTATGTGATATGATATTTGATGTATTTCATCGCCAGTATAAGTTAGCAAAGATTTGACATCTGTTGAACTGAAGTATGATATTTGACATGTCTTATCGCCTTTCTGAAAGCACTTTTCTGGCATAATGAAAGAGCACTCGACTAACCGCTTTCAGAAAGCAGGGGGAATTATTACTACCCTTAACGTATGTCATTATCAAGTTGATGGAAAGTTGATGGAAAGTGTAATTTTCATGAAAAATGAACTGTTGTGGAATTCTCTTTATATTGTCTTTATACTGTTGTCCACACATGACGTCATAACCTCTAGTAGTCTCCTAATCCAGTGGTTCCAACACCGAAACTTTAAAAATTCATAAATTTTGCATCGATTGTCAAATTTTCCGCAAACTTTCACTGATGTGTTTTACTAGTGTTGCTGCTTTCTCTCAATCCACATTGCTCTTTGGATTTTGGTTTCCTTTAAAGAGAACAGAGTCCTACACATATACTTTTTCTTCTCCTCCTTCTAGGGTCTCTCTTAGGGACATGAAGTCATTCCTTCCCAGGCTCAACCTGAAGATGAACACAAAAGAACTCCGAGAAGTTTTCACCGTGAGTAAAGAGAATATATTCCATTGTCGAGTTTTGAGCCAGTTCTGTTCTTGAAAATGGGGTGGCCGGATTTACATACCTAACTCGCCTTCAACACCTTCTTGCCATCGCGCCCGATTTGGGGCATCTTCCTTCTTCAAGCAAACTTTGCTGAGCTCTTCCTCCACCTGTTCTCACTTTCATGGCTGATTTACTTTTATAAGGGATGGTATAATATCGGTAGAGATGAGGATTGGGCTTTTAACTTTTTGAGAGATACCAAGAAACCACTTATGAAATAGTACAAAGCATACCATTCTAAGAGGAATTCAAATTTCATTTGAGGAAAATTGGTTTTGGAATGGCTGAGACATGCAAAAACAAAGTAAAGCAAAGCGATTTTAATAACAGGTGGGTCCCAGCTTTTATTATGATTGCTCTGTTTTGGATATCTCAGCCATTTCAAGACCAATTTTCATCAAATAAATGTTTATTTCCTCTTGGAATTGCGTGTTCTTTCAGATTTCATTAAAGGTTTCTCATTATCTCACCAAAAATGTTAGAAACATGAAGCTAGGTCTCAACCAAAACTATACGATCCCTTTAAACTCTAGCACCCCAGCTCTTTCCTCAGAACATGATCATCATCAGTAAAGAGATTAAAAAATGATATATAAAAGTAAAGAAATGAAAGATGGCTGACAGAGAGCCTGCAGGTGTTCTATAGTCATGGCCTCCTTTTTGTGCCAGTAAACCCTAGTGTCTACCAAAGCACAAATTGGGATGACAACGAGTATGGTGAATACAAATGGCAAGGAGTTCATTATCAGCTTGAACTTCCTCAGCATAATGGCCCAAGTTCATGAAGATGGTTTAGATTTAGACCATGGTTTATGCAAATTTCTTCTGCGTAGTTACAGTTGACAGATTGCATATGCCAACAGACGTCCAGTATCAAACGCGTGTCGATACGTGCATGTGAAAGCTACGACAATTTCCTGCTTATTTTAGACTATGGTTTAAATTTAAACCACCTTTTTTAATTCAGGCCATTAATTACGTCAATTCCAATTGACAGATTGCGTATACCAACAGACGTCCAGTAACAAACGCGTGTCGATACATGCATGTGAAAGCTACAATTTCATGCTTATTTTAGACCATGGTTTAAATTTAAACCACCTTTGTGAATTTGGGCCATTATGTTTGTATTGTATGAAAGAGTTTGCTGAGCCAGAACTGAAAGTGGTCGTATTTTTAAAGGCGTCCTTTTTCACATCCGATATAAAACTTGTGCACTTCATGATGTTCAGTTTGGTAATAACCATCTATATGAATGGACTCTACATTTTATCTCATCATTAGCGATCCACAAAAAGCTATGCCTGTCCAATTAAGCAAAATGAGTCGGCTCTAAATGGAATAAATGGTCAAGATTTAAATGGCAAATGAAAGATCGAATTTTAAAAAAAGCATAATAAAGGTAAATGATTTATGTTCAGTCATCCACCCCCATTAAAAAAGAAAAGAAAAAAAGCTTTCTGCGATTTATGGCTTCATGGACTTGCATTGATTTCACCTTATCTCCAATGACAATGAACAAGTAAATCCTAGATGATGCCAGACAAAACATATTATTTGAGCATGAAAGTGAAACCACACTCCATATGCAAGCTTAGTTTAGTACAGTAGGTTTAAACAAACCAATGGGAATACTTCACTGAAATCACACTTGCATGTAAAAGGCAAGTTTCATGGCTGTCGACAGGACAGTGATAATGTTCACGATCACATGCATGCAAAAGAATGTCGTAATTGATTTCAGTGCCTCAAAAGTCCCCCATTTATCTGCACAGAAAAAAAGCTTACATACTTGATTTCCTTCTGAACAATGAAATCAGAAAGAGTATTTTGTGTCCTTCATATCGAATTATTGTTGAATTTTGATCGTGCAGAAGCGGAAATTTTCGCACAGTTCATTCTTCACGCTCAGCCAGATAGAAACTTAAGACGAATATCGTGCAATTTTAATTTTTGCGGACGGTAACGATAAATTAGTGAGCTCTTCCAACAGCTAATAGCTACCACAGCATTAAAACTTCTCGGCAGCAAATGCTATGATCATAAAAGATAGCTAAGTCCACAATGAATGCAACAGTACTAGCAAGTGTGATGAAATTTACAAGTTACAAAAAAGTATAAAACATTAAGCATAAAATTTGTGAGTTTTTATTTTTATGCACATTGGATGTGTGCTTGTAGAAAATGTGCCATTGTTAAACTCCATAACTTTGTTTCCAACAAAAGTTAAACTTACTGTAGTGTGGATTTTTTTTCCTTTGAAGGGCGATTTCCCCCTTTAAGGAAAGGTACTTTCCCTGAAAGCAATTTGCCCCAAAAGTGAGATTGAATTCGAGCGAATGGTCAGAACATCCCCATTTGAATAGTGATGGAGCAACTTACAATGTACGTGGTGTCCAGTAGGTGTCCATCTTTATTTGGTTGCCATGGTCTGTTGTCATGGTGATGTATCACCTTACAAAGGAATCTTTGCCACATAAGAAAGAGAGCTCAGTGAATTTGACCATGATGTCATTTAGCACTGCCATTAAATTTTACTGATTGTCAGAAAAGGAATGTAAGAAACAAGAGTCCTACAAGATATATTTCGTGGGGAAAAGATGCAGATTTCATGACATTAAACGTAATTTAATGGCATTAAAAAACTCAAAATGGTTGTATCTATAGTTTTCCCAGAACAAAAAAGAAGGTATATTTTAATGGTAATGAAAGGGATTTAATCAGTGATCTCTTTCATTATCAACAAAATATGCCTATTTTTTAGGAACATTTTTTTATTTTTTTATTCAACGATTGTTTGTTCCGCTTGATAGAAATAATTCATTGATGTTTTATCGATTAGAAAGACTTCCTAGTAGGGATAACTGCCAGGTAACCCAGACCCATGTAATATCAATGAAGTGAAAGCGTGCTTTGAAAAGATCGTGATGTGGGTATTGTATTGATGTGTTGAGCTGCGGTATTTTTGCTTGTGGTTCCCTGACAGGAGGCGGACCAATGGGGGCGCCAAGAAATACCGTTCGATGCACTCCTGTTGCTCTACAACAACCTAGTGTTCCAGCAAGAGGTATGCTCACTGTCTTAAAGGACAAGTTCACCTTCATAAACATAAGGATTGAGAAAATGCAACAATATTAGTAGAACACATCAGTGAAAGTTTGAGGAAAATTGGACAATCGATGCAAAAGTTATGAATTTTTAAAATTTTTGTGTTGGAACCGCTGGATGAGGAGACTACTACAGCTTGTGAGTCATATGCGTACAACAGTATAAAGAAAATGTAAAAGAAAATTCAACATATTTTCACTTTTTTCGCATAATAAAAGAGCACTTGACTTGCCTCTTTCTAAAGGCAGGGGGAATAATATTACCCATAACATTTGTCGGTAACAAGTCAGGGGAATGTGTACTTTTTTCAAAAGATGGAATTTTGTGAAATTCTCTTTATATTTTCCTTATATTGTTGTACGCATGTGACATCTAAGTTATTCATACACTGCAGTAGTCTTCTCATCCAGCGGGTACTGCACAAAAACTTCAAAAATTCATAACTTTTGAACGGATTGTCTGATTTTCCTCAAACTTTCAATGATGTGTTCTACTAATATTGTTACATTCTCTCAATCCTTATCTTTATGAAGGTGAACTTGTCCTTTAAGTCTGTTTCCTCATGTTCACATTACAGGTCCTGTTTACCTTGGGAACAGTGATTAAAAAAAAAAAAAAATTCAAGATATGACATTTAATACATATGTGTAGGTGTGTTGTACGACAAAACATCCTATCCTATTCAATTTTTGCAATTAGCCTAAAATGTAAGGCGATATCCGTATTTTTCTCAGTAAACCGTAACTGTAGATGGTTTAGTCTGGAAACATTTTTATTATTACTATTGTTCACATTTTGTGTATTTAACAACACTTAACATCGATAATACGGATTCAAATTTTTGTAGTGGTTGTTTCTATCCCTAGCTCACATTTTAGAACTATTTTAAAGCACTAATGATGGGTTTTTGTTTCATCTGCAAATGGGAAATTATGCCTTTAATCTTTGCTGGACTTTGTTTGCCGATGTGGCCTGCGAGCTGCTTGGAGTGTTGTTTTGTGTTTGTTTGGTTTTCATGGATTGGCACAAATGTCTAGAAATCAATTGTCAGTGAATAGAGATAATAACCTATGGTAATCTTTATTTGTGTTGTGTGACCATGGCCTTCCTGTTGGACTGAGACACATTGCTACTCCTGAGTGGGTTTTCTAGCTCTTTTTTTTTAATGCTGAATTGGCGCAAATATCAAATTATCAATGAATAGAGATTACCTAATAGTAAAATTTTTTCATGTTGTGTTACCATGATCTTCCTGTGGACTGAAGCACATTGCTACACCTGATGAGTGGGCTTGTTAGCTTTGCAAGTACCATAGCTCAAGTTTGGATGGATTGATGAGTGCTGATAAAAAAACTTGGCAAAAGTATATCCCCCCCCCTCCCCCCCCAAAAAAATAATAATGATAATGGAACAGACATCTTTTTGTTTATCTTCTGTCATTGACTATTGTCGAGATATATATATATATCTTTTTTAATGTTGAAATATGCCATGGAATTGTGAAAAAGAGATTGCTTTTTGTTCTGATCAATAAAATCCAGAAATTTAAAAAAAAAATGCTTGGCAAGTTGATTAGGCTAAGTGCCTTAGCACATTAAAGGTTAAAGACTGCTGTAGCGACATGGAGTTCATGCAATGAAAAGCTGACAAGTTTATTTTTCCATTATGACCGTACACGTGGCTAGAAAGACAGCTTTTCTTTTTGTCTTGTTTTTTGATGGCAAGAGATGTGTGCCGACAAGGTTTTTATTCCATCGTTAATCTAAGCATTGCCATAACAACCAAGAAGGGACCTAGTCTAGCTGAAGGGTGCTTTTCCAAGTACATTCCTCCATTTTGACTTATAACTGTTGCTATAGCAACTTCATGTTCCATTTGGGTATTCAAGAGCTGATGAGTCTAATCTTCCTTTGTGACCCCTGAGACAATTCATAACAATATGATATCTTGGCACGGTGTGATTCCCCGTCTGCTCCTCCATTATTACAACTTTACACATCGATGCAGTTATGATGCTGATAAATATTACCGCTATGGTGCACACTCTCGCCAACTAGCCAAACGATAAGGATCTGTGTGCTGCAATCATGATATTTGTCGCCAACTCAACCAATATTTGCAGGAAAACTGTCATTTTGTATGTTCACTAACTTGTTGATTTTTTTTTTTTTCTTCATGGGGGGGGGGGAGGGAAGTGGCTATTTTAGTTAGGCTGTCTGATGCTTAAAGGGGTGGTATAGTTTTGGTTGAGATGGGTGTTAAGTTCTTAACTTTTACGAGATAATTGGAAACCACTTATATGAAATATTAAAGGGCATACAATTCTAAGAGGAATTAAAAGTTCATTTGTCCCACCTTTTGTCAGGACCACATTGCTTTACTATGTTTTTGGATATCTCAGCCATTTCAGAACCCATTTTCATTAAATAAGTTTTTAATTCCTCTTAGAATCGCATGCTCTTTGATATTTTGTATACATGATTTCTAATTATCTCACAAAAGGGTAAAAGCTGAATCCCCCATCTCAACCAAAATTGTACCATTGAGTTTGCAAAACTGTCATAACACACTTCACTTTTGAATTGTATTCATCCTCAGGTGGCAGACAGACTAAAAGAATACTACAATGACATGTAAGTATGAAATGTGATGTAGCTTCTTGACTTAAGATGGCACAGCATGGCCTTTTATGTGAAAACAAAACAATACAAAACATAAAACAAATGTGATTTCATAGGCTTTTGGTAGTTACTGTCTGTAACACATTTGAACATGGAAAAGCTTGCATTCAATGTGGGATGATTCATGTGGTAAAAGTGCGCTAAGACTGGAGTTGTTCATACAATATGACGTCGTAATGTGATACAAGTTTTGTGAAACTTCAAAGGCTTATTCAACTCCAAAATTGTTTGTGTTAGTGAGTCTTTTTCTGATATTGCCAACCATGCATATGCATGATTATGTCTGTCTTCAAATTTTATGTCGATATATTGTGAATGTAAGGATATTCAAAAATATAGATAATTAGATATATATAGAGAGAAAAATAAATGAATATATTCAGTGCATAGATATATGGAGAGGTAGATAGAGAGATGGAGATTAGTATGAGATATATGAGAGTGGAGAAAGAAGGAGAAGAGAAAAGAATGAAAGAGGAAAGAATGAAAGAGGAAAAAATGAAAGAGGAAATACTTATGAAAGAGAAAGAGGTTAAGATAACCACTTATCAATGACCTCTTCCAATCTCTTTGACAGGAATCGGGTAACGCTGAACGACTTCATCAGGTTCCTCGCTCAGGAGCAGAAGGTACGAGAATTTACTCTCCATGGTTCACTTGAGTGTCCATTCGAACACTTTTTTGGGGCATACAAAGCTGGTATTGATTGCATTGTTAATCAAAAGCAACCCTCTTCAGCTAGCAGTAGTTAGAAATAGATGAAGAATTTTTCAGAAACTTACAAAAAGAGCAGACTTCTGTTTTTATCTTACTTTTTGTGGTATCAACATGCAAGGTTTTGCTAAAGTTTCTGGAAGATGGTATGGATATAG
The DNA here is from genome assembly GCF_040938485.1 of Diadema antillarum. Classification (NCBI taxonomy): domain Eukaryota; kingdom Metazoa; phylum Echinodermata; class Echinoidea; order Diadematoida; family Diadematidae; genus Diadema; species Diadema antillarum. The sequence goes on from NW_027271058.1 coordinate 1,036,532, forward strand.
CAGCATGTAAAAACATAAACGAGTGCATTTTTCAAGTGCTGCATATGTGTGCTCTACAAGCTAAATTGTTGAATGGACTTTCTGGAAGTTTTGCATAGATGGACTACGGGGAGTAGAAGACATGTACAGGTTTTGGTAGTGTTACCATCATTGCCTCATCTTTTACAGGGTCATATGTAAGTCACTCTGACTGGATAAACATTTGCAAAATTGTGCAAAATGAGCGCAATGTCTTGGTTGTTACTCAGTGCAAGTTTTTTATCCATGGTGTGGATGAGCATTTTTGATGATGCTGCTTGCTGTGCTTCAACCTTATGGGGTCAAAGGTCAATATTGAACATATTATGATTACAATAAATTGTAATTATTGAAATTGTCATAATATTTGTCAGCATTATCATCATATCATCTTTGTTTTCATCATTATCACGATCATCCTAGTCAATATTGTCAATATCTTCATCATCATCATCACCATTCTCATCACGATCATCGGCGATACCATAACTTTTGTTTTCCCGTGTCACTGCCATCCTCCCAGGACCCCATGGCAAACAACCCCAAGGAGGTGAAGGAGTACATCCGGAGGTACTTTGTGGACTCCGGTAGGCCCTCTCCAGAGTCGGATGCCGAACTCTCATACACCGTGCCAGAGGTCAGTGAACTCCCTTGGGGAGGGGGGGGGGGGGGGGGGGCTGAGACCTTACTTACTCTAGTTCTGGAAGACTTGATGCACAGAAAAATATATATACATATATCTTTTTGTTTGTTTGTTTGTTTTCATGGTTCACCTTCTTTGCATGTCAGGAGGGGAATCTGGCCTGAAGCCATACTATATTTTGATCCCAGAAAAGAGAGTATTTTAACCCCAAGGAAAATTTGGGGAAATACCCCAAGAACTTTTCGGTATGAGACACATATGGAGTTGTCGCCAACTTGTACAAAACTTTTGATTTTCATATTCTACTGATTTCTGTATGTTTCAATGCATATTACTCCTCTATTTCTTTCTCTGGTGTGTACAAATACTCTCACAGATTCATTTACATGTACATATGTCAAAGTGACTAGATGAGGGTTTTCATGTCCTGTAATAGGTGCTACATTGTAGTTAGGGCCTCTATGAGATACAAGTTAGGCGTTGTGATGAGTAATTTGACAGACGTACACATGTGTAATCAGAGGGCATGACAGTATAATTGAGGAACCACCTTAATCATACATGCATTGTTTGATGGGAAATGTGACATTTTTCCAGCACTTCTGAACACGTCCACACAAAGTAAGCTCTTTGCAATTCTATCAGCATACTCAAAAGCGAAATTCTCACCGTGGTTAATACAATGAAAGTGAAACAGAAGACAAATATTTCCTTCTGCCACGATACCTGTGTCTGTGCTTATGGTTGTTGTGTATGAGGTCTTTGAATATTTTTTGCTCTGCAGTGGTCATATTTCAATTGGTTCACTGGTTGAGATAACCTCATAGAATTCTTGGAGTAAGGGAATTTACCCACACTGCCAAAATAGCTATTGAGAGCAAAATTCTAGAAACATTTTAGTCTCGTTTCAGAACTGTACAAGGTAAATAGAACATTCTCTGTGATTTCTTCTAGTTCTCGTAATGAAAGTATATAACCAATAGAGGAAGTTGTTTGCTTTCATTTTTATAGGTCAACATATTGTGTTTTAGATGATTGCTGTTAATAGTTGTGATGAAGAAAACCTCCCAACTAGCTCATAAATGTGGAATCGATTGGTTTCGTTTTTTTTTCCCTCTCAGTTCGTAGATTATTTGTACTCCAAGGACAACGAAATCTGGAATCGTTTCTATGACAACGTGACAGATGACATGGACAGGCCGCTGTGTGATTACTGGGTAGCATCATCGCACAACACGTAAGAATTGAATCCATAGGGAAGTGTGACTATATTGAGGGCAAACAGAGCTCACTCAAACGTCAACACTGCCGTCAAATGTCGTAAATAGCAGTCTTCTGAACAATGCAATATAAAATTTGTCAGCAGGCTATTTTGTGCAAGGTCAGTGTGTGAATACAGAGCCACAGTTTCCATGAATTATTTTTCTTAGTTGTATTTATGGAAAACACACAAGAGATCATAATTCTTAGATTGGAAAAACAAATTGCAGAAGTTAAAACTAAAATTGGAGTAGTTCTCTGTAGCTATATACTAATCGTGTTCATTTCTATTAATTTGTTGTCCAGTATGTTGAATAGGAGACAGACTGAATTTGTTATGTCCAAAGCTAAGGGCATTTTCTGCATTCACAGCATTTTATGCATTCTCAGTATTTGTGCTGGAAGTTGCGCAGATTACCTTCATGAGTAGCGGCCAGATTACAAGATTTTGTTGCCCATATTCAGAGATGCGAACTGTTATTTTTTATTTGCAGTATTTTATACTTTTTTTTGAGGGTGTGTGGATATTTGTTGTAGTTGGTTTTTTTTTGCTAAAAATAGCGCACATTCATGGAAAGTACTGTTTTTCCTAAATTGTATAAATACACACATCTATTGCAGTAAGGCAAAAGTTTTGTTTCCCACCAAAAGTACAACTTTTTTAGCCCTGAGGAATACTGCAGTGCTGTTGACAAGGTTGGCATCCCTGCCTTTTGCACTCACCAGAAATTGGGGATTAACCCTTGGTGTGCCACATGTGCAGACTGGCAAAGAAAACTCCTTAGCATTGTACACACTGTCCAAAGTCACTGGTACAAAAAGGGTTAAAGGGATGGTACAGTATTGGTGGAGATAAGAATTTGACTTTTAACTTTTTGCGAGATACCAAGAAAACACTTATGATATAGTACAGAACATACCATTTTAAGAGGAATACAAAGTTTATTTGAAGAAAATCAGGTTTGGAATGACTGAAACATCCAAAAAGAAGGTAAAACAAAGCGATCGTAATAAAGTGTGGGTCCCACACTTTATTAGAATTGTCTTTTTTGGATATCTCAGCCATTTCAAAACCAATTTTCATCAAATAAACGTTGAATTCCTCATAGAATTACGTGCTCTTTCATATTTCATAAGAGGTTTCTCATTATCTCACCAAAAAATGTTAGAAACCTGAAATTAGGTCTCAACCAAAACTATACGATCCCTTTAACTGTGAGACATCATGATTCACTGGACCAGTCTTCCCCTCACAAGGTTCTGAAAGCATCCTAGACTGAATACAAGGCCAACCATGTTCATGTGAGCTGTGGATCGATCCAACAAATTGATTTCAAAACCTGTGTTGCCAAGTTATTATTTTTTTTCAACGCTTTGGTGTGTGTATCAAACTCCCAAACTCTGGAATGATCTACCATTAGAAGTCCGGAAATCCCCAACAGTAGCAGTCTTTAAATCACGACTAAAAACACATCTTTTTATCTAACTGTTCGTTATTATCGAGCACATCAGAAGCTTTTGCAGCGCAAAAGAATATATGTCTATAGGTTTTGCGCTTTATAAATTGATATATTATTATTATTATCAGGTATCTGACAGGGGATCAGGTGTCCAGTGAATCTTCAGTGGAGGCATACGCCAGGTGTCTACGAATGGGATGCAGATGTCTAGAGTGTGAGTAACCGTGGCAACAACTGTGGCTGTGCGATGACCTGGCAGTGGCCAGGAAGGCAATGTTTGACCAATGACTGAAGTACATTTCATTTCAAGAACCTAGTATTCATTTTACTTTTCTCTACCATGTTGGACAAATGGTGAAAATATATAAAAGGCATCTTTAAACACAGTTAGGTTTGGTGTCACTTTCCCTCTGATTACACAAACAAATCATGGTGTAAGATGAGAATGGCATATTTATTGCCGATAAAAATACTACCAAGGTCTCGGGTTCTTGGGTTCCTCTGGTGGCAATTTTTTTTCCCCAATAGATTAAACAGTAGAAAATGTTCCCTAGTGTTGATTGTTATTTAATGACTATTGAGGAGCCATCATTAGCTTTGTGAAAAATGACACAAGACTCTTAACTGCCTTATCCTCTGGAGGGACTTAAAGCCGCTGGACCTGCGGTAGCTTGCTCATCAGCATTTTTAAGCATTTCCCTTTAGTAGCCACATAGAGAAAATCCAAATAATAATAGTAATAGTAATAAAAAATAACAATGATAATAGACTCTTATAGAGCACTTATTCTACCTTAAAAGATACTCATGGCACAGTGGAAACAGCATGTTATTTACAAGAGAGTTTCATAGAAGATTTAACATCAGACCAGTAAGCAAGCGAACAATATAGGTATTTGTATACATGCATGTATAAACAATTGACAATTTAAATGAAAAAGGTAGGTTTTTAGGTTCTTTCTGAAAGCATCAATAGGAGGTGCTTGTCTTCCATAGAGATATTGAAATACACACGCAATTGTGATGATCAATGTCTCTTCTTCATTTACATGTATGTACAATGAATCCCTGTGTGTGAGAATGCTGAACTTGATGTTTGTTTGTATACTTGTCTGTTTTGCAGTGGATTGTTGGGATGGTCCAGACAGCCTGCCCATTATCTATCATGGCCACACCCTAACAACCAAGATCAAGTTTTACGATGTCCTAAAGACCATCAAGGAACATGCCTGGGTCACCACAGAGTGAGTCAACTGTGACATCAGGGTCCCGTTTTATCAAAAGATATAATCGATTATAAATTTCCTTTCCACACAGACTGCCATAGACTTACTGTAGAAATCAACTGTATATCAATTATAACTCTTCATAAAACAGGGCCCTGTTCTACTTAATATTGTGTTATTCTAAGTGATATATTCAAATTCTGTACTCTTGGAATCTGCTGATGTACATTTTTTTTATATAAAGAGTTTGAGTGCGAAATGGATAAGCACCATTCTAAAACATCCTGATTTCAAAGTAAGTCCGTCATTAAATGCAGCAAAATAAAACCTTGAAATTATGATTAAAGACATCCTGTATTTTCTCGTTATTTTTTGTTTTCAGCTTTAATTGTAGATATCTCGAAATAAACTAGGATGAGATGTTCTGTAACAAACTCTTCGGGTTGTTTCTTCAATGACGCAAGTTGTTCTGCACCCTGGTCTATTATTTGTTTATCATGAGAGTTGTGGATTCTACAGTTCTAGCTGATATGTGCTATTTGATGACACCACTTATTAATTGTGCCTTTTCAAGTTAGAGGAAATATTGCTTTCTCATGCATGAATGAGAGATGGAATATATGTTTGTTCTGCACTGCAAGATGGTTTTATTCTGTTTTTTCCCCTCCTTTTTTTTTTCCACAGCTTTCCCATCATCTTATCAATTGAGAATCACTGTAATCTATCGCAGCAGAGGAACATGGCCTACTTGTTTCAGCAGGTTTTTAAAGGCAAGTAAAAGCTCACATCTTGGAGGTCCTTTCCATGTGACACACATGCATTAACCAGACCATTGCATACAATACAAGTAGCAATGCCCTCCTGATACTAATTATAGGGGCTTTCTCTGAGCAAGCCTGTATAGAGTTACTTTGTGTTCCGTACCGCCTACGTTGAGCTTGCGCTTCTCTACGCTGTGCGTACGCTGGCCTACATACCAATATGCAGAGCAGTACAAAAGGGTACATGAGATGGACACATAAAATTACATATCGTCGCTGGGGCGACAAGACCTCGTATCTACAAAATGTCAAATGTTCAGGAGAGCCAAAAAACATGGCGGCCAGAGCACTGTGGCGAATGGGATAGCCTTTCCTTTAACATGCTGTGGTGACTTCATTTTTGGAGGAAGAAAGTTTGGATTTGGACAGGACATCACTCAACCCATTATTTGACCATTAATCCGAAAAAGTCATTTTCACCAAAATTGCAGATACAAGGTCTTGTCACCCCAGCGATGATATGTTTATATATTTTTTTTTTTGGTATACTTTCCTGAACAGAGCGCAGGATGCAGAAAATTTGCAATTCATACTCAAGTCTCAAGTCAACACTACATGTACCTTTGCAACAGTACACAACACTACGCTTTCACGCACCAATGCCTACACAAAAGTATGCTTCCTTACGCCAGTCAGTCAAAAAATCCTTTGAGGCTGGATCCAAAGATTTACCCATGCATTTTGTCTTCTCATTCTTGTGAACCTTTTTTCATGAGTGCGCAGTCTATTCTATTTCTGTGCACAACACAACTCTATGCGGGCCCGGTGTGAAAGTTCCTTGTTATCTCCTCCTATTACACCCACGGTGCCCCCCCCCCCCCCCCCCCCAAAAAAAAAAAAAAAAAAAAAAAAAGCCTGAGAGAAAATATGTAAAACACACCAACAAGAGCACTTAAAAAACATGAGTCCTCGAGCGTGTGAAAAATTATACAGTGTACTAAATTTGTAATTGATGAAATTTGACAGTACCAGTAAATGTGCAAAATTACCATCGTAATACAAGAAAAGCCTGTCTTTTGTCAGCGACTTCAGGAGTCAGTGTGCCCCAAGAAGTGAATTGATGGCCATCCTGCTACCGCTGGCCAAACAATGAGTCTTTCACATCCAGACAGTCTCTGTTAATATCTCTTACACAGTTCTTGTTAGCACTCGTGTGTATTAACTCTTTCTGTGCCATATTCGCGCGTTCGACTCAGTCAACGGCGTGCCAACTTCACATATTCTGCTCAAACCCACAAACCCGCCCAAACCGACCGATAAATCACCAAATTCCGCAGTACAATGGAAGCTTTTCTCACGCTTCCGTTCGTCTCACATAGAGCTTGCATTTTATGTGGTGATTGACTATCAAGCGGTGTTCCCTAATAGATTTGCGTGTGAATTCTAAGTTTCTGGCACTGTTGCGTGTGCAAAAGTCATGCCTTTATAGTAATGTAGCAACTGGTCATTTCAAAGAAAAACAATCATCGATTTGTCATACAATTTTCATCAAAGCAAAGCTTGGCATTTTCTCTACAACTTTGCCCACTACATGTCCAGCTTTAAACAGAAATCTATGGAAGTAAAATAGATTTGAAAAATGGAAGGTTTTTTCAAAGCATGACTGCATTGGTGTCTTAGAATGATGTGGCACACAGAGCGTTTCCACCATGCTGCATAAAGAGTTAAAGATTCAGAGTAGTGGGAAACATCTTGGAGCTTCTGTGTCCCTCTGTGGCCAAGTTGATGGAATGATAGAAGAAAGACAAACTCTGATATGCTGTTTCCTCTGCAAATAAAATCAATCAAAGAAGGTGCACAAATACTGGGACTAGAGTAAAAGGCAATCAACACTTATCCGTTATCCCAAACAAGGCTCTGTATCAGAGAGAGGCACGATTTCAAAAGTGTTGCAGATACTTTACAATAATCCATTAAAAAAAAAAAATTACACACCAAACCCCCCCCCAAAAAAAAAAAATATATAAAAAACCACACACACACACACACACACACACACAATCGGGGCCTAGGAACCCTGTTTTCCCAGTGAGAGGTCAAATTTACTGCAAGAATAGTGTTGATAACTGTCCACAGATCTGCGTTTATCGAGCAAGCGCATGGTCATTCACCGCTCTGCACAGAGCGGGGCTCTGATTCCTCAAACACCCATGACATGTGATACCACACTTCTTGTCTTGCCTGCACCTCCCTATGCCCTGCGTCTGATTAAATTCTCATAATTTCTCCTTGTAGACGATCTCCTGACTCAGCCCATCAACCGAGACGCCAACACTCTGCCAACCATCAACGAGCTCAAGCGGAAGATCATACTGAAGCACAAGAAGCTCCCCGACAACGGCAACGAAACCTTCACCGTGCCGGCGGAAGACAGTAATCGCCCGCTTCCTTTGTCTTTTTTTCTGTCATCCAATCAGTAGAGCCGTAGGAGTCAAGAAATGACTGAATAACAAAATAATGCTAGACATTCTTACGTAAATCCCTCACCCTTTAAAAATCAGTTAAGGCATGATGCATTGAGTAAAGAGAGAAAAAAAAAATGAATCTTGGGAACCGCTGCTAAGCATTTCCATGGGTATGACCCTTAATGTTTGGGCACTGTAGTCTTAGGAAGCAACTGGCTGTTTGCTATGCTGTGTTTGCTATGCTGTGTTTGCTATGCTGTGTTGTCTCTCAGGCACCAAAGAACAAGCCTATGATTGATGCAGTCTTCTTCTAAAATTACAATTACAGCATCAACTGGTTGGTTTGTTTGGTTTTGATATAGTGTTGTATAAAATGACTGTCATTTTGTGTGAAAAAAATTTTGTGTGAAAAAAAAAATGCTTTGCAGTAGTAGGATCAACAGACTGGGGACTAAAAAAGGAGGTCTGTCCCATTTTTTGAAGCGTTATTAATTGTATTTCTGGTAGACATCTGACAACAACCAGCAACAGTAAAGAGCTCACCATAAACACAGTTTTACGTGTCAAATTACATGCTTGCATCAATACCTGAAACAGTGAATAAGACCTTTGGTGCACTTTACCTGATTATAATCTACTCACAGAACTTGACACAAGCAACCGTACAGTAGAAGCTCTTTTAGCCTCTGAACACACTGCATGCATGATGCGCTTTTATAACTTTTTCTCATTTCATACCTAAATGAAAGCAAATATGCAGGAAATGCATCATACAATTGTCACCAGCTTTCATGTGCTCAGTAACATTTTCATTGATTTTCATAGATGATTACGTAATGTAACAATTTGTTGTGTGAATTTTTTATCATTTGGTGCAGTCTCTGACCTTGACTTGAGAAACTCTGTCAGGAATGGAATTCTTCTCCTGGAAGATCCTCAAGATGTGAGTAAATTGGTCTCTGGTTTCCATGATAACTGCAGGGAACTCATCCGGTATGACTATTGTATGTACCTTGTCTTTGTCAAATCATCTCATGAACCCTTTCATCTGAGTAGCTTGTTGTTCATTTCAAACTAAACCAGCTAATACGACCACCATGACAGTTAAAGGGACTGTACAGTACTGGTTGAGGTGGGGATTCATGTTTTTGAACATTCTTAAGTGAGATAATGAGAAACCTCTTACGAAATATGAAAGAGCATGTAATTTTAAGAAGTATTCAACGTTTATTTGATGAAAATTGGTTTTCAAATGGCTGAGATATCCAAAAAAGTATAATAATAAAAGGCGACATGCCACAACTTTATTAGGATTTCTTTGTTTCACCTTGTTTTTAAATATCTCAGCCATTTCAAAACCGATTTTCATCAGATAAACTTTTGATACCTCTAGAATTGCATACTCTTTGACATCTCATAGAGTGGTTTCTAAATATCTAGCAAAACATTAAAAGCTAAATCCTCACCTCGACCAGAACTGTACACACCCTTTAAAAACCATTCAGATCAAGTGTGAATTTTATTTTGATTTCAGATATTAAAAACAGCAAATAAATCAAAAGGGGCAAATTTTGTCTGTAGGCATTAGCCTTCTTTCATCATTTGTTCGTTTATTTTTAACTTCACAGCAAGAATGGGCACCCCACTTCTTTGTCTTGACGGACACGAAGCTGTACTACACCGAGGAGACAAACACTCAGACCAATCAGGATGATGATGATGACACCAGTCAGCTCGATATGGTAAGGGACCAGTAGTGAGATGGTGGATGGTAGGCATGGTAACAGCAAACATGAAATTGCTTGGGATGATGGTGAGGATGATGGTGATGGTTTTGATGATGGTGATGATGGTGAGGATGTTGATGATGATGATGGTGATGGTGTTGATGATGATGATGGTAATTGTTGGTGAGAATGGTGGTGGTGATGGTGATGATGGTGGTGATGGCAGACCTCCCAACCATTCTGAATTTGGAGGAAAGAATCTGAATTTTGACCATTCCCAGCTCTTGTTTCAGGAGGAGTTTCTTGTTTTTCTTGATAATATTACTGCACACTCCTATGGGAACTCCTCTTCCTTTCCTACATATGTACTTTGGTGCCAAATCATCCCTATTTTTCAGTCAGAAAGGTTGGGAGGTCTGTGATGGTGATGGTGATTGATGGTGATGATGATGATGATGATGGTGATGATGATGGTGATGATGATGGTGATGATGATGGTGATGATAATGATGATGGTGATGATAATGATGATGGTGATGATGGTGATGATGGTGATGATGGTGATGATAATGATGTTATGATAAGGATGATGATGATGTCGGTGATAATGGTGATGATGATTGTGATGATAATGATGTAATGGTGAGGATGATAGTAATCTTGGTGATGCTGGTGCTGGTGGTGACGATGACAATGATATGACAGTAATGATGATATTGATGGTTGGCAACGATGAAAAAATCTGAGACTGGTCATGAGATGACTCATGTTAATATTGAGGTCCTGAATTGTCAGCATTTTGAAAATTTCATGTTTTTACATGTATAAAGTGATTGTTGTGATGAGGCTAGATTAGAATAAATATGTCCATTACTGACTGTAGGCAAGAGATTTCCCTGGCCATTATAAAGCATGATTTGGCTAGTTTGTTTCTGAAAATGAGCCAGTTGTCAGTGATTCAACATAGAGTTGTTGGTTATCAGTTTCCTGATTACTCCAAGAGTTATCAGGCTGAAATAAAACTTGAACGATTACAAATTCAGTAGGGTAGAAGGAAGGGAATTGACCCCCACAGTTTGAAAACAGTTCAGTGATACTTGATACGTACTTGCATACAACATGGATTTGAAACCTTAATCTTTGGGCCATTTCGCCTACGAGGAAGACTTACTTGGAAAATCAAATCAAATTTGAATTGAATTGAATTGGATGGAATTGATTGATTGGAATTGGACTTACTTGGAAAATCAAATTTGAATTGAATTAAATTGGATGTTAATGTGATTCTCACACATACGCAAAACCTTAAGAATTTGACTGGAATGACATACTCTCTCTGTTGCTAACTTATGCTCTGGAGAGAAGAGGTGATAAGGCATACAAAAAAATAGCACATACATTGTATGTAATTTTTTATTCTGAATTCATCTTAATATGTTGTTGAGGATCTTTGGACGCGTGCTGACAGGGTTGATGTTTTTCAAATGAAATCTTGAGATGTCAGGGTACTGGAGAAGTGGAAATTTGTCCACGAGGATTTTTTTAAATCTTGGCTGGGTAAGATAAATTTCATGCTTTTTTAATTTTGCGGGATCAAAATGAAGAGTTTGATAGCAAAAGGATTTAACTCCATTCGTGTGAATTTGAGGTAATTGCTATTAAAGCTCCTAAAAAACAAAGGAAATGATGAGAAAATATGGGTTAGTTTTAGTTGTAACATCAAGCATATTATGTAACAAGTAAGGTGCCATGGGAAAGGTTTTATTTTGCTCTGTCTGATGATGGACTTTCAAAAGTATGGTGCTTGACCTATTTTGGGATGAAATTCTTCCAATATGAACTAGTATTAGATCTACATTAGTTGATAACAAGCAATAAAATTTGTGTGTTTTTATTTCTGCTTTGATTTCACATTGGGCAGAAATTTCCACTTTTAAAGTTACTGATATCTTAGGAGGTAAGAGTCTCCATGTCATTTTCAATTTGGTAGAAAAGTACTTTTCTCTTTTTGAGGACACGGTGATGCATCAACTATTTGTAACTTGAAAAGATTATGTCTGGGAAGACCTACAGATTAATTGTGGTGAGTCTCGCTATGCTTTGATGTGAGATGATGGTGTGACTTCAGACTTGCGTTATCGTACCATCACATGATTCCCAGCCACTGGTGATAGACCAGGAGCTGCACTACCACGAGCCCTGGTTCTTTGGCCGGCTCAGCACGGCAGATCGCAGCGGGACGTCCGTGGCCGAAGACCTCCTTAAGCAGTCCAAGCGAGAAGATGGCACGTTCATTGTGCGCCAGAGTGACCAGAGTCAAGATCAATACAGCATTTCCTTTTGGTATATATATCAAATTCGTTCACGCCAAAATGAATGTGGAGTCTTTTCTTTTTGTTTTTTGTTGGAAAGAAAGATCAAGAATAGTTCTCTTGCGCTTTTACACTGAGCCCAGGCTCTTGCGGCCTTTTTGCACATTATGCTAGCCATCAAGCAAGTGAATACGGGCTTCTGCAGTATATCTTGCTCTGCTTGCTGTCGGTAAAAATCATGATTTTATATGCTGGAAATATAGTGTGTCGAATTTGAGCCCTCGAATCGAAGATGGTTCCCGTCATATCCTCCCACGGTAAAGAAGCATCAGCAAGGCTCACTGTATTGAAGATAGCTCGCCTCAAAGCTGCCCAACCCTAGTACCGTCTCGACGAGAGTGGCTGGCTACCGGTAAGGTCGACGACCATCATGTCCAGTGTTGGTCTGGAGTCTTGTGGCTCACACAAAGCAGACTGGGTTGTGATTGAGGTCCATGCTCTGTAAGCAACTGGATTGGGGATGCTGCAAATGAGGATGCATGGTATTGCTTTATAGTTCAGTGCTAAACATACTCAGTTAAAAAAAAAAAATGCTTGCTATGCTAAGACGCTGTAGATATATATATCTCTCTGCTCAGCTGTACACACATTTAGTTTTGCATGTTTCTTTGCTTTATTTTTTTCTTTTCGTTTCATCTTCTGTCTCTGCCTCATGCCCTGATGATGAAAAAAAAAAGGCCACGCCCAACGAGGAGCTGCATTACTCAGAGCCCTGGTTTCACGGGAAGCTGAACACAAACGCCGACCAGCAGCCGCGGATGGTGGCGGAGGAGCTGCTGACGCGCTATCAGCAGGGCGACGGCACGTTCCTCGTCCGGGAGAGCGAGACTTTCAAAGGGGACTACTCCCTGTCCTTCTGGTACAGCCAGCTTTTCTGTTTCTTCCCCCCCCCCCCCCCCCCCCCACTCCATCATTGCTCTGACACCGTCCTACAATTTCACAGCCCTCTATTGCACATGTTCACCTCGTAGTCACATACAAACACTGTAGGACCGACAGCCAGAGATGCCTTGGTAGGAAGTAAATGTATCAAAATTTTACTCCTTTCAATTTGGTTCAAAAGTCAACAGTTTGCAGTTTGTACAGCAACTAACAATTTTTCTGACCAAATTCCATGATAAGATCTATCAAAAATTTCATATTCTGAGTGTTCCCACGGATGAGAATTCCTCTCATGAACACAAAAGAAGCCAGATGTACCCCACACTGTAACATCATGCAAGTGAACTTATGTTTGTAAGAGATGGTCTGTCTCATGAGTAAATTCTTACCAGCATTGAGCAAAATTTAGTCAAAATTTAGTCGTGGTCAAAGCATTGAATTACCCTACAAATAAGAAAAATCCTTTAAATATTTGAGAAAAACAGAAAAATGATCAATGGAAGTTTAAGGATGAATGAATGGTTACAAAAAGAAAAACAAAAACCAAAGAGAGTACATATATTGGCATTGATACAGTGGTGTTGATTCCTAAGTCTGCTCAAATGGTATTAAAATGTAACTGCATGCAATATTTTCCACGCAGGTGTGCATGCAACATTTTCTGTTTTTACAATGTATGAATGACCATTGACCTTTATCCCAAGCAACTTCTTTCAAGGACATTCCCAGGTGCCACAAGAAATATATGCATGGAGTTAGACATAACTCATTGTGCCGAGGTCAATAGCATATCAGTATTGACTGCAGTGACACCTGGTACTTAATTGAAGTCACATTGAATTTTATCCCCCCCCCCCCCCACATCTCTCTGGCGAGTCCACTGTGTAAAACTACCGATACAACTAGGAGAGATATAAAGTCGTCTTTAAAAGAGAAGGAAACTCAAACATGCATGTGAATTGAGAGCAAACTTAGTAGAACTCATTAGTGAAGTCAGAGGAAAATTGGACAGTCCGTCAAAAAGTTACAAATTTTCTAAGTTTTGGTTTGGATGAAAAGACTACAATGCTTTGTGATGTCATGTATCGACAAAGATATAAAGAATAGATAAAGAAAATTCAACATACAAGGTTGTATTTCCACTTTTCTTGCATAATAACAGAGTACTGACTTTACCTAATTTAGAAAGCAAGGGGAATTGTATTACCCTTGACTATGTCAGTGACAAGTTGTCGGAATATGTGCTTTTCATAAAGAATGAAATGTCACGGAATTCTGTTTATATATTCTTTATATCGTTAAACACACATAACTTCACAAACTGTAGTACAGTAGTCTTCTCATTCAGCGATGCCTGCACTAAAACTTTGAAAATGCATAACTTTTCAACGGATGCTCCGATTTCCCTCAAACTTTGCTGATGTGTTCTATTAGTATTTGCTAATATTGGGTTTCTTTCCTTTTTGATTGTGGACTTGTATATTTAAGGTGCACACTCTTTCATATTCTTGGGTCATATTCTGTGTCTATTCTCTCTTCGCTTTCCTCTCAAACTGAGCCTTGAATAGAGCAAACTTAACTGCATCATCTTTGCCACACCCAGATAGCAAGCAACTCCTCTGCTTGAGTTTTTCCTTTAAACAACAATTGTGTACATTTCTATAAACATACAATTTGTATGCTTGTAATATTTTGCATGGTGTGGTTTGATTTCATTTTAATTTTTGATAATTAAAACTAAAAATGCGAGTTTTATGTTGGTACTTAAATGTTTATGTAGTAAATGGATAGGAATTGCACGGATAAAGTTGAAGATGAAGACTGTAATAAAAAAGAGAGAAGAAAAATATAGAAATACCATCTGCAAAAAAAAAAATGTAGATATATATATATAATTATGTATACATATGAAATTTTATTATTGTTAATCAAAGTTTGCAAATGTTTGAAAATTCAAAGCTACTGGTTCGTAACCCATTGGGGACGAGCTGATTATGCCATAACACGCATTTCTTATGGACACCTGCCCAAGTATGCTCAGGACCAATCTTCAACAGGTTCAGAAGCAAATAACAGCTGCAGTGTTTCGAGTCGACCTGCATGTATTTTGTGCAAATACGTAATCTCCTGCACTTTTGGCCGCATTCAGCCTTCCGAGCCATTTTTCTCAAAAGTATGTTTATCTGGAGCCCCTGTTTCATGAAAGATGTAAGGATAGCAACCCTTCCAGAAATGTCAACTTCCGTAGCAACAGCCAATCAGGAAGCAGGACCCTTGTCGTTACCATGACACTTGTCATTGCAGCAAGAATTGCTATTCATCATAGCAGTAATTTAAAGGGATGGTGTAGTATTGGTAGAGATGAGGATTGGGCTTTTAACTTTTTGTAAGATACCAAGAAACCATGTATGAAATAGTACGTTGCAAAGGCAATGAGCTGACTTATATAAGATCAGGAGGCTGAAAATGTAGAGAATTTCAAAAACGAAGATTCCCAAATTCAGAAATGCAGAAAAATGAACGTTCAGTGACTATCTTAGGCTCTTTGCTGCAAGGTTGCACGATGGGGCTTCTACCCCTTGATAAACTAATAGGAGATTTTGTCCATTTGCCCATTACAATAATGTACATTATCCAAGCACCAGCATTATGTGAACTGTTCTTCTTATTATGTAATATGACATGCCCCTATAACTGGATTTTGGGCAGAAAAAAAAGGAACCTAAGGCTTGCATTAGAAGGCTTATACCCTGAGAGGCCTTAGAATAGAACTTTAGAATAGAAATTTCAATTTTATACAGCCCACAATCAATTGCCATGTCACTTTCTGTCGTAAACTTGTATTCTTTATCGTAAAAAAGGCTGGCTTCTGTTCTCACTTTTTCTTTTACTATTCTTGATTCAAGAAGAAACTTATTACATCATTGTTTCGATTTTTGTTTTTGTTTGTGTGTAGTTTTTGCACCAAGCAACAATCTAATACTTACTGGCTTGTGCTTTAGCATATAATCAGATATTGCTGAACAGGAAAATACATATATATTTTGTGGTTTGTGTTAATTCAAAACTTTATGGATATCTTGATGCTGCGGGGTTTTGTTTATATTTTCTAAAAATGAATGATTAGTCCAGTGACATTAGGGTTTATGTTTTTATGAGGTGACTTTAGCAACGCATTTGTGCACATTTTAGATTTCAAATTTGCATTCAATTTTCATGCATATTCAAATTTTCATTCAATTTCCATTTATTTTACAAATTTCATTCAGTAGTATTCACCTAATAGTCAACTGCTGGGTTTTGTTTATATTTTCTGAAAATGAATGATTATTCCATCAGAAATAGTGACATTAGGGTTTATGTTTTTATGAGGTGACTTTAGCAACGCATTTGTGCACATTTTAAATTTCAAGTTTGCATTCAATTTTCATGCATATTCAAATTTTCATTCAATTTCCATTTATTTTACAAATTTCATTCAGTAGTATTCAACTTCTAGTCAACTGCTGGGTTTTTATTATATTTTCTGAAAATGAATGATTATTCCATCAGAAATAGTGACATTAGGGTTTATGTTTTTATGAGGTGACTTTAGCAACACATTTGTGCACATGTTAAATTTCAAGTTTGCATTCAGTTTTCATGCATATTTAAATTTTCATTCAATTTCCATTTATTTTACAAATATCATTCAGTAGTATACACCTACTAGTCACTGCAGGGAAGTCATTGTATGGGTAGAAAGGGATTTTACAGGCAATTCTTCGCAATCATTTGGAATCCTCCGGCATGTCATTTTCTGTCTCAAACTTGTCTTCTTTACCGTAAAGATGGCTGGCTTCTCTTCATTGTAGACTCAACAGATGATTAAATGAAAAAATGATCTGGGAGATTGGTTTTTTTTTCGAAACAACTGTGATTCACAAGGATATTCTGCTTTCAAGAATTGAATATTGTGTTACGCATGATTTCCAGTCAAAATTTACCTTTGTTCCTCCCATGTTGTTTAATGCTCTTACCACGTATATAATTCTCCTGGCTTATAAGAGCTACGAATCAGAAAATAATTGCTCTGTAGATCTGTTTGCATACTGGCTCTGTGTAGAGTCGTGGACAAGAGAGCAGCCATTGAACCGTTCGAAATGTTGTCATCGGTGCCTTTCTGTGCACAGATTTGAGCAACTGTGATGCGCACAGCGGCCACCAGGTTGCGAAACCCAGTCACCCGACACTGCAGAATGGTACTACATGAGTGTCGGTGACACATGTGAAACTGATACCCCGAGTAGTCAGTCATGTTTGAGAAAGTTGTAATGTGGACCGCAATGGACACATTGTCAATTATTGGGATGCAACGTGGGTAGCAGCTGGAATCCCCAATTGCCCAAGTCTGTGTGTTGAGGTACCTCATGTGTTGTGTCAGGCTGCCGTTCCTACAAATGTATTTCCTAGTATATATGGCACACTCTGTATCGCTGACAAGATGCAGACATTACCAGTCTCTTTCTCTTTGCGTCTTACCAGTCTTCGTCTTTGATGTCTTTCCATTTTACTTCATTTCCAACCAACCCCCATTGCCTAATTCCCCTTCTCTAAAACACCAAATCCTTACAAAAATGTGTTTGTTTTTGCTTTTTTTTTAAACAACACAATATCTATTGCCATGGCATTGAATTAAATCTATTTAAGTTCAATCGTGTACAATTGACCGTACTTTGGTCTGTCATTGATTGACATGCCATTAATGAATGGTCAAACTATTGTGAATCCTTCAAACCCCCAACTAATGGGCTGAATGACCACCACATCCAACAAATCTCTGGTTGCCTAGTAACGTGACTCTAATGATGATGATGATGATAATTTCAAAAAAAAAAAACCTGATTGATTGATGAATGGATAAAAATGACTGATTGTCACTAAAGGGCCATGGGTAAGGTGAACCACTGCCGCATTAAGTCCAAGCTTGACCGGGGCCAGTCCAAGTACTTCCTGGTGGAGAACATGCCCTTTGACAACCTCTACAGTCTCATCAGCCACTACCGGCAGGTGCCGCTGCGCAGCAAGGACCTCATGGTCCGCCTCATGGAGCCGGTGCCGCAGCCCCCCAGCCACGAGAACAAAGAGTAAGTCTGGAGTCTGGCCCGCCGGTGACCACGCCCCCCTGGGGGAGGGGCGGGGCACTCCAAAGTATCCGAGCTGGACCGAAAGGAATAGACTTACAAGCCTCATAAGAATTAAAACCACAAAAAGCGTGTGCAGCTGCCCAAAGGGGGAAAGTTAGGAGAACTTTTGTGAACTTGGTGGCAAGCATGTTGTGGTTGTGCCAGCTTCCTATTATTGTGTGTGGGTGTGTATGTATGTGGAGATGGTGTTTTTAGTGACGGCAGTTCATTTATCCATTTGTCTGCTTTGTTTAACATCACCCACGAGTGGCTGCCAACTAGTTTGCTTCTAGCCTCTCACTAAGCCTACCCCCCCCCCCCAAAAAAAAAAAAAAAATACAAGTAGCAGCTACAGTAACCTGTAGAGTTGTGTCTCATGCATGTCTGAACCTCACAGCACTTTGTCTTTCACTCACCATTAGCAGCTAACTTTGGCTTCCACTCACTCACCGCTTCCATCACTCAAAGCTAACTTCGTCTGTTTCTGACCTGCAGCACAAAGGAATAGTGGAACACTTCACCTTCTTTTTCCTCTCTCCTATGTAAAGCTTTCTTGTGTTTCAGTTGCTGTAGAAAGGGACCCACCGCTCTTTGTTTCGATATATATATATATATATATATATATTTTTTTTTTTTTTTTTGCACGGAATCTACACAGGGTTGAAGACTTTGGTATGGTCATGCCGTACCAAACTCTTGGGGCTTTGTCACCACACAAACCACTGGCCAAGCCCCGAGAGTCGGGTAGTGGTTACTTATAGTCGCACTGATGTAATGGTCTAACACCGTCTAATCCTCCTAACACACACAGGGCGCACCGGCGCGTCAATCACTGCCGCATTCGCTCCAAGTCCATTCAAGGTCGCACCTGTTATTACCTGGTAGAAAACCTCCCGTTTCTGAATTTGTATACCCTGGTAAACTACTACCGGGAGCGGCCGATCAGGGGGGGCAATGGCATCTCGGTGGTCTTAAAGGACACGGTGCCCCAGCTCTATGGACATGAGAATGCTGAGTAAGTTGCCTCACACGAGCGAGCCCCCGTGCACTGTATGGCTCGCCACGTGTCACCCTCATACAATATATTTCATTGTAATCCAATTGCAGTCCAATCCCATGCAGTGATCATTCTGAATGAGTGACCATGTAAGTTATTTATCCTATGTCTGCAATGAATAGTTTGTATCCACATGCAAAACAATGGATATTCATTTATATATATATATACTGTATATCAATATACACCCGGCTGCTTGCAAGTAGGAAGAAATCTGTTCTATGGACGTATTAGATTTTATTTTGGGGCCGAAATAATTTTTTTTTTTTTTATAAGGCTTCCCCTTGTTTGTTCTCGTGAAGTGATTGGATGAAATTTCGTTCTCGTACCATGCTGCTTAGTACTTTGGAACTAGCGCTAATATTGGAAACTGTGACGCAGTTTTCCGTAGTGATATGCGCAACCTTACACCCCCAAGAGCATGAAGTCATATCGGTTGGTTTGTACGCCATAATCGCATGGAATGCTTGCCAATTGCCGCAGTAGTGCCTCACCCAAAGATCCCCCCTCGTATACTACAGGCTGTTATGTGGTAAATGTGCCGAAAGAAAAAAAAACAGGGCGTGGAGAAAAACAAAACCAACCCACGAATCCAAGTCTTGTAAAATGATTAAATGCCTTTGTCACTTTGTGGATATTGTAGACATGATGTTATCCCTCGATCAATATCGTGAACCATTGTGCCTTCAATAGATATTCCCTGTAGAAGTGTTCCAAAGATTCACGTATTGCTGTTACTCACTGGAAAATGTTGTGAAAGCCATTACCCCCTCCCCTTCCTGTTGCTATGTTTATTCATGTTTGTGTGTCCACTCGTCCGTGACTTATGTTTATATGTAGACTCAGGTATCTCAAGTCAACAGTTGATGTGAATGCAAATCATTCTTTACATTTTATTTCCATGTGCTTTTTAAAGTGCTGATAGTCCTGGTTTTACTCTGTAACAATTTGTGAATAAACTAATAAGGAACACTGAACAGAGTATTTCAGACAGCACAAAATAGACTATCGACTCCAAGAAGAATAAAGTGAAACAAACTGAAAAGATAACAGCTTCCCTAAAACCTGTCTTAAATACTCAAATATATGTTTTTGTTTTTTGGACAGATGATGCTATCAACAGAATCTTGGTTCCAAAGATTTTGTGTTGGCGTGTCAAAGTAATGTAACTAAAAATGAGCAAAAATATTATTATGAAATATAAATGATGTATTTATAAATCCATTTTGCCACATAAATGATGTTGAGGGTACCATTAATCAACACAAATCAACACAGAGGCAATTGCATTGCAAAGGTCCTTTGATACTACAAAAAAGACTGCGAAAATTAACAGTCATCACTTTAACGCGGCTGTTGCGGGAACAAGTCACTCATATGATCAATTTATAGTCCAAGTGATCATATCAATCTAATCCAAAGAAAAATGGCAGAAAAATTATGAAATTTGTAGGACATATTTATATATTCCTATTGCCACATGAGTGATAATGAGAGCTTCATGATAAGTTAGCCTGCTTTTGCATTGCATAATAGAGAAAAGAGATTATCAGCATTCAGCATTTTTATCTGGCTTTTGTGGTGACAAGTCACATAAGATCAATACTGTAGTCCATCTTGACTGTGTAATCTTTATCATCTACAAAAGGGTTTTTTGTTTGTTTGTTTTCTTGGTGGTTGTGTATTTGAATTGTCACCTTTGAACCTTTGGAGCAATAGTCCAATCATTGCATCACTGTTGGAAGTCATAACCAAAGGGGAAAAATTCTTTCCTTTAAATCTCTATTTTACATGATGTTTTGTTCACATAGAGGACTATTGTAAAATGAGGTATTCTTTCTTTTCCTTTCTGTACACTTTATCTTATTTATTTCTTTTTTCACTGAGATATGTTCGTTACTTTCTCTGGGCTTTACATGTTTCATCACAGACCTTCTTCGGTATATTTCTGGTAGATCTCAGATCTATGTTATTGTAGTATCATAGATTTCACAACTTTCGAGACAGCATACTACTCTGGAATACTAATCATGTTGGCAATTTCCTAAACATCCCTTGCTAGATGGCAAATCCTGAGGTATATAGTATATACACAAGTATAATGCCCCAATCACTACCTGATATATCATTGATTTCACACTATAGGAAGTTTTTGACTAATTTGACTGACTACCTGTATTATAATAACTCTTGCCTTTGTGTGTGCACATGCAATAATATACTCCATGTGTTTCAAGGATTTATACCACTAAAAACACTAATTTTCAAGGACTCACTACCACAAATGTCTGAAGTGGAACTTGATAGAATGAACTCTTCTTTGATTCACAATAGGATTTACTTTTCGTCCGCTTGGCAAGTGCATGAAAATGCTGCAAATTTGGTCATGCTAGAAAATGGATGCATATACGTCTACAAAACCATAATGGCTTGGAGATGCTCCATGTTTTTCTTGTTGTACAGTCAGATAGAGCTCGCACTATGCACCAGCACACATTGTTATGAAAATAAGATACTGGTAGCCCCTCCGCCATTTTAGATTTTATAATTACATGCGACAGGGAGAATTTGTCATTGTTCACATTCAACCAACTCTATAAGAGTGTTTACTATTAAAAGCGTTATAGTTAATAACTTGGCCATTTCTGCACTTTTTAAAAGAATTAATATCAGCATGCACAAACGAGCACATATACTGTAGTTTAGACGTCACTACTAACAAATTGGTGTTGAAACTTTCTGAACACTCGACTAACCATAACTCGAGGGATTATATGCTGTACTAGTTTGCCCTCAAAACATGCACTATGCATTTGCTACAGGGTGGTCCAGGAGAGAGTGAAGCATGTCACAGTAATACATTGACTTTTATCACCCAATGTTCTTTAACCCGTTGAGGACTGGCTGATTTTGCTATAGCACACATTTCCCATAGACACTTGCCCGAGTAAACATGTACATGGGACTTTTCTCAATGGGTTATAAAAAAAGAAGGCAATATTCTGAGCACCAAAGATTGATGACAGTGCTGAAAATAAGAAATTTGCCAATGAAGATCTAAAAACTGGGTAAAGAGTCGTATCCTTGGATTACACTTCAATTGCTGTGGTCATATGATAAAAAAGAAAGGGGGGGGGGGGCTAAGATGGCACAAGAGAAGAGTCCCAGAGCTTCCAGGGCCCTCCATTAGGCCAAGGATCCCAAATACACCTTACACTCAAGGCATGCACTCAGTGGCAATACATTCATGCACCACATCAAGATCTTTTCCCTCCATACAACATGCTAAAATTTCAAGTTGTGGACCACCCTGGATTATCTGCAGCTAGTCTATGCCAACCAGCCATTACTGAGGTGACAGAGACTCCTGGGTCCCATTTCATAGAAAAAGATGTTAGGATTATAGCAACTCTTGCTTGAATGGCAATTTCCCATAGCAACAGCCAATCAGGAAGCTGGATTCTTGTCATAACCATGACAATTGCCATTTCAGCAGGAGTTGCTGTCAATATCAATTTTTTTAATGAAATGGGGCCCAGGTAGAGAAGGAGTTCACAAAAGTTGGGGCAGCGTGGACAGTTTTCTGTCGAACTAACAAACAAGGAGTGATAATCTTGCATCAGATGCTTTGTTTTCCAAGGGTCTTGCTTTACATTTTGACTGATAGTGTGTGCAACCAGTCGGTAGCATTTTAAGACTCAAACTTGACGTAATGCTAACTCACAGTAATTGCCATGGTAAGAGCAGGAAAGATTTTAAGCTAAATCGCTGTTGCTGTGGTGAATGAAGTTATTTAAAGTAGCAAGAAATTTAAATCTTAACCTGAATGAGCTTTTGGCAAAAGTCAAACCAGTGCAAAGGGAAGGATTTTTTTAATTTCTGTAAGTGGAAGTAACCAGTCAGTACTGTATCACTTGCTGCGCACGTGAGGTAAGCTGTAAAATGCTCTTTGTAGGTATGTAAATCATCAAGTATGAGTGCCTTGTAGTAAATTATACAGAAATCTTTGTCATACAGCTGTGTAGTCATTTGCTCTGACGTATATTATGTATGTTCAGTGTTTTAGAGTTGTGATATACTCATGTGTCTTGCAGAGGTATGACCAAAGAAATGTTAATGTTTCTAGCTTAATTTATGGGAGTGGCAGTTTTGTTTAGTATTTTACGTATAGATAGAAAATATTAAGAGGAATTATGATAATATTAATCAGGTATTAATGAGGTTGTAATCATAAAGAGAGAGCATGATCTTCATCCATGCTGAAATCATTTCACTGTTCACAGTATACCCAGAAGTTATGTCAGGGAGTGTAAACACTTACAAATAGTCATTTTGCAACAGTTAGTAGAAAGGTTTATAGGCTGAACAGTGATTGTGATGTCACTATGAGAGCCATTGCCTGATTGCCCTGTATCGTTGCCGTGGTTACAGATGGTTCCACAGCCGACTCAGCAGGCACCAGGCGGAGGAGATGCTGAAGAGAGTTCCCCAGGACGGAGCTTTCCTCGTCCGGAAGAGCGAGAGGGAGAATGACGCCTTTGCCATCTCATTCAGGTATGACCGGCCTCATCAAGGCCCATTGACTATCAGTAATTTCTATTCAGAAGTGTATCTCATCTCCAAAACCGATCTCTGGTGTTGTACATTTACATGTACATGGTTATAATTGTTTTAGAGAAGAATTGGGGAAGGAAGAGCTTCAAATTGAAATGATCATGATAATTCTAATGTTATGAACCTTTTTATGCCTCCGCCAACGAATTGGCCGGAGGCATTATGTTTTCGGGTCGTCCGTCCGTCGGTACATACACGTGTACGTCCGTCCCGTTTTGTTTTTGTCGATATCTCAAGAACCGTGTGGTGGTTTTACATCAAACTTGGTATGAGGGTATATCCTGGGGGGATAATACTTTGTTTGGATTTTAGGATCACGGGGTCAAAGGTCAAAGGTCACAGGTTTTGTGAAAAAAAAGGTTGAAAATTCATTTTTTTCTCCTTATCTCGCAAATGGTTCAAGGTATCTTCATGGAATTTAGTATATATGCTTGTTCCAATGGGCAGTGATTATCTAGGGAAGTTGGGGGTCATGGTTCAAAGGTCAGGGGGTCAAAGGTCAAGGTCAACTCCTCAAAATCTCAGTACTTTCCTTATATTTATGCAATGCCTAAAGGTTTTTTTTAAAAATTTGATGTATACATGTATTACCCAATATATATTCTGTGGGAATTTCTTGCCAAAAGGTCAAAGATCAAAAGGTCAAAGGTCAAGTGAAAGTGCTGAATTGCACTTTTTCCTCCATATCTCAAAAGTAACTCAAGGTATCATCATGAAACTTACATGTCAAGACATTGTACTATAGACCTATTAGGAGAACCATGCATTATGGCGGAGGCATATCAGTCGCCGTAGCGATATATCTAGTTTCTCTCCAGAATTTACTGACAGATTGCATAGCGCACTAGCAGCATGATGTGTTGCTTGAAAGCATACTTGAAAATGATGTCAACTTGCATGGGCCAACAGGGAATCTTTATACTGTATGTAACTTTTCCCTGGAAGTGTATTTCTTCAATCCCATTTTTACGCTGTTTTTTTTTTTGTGTGTGATAATTAGCATCAGTCACAACGATTGGCTCTGCCTCCAATCTGGGCAGCATTTCATGAAAGTTGTCAGTCACCGCCAACTGTTTTCAGTTGCTGAATCCTTGCATCTGATGGGCCCCGAGCAAAATCCAGAGACTCCAACTCTCCCATTTTCGACGGGAGATCTCCCGCCGAAAACCCATTTTTGCAAAATCTCCCGTTCTCCCGCTTGAGATGTGATTTCTCCCGCCCTGGCTCTTTGTCTCCCGTTGGAAAGGATTTCTTACTTATTTCTATCGTATGTTGAAAAAATAAGCCTTAGATAGCACGAGAGAGCATCTAGAACCCTAGGAACTTGGCGCTTTGCACAGTCTTCCGTTTGCTAGGGGTTTCAGGCGGGAGAATCTCCAGATCAGAAGGTGCTTGGGGTTGGAGTCTCTGAAAATCACTGACAAAACACTTGATGAAATGCCCCTTTAGCATGCATCAAAGAATGTAACAGTGGAGAGGTAGATGTGAATCAGATTACCAGAGATTATCCTGATTATTTTCCGTGGTCTCCTTTCCAGAGCTGAGGGTAAGATCAAACACTGTAGAATCAAGCAGGAGGGGCGACTCTTCACCATCGGCAGCGCTCAGTTCGAGAGCCTGGCGGAGCTGTGCAGCTACTACGAGAAGTACCCCCTCTATAGGAAGATGAAGCTCAAGAGTCCGGTCAACCAGGAACTCGTCGACAGACTCGGAGGGGTAAGGAGGGAGGGACCCCAGTGGTGGCGATACCTATGATACCTGATTGATTGATTTCATGACAGCTGCATGATAGACTCAAGGGTTGGGGGCACTGGGTGTGTCTGAAATTTGGGGATGTACCTGAAAGGAATGGGTGTTGGGGTACCTGCTCTTGTTAGCTCTTGGTAGTTGACCTTTTACACAGGAATCAACATAGAGATCAACAGTGGATCCTATTGGAGCATTGTGAAAGACTGGCGGGGGGATTGATTGCATTATAGACCTTTATTTTAGCCATTTTCTTTTTATATGTTTTATTGTTTCACAGACTAAAGATAGTAAATCAGTCTTTGACTTCAGGAAGGCCATGTGATAAATTTGTTGGTGATCTTGCAGTCTGTGGTTTCAACCCTGTAATTCGTCTCACTGAATTGATTTTAATTTAACGTAGGTTCTATAACTTTTTAATAATTATTAAAGATTCTTAGTCCTTACATACTGTGGAATCTTTTGTAAGTTTGTCATACAAACCTGTAGCATAAGTTAAACAGTTATTTTTGCAGTAAGTGCAGTGTGTGAAGGTACACATCTTTTAAGTGCTGATGTACTTTAGGATGAAATTGTGTTGAATTCCACAGGATGTTGATCCAGATGATGACCCTATCTACGGACCAGGAGGCATCTACATGGACCCCAACCAGTTTGTGCCCAAGGTAAGACTCTATCTCCATTCTTCCTCATCTTTTTTGCTTCTTTTGTTTCTTTGTTCCCTTCCAAATCCTTCTCCTCTTCTTCCTTCTCTTTATCTCCCTCTTCTTCTTTTTCCTCTTCTTTTTCTTCTTCGTCTTCCTTTTCTTTTCCCTCTTCTTCTTTCCTTCCTACTTGTCTTTCCTTCTGATTTATCATTCCTCATCATCTTCTTGTCCTCCTCCTCCTCCTCTTCCTTTTCCTTCTCCTCCTATCTTTGTCTGTGTCTACTTTAGATTGTTGGGTAAGAGTAAAGAGCAATATATTCCAGTGCTAGAAATTGCAAAAGGCAAAGGAAGAGAACAAAGACTGCCGAATTACGAGGGATTTCTTTTTTTTTTTTTCATTGTCGCTGCAGGTGACGGTGAAGGCACTGTACGACTACAAGGCCCAGAGGGAAGATGAGCTGTCCTTCTGCAAGCATGCAATCATCACGAACGTAGACAAACAAGACCACGGATGGTAAGCGATCTCTACTCCAGGGCTGTCAGTTGGCATAATGTTGGCTCATAGATGGGATCGTTATCATTGTGGCATAAGACCTTCCATATGATGTTGTAGTCTTATAAGCAAGCTACCTCAAGATGAACCTCTGATATGAAAAAATAAACATGTTCATTTATTTTCACACGCATAAACTTAAAGTGCATTGCCACTCCACATAGAGAGAGTGCAACCAAACAAAGTGAATATTGAAAGTTTCACCACAGTTGGACCTGAAATGAGAATGTTTTTAAATTTCAAATGTTTACATGTTATCAGTGAACAAGGGGAGCGTTTACAAAATTAAAAGGGGGGGGGCGCGCCCAATGCGCTCCAATCCCCCTGGATCCGCCACAGAGTTCTAATGCTATATGAATGCTTGTCATGGTTGTATCTTCGCTTGTTACTCTTCCATATACACGCATACATGTAAATGTAGCTTCTAGATTCGTAGTTCATCCATAATGAATGAAATCGTGCCAGATGACATTTTTGTGGAAATTTGCTGTTTTTTTTCAGAGGTTTCTAAAGATGCTGTCATGACTGCAGTTTTCTTATGAATGCATTAATTTACATGTGCTAGTAAAATTGCAATGATTCCACTCTTCTTCCCAAGGTGGAAAGGAGACTACGGCGGCAAGAGAAACATGTGGTTCCCGTCGAACTATGTAGAAGAGGTGACCAACCCTCCCAGCGACCAAGGTCAAGATGCCACGTTGCTAGGCAGCCTTCAGAAAGGAGCTATCGATATCACGGGGTGCAGTGTAGGTAAGTGAGCATGACGAGTAGACAAAGCACGGGAGAAAAAAATAATAATACTGAAATACCACTTAACAAAAATTACAGAGGCTTACCAGTCACCATAGCAACATTTCTACATGTATTTTGGTTTTTTTTTAAAAACTGCATAGTCAAAATTTTCTAAAAACAGTGTACTTTGCAGGAATTTTTACCATTGTGATAGAATATGCAATGGACACCATGCCCCCCTGGATGCCATTTAACCCTAACTAGGCCGCGGGGGGGCCTCCGAGGCCCCCCCTCGACGTTCCGCGCGATGTATCGCAATCGCGAGAAGCTATCGCCGCGACGTTTCATGACTTTTCTTTCGAGTCTCCCGCATCTTTTGACACCAAATTTGCGACGCCCGGGCGCGCGGTTCCGAAGTTACGCATAAATATGTACATGCATGTCATACCAAATATTGCTCAAAAACGTGAATTCGTGTACAATTTCAATGCAAACTGTGCTTACAGGCAAATTTCATAAAAGCATGATTATTTTGGTGTTTTATTGATTAAAATCAATGAATAACAAATTTTCTTGTTCAGAGCGATGTCGCGGACAAATTTCATCAAAAAAACAATGGAAAACATAAGGTCGAAAAAACAAAGAAATACATAAGAAATTCAAAAAAGCAAAATACTTAAACATTTTTTCTGATATCACAATTTTTTTTCATTGCATTTGCTAAGGACACTAAAAAGAATATTTACACAAAAAATGTGCCTTTTTTGAGCTTTACTTTGTGATTTATGCCAAATAGTCTGATTTCATGCATCATTATGCATAAATTAGCATAATTTAGCATAATTTAGCATAAGTGATAATTTTTTGAAAAATTAACTTCAAGGTATCTTAGATGACATCATAGGCTATGTGTGTGCCAATTTTCGTCGCGATCGCGCAGTCGACGGCCGAGATCTGGAGGGGGGGCCTGGGAGGCCCCCCCCCCCCCGGCTCTATCAACTACCTAAATAGCCCGGCCTAGTTAGGGTTAAGCTGCTCCAGCCCCTCCCCCAAGTTTGCAATGTCCTGAGGTAGAAGTCTGCAAGAATGTGTTGAAGATGAACTTGCGATACTTAGGTAATGAACTTGCAATATTCAGTCGTATTAAAGCTTGGGTTAGTGTTAGGCAATGCAGGGCACTTGTTTGTAGGTTTTTTGTTTGTTTGTGTTTGGTGCATGTGTGTGTGTGTGTGTGTGTGTGTGTGTGTGTGTGTGTGAGTGATAAGGCACATTCGGATTGGCTTGATTAGGCTGATCAAAATAGCTTTTTCTGAGAATTATGCAGATTTTCATGTCATTTCTCTTATCGTACTGTATGTTTGAAAAATGATTTAGCAGCACAAGAAAGAAGAATGCAGCTGATTTTTTTTTTTTTTGGTGGACGTATTAACTTTATTGTTAATATGGATTTGACATTGAATGAAACTCAAATAAAGAATATTATAAAACAAAAAAAAGTGTGTGTGTGTGTGTGTTCTTTCTGCTTTATCCGGTTGTATTGTTCTGATCACAATACGCCTGATGTGTAAACAATTGTGTGTTTTGTGTCTCCATTGCCGGCCAGAAATGATGCTAGGGGTGAGGACAAAGCAGCAGTACGTGTTCCGCATCATCTCCCCGACCCAGCGTAACCCCATCGACGTGGCAGCCACCGATCTGCCGGAGCTGGAGGCGTGGATGGGCTGCATCCAGATGGCATCTGTCAGTGCAGAGGAGAGGGTGAGTCATATCTGGAACCTAAACCACTGATCTCTAGAGGAGTTAAACAGATGCCTCACTGGTCTGTTACTTTGAAGCCACCGTGCCTCCATCTTACCATGCACATAGCCCATCTGTGACCCGCTACAACAAAAGGATCCGAAAGTCGGGGGAGGACAATTTTCTGAAAATGGCATGACATTATTCCCTTACTCTTCTACTTTAATTACATATATAGCACAACTCATAAAAGTACTTGGTTGCGGAGATATCGATAGACTTTATTAGTGCATGTCAAGTGGTTGTGGAAATCAGAGTTTCGTGAAAAACACCTTCAAAATTTTCCTTCCGCCGCTATCATAATCAAGGGGAGGCAAGACAGTTTTCACCACCTTGACAATAGAAGGTATGCTCCTAGCGACCTCCGCGATGTTCATTCAAGCTTAGCGCCAGCGGTCTACGCACGACCAATCAGTAATCAGTATGCCACGCACTGACCAATGAGATCATTCCCTCGTTGCTCGGGGCGGAGTCTAGCTGCGGCGCTAAATCCAAATCTTCGGACGCAATTCTGTCACGTTGAAAGTCTCAAAATCATTGCCCTAGAAAAACACTGATTTCTTGCCTTTCCTTTGATCGTCAAGCTTCAAAATTTCGGCAGATGATAGACAAAACATTAGACTACAAAATCATTGCGAAAGCAGAAATCCGATTGTTTTGACCAATTTTGATGATGTGACTTCAAACTTGATTTTTTTCGGCTCAGCCGTCAGCGACTTTAGGATCCTCTTGTAGCTGGTCACATATGTTTGTGTGCATGGAGCTCATGACATCACATGATCTTTGATGACAGTCTCTGCTGGGAAATGCATGCATTGTCTCACAGAGTGTGCCTGGTAAGATGGCGGTGTGGCAGTTTCACCTGTTTGTAAGGCATGAATGCGTCTATGATGGATCCAGATACCTCCTATAGAAATCAGTGGCTTAAACTTGCAAACCTTTCGGGAGAGATTTTCAAATCAAGTCTCAGGTGTCAACACTCTGCAAGGTTGTGATTTTCATGTCTAAATATTGTATTTTTTTTTTTGTCATATTTCTCCAATCATTACTACATGAGATCCCACTCACACATGCAGTCAATTCGCCATGCACATACATATACATATGAAATACACTGGGAAAGCAACTTTTTCTCAGCAGTCAAAAAAACTATAATTTTGGCATTTTTTTTTTCAGGCCACTGGCCTATTGGCCCATGAAAACCATTTCTTAGGGAGAAAAGCTCTCCTTTGTCTTCCATTTGAAGAATCTTGAGAAATTATGGTGACAGATTTCGACAGTTGAAGGGTAAGCCAAGTGTGAAGATATAATAAGCCAGTTCGGAGTGAGCTGATGTGCACATGGGTACAAGTGGCCCTTCTTTTTCTCAGTTGGTTAGGCACTGCATGTGTTTTCAAAGTGACATAGTGCATAAACTTGCCTGATGTAACAAGTTATGGCATTCACCAATCATGTTCAAACAAAAGATGAACTTGCGAAGTCCTGGTGACCAGAATGATCCTTCAATTAACACTTTGGTATTAAAGCATTCATTTCATTATTTTACATTGAATGTATATAAAATCTTTTCTTATTGATATTGCCAAATACCACTTTTGCTGTCAGGTAGATGTGCTGGTGAGCACCTTTTATAAGGATTACTTGAAAATCATCACATCACAGATGCTTATCTCAATGAATTTACAAGCCAACATGCCATTTTGGTACAAATGACCTTTTTCTACTCATATGCAAAGTAGAACCTCAAAATTATCTGATAAAATGAGAAGAGCTGTTTTTTTTTTTTGCAGCAGATGCGAGTAGGCATTTTCTTCATAGTAAATAACTAATAATCTCAATGATAAGATTGCCATTTAATCCTCTGATGTTGGCTGTATTGTCGCCGTCATGCTAGAAAACAATAAGGCGACCCACAATTTGTTGAAAACTGGGTACTCTAATAGCAATGGGGATAAATTCGACCTTTGATCAAAACTGCATTGACCATTTATCATTTTCCAGTGATTGTGATTTATCAAAAGGGTCTGAGACATACATGTAGCAACCTTCTCATTTTTTAAAAATCAAAATTGCAAAATGAGTAATTTCATATATACTTTCAATGTCATTGCAATCAGAGCAGTTTGACCCCATTGGAACACAAAGTGACCTTTACAATAACTTGCTGGAATTTTGAAGAGGGTCAGTGGAACCAAGCTAGGTTTATGTAGTATCACAATAGCAACCTAAGAAATGCTTTCAAATCTTTGTCCCACTGTGACATGGTCATGGGACACACATGTCTCTCATCCGCTAATCTTCTTACCATGTTGCTATGGACTGTTTTTAACAGAGACAAGATGTGCAGAAGTCAGAGCGCAGGCTACGAATTGCCAGGGAGTTCTCCAGACTCATTGTCTATTGCCGTTCCGTTCCCTTCACTGAAGAGAGTAAGTTCATGTCAGATTCCTGTTCCCTTCCCTTCACCGATGAAAGTATAGCTCATACAAGATTCAGAGCAAGTGAAAACACTGTTGAATAGAGTGTGAGGTCTCTTGAATCTCTGTGTCAGTTCAATAGTCTACACAGTACTCGCTGATAATTTTGTGCACAGATGATGATGATGATGATGAAGTCTTGTATAGCGCTGGTATCCGCCAAGTCAGGCGCTCATGGCGCTTGCTCCAAAATGAATACATAATTCAGCTTAAATTTCATGGGTGCACCGCTTGTGATATGACAGTTAAAATAAAGAGAAATAGTTCCAGGAAGATATCTTCGTGAATGCCAGTTAATCGGATATTATTGCGAGTTGAGGATTTCGCACTTGATGGTCTCCTCGTTGTTGTGAAAATGTGCAGAAAACAACACCAACCCAAATGTTCGGAAGAAAGTGTGACTTCTCAGACAAACTGTTTTGTTCAAACATTCTATAAATGAGATCGAATCAAAGTGCAGATGACACAGTCACAGCAGGTTGTGTAGTCTGAGTCACCTTCAAAGTGTAGATGTGTTAATTTTCACAGTGTGGATTATTTCCTTTGATGGTGTGAATGTCACCCTTTGACAGTGTCTCTGGTCATCCGTGCAATACAGTGTGGGTGTGATAATTCCATTGCAAATTAAACTTCTTTGCCTCGCAGGGATTCCTGGCAAGTACTACGAGATGTCGTCGTTCCCAGAGACCAGGGTGGAGCGCTACATGCTCCCTGGCAAGTCAAAGGTTCTGCTCAAGTACAACCGGATGCAGGTGAGCCGGACGTACCCCAAGGGGCAGAGGATCGACTCCTCCAACTACGACCCCATCCCCATCTGGCACTGCGGTTGCCAAATGGTCTCCCTAAACTACCAGACCCCAGGTAAGGAGTAAGGCGGGATCTCCCATGGGAGAGACAGAGAGTCCAATGTGAAAGCAGTGTGTGAGATTTGTGTGAACGAGTGTCCTATCCGTCACCTGCGCCATTTTCATTGTATCTACTTGCTGACTTTGAGCTAGAAACTCAGTATAGCGTAAAAGGGGATATTTCTAATTGTTTATATTTCTAATTTTTTTTTTTTGCACTTGGCTGGATAAGATGAATTTTTCGTGATCTTAATTCCACAGAATCAGAACATTGATTACCGGGACATATGGCATGCAAAAATATTTGCATGCTTTTATTTTCGTGATAGCTTCTGGTTGTGTGAAATGTGCAAAATTTGCACACTGCGAAAATTTACACTTTTACAGGATTTGCTGATTTTTCTTTGTTCAGTTTATATATTCGAGGAGCATCTTTTTTTTTTTTTAATGTTGGTTATGAGCAGGCAGAGCTTTTGGACCAAAATGTCCACTTTCCATTTCCACCATGTTTCATGTCAGGGTAGCTTTTGATGCAGTAATAACCCATCTATATCTGTAATCAAGCTTTCCACTCAAGCTGAAGCTGGAGGGCATATTTTGATAACCCTGGTCTTTTAAGTACTGAACATATATTCCAGATGCTTTAGATGTGAACAGATGTGGTCAACAGTGTCAGTCTTAAAAATCATGTCAAATTTGTGTAAAAAAGAGGAAGTTATTTTTGCGTAATTGTTCTTTTCATTTTGTGTACACATTGAGAGTGATTGTGTAGATTCCATAAATGCGTTTACGAGGAATCAGAAATGAAGATTACAGAAAAAGAATAAAACTTTCACAAAATATTTTGAGAGAGAACACAAAATTTTATCGGTTATCAAAGTTGACTTAATGCATGAAAAGTCATTCATATTTGGTTTAATGTCAGCTCATTGCTACAAGTAGCCCTGTTCCGACTCCGGCACCATAAATCGCATGTAGCTGGGAGTTTGTTGCATGTTGTGAGCAAGTCTACTGTATACGCCATATATTTCGTGAGTCTACATTTTCGCGAATTGGGAATTCGCGACGATTTCATGAGTGGTTAAATTCGCGATCGTGTAGTCCTGTACTGAATGGAGAAGTGTATACGCGTACGTCACATTCACATTGGAATCAGAGTCAATAGTTTCGTGTGTCTGTAATTTCGCAAATAGCACCTGCCTCGCGAAATTCGCGAAAATAAAAACCTCACGAAATAGTCGGCGTATAGAGTAATTGGTCATTTCACCTTCATTTGCCTCCCTTCCAGATCGACACATGCAGGTCAACGAGGGATTGTTTGCTCTGAACGGTCGCTGCGGCTACGTACTTAAACCAGAGTGTATGCTCGACAAAAACTTTGATTCCTTCGACAAGAGGACGTTGCTGGGCGTGGACCCCATCCATCTAACAATAACAGTGAGTTACCATGGCAACAGCAATGTCACAGCCAATCAACAAAGAGCATGTCAGTTACTGGTATTGCAATTGCAACCACTGTAGATCAAACACACGTAGATGCCTATATGAAATGAGCCTTTCCCATCGCTCTATAATTTTCATCCTGAATCCACTCCTTGGACATGACCAGAGGCTAGGAATTTAGTAATTCTCGCTATGGCCAATGACGTAAAAAGTACCCAGATGTGGCTTTTTCGTCAAGATTTAGTGCACTTCAGGGACTCGGGCACTTCCAGTGCAGGGCATATTTTGCACAGCGCTAGCATGCGCGTACATGTACCTTACCTAGCGCTGCGCCGGCCACGGATAGGCCGCTGTACCCGAGCCAGCCAGGCCTGTGATACATGCTGTAGCTATAGCCCCCGCATTGCCCTAGGCCTTGCATATAGCATGCAGCGTACGCATACAAGCTAAACATACCGGTACTGCTTAATCATTGCGATCGACTTGCACATCAGTCATCTCTGCATACGCTGAAAATAATACTGGAAAATATTCACCCACATGGATATCGTCATGGAATGCCCATCTTTTTTTATTTGTTCTCTGTCGAAGTGCCGCGAACACAAACGGGAACGAACCGTGATCTCGAACTTATCCTGTCTCCGAAGCAATTTCTTCTAAGCAAGTCGCACGCGCTGTGGAGTCACCTGGAAACTTCACCCACGTCACATCTCGCATGCCAGGGACATTTCTGTAGATTTGTTCGTTTATTGTCGTACAACCAACACATGGCAGCTTCGCAGTAACGACCCATATAGTCGTATTTACAGCAATTTCTCTAGAATGGAGAAATTTCAAATCATATAAAAGCTAAAATTCAAGTCAAGGAAACAGTAAGTACACATAAAAATGGAGTCGGTTGTATGTAAAGAGCATTAGTCGCGTATCATGCGCGTAAGAACGGAAGTGACTTGGCTCCCGAACTATCCCATAATGCACCGTAAATGACGCTTAAATCAACATCCGGGTACTTTTTACGTCATTGGCGATAGCGAGAATTGCACATCGCGTGTATATCCATGTGAATAGCCTGCAGTGTTCCAGTCTTCAATACTTAGGACTTATGCTGACAACCTCATAAGGATCATCACATTGTGCACTAGTAATCGCCCCCGTGTATGTTAGCAGTCTTCAGCACAAGATTTCTTTTGTGTGCTGTACCACGCATTGCTGGGGCATACTTGCATATGCTGTCTACTGTAGATATTAAATCATTGGTAGCAGTTTTTGTCGAGCCCACCGGAGGTGCGGGGAGACTAAGGGATCGCCTGCGGCGTCTGTCCATCCGTCTTCCATCCGTCCATCGTCCGTCCGTAACGCTACAAAAACTTGAATAACTCTCTACTGAGGACTTCAATTTCGATCAAACTTGGAGGGAAGAGTGGATATACAAAGTTACACATTTTACTGAACATGAATATCACCTCAAGGTCAAAGGTCACAGGCAGGGGTCAATGAACTTTAGGGCCCAATGTTAAGTTTTTACGGCGCATTTCGATTATGGCTCGTAACTTTTTATCCATATGTCCATTTGTAACCAAACTTGGCTGGTAAGTGTCCCTTGGGGAGTTGAAGGTCACCACAAGGTCAAAGGTCATAGGCGGTGTCAATGAACTTCCGGGAGTTAGAGAAACATTAATTTCTTCTACGCGAATGGGCGAGACACATTTTGGCACTTGCCTTGTTTAACAAGAAGGTTATTATAGGCTTGTTGCATGAATGCTGCCTATTCAAATTAATGCATTTACTACTTCTCCCTGCATCACTCAGGTTCGTTTGTATTGATATAAATTGTCTGCCAAAGCTCTTGTGCTATGTATGATTGCAAGATATGGATAATCCTCCACTCAAACCATTATGTGCATATAGTACCTATTAAGTGATGATGTCACAGTCTTTTCTTATACCTTGGCTTGGAACCAGGTGCGAGCATGGTGTACAGCAACAATAGCATTGATCGAATACAATATTTGGGCCAGGTGAGGTTGTTTAAAACCAGTTTCTGTGGTGATGAATAGCTATGAAATAATTCTTTTGTACTTTATTAACCCCTCCAACCCTAGATCATCTCGGCGAGGCACCTGCAGAAGACCGGCCGTGGTATCGCCAGTCCCTTTGTGGAGGTGGAGGTGGTAGGCGCAGAGTACGACAGCGGCAACAAGTACAAGACCAGCACCAAAGGTATGTCGGGTCCTGCTCTCACACTTGATGCAAGACTATTTATCCTCACTAATACTGCCGAAGACTATCCCCTCTCCCCCTCATGCCATGACCGTACCCACCTTCACGTAGAAATCCAAATGAAATATTTTGTGACCACAAGTATGTACTTTTTAGAAGGCTGCAAAGTATGCATTTCATTTCTCATTTAGCCCAAGGCACTTTTGAATAGAACCAGGACTAGCCAATCACCTTCAAATACTGTAAAACATGATATATTCGCGGCATGAAATTTTCGCAAATTGGAGCTGACAGCCTTTTTCGTGGCATGAAATTTTCGCGAAGTGCTACTGGCGTTCAATGCATATAGTGTAAACAAGAACTTCCGCGTGCATTTTAATTTCGCGAATCTTGGCGCACGCGAAATTCGCGAAATAAAAGTGCACGCAAAAATTCCTCGTTTTACAGTAGATGCTTTGATACTTCAGTAGTCTTCTGTTAGCGACTAAAAAACACAGATCTGTGTGCAGCCACCTCTGTATGGCTAATCCGAGAATGGCCTTTAATAGTTCAGTTAGAGTTGGTACAGGAGTTTTATGTTGTTGCTTATGGTCTTAATGTGTTCGTAGTGGCTGATTAAAGAACAGTCCTTCCTCCATTCTCCAATTATCTCATGGTCCCCGCACCTGTACCTGTATTGGTGATAGGGCTTTTTCTGTTATTTCCCCCATCTCTTTGGAACAAACTCCCTCTCTATATTCGTAATGCTGAAAGTGTTGCTAAGTTCAAATCATTGCTGAAAACTTATCTATTTACTCAATCCTAAATTTTGTTGTTGTTGTTATATCATATGTACATAATGCTGTATCTTACTTCAGTATTTTTCCCCCAGATTAATGCGCTTAGAAACATCAGTTTTAAGTGCTATATAAGTGTTATTCATTACTCATTATCATTAACAGTCCTGTGCTATTCTAAAGAGCACAATGATATCCATAATTGTCTCACCATTATGAATGTAATGTGTGCAATTGCTTGTACTTGTATTAACATTGTGATCACAAAGGGATGATTGTCATCTTGTTAGTTTTAATCATCTCCAATTTGACCCTCCATGCAGCCGACAACGGCTTCAACCCGGTCTTCAACGAGGTGTGCGAGTTTGACGTGACCAACCCCGACCTGGCTTTCCTCAGGTTCGTCATCCAGGACGAGGACGTGTTTGGGGAGCCCAACTTCTTGGGACAAGCGACCTACCCGCTCAAGGCCATTCGAACAGGTGACCGCTGGGGATGGACACTCCCACTTGTCCCATGCACTACCGACACAATGATTGCTGTGAAGTAGCAGATACTCGTTCCGAGAGAAATCCTTATTTTTGATGGAGATGTGTTTGTAGATTAGCAAAATGAGAATAAAATTCATGAAACCAGTCATATTTACTGATTGATACATACCTGACCAGCAAAAATTTCCACTTATATGATACAATATTTTCATGAAAGCAGTTAATCATGACTTCATGATGGAATATGATAAGGTCTCTTTCATTTGCCCAGGAAAATTGTAGTTGTGTCAGACCAATTCGAATATTTCTAAACATAGACATACTGTAAGAGGACAAATTGCAGTCATCAGTTCATTGAGGACTTTAGATTTCCGAGTACGTATGTAAACATTTTCATTAAAAAACATAGCTATTGTACCAAGATATCCCTTAAGGATGAAGCGTCATCGAGAATACAGTAACCAATATGATGGTGACTTTTAGTGAGAATACAAGTTTCATGTGATCTAGAGCAGGGCTGACAAAATCATCCATAGTTGTGTTGCAGTCATTTTTGTCGAAGCAGACACCAAAATCGATAATACCAAAAGGATGCGAATCATGATCTGTGGCACTTTTTAAAGACATAATTTTACCATTTGCAGATGAAATAAAAACCCAGCATTCATGCTTTAAAACAGTTCTAAAGTATGAGTTAGGGATAGAAACAACCACTGTAAAAATTTGAATCAGTAAAATCGATGTTAAGTATTGTTAAATATACAAAATGTGAACTGTAGTTATAATAAAAATGTTTCCAGACTAAACCGTCTGCAGTTACGGTTTATTGAGGAAAGTACTGATATCTCCTTATATTTCAGGCTTTATTGCGAAAATTTTATATGGTAGGATGTTTTGTGGTATAACAAACCTACGTATATGCATCAAATGTGATATCTTGAAAAAATTTTTAAATCGCCGCTCCCAAAGGTAAACAGGACCTTTAATTATGTTCTCTTTCTCTGGCCTCCTACTCAGGGTACCGGTCTGTGCAGCTGAAGAACGGCTTCTCAGAGGAGCTGGAACTCGCCACTCTCCTCGTCCACGTGGACAGGAGAGTCATCGGGGTAAGTCCAGACCCAAACCACCACCACCCCCATCTCGAGAAAGGGGTGTAAAAACCTCACCAACATTAAGAGCACATGATGCTGTGCTCAGAGAGAGAGAGAGAGAGAGAGGGGGGGGGGGGGATAGAAGAAGACCAGAGTGATGTGAGGGGGAGGGTCAAGAAAGAGAAGATCTGTGAGTTTTAAAACAGCTGAAATAAATGGGTGAGTAGAGTAAACAACAAAGAACTGTGCAGATATGATAACAATTTTGCCAGAATTTATACATGGTCCTTTGAAAAGACAGATTAGTTCAGCTTGCATCACTTAGTGGGCATGTCCATGTGTGCATTTGTGTTTTTATTCGATGTGGGAGATGAATGAAATTCTCTGTGCTTAACTTCAATGAACGTATCAGCATTGGCAGCTAGATTTGTAGCCAGTTGCCAATACAGTCTAAAGCAGCAGGTGGTTGGATTAGTGGATTTGGTCTTACTCAGTAGAGACAGTCAAAGGCATTTCCTCTTATTTCTAAGGAAGTCAAATATTCAAATTGATATGTTATGATGTAGTATAATGTGAGTGTACCTCTCGGTGTATTTGTTGTTAGTTTGAATGTGTAGAATTTTTTTTTACATTATTTTTGTGTGTGTGTGTGTGAATGTGTTTGCTTGTGAGATTTGTGTGAAAGGTGAATTACTGATAGTCTACGGTATATACAAATGTATGTGGTTCAGGAGCACACATAGATTACTGACCCCCCAACTCTGGCCACTGACCTATCCCCTCCAGGAATGCGACGACAGCGACCTCTACGCCTCCATCCAGATCCTGAGGGAGCGGACGCGGGAGCTGACCGCCGTGGTCAACTCCATGGACAAGGCCGGGGACTCCACGGCCCTGGCGTCCTCGCCGGAGTCGGACGCGTACCGCATGAAGACCGCCGAGCTCAACAACTGCCAGGAGGCCCTCTTTAACCTCCAGGAGAAACGCCAGTGAGCACCTCTCCCCTCCCTACTCCCCCCCCCCACATGCACCCCCCTCTGTAGCCACCCATGGCCTAACTTTTGCCTAAACTTCGTCCATCTTCAACCCATTGAGGACGGGCTAATATGCCATAATTGCTTTTGAGGACAAGAGTTTGTAGTTGCTTGATAACTAAGCAAAACAGTAATCATCATTTGATATTTTTTTCAAGATTCAAGATGTTGGGTCACATCATTACCTCATTTCAGTCATTTTTGTCTCGCCCACCGGAGGTGAAGGCGAGACTAAGGGATCCAAATGGCGTCCGTCGGTCGTCCGTCCGTCGTCCGTCTGTCATCCGTCCGTCGTCCGTCCATCGTCCGTCGTCCGTCACAAATGTTAAAGTTTACCTGCAAGACTCTCTTATGATGCATAACTTGGCAACTGTTACAGCAATGGCAGCCACACTTGGGTGATAGAAGCACTAGGGGTATCTTCATGTTATGGTGTTGTCGGAGGTCATGTGATGATGTCAAAGGTCATTTTATCACACGTAACTCAGCACATGTTGCTACAATGGCAATCAAACTTGGGTGATGGTAGATGTCTCTTGGGAAGTTGAAGGTAACCACAAGGTCAACGGTTGCAGACGGGGGTCAACGAACTTTTAGGGCCTAACGTTAAGTTTTTAGGGCGCATTTCGTTTATGGCTCCTAAATTTTGATCCCTTTGTCCGTTTGTGACCAAACTTGTTTGGAAGATGTCCCTTGGGGAGGGGAAGGTCGTCACAAGTTCAAAGGTCACAGACAGGGGTCAACAAACTTTTAGGGCCCAATGTTATGTTTTTAGGGCGCGTTTTGATTGTGGCTCATAACTTTTGATCCCTATGTCCGTTTGTGACCAAACTTGGACGGTAGATCACCCTTGGGGAGTTAAAGGTCATCACAAGGTCAAAGGTCACAGAAAGGGGTCAACAAATTTTTAGGGCCCAATGTTAAGTTTTTATGGCGCGTTTCGAGTATGGCTCATTACTTTTGATCCCTTTGTCCTTTTTTGACCAAACTTGGATGGTAAATGTCCCTTAGGGTGTTCAAGGTCACCACAAGGTCAAAGGTCATAAGCAGGTCAATTAACTTCTGGGAGTTATAAAAAATATTAATTCCTTGTACGAGAATGGGCGAGACACAATTTGCCGATTGCCTTGTTAAGAACATCACTGCCGTAGAGTGTGTCCATGTCAATGTAGTAGGAAGTTATAGGAGCTGACAGGTGTATCGTCTAGGTTATGTTCAGTACGTCCAGATGAAATTATCCTGTGCTCACGCACTCACTTCTCTTGCGCTTTCCACCTTCTTTTCCTTGTTCTTCAGGCAACGCGTGGAGAAGAAGAAGCTGAGGAAAACGGCAAGCAACAGCCAGAGCCGTCTACCCAGGTCGTAACTCCGCTGTGCTGCCGGAGCGACACTCGTCATGTCACAGGCACAGTCCTCCTCACAGAACTTCTGTTTTCACCTCAAGAACTTTATAGGACATGGAATAATTTATCCGTGGAGTCTCTGTA
This sequence comes from Diadema antillarum, assembly GCF_040938485.1. Lineage (NCBI taxonomy): Eukaryota > Metazoa > Echinodermata > Echinoidea > Diadematoida > Diadematidae > Diadema > Diadema antillarum. The sequence continues at coordinate 1,077,520 of NW_027271058.1, forward strand.
GAAAAGTTTAGATATTAGGCATCAATAGTATCAGTGACACCGATATTTTTTTATGTCGTTTATTTTTTGTGTGGTCAAGATTGAAGCTTCAGTCTGTGTTGTGCATCTATTTGCGTCTGAACGCAGGACAAGGAAAGATAGCTGACTTCAAGTCAGAAAAAAGTTTGAGATTTCACTGAGAAGCTAAACTGACAAAGAAGCCGCATTCCAAGAATCTGTTGTGGTATGAACGTTCACACTTTTCCCCGTGGTAATCTGGCGACTCCATTTCTTGAGGGAAGAGAAACTGATTCTACGACACGACTTCGAGTTGGACAGACAGTGACCAAAGACATCTGTTGACCGTTGATGAGAAACCACAATCGACCCTCATTTGAGGCCTTGAATAGGCTACTGAAGATATGTCACATCCTTTATATGTCACATCTTTTATTGCCAGATTATTTTTTGAGTTTGCCAGGAACACTGTAGTGCTGGCTTGACTGTTCAACGATGGGTTTAGGAGGAATTTTCTCGCCTTGGGTGCGATATTGAAGATGCTAGCAGTATTTAGTCTCCTTGAATTTTGACATTCACGTATTAAGCAAAATATCCTTGGACAGATCTGGTTTGAAATATGATTTCATCATTGCATTTTTACACAGCTTATTTATGACACCCATGTGATTAACGATAACTTACCACAATGAATGTTCAATTTTTTTCTCCCTGCATTTTTTTTTTTTAAATTCATGTATTGGACTATCAATAAAAGCAGTCGGTGCAATAAGTTTAATAGATCTTCACACAGTAAGAACAGTTTTCCGGGTATGAGATTTGAATTAAGAGATTAATGGTGACGTGATTGCCCTGGTCAACTTGCAGAAGTCAAATTGCTGAGAAGTGTGGCCTGAGAAGGGTTGGATTTCTGGTGTGGAGATGTTTTTGAAGTACTTGGAAAGTTATTTGGTGTATTAAATCTCGAGCCGAGTGCTACTTGCAAAATAAGTGACACATCTTGTGGGAAGTGCAGAACCAGGAATACATGCCAAGGAATGAAACGAAGTGGAGGGAATGCGACCGGAACTCGTCCACCTCTTGTGCCGGGAACATGGAAAATCGCAAGACGAATGTCACTTTGTAACGCGAGTGATATTAGGCAAAGTGCGGACCTGGATTCGTCTAAATGGACCAATAATTTTTTTTGTGACTGTTAGTGTGTGAATACGTCATGCACGTTTCAGGCACCAGTGTGAAAACTTCTTCAATCGCTAGACGGGGAGAACACTTTCACATGTCTGCCAGACACCAGCAGTACGGTCGTCTGGTAGTCCTTCCTGGCTTCATAGTTCAGGTTCTTCAAAAGTACTTTACGATTAGCTTCACAGTTTTGACTCACTCCAACATGTCAGTGCAATGTAGAAGCAGACACAGGACTCTCTGCAACTCCATTGTATAACCATAATCCGACAAAATAACTCTTGTATTACAAGCACTGCCCTCAGCTGCTATCGAGAGAAGTGTGCATAAATCATGTGATGCCACAGATCAGTTGACTCTCTCAGTATTGCTTGGCCCACTAAATATTGTCAAATCATGTAAAATTGTGATTAACGCTCACTCCACATGGCACGAGTTGAAAGTTTATTCGCCAGATGTCCACCCATATTTTTATGATGATACGAGAATGTGCATTGATGCCTAACCATTGCAATAAGTCCAATCACATACACAGGTATCTGCACGCAAATGAAATGCATGAACTCTTCCTAGCATGAACGTATAGGTATGAGTTATCAAATATTTGACTTCTTAAGTTAGACTTTGTAGCAACACTGATATCTGGTTTCTGTTGCTATTCTTAGTCCAATTAAGTGAATATTTGTATTGTACTTGTCTCAGCAGAACAAATGAAATTTTATAACACTCTTCTGAACGTCCAAAATGTGATATCATTGTATGGTAAATCTCATGTTTTTGTTTTTTTTCTTCCGCTTTTCCAATCTTGAGTCTACCATGTAAGTGATCTCACTCGAATGATCACCGAATAATCTGTCTTTCATGATTTTCGTTTTCGCAAACTTGACGAACTCTGTTTACAGGGCCCCCATATAGCAAAGAGGGACCATTTGGGGGAATTCACCAGCACAGCGAGATGAGGTAGGTCTCGCGAAAATGTTTTGAGGGATTGCATCGTCATCATGGCAGCCAAGTCGCAATAATAGTGTACGTCTCGATAAGGAAGAAGCACTTTGGCCACTTTGGTGGAGGTGGATACACTCTCAGCTTTCCTCAGCAGTAAGGAGCTCAAGGTTTACCGGTAGTAGCAACACGCTCACACAACCTTCAATCATGTCGCCCCATATTCTTTATATGTGCTATTCAGAAAATTATGTGGGACAGCTAGTTATACACTCAGGTGTGATCACGGAGAGAGTTTGTAGAATTCATACAACTCGCATTATTGGCGACACATCTCGAATTGGAGATGGGGCTACAGTTACCCATTTCCTTCAAATAGCTTCAAAATGAAGGCTGTGTCTAAACATCGATGGAACACGAAGCCCATTACAAGCAGCTGGAAATGTTTGCAATGAAAACTTTAGTCCCACTGACATAGCAACCTTGGCCTGTAGGTGAGAAGTTGGATGCAAGTTGAATCGTATACCACTCGTCTGTCCAGTGTGGAACGAATGGAGGAATAAACGAAGGAGACTGTACAGCAACGTGATGTGCAGAAATCGGAGGAAGAGTGGAAGCAACCTCTGCACGTTACCAAAAGACTTTATTTTGAGCGTTAATCTACCATGCGTTGTCATCCATCACTCTGCTCTGAGAAATGGTCATCATTATCACAAAAGTTTATCATCGATCTTGGTAATTAGTGTGAGTGGCGTAGTAATCGCAATCAGGCCACAGGCAGAATCTTATTTCGCTAATTACACTAGTCCTTTGCGTGCATGATGACGTTTTGTTCACGTCCAAGGCATAAAGCGAGTGAGTCTTTGTAACTACTAAACTTCCTCGATGACAAGAAAATTTTCTTCCTCGTCCAACTGTTCAATGGTCACCTTCATTGCCAAGATGCAATATGAGAGACATTTTACACTGGCTCTTCATCACACTTTGGGACTTCATGCGGATATTTGTTAAGCTGTTTTGTTGATGTATAACGACCAGATGCTTGATCCCGTTGTCAAGGTGACTGCCAGTGATATGTGCAAAGTAGTGAAAGCAGTCCGGTAATAAGAGAGTCAGATCTCTTTGCACATTTCTGGACCAAATTGTGGCGAGCGTGCATTTCTTTCTTCGTCCAAAATGTTGACGACACAAGCACACGCTGGCAAACGTAGACCAGGTGCTTTGTCGTGGGCAGTCTTGTGCCGGTGTTTGCAGGCTGTTCCTGTTTCATCGATCGGGGGAAGTACTTTCTTCCAATGGCTCGGCATGTTTTCGCTGCAGTTGTCAAGTGGAAACAGGTGTTATGGGGTCTCCACTCTCACTTGACAAAGGTCAACAATATCATGTCACTGTAAACATTGACACTCTTGCATGAGTAATACTGTTCACACTGGACCAGTTGCGGTAAACGTAGCTTGTTGATAGTTATAAGGATGAGAGTATTTTTGTACGTAATTTATCATCTCCGAAGATATTTGTGTGTTATTTTTGCAATGAGTCGGAGAAGTGCAAAATCCCCCCCCCCAAAAAAAAAAAGGTCCAGGATGCGGCAAATTGTTTCACGTTTACACTGACATGAGGTAATATTTAGGACCCAGCTTCACGATAATAACAGCAGGGATGAAACATGTTAATAAGAACATACCCATGTGTAGTGTTTTGTAATGACATTAGTGCTACATGTATAACCGATGCAAATCGTGACCTAGAGTGAATGTATCTGTATCAAGTTTTGCGACATAAAGGGTTACTCCCATTCCTTTCAGAATTCCTGCTCAAAATATATATTTTCCTTCATTCATGTACATTACCTATGTATACCACTAGTACATTTGCAAGCCCTATCTTCGCGTAATTAAATGCAATGTGTACTCCAAGACAGTGGGGGACCAAGGATGTGTACCGTATGTAAAGCCTGATAGTTTTGTATGCAAGATCATGATATCATATTTATATGTGTAAACCTGTGCAGATGTGTGATGTGTATTAACTACGAGCATTCATGTCGAGATGAAGATTTGTCGCGCGGGTTTCCCGCCGTCGAATCGACGCGAGGAAGAGTTGTGAGTTTGCGACACGAAGGGCAGTATTAGCGACGATTCTTGCAGGCTCTCCGCCAAGGCTGTTTACATGTATGGGGGGAAAACAGCCAATCAGCAGGCATACATTAGTGACGTTTGACAGCTCACGCAGTCATGATTGATTGTCCGTTGGCAGATTGGAGAATAACTCTCGTGAATTTATTATCTTATTTCCTTATTCATTGACATTCCTGTAAAATTACAGCACACTGTTTTCTTTTTTACTCAGTATGTTTTAGCGAGGTTTCTTTTTTCTTTTTTTTTTGTCTGAAGAAAAAACTGTCGCAAGATAAGAGCATAAATAAAGCTGCTTCCGATTATGACTGTCCTTAATACACGGGAAGATTGAATATATCATGCCTCGTGGTGATTTCTTTTTTTCTTTGCTGCTCCTTGAAGTCTTTTTATAATCACTATACATCAATCAAACATAGCTACTTCTCTCATTCTCTCTCTCTCTCTCTTATACTCACAAAATATTGAGGAAGACTTTTCTATTGCAGAGAGAATGAGGATTGAGATATGATTCGCTTTGATAGGATGAAGGATCATGCTTCATAAAATGGTGTAATTGTTTGGAAGTTTTCCTAGCGCCGGCAATATGTACTTAAAAACTTTTTGTGTTGGCAAAATACCAAAGCAAAGAAATTACAATACCTACCTGTGAAAGACATTCATAAAGACTTTGTTTGCATTTGAGTAGAGCCATGGTGGTTGTTAAACTGTAATTAAACACTGACATATCAACTGTACTTGTAGCGTCCTCGCCAGTAAGGTAGAATTATTTTCCAGAAGTAGATTTCTGACGTAGGTATTGTTGTGAAATATTCCACCGTAGAAAGGAAACCGTCTAATGCACTGTTCGCTCTTTCTTTTTCTTTTTCTTTTTATATTAATTTTTAACGTTTTGTGAGGACCGTCAGGGATTACTACGGATGGGGGGATTTGCCTTTTAAACTTTAACCTTTGACCTCTGTGACATCTTTTTTGAGAAATGCCGCGCCTGGACTGGGGCTGAGTTGAGACTCACTGTTTGGGTCCAGCTAGCTCACCACTTAACCTGGATTTCTTCAGTGTAGTTTAAAGTGACCAGCCGTTTTGTGGATTATTTGGTTTGATGTCAGTGCCTTACTTAACTTTAATGAGTTCAAGCTGGATGAGTAGTTCAGTCAGACACGGTACCATTTGGGTTACTTTCATTTTGTTAAAGATTTGCGAGTATCCCAAATTGGTGGAAATCATGCATTTTTTAATACAAGAAGGTGTCAGTATGACAAGTATTGTGTACAGATGGGCAGTACAAAGTGGTAAAGTTTAAGAGCCGAATGAATTGATAAAACTCTGCACTATGGCAGGCTCGCAATAGTGGACGACCCAAGTGTCTGCTTTATGTGGAAGCGTTAATTCGGCGAGGAGGGGTATTTAGTTGTCCTTATGCTAGAGTGATTTACATTCGCAGCAAGAGCTTTCGGACCAAAGGAACACAAGTCATACAAGAATGTGATGTAGTATGTACATACACCATACGCAGTTCATGTACCACAGTGTTGAAAAAAACACATCGTATTAAAGAGTGTTGAGCGAAGTCAGTTCTTTAGTAATAACTGACAGAAATGCTATATAACTTGGGGAAAAACTCATATTCCTCAATATGAAGCATTTAAGAAAAGACAATGTTTAAGCACATTGAGTGTCTTAATAATGATCACACTTTAGTAGGGGATAGATCACAGAGTCCCAGCCCTCATTGATATAATGTCAGGAAAATTCTCAGAATGTGAAAATAATTACAATATTTGCTGTTGACACAGTTCTACTTACTGTGAAATTTTCCTGATGAAAGTAGCTATTGCATATCCAGGTGACCATCAAAAGATATTACAAGGATTGAAAAAAAGAAAATTCATAGTGCTTCTCAAAGACTAGAACTGTTTGGTCTGAAAAACCTGAAAATTAGAAGGGCGTGCAAAACATGGAATCTATATTTAAGAAAAAACACTAACACACTCAGAATTACACAAACTATGATATATTCCCAACTACACACTCGGCCTTATGTATCACTTCTGCACAGTGTTGGCACACTGTTTACTGTACTGTGGTGCATAGGAGGACCTTTATGGAAAAGTGACCTGTAGCTTTGAGCTTCAAGAAGTCATCTTGTAAAGATTGATGAAAATCAAAGAACTTCACCGAATCATGTCGCAGATTTTCCTACTGTGCATCGTGCAACACAATTCCCTGCATGCCACCGGTCAATTAATATTTTGACTATGTAAAATTTTACAATTCATGGCGACAAGTCATCAGGGCGTGAATTCATGAAGTGACCAAGGTGTGTTTTTGTTCAAGTTCTGCTGGCACTGTTGCATTAATTCCCTTGGCATACGTTTCAGTGGATGCTATATTTCTCTCTCTCTTTTCTAGTTGGCATACGCAGCACAGAATACTTTTCCATTTAACAGTTCAGCTTTTTGTTGTTGTTGTTGTTGCTCTGTTGCTCCTTATCCTTATGTTCACTTCAAGGTATATGGTCTATAACTCGTGTTTGATTGCATTAAAAATGCATGCGTACAGAATGATGGAGATGCGTGCAAGAAGTTCTAGAACTCACAAAGTATATTATAGAATGTCACAATCTTGCCAATATAGTCAAAACTCCATGAAGTCGGAACAGATTCGGCATGCATCAACAGAGGAGCCACATTTACCCTAGTTTTCAAATGATGTATATCCAGTGCAAATATATTCTGTGTGAGGTGTGCACTATAAACCTGTGTTTAAAACACCACACGTTGTGAAACTTCCTCTTGAAATAAAGAAAGGCTAAATTTCTAATACAGAGGCATTTGACAGAGTGCTACATCCTTGAAAACAAACCTTTTATACTAAAAGTGATAACAGAATTTTAGTGGTTTTGTTGGTATTTTGACCTCCACCAGCACACATAATTGACTAGGTGACTTTTAAAGGGGAGTTATCTTCATGTTGTTGGGCTGTCTTTTTATTTGATTGAAATGAGTGGATTATCTTGAGTTACACAAATCTTTTCTTCGTTGTCTGTGAGCAGAAATTGTATATCAACTCTCACATCAATTCTTGATTTTTTTTTTTTAATTTTTTTCTTTTTTTTTTTTGGTGGTGGTCATAGAACATACTAGTATCTATATCAGGTGGCCCTTTCTTGAATTTATCGCAGGGCTTGACACTCACTTTTTTCTCCGATGGCACGTTTGGGTCACTAGACTCTGTATATCTGAAATCTTGGTGGCCTAGAATGAAAGCAAGCGAAAAAAATGTAACAAGTGTGACGGTCCATTTTGAATCTTAGTTGCCCAATCGGGCCACCAACAGATAACTGTTTTCAGAATGTGGTGGCCTGACATCCATTTTTAAGTGACCCTGGGCCACCAGGCCACTGCTAATGTCGAACCCTGTTTATCGGATGTGTTTTGAAAAGTGACTGTTTTAGGACACATGTAATGCAAAAGCAGAAGATGAAAGTTGGGCATTAGTTAGCATAGCGGCAGGCTAGCCATGGATATGGTACTTCATATTATTATTATTATCAGTGATTTCTTTACTGACCTGGTTAAGTTGGCAGAGAAATTGTCACAACAGTGGATTTGCTACTACGTTTGATTTTCTTTTCCAAGAACAAGAGTGAGCATGAATTCAGGTGCATGTACAAAAAAAGTATAATAATACCGGTTCTGTAGAGGGAAACCCTGTTAAAATGAGATCGCTGGTACAGCTGATTTTTACCTTCTTTATAAATGGTACCTTGTTGTAAACGTACTTAAACAGCAACCAGCTGAATACGGTAATTGAAAATCAGGACCGCCAAATTCACCTCGATAAAAGCGGAGCAGAATTGTAAGTGAGCTCGATAAAACTGGGTTTCCCTGGACAAAATGTATTTTCAACCCATGGTTGTGCAAGGGTCTGATTAGATTTGAAAAATATTGCCGTGCCTCCAGGAGTGAAGATGGACCATTGTGACAGTGCAATGCGCTGTACTGTATAACAAATTTGTTCAAAGCTATTTTTTTATTTAGTGATCACTTGAATTACTAGTAGATTTTGTATTTTTGTTATGAAAGTGCTTTAGTACAAAGCCTTGATATTTTATATCAGCTCTAGAATCTGCCTCTATCTTTTTCTACATTTTTTTTGCAAATACAGCGATACTTTAATTTGATATGAATTACTTTGCTTGTTTTTTTTTTTTGTTGTTGTACATGTGATTATTACCATATAGAGCTCTGCTTTGAATTTCTTTTATTTTGTATACTTAAAGAAATTGTGTAAATGTATACCTTGATTCAAAACTCTAGCCAGTTCATGATAGCACATATGATATGCAGTATATTTCTGGACGGCATGACAATGCCTCTAGCTCTCATCATGGACGAAATTTGCTAAGGGATCCACAAATATGTGCCAACAATTTCACTTCAGCACATGTTCAGCAAAAGAAAACAGACGAATCTGTAAAATTTCGAATCAGGTTTAAGATGTCCTCAGTTTTATGATATCACAAGAAGATGATGGCCTCCAAGTTTGTGCTGAAGCTTGTGAACTCAAGTAAACAAGATATTTTTGTGAATTATCTTGTTTGCGGAATGAGATACAGTGGAACCTTGTGATACAGAGGTTGGATGTAACAAAGCCCTCTTGTAACAAGGTGGCTTTCGCAGGTCCAAACTCTTTATATTGCTTTATTTTTGTACCCTGTTAGAGTGAGAAACCTGTTGATTTCAATCAGTGAGACAGATCCGGATTTATTTCTCAGTTTATGTAGACTACGGTAGTCGGGATTTGTGTGGGTGCCTTACTTTAGTTTTTATTGGTATTGTGTATCCCGTTTATATGTATCTGTGTACCACCTGACGCATTTCCAATAGGCTGTCATTATCAGTCAGAAATGTGTAGTAAATGCAAGTGACCATCCTTTGTTATCAATCTTGTGTAAGATTTTGAAGATGGAGAAATTCAAAGACTTTTGAAGTTGTGTGCTCCTCTTTTTTCTGTTCTTGTTACAATGTTTCTGTCTTCTGTGCTTGAAATTGTACAACTCAACCAAAGTCATGTTCTTTATTCTTTATTTTTTAATAACAAAAACTTACTAGAGGAGAAAAAGGGTTAAAAAAACAACAACAAACAAACAAGAATTTGTAGTGCAAAGACTAGAGAAATATATTCGATTTTCATACGCGTCGTATTTGTGATAGTGGTGGCATTATTTACTCAGTGCTTGGATCAAAGTTTGTGTATTATCGTTTCATCTGATTTTCTTGAAATAATCATAATTTTTACTGGAGAAAAGTGATTAGTGTGGCAGACAGAGATGACACTATAAGCCCTGGCGGGTAGAATGTGTGTAGGGCGAGGCTTCGGAATCGGCTTCAAAAAAGCCATGCGAGAGGCGATTCAACTTGGATAATCGGACTCGAGCTGTGCATTTTCGCAGTCTAGAGGGTGACTCGACTGTCGTACAGTGGAATTACCTTCCTTTATAAATCTTTCCTCTGTATCTTGTCTTCTAATGACTTCCTTTTTTTAGTCACATGGATGGTGTCATATCAAGTGTTGCTTTGTATTTAGGGAAGAAAAAAAAAAAAACATATCATACACGTGTATAATCCAAAGATACTTAAATTTCTTTTCATCATTTTTTCTTGTTGGCATTTGCCAAATGAAGTGCGTTGAATGGACATAAACAAAATTATGGAACGATGAAGAATGACTAGTAGCTTTATTCATTCTCATAGTTTTCTCATCTTATTCTGTGTGACAGTAAACATTCTTGTAAAGAGTTATGTTGCTGTATTTACTCAACATATGACAAGTGATACCATGTAAACGTGATTGTGGGAAATGAAACGTATGAGAAATAAAAATGATCTTGCGCTACAGCAGTCAAAACGTTGTGTGTAGTGATTTTTTTTCTTCAGTGTGTCACTTGAAACATCACAAACAAATCCAAGGTACAAGTATGTAGTTTTTGTGCACATCATTTAAACTACAGTCAACCTCACCATAGTCAAATCTATTGGGACTGACAAAAACACTTTTGACGTGTGCAAAATTCGACATCTGCAGATGTTGATTTTTAACTTAAATTGTTCCTGACGAATTTTTATTATGCAATGTCTTTTCTTTTTTCCAAACCCCGCTGTGCCGCCCACACGTAGCTCGCCTCTACCCTGGTGGTACATGTAATTTATGTTCTGCTCTGCTGGACATCAAGCATAGAGGAGAAATTAGTATTTTTTTCTTCATCTATTTATGAAAGAATGTAAGAATGCTTTACTTCCATATTTGAAGGGAGTACAGGGAAAATAACATGTATTCAAAAAATCTGCATTTGAAATTATCTTCGACATAGCCGATATTCAAATTGTAAATTTTGACTTAATGTAAAAGTGTAAACTTTCGCAGTGTTGACATTTTTGCACGTTTTGCTCCAACCAGAAACTTGGCACAAAAAATCAAAGCATGTGAATATTTTTGCATGCCAAATGTTTCTGTAGTTGACGGCTTGATTCTGTGGAATTAAAAACATGTGAAATTCATCTTGCCCAGCCATGCATGAAAAATTACTCTCACAAAAATATCCACTTTTACAATAGCTTAAGATTATTTGAAGAATATAAGTACATGTACAGAGCAAATTGGGACTTTTCTGGAGCTGCGACTTGGCCGAGTTTTTGACTTGGGCAAAGGTTGACTTAGGCAAGGTTGACTGTACCTCTTTTCTATCATTTCCTTGAAAATAAAGATTTTCTTCCAGTACTGTTCAGTACCAGTCCTTCATTGTTCAATTCTTCCTATCGCATATAGCTCTCTGAATCTGAACGTGTGTGGCGCTCTTAATTTTTTTACCTTTAATTCTTGGGATATAAACTTCCCGTTATGAACGCATGATGTGTAAATGTACGCTTTCATGTACATTGAACACCAAAGTACACTTGTACTAGTATTCACAGATCATAATCAAATTCTGTCATATAATCTGTCAAATAATAGAGTTTTTTTCTAATCTGTAACTTTACATTTGATGAATGGGATTCTTCTGTGAAGCAGCCCAATGCTGGGCCGATGATGCAAAACAATGAATTTATGGAAAATATCCATAGATGAAAGACGTGAGGTGGGTAAACCGCAAAACCGGAAGTGTACGTCCCAAGAGCGATCGATCAGATATCGGTATCGCAAGGTGATTATCGCTTGATATCAGCTAAATGCGACAGGGAGAATTGTATACTTATAAGATTTTGTCTACTGTGATGGTCTCTGGTCGTCAGTTTTTATGTCCTCTCAGTAAATTGAAAAAGAAAAAAAGATGTACACCATATAGAGAAACATAGGGGTCTTTATCTTCATTATGGAAAATGTTAGATGTCTTTCAGTGTTCCGCTTCATTTTCTGCTTGTTTTCCAGTGAGATTGAGTACAGACTGAACTGACTCTGTAAATGTTTTGGGTTTTTTTACCATGGGAATTATACCATCTACAGTCAGACTGATTCAATGCACAGACCAAAGGACACTATCTGCATGTAGTGTATAGAACAAATTTATTTTCTTACGGAACAATATCAATAATTTCCAAAACGTCTGCTGATACAAAAACTTGCAGCTATGATCAAGTGTGAACAACTTTTCCATCATTATCCAACAAACACAGAAAAATACCAGTAACGTAAAGTCAAGAACAAATGCACGCACCTTTACTAATATCTTGGCAAGATAATTTGCAAGGCACAGAAAGATTTACAGTATCAGATACTACCCGAGGGAAAGGAGATGGTAGCAGTACATCTCCCCCCTGAGTACAAGGTATTGTTCTCTCTTCAGAACAAGGTTAAATATGTGACTGCCCAGCTCAAAACCTACAAAAAAAGAAGCAGGTTAAGATTCTCTAGAATGGACCAAAACATGTCCTTTGGGTTGACCAGCTGAAATGTATAGTCTTACCTGATAGATTAATCTTTTTTTCTACCAGCTATCAAACTTTGGCAGCTTAAAACAAAGCTGAAATAGAGAAAACAGCATATTTTTTTTTTTCTGGACCACTTTCTTTTTCATTGATATTTTTGCGCACCATGCCAGAGTGACCCCAAACTTTAAATCCTCTTTTCTCCCTTTTCTATGAAACTGAACTTTATCAATCTGTTTGTGAATGGGTTATAATGGTACAATTTTAACGGGTTTTGTATGATTGTAAAGTGTAGAGCTTACTTGTTTTTAAACTACATGTATCTAGAAAAACAGAAATTCATTTCAGCCTACTTTTTGTAGGTTCTGAGCTGGGCGGTCACATATGGTGTTCTGGAGGCCATTGAAAGACAACTGTCTCACTACAGAAACAATGAATGATTTTTCTTCTTTGATTTGAATAGATTCTTTTTAACACATGATAAACTCAATCCTCTCCACAATCTGTCTTCATAACTTACGTACTCTTTTGGCACAAGGAATGCCGAGGTGTACCTCAACGATCCCTGTGAAAAGTTTATATTGAAACAACTACACTGCATTTGTATTCAGTGTGGTTGGGGATAAAATAGATACATATCATAAGAGGGCTACCCAAGGGTCATACTATCTTCATAGTGGCAGGGTATTCATCATATTATTGCCACTGTTAACAGATTCACTGAATGAGGACAGTATTACTACAAGGCCTCTGGAGATTGTGAAAGTTGGCAAGACGATTGTATTTGAGCCATGAGTTGTCAGCTATAACGTCTTGAGTACTCTGAGTTGACTTGGCTCTAATGACAGAGTTGATGATAAATGGGTCACAGGAACAAGTCAGTGACAGCTTGCACGAGAGGGGGAAAGTTGCAGCAGATTGAAAGTCAGAAAGTCATTTGATTGGACAGCCAGTAGTAAGTTTTAAAAACAAACAAACAAACACACTTTAATACTGTCGTGGTCTCATAATCATTGCATTGTTTGCAGGAATATAGTCTTGGGTTTGAATGCAAGAATACTACAATTATTGTGGTTGCTAAATTCACCTACTTGGTCTTATATTCATAACATTGCTTGCAGGTAAATGTCTCGGGGTTTGAATGCAAGAATAACACAATTACAGTTGCTAAAATTTATCTACCTGGTCTTGGTCTCAGAATCATAACATTGCTTGCAGGTATATCATCTCAGGGTCTGAATGCAAGAATACTACAATTATGGTTGCAACTGACTTACAGCACAAATGTGTGTCGTAAGAGGATGTGTGAGAATATATCATTCCTGATATTCTTATGAAGAGCTTTCCTTGCGTAGCAGAGTCATCCAAAAACAAAAAACAAACAAACAAACAAACAAAAAACCTGTTGGACCTAGTGCTCACAGGAACAGGCTTTTTTTTTTTCATATTACGGATACAAAGCAACGCACAAGTACTGTACTTAACATATTTTTGTTTTCCACAAGTATACACTTTCCTGTCAGATGACGTGCTACGTCAGGATACAAGTCAGGTACGCATCTAGGCAGTAGTAGGCAAGAAGTCCAGAAAAAAAAAAAAAAACCATTTACCTGAGCGGCTAATGTTTATGTAAGTTTACGAAATTTTAGCAAATATTAGGTGTCGTCAGGGTTCGGTAATTACAGTGGCAATCAAACTTGAAAACAGTTTTCATTGTTTCAACTAGTTTTTCTTATTTCAAAAAAATATTGAACATGTTAAAAATTTCTGACAATTTGCTACATTTGCAAAAAAATTGATGCTGTCGGCCCTCAGAAAGAGACGTAAGGAACTTCCAGCGCGTGCTCCTTAATTGCGTTGTTTGGCTCTGGCAGTGGTTTGTACCTGCCTGCATGCAACAATAATTTCAGACAATTACATGGAGAACTAACCTTTTCTGGTTTTAAAACATTGCATGATTTTGCCCGCCATATCCGCACGAATTCACCTTCGTTTTTCTTTGTTTTTAGGCCCGAAAACTATCCCGCAATGAACGAAACTTCGAATTCCCATAGGTTAACACACAAATTTAGTTGGGACCGGACAATTTATCTCGTTATAAGTGGATTCTCTTCGTATACGATCTCGTTAGAACGGGATTCCCCTGTACATCTCTGCATGTTCTTCTCTGACAGGTAGACATTTGAAGCTGTACCACATCTAGTACCTGAGTGCTGGTGGGTTGGGGTTGTAGGCAGGCCTATCCCCTTGCCAGACACGGCTATTTCCAAACAGTGAGGCCAGTCTGGGTGACCGTCTCAGATGGGTTAGGGGCCAGGGCTGTAGACAGCTTGACCGTTGTCCTGGAAAGGGTTCTGTCGGACCCTTTGGACTGGTCATCTCAGACCAAGCACTGTCTCGAAAATGTGGAGGATGAGGAAAACGGTCATTACTAGACACAGGCCGGTTTCTAGGCTCACCCCCTTGCCAGACACGGCTGTTTCCGAACAGCCTGGCCAGTCTGGGTGACCGTCTCAGATGGGTAAGGGGCCAGGATTGGAGACATCTTGACCGATGGGCTGGAAGGGGTTCCGTCGGACCCTTTGGACTGGTCATTTGAGACCAGGCACTGTTCCTGATATATGGAGGATGAGGAAAACGGTCATTATTATATGCCTACAGTCATCCCGTCACTGCATTACAACAAACATTCTGTTCTAATTTCTTGATTACAGAATACACATCCCGAATGAAACATTTATTCTATTTTCATGTTGCCGACTATTGACATTTACGAGCCATGTAATTATTTACGTCGGGAAACCTTGTATAGAAAATCTCAGCATGCTTACATATAAGCACTGGCATTATATCACATAATATTGTTGGGTGAGAATAAGAAGGGTGTTTTAAAGTTGCCATTAAACCCATAGAGTCCGAGATGACTTAACAACCTTCTCATTCTCAACCGACGATACTTGCACGGTCTGTGTGCGATGAATTACTGCACCTTTATGGAAACTCTGATTGTATGGTAGCACCATATTGCTCGCAGGAATGCAAAAAAAAGAAAAGAAAAAAGAAAGAAACACACAACATAAACAGCAAGGGGATGCTCGACAAATTTCAGTCTTTGTGAATGAGTTTTGATGTCGCACACAGCCACAGTCACTCTCTTACCGTCTCAAGACATCGTCCAGCCGGGGACCATAGCGACCGTGAGGATCCTCGGGAACCATAAAATTGTCCCGAGCGAACACGTACATTAGCAACCTGACACAGAATGAACAAAATACATGTATTTATTAATCATTTATACATGTGGGACAAAGCAATGGTGGGGGGAGGGGACATTTCATGAAGTATTTTGTCCAGCAAATTTATTGACAAATGTGCTCTCAACCAATCAGATGTAAGGATTTCAGTAGCTTAAAGGGTGTGTACAGTTCTGGTCAAGGTGAGGAATTAGCTTTTAACGTTTTGCGAGATATTCAGAAACCACTCAATGAGATGTCAAAGAGCATGCGATTCTAAGGGCTATCAAAAGTTTACGGTATTTGATGAAAATCCGTTTTGAAATGGCTGAGATAACCAAAAACAAGGTTAAACAAAGAGATCCTAATAACAGATGTGGCCTGTCGCCTTTTATTATTATCACTTTTTTGGATATCTCAGCCATTTGAAAACCAATTTTCATCAAATAAACAATGGATCCTTCTTAAAATTACATGCTCTTTCATATTTCATAAGAGGTTTCTCATTATCTCACCTAGGAATGTTCAAAACATGAATCCCCACCTCAACCAGTACTGTACAGTCCCTTTAAAGCAGTTTGTCAGAAAAAATATCAGACATGACAATTCATGAAATGCCCCCCAGATGTGATATATAATAATTCTACTTTTCTGACTGTAACCTGAAAAACTTTGAAAACTACCCCACATCTCAAATCTAACACATCAAAGATAAATCATGTGGACAGCATTAAAAATTATCATGTGGGTAGAAAAGAGACTAGCATCACGGTGCCACATAAGCACTCGCCCTATTGCCCGGGGCAAGTGCAAATCAAAGTCAGGCAAGTGTTTTGGAACAATGAGAAGAAATGCTTGTCTAAATTGGGCAAGCAAAGAGTTTAGAAGCCGTCTTTTTTTATGCCTCTGCCCGGAGGGTGCTGGAGGCATTATGTTTTGGGTTGTTCCTCCGTCCGTCCGTACGTCCGTCCCCATTTGTTTACACGATGACTTACATATCATTGAGTGGAATTTTACCAAACTTGGTCCAAGTATAAAGTATGATAGGGCAATTACTTGATTAGATTTTGGGTGAAATCGGCCAGAGGTCAAAGGCCAAAGTTCAAGGTCAGATCTAAAACTGTATGTGTTTACGCGATAACTAATTCTGTGAAGAAACCTCAATGCAATGAAGCACCAACACTTGATCAAACCAAGTTTGTTATTCCAATGTACAAATGTACTGTGAATCAATGTGTGCTGTATATTCAAATGGTTGCATTTAATTATGGCCTTGCATCACTAAAAGGTGATTTTTCATACAATTTTCCTATATCTTTTTACTTTTTTTTTGGGGGGGGGGGGGGGGGGGGGGTCAAGAAAATTCATATTCAGGTAAGTGTTCAGCAACAATATGAAAATCTGCTTGCCTGAGCTTGCAAGTGGTAAAAAAGAAAAGTTAGCAGCACCCTGTTAGCATACTGGCTATCTCAATGCTATGTGTACATACCTGTTCTCTATGACTCGCTTGAATTGTGGGGATTCCCCCATGAGGTCTCGGTAGTTGTCATTGGAGACAATAACACCACCGTTGTCACACGCAAGCTGGATGATGAACCTGCATGGTGTCCGTAGGACAAAATGCAACATAGAGGTGATTATAAGACTATAGAAAAGCTGTGAACTCTTGAGATATTGAAATACAGATACAGCTAGTTAACACAGTGCAACTTCTGTATGAGAAACTTGCTGAAATATTTGGAAATTGTATCAGGCATTCACTATATATAATTTCATTGTATATGGGTATGGACTATGGTCTCAGTGTCAAAGTATTCTTTCAATATCCCTTCACATCTTTTTTTTTTCCTTGAGACAGCTTCCAACTGTTCTGGAAAAAAAAGAACAAGAACAGGCTACTGGCCATCTAGATGTTACACTTATAAGGAGATGAAAGAATGCCTGAAATGTCCCATATTTGGGTTTTCACGTTACATCATGACACAACTCATCTTGTCCAAGATCTTCTGAGATATTTCCATACAAAGTTCACCAATGGAGGTCTCTACTGAAGAGAATCTAGGAAGAAGAATATATATTGCTTTGGAACAACAAGGGCACTATGTCCACAGACTTTGTACAATATAAAAGGCCTTGTGGTTCTGAGCTAAAACAGATTGTTCCCTAGCCCTTTAAGGACGATCATCATTTTTGTCTTTTTCATTATTGACATACAGAGAAATAACCTGGTAGCTTCATCCAAGAACCAGTTAGTCGGCCAGTGTGATGTTGTTTGTACTCACACCATCCCACTAAACCAACCGGAAAACACTCTGCCCCTTGGAATTCGTAAAAGACATGACATACAAAAAAAAAACAACAACAACAACCCAGAGTTCCAGAGTGTAAGAAAGTCCCAACTCATGCTACATAAGAGATTCAAACTTCTTAAAATGACGTAGGGTGCTAACCCAATGAAGCGGACCATCACATAGACACACACTAGACACATCGGACGGACACGCACCAGCAAACTAGCGAGAGATGCCCCCCGCCCCACCAATGATTCGTCGCAGGTGGCTAGCAACAGTCAGCAACCAGTACACTGGTATCCGCCCAGTGCACAGTGCTTTCCAGAAGGATGCTTCACAGGGGCTATACGAACCTGTCATCGTAGGGCGTGACCCTCCGCCCCCTCAGTTCCCTGGACGGGGTGAATGAGAGGAGCCCCTTGGACTCCAGGTCGTCCAGGATGTGTCGGTCCTTGATGGGGCAGCTCCTGGCCGCCTCGCTGGTCTTCCTGTGCAGGGGCACCAGCACCGTGATGTTCTTGTGGCCTCGCTTCTGGAAGAACTGCACGCACAGGGCGATGCCCTTGCAGGAAAATACCTTGTGGTTGCCGTGACTGCAAGGGATATGTCACAAATGATGACATGAAATCACATATTTCTCTTGCATTTTTATTCTTCTAATTATGAAATCTAAAGATCAAAGTGGAGAAAGGCATCAGTTCCATTCCTTATCCAAAATCCGAAGGGATAAACAAATTCTAAAACCCATTCTCCCTTTGAAAATAGAATATATCTAAAAGATGATGATAGTAAATACATGGAATAAAATGGAAAGATTAATGACACCATGGTTTTGAATATGGGTTGAGCAGTTTGGGAAGCAGCCACAACAAATATTGCAGTCATATGTGACCCTGCACCTCAAAACAAACAAAAAGTCGCCAGCCATAAATTTTTAGTTAAGACCATATTCTGAAAGAGCAGACTTGAAGCTTTAAAATGATGTATAACTCAATCAAATGGACTCTCATAACCTATCTAAATATTGGAAAGAAAGTACAAACTCAGGAAAAAAGTGAACTGAGAAAAGAGGCTCTGAAGTACAGTGTCTATTCAAGCGCTTAATCTTTACCAAACCGTGCTGGCTGTGCGATGAATGGGACAAAAAACAGGAAGTAAACCACCAGAGTAACAACAATGAAGGGATTATCAGATTAAACTGAAATTAAGCATGCCTCATTAACACATTCTGTCCATAATCAATGCCAACTTTCAGAGCAGTAGCACTATCCTTTCAAAAGTTATTAGAGTTGAAAGTGAAGAGTGTGGACAAGGTTTTTCAGAAATGAAAAAGGGATTCTAAAGACACACCTAATCACACTATTCTACCAAAAATGTTCGAGATAAACTGCTAAAAAAACACACTTTCCTGCCCGTTTTATGATACCAAATTTTAGCATAATGTAAAAGAAGACCCGCTCTTTCAGAAAATATGAAAAAGTCAAGTTCGGCTAGGTTGACCCATTTCACTTATTTTCAGTCCTCATGCAAAATCAGTGTGTGCGACTTAATGTTCGTTTTGAGGTGCACGATCACATATTTAAATTCAACATTTGCCACATGACACGAAACACAATCAATCCATGTCAAGTTACTGCATGAGACGACAGTCCAGTCTAGCAACGCATTCAAACTGTGAATTTTGCCCCATGGACTTTAAACACGGGATATATCTTGGCCTTCTGAAACTACAATGTACACCAGTTTGCAAATGTGTTCTTCATAAAGTCTTGGACGCCTATTTCCTGGACACAGTGTTTGGCCATTTGTTATAAGTGCTTCTTTACACTCTTTTCTTGCTATTCGAATTGATTTTTCATATGCATAGTATATACAGCAATTGATGCTGGATAGGAAAAGCTAAGGAGGTAAATAACCAGCATGCTGGGCATTCAAATTGAGGACACGTTACTACAATGTATGCTGGTCTGAAGTCAGGAACCTTTCAGCTTTGGATAGTTCACCGGGTCCACTCTCATCTAACATGGAACCACATTATAATGAGGTCAGATATATAGCGAGATACTTAATATACTGCTAGGTTATTTTGCATGTCCTATCCCTTTTGTATTCTCTTGCTTTCATCCCTGACATAATGAGATGCCAGATATACCAAGGAAATTTCAGTGGTTGTACGCAGCATAGTTACTGACCCCCTTAATATCAGTTTTTAGCACGAAGCTGCATGAAGGACATCATAAAGGAGCTGATCTTTTGAGCGAGGATTGCGGTCTCACCTCATGGCGACATTACTGCCATCGATGACCACAGGCCGGAGGATGCCGTCCTCCTTGGTCTTGACATCGACTAGGACGGAGGAGGTAGTCTCTTCTTCCTTCTTCTTACTGAACTCCTGCCTAAACTTGGCAAGTTCCTCCTGTAACTCCTGTTTAAAGTAAACAAAATAACAAACAGCATCACTTCACATAAGTGCTGTATCACCAACTTGCAGACCATGTGTGGTTATTACCTCCGCCAAGGGAGGAGGTTATGTTTTCATATACTGTTTGTTTGTTTGTTTTGTGCAAAATAACTCAAAAAGTTGTGAACAGATTTGTATGAAACTTGCAGGAAGGTTTGAGAATGACCAAAGTAACAGATGACTGAATATTGGTAGTCATCCAGAAATTTTTATGGATTTTATGAAGGATTTTCAATATTTTGGCAGGTAGGGTCAATGAACTTAAGAGCACAAGCTGCACATTTTTTAGGTTTTCATACACGCAATAAAGTGCGTGCTCTAGTTTCTGCTAGGGCGATGCGCGCCACACAGCTGAGGGTTGATGGCGTAACAAAAGGCTTCTATATTGGGAAATCGGGCGACCTTTCAACATGCATACATATGAGTGGAAATCACTGATCTATGTGGAAGAACAAGATCATTGGTGGAAATTAGCTGCTTGGCGGAGGTCTGTGCTCTCAGAGTGCTTCTCTAGTTTTGAGTATTTCACAGTTTGATATTTAAAGAAGTAAGCATCACCACCATCTTCAAAAATAATCCTTACGAGCAAAGAATAAGGAAAGATCCTAAACAGACACAAACTCATTGCAAATCATGCTGGTGACTGAAGTATGTATGCTTCTTGGTCATAATGTCAAAATAAAATGAAAATTATTTTGATCAGAACTATTCAGCAGAGGTCCTGTTAACCTTTGGGAACAGTGATTTTTAAAAATTTCAAGATTTGATATTTAATGCATATGTGTAGGTCTGTTGTACCACAAAACATCCTATCACATAAAATGTTCGCGATACAGCCTAAAATATAACGAGGTATCTGTATTTTCCTTAATAAACCGTAACTGTAGATGGTTTAGTCTGGAAACATTTTTATTATAACTATTGTTTACATTTTGTATTAAACAATAATTAACACCAAATTTACCTTTTCAAATTTTTACAGTGGTTGTTTCTACCCTAAACACATTTTAGAACTATTTTTAAAGCACTAATGCTGGGTATTTGTTTCATCTGCAAATGGTAAATTATGCCTTTACACAGGAGGAAGTAGAGGAATTGCAGTCAAGGTAATAATTCTGTATTACTTTTAATAATCCTATATGGAAGGATACTTTGGCCTCAGATTCATTCTATCATGAAAAAAAAGTACAGACAGATATGCTTATGAGACAATTAATTCGCCTCATCATAGCAGCGATGAGGCATTTGCGACACACACACAGACAGTTCAACGGAAGCTCACAACTGTTTCGTATATGTAGGCCTATACGGTCATTTAATGGCAACTAATCAACTTTCAACCAGATAATATGTCTTTGCAGACAAGTTAGTGTGGTCTTGTCAGTTGTCATCTTCCTCGACTTTCACTTAACTGACTCTCTTTCTATTCAAATTAAGTTTATATCATTGTGAATTGTTTTTGCATCTCGCTAGCAACACAACATAATGCAACACAATTTTGCGCAACATCACAAGTCATGTTAATGTTAGCACTGAACAGTACAAACTAGGCGCTTCTACATCACAATTCGACATACTTCCCAGTTCCCACCTCCCCGCTCCTACATGATAAAAGTAGCAGGTCTATAGACAATTTTCATGTGGAATATCTATGTTCATGGCATAATGATAAAAAAGCAGTTTGTTCATTTCTGTTATATAGGCCTAATAAGACAACTTCTGCAATTTGGAAAATGACATTTCAATAATATGTGCATGCACACACACGCATTTCTTTGAGACATGGACATTTGGATGTTTTTATGTAGAAAACACACTAATACTGTATACGCCGAATATTTCGCGAGGTTTATATTTTTGCGAATTTTGTCAGTCAGGTGCTATTTGCAAATTTAAAAGACATGCGAAAATCATCAAGAGGTCCCGATTAGCGAAACAGAAATAGACTTATCTGTTATAGTGCACTGTATTCAGCTTGCACTGTTACACCAGGGAGATGGAGTCTCCCTTCCACCTCCCTGACTACAGTATGCAAAGAAATTCGGCAAGGTTACCTTAACCCATTGAAGATAGGTTCCCCCCTCCAAGGGTGGGGGAGGGGGGGGGGGGGGGGGGGGGCGAATGCGAATTATGGCAAAAATCAGTCCGTCCTTGACGGGATAATCAATTCAGGCTGGGATTGGAATGTTGTAACACAAGCAGGGACAAATAAGAACCCTCTCTTTTTTTTTTTTTTCTGGAGCCAGTGGAGCAGGGAGAGATGAGGGCTTTGAGAGCAAGGACAGGACGAGAAGTGAAAACTTTTAGTCTTGAGATTCAGACCCAAATATCGGTAAGTAGCAGAAGGATGAGCATCTAACACAAAACAAATCCAAAGTGAAAGACATCTAGGCTTACCTCTTGCACCGAGAGTAATTTCTGCTGCTGCTTCTTCGTTGCGCTAAGTTCGCAGCGAATGCGGTCGTAGCGCACAGCGATGGGAGTGACAGTAGGCATGTCGGGAGCGTTGGCACTGCCTGAAATGGGTGTGCTACACATGGAGGGAGGCTCTGGAAGATCGAGAGATGAAGATAAATGGAGGTGTTTTGGTGTCAAGTTTTGCAAAGGGAATATACACTGTAACACATGCTACACATCGGTCAAATGGAGACTGGGGATTTATACAAGCACAGCAAATTATGAAGCGTGACTACCGACAGTATTTTCCTGTTTCTGTGAAATACTCACGAGAAGGATAATAATAATTGAAGACCTGAATATAAGAACGACCCAAGTCCAATTTTTGGCCAAATTCAGTTTGACATGGGAAATTGTAGCTTATGCATGGACTCATCTTGTGTATAAATGTTAAATACTAATTACCCCCGGAAGTGCCTGAAATAAATGAGTTAAATCTTATATTAATGTAAGAATGAAGGACTTGGGTCATTCTTACATTCATATTATAGCGCCCTCTCTCGTCCTTCTCTCATCTCTATAGCAGAATATCATGTATATGAATCAAAGAACGACCCAAGTCCATCACACAAAATGGCCTCTCCACAATTAATGTAAATGTTAATTGTCATAATAATGTATGTTCTAATTTGTATAAACAATGTTGACTTCCCATCACAGTTAAATAGAATATTATTGGACAAATACAAAAGATATGAAGTTTTTTAAAGTTTACTCGAAATGGTCTTCCATGGACTTGGGTCGTTCTTATATTCATATATACTCAATTGTAAAGTTATATTCTGCTGTTTCTATATGAATATACTCAACTATGCATAGCAATATAATCAAATAGGACAAAGGGAGAGACAATTACAGATAATAAAACCATTCTGCAAATATCTGTCATGGTGTTGTTTTCTACTTGCATGTTATCCTATCAGTTTGCTGGCAGAGAAACTACAATAATATCTACTGTAATAATATTATTGTCTGGCTTTAATTATTCATGTATTTGCCTTGATTTGCCTCAACTCAAGTAGCTCCCATTTGTTCTTAGGTGTGTCTGTGTGTGCTTTTTTTTTTCATTCACTTTTTATATTATCATCAAAAGTGCTGATTAAAGAGAAGGTAGAGGAAGCACAGAAGTGTTCATTAGACCAGGGAGGTGTGAGCCTCCCTGATTAGACACAATTTCTTTGAAAAATAAAAGAGCGAAGAACAAGGGCTTTTTCCAAGTGATTGGCAGAACAACGACTTATTCTTTCTCTCTTTTTTGTATTAATAAAGACCAGCAAGTACTTCAAAGACTGACTGTACTAAATTTTTCATTTTCCATACAAATTATTACACAGATACAGGCACAGAGGACTGTACATTTTCTTTCTTTCAAAAACAATCCAACAACACAGCCATAGCAATCTAAAACATGTTGATCCTGATTAATTCATTGGACTTATATATCCTTTCTGAAATGACAGTCCTAGTCCTAGTCCTAGTCCTGAGTACCAACTACCATATTGATTTAACCACACTTTTCTGAAAATCTAATAATGTACTTCTGTAAAAACTCATCTGCTGTATGAGCTACAGTACATGTGTTATCACCATTCACTTTCTGTCGCTTTCTGCATGCTTGGATGGGTGTCATGGTGGCACAGGCTGGTCTCTTCAGGGACAATTTCAGCTGGTTCCCTGTCTTCTTTTCTGGGGAAGGGGCGCTGACATCATTTTTCCCATCCTTACATTTCTCTGTGCTCTCCTTAACATGTGCTCTACTCCTCAGTGTCATTTTGGTAGTGTTCCTAGACTCTGACTCAGAGGTTTTTGTGTTTCTGGCTTCAGAAGCCTCCCCTTGACAAGTGGCATCTTCGCTCTTCTGTTCATTAATATCACTTCTCGGAGCGGTGCAGCTTTCTTCTGATGATGAATCTAGGATAACGATGGGAGAGTTCACACAAGTTGGCAACTCGGTAGGGACAGTGGTATCTCCTGTTACCTCTTTCTTGGGCTGGTTCTTGCTCGGGTGAGGAGGTGGGTTGGGATGGTCCGAATCCTTGTCCAGACAAACCAAGGAGGACGACAGGTCACTGCCACTGGTGGTTGAGTCTATCACAATGTATGACCCATCCATCACTACTATTAAACAACAAGAGATAGAATTGTTTAAACACGCTTGTAGGCAACATTTGGTTTTGAAAAGAAAAAAAAAAAAAGATACTCCCTTAGTAGAACTCCACTTTTTATCAACATGCCATGCAGTGCACCAGGACATGAAGAAGGAAAAAATATTTGTTGACTTTAGTGTTCACAGTCTGTTTCGATCTCAAACCAGACTGAAAGAGATTGTTGTGTTAGAACATTATAGAGATTTCTACAGTGGTCAATTCTTCTGATCTGAGGAAGAGCACATGTAATTGTTGTATAGTGGACACAATATGTCACACTGAACTATAAAATACCTTGATTCAAGTCAAATTTAACAGGTCTGAATACAGAACTAGGTCTGGTTTAGACTGTCAATAAATCTGCCTCTTGTTTGGTGGCCTCTTGCTAACTGCATGGTCTGTCATACAAAGTATATGGTCCTACCCTCACAACAGACAGATATATCTTCCATTCACTCTGCTGTGAGGACTTATTATTACACACCCAATGATAGAAAGTACAAAACTTGGTAGAACTAGAGATTGTAATTTGTCATTACTGACAAATTAAGGTGATCCGATTTTTTTTTTTCATCAATGATTCCAGTCCTGATCGCAATAGGCATGACCATACAGGTTTCGTCTGTTGTTAAAAACGTTGGCCGTGTGATGTTTGAATTCTCGTTTAGAAAAGGGAGTCATATCTGCCATCTTTGGTACCAAATTCCGTATACACTAGATAACGAAGATACAACAAATACATATGACCTTTGACCCACCTTTACACTCGCAAGATGGCATCTGAGGAAAAAGTGGTTATTTTGTGAAATGATTCTTGCGACATCGTCTATACGTGTGCAAAATATGGGAAAGATAGGACAGGTATTCGCCAAGATACAAGATGAAACATTTATGACCTTTGACCCTAATTTACATACCCAAGATGGTGTCCGATCAAGTAGTTGTTATTTTATGAAGTAATGTACGTGACATGAACTAAACATGTGCAGAATATGGGGGTGATAGGGCGTGTTTTTCTTGAGTTATTGCAAAGAAAGTTGCAGAAAGAAAGAAATATCTCAATACATAGAAGATAAGCTTTAATTTCAACCAAGTTTTTTATCGTGATCCCGACATCGTATGAAAAAACAAAATCAAATTTAACGATAGCGCAAAGTGTCAGCTACAACATATTAAAATCTGGGAGAAATTCACCGAAGGGTAAGTGAGCTAGTGCTCGATAAAGACAATCCTGTCAATATTCACATTTAAAAAAATTCCCTCCCATAGAGATAACACGTCATAACGAAGAAGTACATATGACCTTTGACCTCAATTTGGACAGACAAGATGGCATCTGAGTAAAAAGTGGTTATTTTGTGAAATGATCCTTGTAACATGGTCTTTGTGTTTGCAAAATATGGGAAAGATAGGACATGTATTCACTAAGATACAGGATGAAACACTTATGACCTTTGACCCTAATTTGCATACCCAAGATGGTGTCCGATCAAGTAGTTGTTATTTTATGAAATAATGTACGTGACATGAACTAAACATGTGCGAAATATAGAAGTGATAGGGCATGTTTTTCTTGAGTTATTGCAAAGAAAGTTGCAGAAAGAAAGAAATATCTCAATACATCGAAGATAAGCCTGAATTTCAACCAAAATTTTTGACGGGATCCCGACATCGTATGAAAAAACGAAGGGCATATTAACGGTAGCGTAAAGTCTCAGCTACAACATATCAAAATCTGGGAGAAATTCACCGAAGGGTAAGTGAGCTAGTGCTCGATAAAGACAATCATGTCAATTTTCACATTTAAAAAAATTCCCTCCCATAGAGATAACACGTCATAACGAAGAAGTACATATGACCTTTGACCTCAATTTGCACAGACAAGATGGCATCTGAGTAAAAAGTGGTTATTTTGTGAAATGATCCTTATAACATGGTCTTTGTGTTTGCAAAATATGGGAAAGATAGGACATGTATTCACTAAGATACAGGATGAAACACTTATGACCTTTGACCCTAATTTACATACCCAAGATGGTGTCCGATCAAGTAGTTGTTATTTTATGAAGTACTAATGTATGTGACATGAACTAAACATGTGCAGAATATGGGGGTGATAGGGCGTGTTTTTCTTGAGTTATTGCAAAGAAAGTTGCAGAAAGAAAGAAATATCTCAATACATCGAAGATAAGCCTGAAATTCAACCAAAATTTTTGACGTGATCCCGACATCGTATGAAAAAATGAAGGGCACACTTACGGTAGCGTAAAGTCTCAGCTACATTATATCAAAATCTGGGAGAAATTTACCGAAGGGTAAGTGAGCTAGTGCTCGATAAAGATAGTCATGTCAATTTTCATTTCCAGAAAAACTGCACTCCCATAGAGATAACACGTAAACTGGTCAAATTTGACTAGGTTACTTTCAATCCATTTTTACGAGGTGATACCGTTATCCAATCAAAATTTTGTAATTTTATGTTTGAAAGAACATTGAATAAGCTACAACATACTGAAATCTGGGTGAAAATTGACAAAGGACTAGTGAGATACGCTCGAATGAACTTGAAATTTGATGACGTCATTTTGAAAATTTACTTTTTTTACTTTATTAAGAAATTTGCTATCTTTTAATCATTTTGTCAGCATTGCCACCCCATGAAATGACATGTACAACTCATCAGGTTTTAAAATATGTAAAGAAAATGGGGGGTCACCGTCCATCCTGACGTGTAAAATCGAATTTAAAATTAGCAGTTTTTTGGCATAGTTGCACTGTATATCGCCATTGACGCGCGCGCGGAATTTCAACTTTGACGGGCCCGTATGACGTCATATTGAGTCGCATTGATTTGAAACTTGGTATAAATATTCCTTAACATTTCAGACATCCGATCAAAGTGAAAAAACTGGAAATTTCAATTGCACATGAGCTGTGCGTGCGTATATGCGCGCGCGCGTACGCGTCCGTCCGATTTTTTCAATTTTTAAAAAAATGCTCCAAATGGTCTGAAACGTGTGCAAAAAAAAATTGAGCTCGATTTGAGCATACAAATATTTCAACGCGCGCGTATGCGCACATATCAAGAGAAAATGTGAATTTTGAGAATATGAGTAGAATGCGCATAACTTGAAATAAATGTGACGTAAATTTCATTGAAAAACTTCATTCCATTAATGAGATATGATTGAGAATGTGTTTTCATATAATGACGTCATAGTGACGTCAAGGTCGACTGATCACTTTGATATTAGTTCGATTGCCGTCTTTGGGACACGATACATACATGGTATAAGTTTGAACTTGATAGGCATAGCACTTTCTGAGCTAACCTCTGCACAACTTTTGGGGAGAAATAAAGAAAGAAGAAGAAGAAGAAGAAGAAGAAAGAATCCGTACAGATACAGAAGGTGATCCGAGAGGATACTCGGATCACCTAATTACCCTTTTTCCATTATAAGAGATCACAAAACTTGGCATATAGATGCAGGCAACATACCTTTATTTACAGGTACTCAAGGAAGGAGTCAAGCTTTTTAATTTTATGATTCATTCCTCTCGAATTCTGCTCGCAGCAGCCTGGTTCAGTTCAAACCACTGATCTCACGTGTGCGTAAATAGATCCCAGTCTGCACAGCAGAGTGAATGGTATACCAAAAAGTAGGTGTCTCTTTTCAGTTTTAACTAAATTATACGCTAAAAATCCACTTAGTATCAAAATCCCCCCTCCCCCCAGGTGGTTATCTGTAGGCCTACCACATGGGGCATTCCCGATTCTTGGGGAAAGGGGTACTTTATCGGGGCTCATCAGCTCGGGAAAATAATCCCCCAAAATTCCTAAAACTAAGGGATCTTCTATTTTTTTCTCTTGAATATTTCTAATTAGGGGTAGATTAAAAATCTTTCCCAAGCAATCCTGAAACAGCTAGATCCCGAAAATAAAAACAGAAATAAATACAAATCTGAAACATGGGTGCACGCACTTTGCTGTAGCCTTTTGTCAAGGCCCTCTCGCTGTATGGTGAAGAGAGCCCAGCTGAGTGGGGTTGCGCGAGGGCCTTTTGAGATCTGCTTCGCATCCTTTTGTTAGCCCTTTGAATTACCGACTTTTGCTCCCCGATTTCGGGAGCAAAAGTCGACCAATCAGCGTGTCTGTCTGCTCGAATCCGATTTGAATGGAGCGAATGCACGCCGCAAACCTGACAGAACTCTACACACAGAGTGTGTAGAGTTCTGTGGCAGACCTCTGCGGGTGGTCAGTGATGCCAAGGAGGTACTCCTTGGTGATGCATGCGAACAGGCATGACAACACCAAGACGGCTTACTTCGTTTCATCGGGTGATCGCGTTCGGGTCGGGTGGTCGCGATACACGACCTTTCGTAGATTATATGCCCTGATATACGAAAGGTCGGGTGGAGCATTTGAGAATTAGACCCCTATTTTTTACGAAGTATCGGGTACAGCTTACCCGAATTTTCGAGAAAAAGCCAGTGCAAATTTACGAACGTTCGCGTGTTTTATCTCCGAATACGCGATTGTATTCCTATGTTTTTACACTGAAAAAATTATCACAAGCGTTTGTATACAAGGCTAGCAGCACATAATGCTCGCCGTGCATAACTATGGCAAAGCGATACGCTCGCGTGCGATAAAGTGATCATGCAGGTTTCAATGGACGACCATTCATATTGTACAGTATGTGCGGCGAAAGTTCTAGTCGTCTCGACTCGTGGATTACAACGATCTGGTCCTTCCTTTTATATCTGAACATCTTGACAACATTGTTATCGGCATTATCGTGGTTTCTGTCTCCACTCATTTCTTCACTGCTGGTGACAGCTAGCTCATACCACCTCCATGGACTTTATTGGGCTGAGTCGTCATATCGGTCCCCTCTAAGTGCGTGTGTCTTTACCATGTGCAAAGTCTATGGAGGTTGACAGCAGTCACCGGCTGCACTATGACGAAATACAAATTATGAACACTTGTACGTGTAACTGAATGGCGGTGAATGGAGTGGGGACCTATTTCAGGATAAATGTCCTTTATTGTACAAAACCACATAGTATCGATATGGAGACATTCTTTTACATCACTGCGAATTAAAACTTTAGTTGTTTGACTGAAAAGATGGAATTCTTTTCAGATATGATCAGAATCTGGTTACCGGTGCATGAAATAGGCCTTATCCCTTCAAAATTTGATAAGATTGTGAAACCTTTTTAATCCCTTTCTGAAATATTTTTCAAAACTGATCAGTTAGTTTGGTTGGTCAAAGTAGACTCACACAGAACTCTGATTAATTGGTTCAGTTCCAGAGCTACCAAGTCTCACGCATTCTGCGTGAGACTCAAGCATTTAGGGTCTGTCTCACGATCTCACGCATGGCACCCATTTTTCTCACGCATCAGATGAAGTCTGCAATTTGGGCCAAAAATAAGGAGCATAGCTCAAAGGATTAAAGTGATAGTTGCAATTGAAGGCATATTTCCTTTTTGTCTTTCAAAATTAGTAAGAAATAGTCACTGAAGTATGCACCAGATCGCTTCATTAAGAGCTAATAATTTAAAAAAGCTCCCTACCATGGGAGGGGCGACACCCTCCTCGTTCGCGCGCGCATGCGCGCGAGCGCCGAAACGTCGAGTCATGAAAATCTCACTCATAAAAGTTTTTTGAACTTGGCATCTCTGCAGTTCACGTTCTCTGCTTTACCATGCAATTCTATGTTTTGTCGACCCTAAAGACTGTGCAAAATGCAAACTTTGGGATTGAATGAGCATAGATTCTGTGTACCGTCGTGATTTTGTTGCAAACATTTTAACATAATTTAGCCATGTCCATGACGATCTGGTTGCCATAAGCGAGGGTATACACTGACAACCATGTCTGTAGGTTTTTTGCGTGTTTTACTGTTCCATCGGGCCTAATAGAGGATATTTTCGGAAGTTTAAATACAATGTATTCATATATCTCCATCCTGTAATGTTATTGTTTTTATTAAGCCATAAAATTATGTTTCTGAGGATATTTTATTCTCTTTTATTTGTTATTGCCATTTTTGTGCTATTTTGTGGCCTGTTTGATGTCTTTTGCTTTGATTTATTCACTGGTTTCGCCGTCCCTGATTCACCCGATACTTCGTCACTTGAATGACACTTTTTTACGTATCGTCGCGTTAAACGATCAGCCTTATGTCAAGGATTATCTGTATTAAATTGTGATTATTTTACCCATCCTTACCCGACCCTTCGTAGATTAGGGCACCTAATCTACGAAATGTCGGGTAAGCGACCACCCGACGCGAACGCGAACACCCGAAGGAACGAAGTAAGCCCACCAAGACTGAGGATTCGGGGAGCGCGCCATTCCATTGGTTGACCGGAACCCGTTAAAATGAGTATTCAGAAGGGTTCACGTGTCATGAATAATAATGTGTGAAGCAGATCTCAAAAGGCCCTTGCGCTGGTGCACTCGGCTGGGCTCGCTTCGCTCGCCCATTACAGCGAGAGGGCCTTGACAAAAGGCTAACTTTGCTGCAGAGCATGCAAGGCACCAGCTGGACTTCTTTTCATAGAACATTTCGCCACATGCGTTGTTTACAAGTACATCGTGCTACAAAATACAATAAGGGAGTTCACAGTTAGTGCATGTCTCATTCAACCCCTACACCACAGACTTTGAAATAACATTGACATGTGTCGTGATCAAGAATTCCTTCTTGAAGCATGTCATCTTGTATTAAATCAATGTTGAGAAAGTGCATGGAGAGATTATGCTAAACAGTGTTGATGAATGACTTACACCTGTACATTCCAATTTAGTCTGAAACACATACATTGTACTGACATAATTCAGATTTTCATAGTTGCTTGAGACTTCTTTACGTTTTAGAGTCAGTGGCAAATACACAGACATTCTCATTTGACCTTTGTTCTGCACATGCTCAAATCACAACCGTGAACTCCCTTATATGTACACCGTATAGCAGACGACGCTTATATAGGAGCTTCGGCACATACTTCAATAAGGGAGTAATTTTGTTAGCTTCCCTTCCAAAAACATGTGAAAGGGGCTGGGCAATTCCACAGCCTCCCTTCCAAAACCTTGAAATAGGGGGGTAATTTTGATTGCTCCCCTTCCAAAAGCCTGTGAGAGGGGGTCAAAATCCTTACCAATTCCCCTCCGTAAAGGAGTCACAATCTCTATTTTTTATGTGTATGGTTGACAATCTGAGTGGGGGGGGGGGGGGGGGGGGGGGGGGTGGGGAGAGCAAAAAAATTTACAGATATCGTGTTTATACAGTTTGTTACAAATGCCCTTCGCTAGATCTCATTCATCTCTCAGCTGCTATCGTAGTCAGCCTTGTGCTGTCACTTCAGGGCCATTCAGAAATCCACGCCTATAATTATGAAGACATACTACTAGACCATGTACCCCTCCCCCCCCCCCCCCCCCCACACCGGGCAATATTTCACTCCTCACCAGCATTTTAGATGTCCTCCCTTGTCACCTCATGAATGATCGAACCCCATCGTTAAGAAACAGTCCCATCTGTGAATGGATGTCTAATATCACTTGCCATCAAGACAGAGTGAGAACGAGTGAAGTTGTGCATTTTGTACATGCAATGAATGATAAAAACAGAAAAAAAAAGTCTTTTTGTCAATTTTATTTTTTTTTTAAATTAATGCCTATACAAAAGAGTCTCTAAAATACACTGTATTCATTCTAGTTTTTATATGAAAGTTAGAATCCATATCATTAAGACACACATCGCCTACCATCAAGTAAGTATACATTGTATGAAAGTTTGGTTAGCCCAACCAGACGCTGTGTTAAGCAGCTTAAGCTTAAGCATGGCATCCCTGAACAGCGACAGGGCTGTGTATAGTTCATGAAAGTTAGAATATCATTGAAGACACACATGGTATATCGCCTACAATAACTTAGTTTACATTGATCTATCAGTATCATATCTAGAGACTGTGCTTTCGCACCTTTGCATTCTGACAATAATATAATTCTAGTATTTTCTATAACTCTACTTTAGTAACATTCAGTGACCAGAGTTTCTCAGCCAATTTAATACCAAGGTCAAAGAATTTCACTGAAATTGTCCGACAGACACAGTCAGAGAAACTACAGAAAGATCCGTCTGTTCGGGGCCGGAGGAGTCTTCTATTTTGTTGACGCTATCGCGCTCTCCTCCGGAGACCGGGATCCATGAAGCCAGACACAGTCTCCGCGGAACCATCCCCGACAACCAAATACAGACCGATCTTTACAGTCAAAGTCAGAGACTGACAACTTGTCAGGGCAGGCAACCTAGCTTCGGCAAGCACAATTGTCCAACCTTCTGTTCTGTGTACAAGAAGGAGTGCCCCCCTCCCCCCGTTAGCAACCTTCATGAAATGGTGCCTGTGACAGTGTTGTAAAACTTGTATGAATATTAAATGAATTAAATTGTTGCATGGTTTGCAGTTTATGATATGACATAGCAACAGA